>NC_139996.1:45690067-46436321 GCF_964263955.1 Coregonus lavaretus | reverse complement strand
ACAACTTCTAGCATTCCAACCAGACCAAAGTCTCTACACACTGACTGGGAGACATTAGCCATGTGTCTATTAAATGAAAGGTTGCGCAACAACATCCTGCTCATGTTAATAAATGGCTCTAACCTAACCTGGTTGTAAGCCTGAGCACTGGCAGTAGTCATGCCAATGATGCATATTTGAATCTGAGAACGAGTGAGAGAGAGAAAGAGGGTGAGAGAGAGAGAGTGTGAGGGGGGTTGGGGAAAAGAGAGAAGAAGAGAGGAAGGTGATAGAGTGAGCATGTCAAGCTAAGGATGTCTTTCCAATCCCACGGAACAATTACATCAAGAAGTATTGCCAATAAAGCATATTTTAATTAAGTTGACTGGAGGTCTAAGGCGATGCTGCTTCCACTCATGTCAGACACCTCTAATTTTCACAGTTAACTTACATTTACAGGCTGAGTTGGAGGGAGTGACTCCAGGTGATAAAGCATTAATATAACCTGCTAGGGAAGGAAAGAGAGAATGAGAGAGAGGACGAGACATGCCTATACATACTCATACATGCCAGGTGGTTCACATCAGGAAGTAGAACACAGGCTTTAATGAGCTGCCACTCAAATTGCCTGTGTCATACCTAAGAAATCCCACCAAATGTTTCCGTCTTCATGATACTAAGGGCATGTGTCATCTGGCTCGGATAGCATCACAGAATCAATGCTCTGGCTGTGTTCGTTGGCATTTCTTGTTGGATTACGTTCAAACTACGCCACTATAACACTGTTTCTGTCTTGGTGCTGCTGTAGGAAGGAGGATGGAATTTCCACAGCTCTGTTGTGATGGATTTATTTTTTCAATAATGTTTCAATTTTTCTCTGTGCATTGTTGGGAAGGGCCCGTAAGTAAGCATTTCACTGTTAGTCTACACCTGTTATTTACGAAATATGCGACACATTTTATTTTATTTGCCCCATCATGTGTCATGTATAACCACTGGATAGAGCACACACACGCACAAATAGGCAGACACACATCATACACACTTGGGATTCCCCGCTGAGTTTCTCCAGTTTCACACAGTGACTAAAAATACAGGAGTTAATGTAGCATGCCATGGCCGTGCTATGGAAAAAAGGCTGTCATATTGGGAGCAGAAGTCATGGAAAAAGGGAGGCTCCGGTTTCAGGGCCACTAATAAGCAATAAACCTACAGTACGACCGCCTGCCAGCCAAATATAGCACCCAGAGATCCAGGGCAGTGTAGACGCTCGCCAGAGAGATCCAGACTAACCACACCACACAGAACAGCACGTAACAGACTCCTACCTGAGACAGCAGCAGAGAACATTAATGTCCTTCGGCTATTGTTCTTACCATTCTCCTAGTGTTACAGTTATGAAAATAACATAATGATCAATTCAAAAAGTGACACTCGCACCACGAAAATAATCGTTAACTGGTGTCTGGTAATGGTCTCCCAGGACAGTATTTCCCAACCCTGTTCCTCGACTACCCCCAACAGTACATATTTTCGTTGTAGCCCTGGACAAATACACCTCATTCAACTCATTGATGGCTTGATGATTAGTTGACAAGTTGAATCAGGTGTGTTTGTCCAGGGTTGCAATAAAAATGTGTACTGTTGGGGGAACTCGAGGACCAGGGTTGGGAAACACTGTCCTAGTACATATACATACAATGATACACTGTAGGCAGCCCCTTGGCCAGCATGACCATCATACCTGGTGAACTGTTGAACAAATTTCTTCTTGAAGGACAATAAACGGTGACTCACATCCACCCTTCAACTCTGACCTCTAACCCCTGACCTCTAACCCCTGTTCCCTTGACCTACCTTGACCTTGCCATTGGGCTGCAGTAGCTCGGTGACGGACACTTTGTCTTGCTGCAGTCGCCGCTTCACCAGCTTGGAGCAGCACACATTGACCGCCCCTTGTATGTGGGATGCGTTGTACTCTGAGAAGGTCCTGCTGTCAATCACCAGCAGACGCCCCGCCCCCCTCTGGATCAACCCTGCCAGGCGCTTTATGTCCATGGCACTCCGCCTGGCAGGTCCTTTCTCCCCCGCCATGATGCCACAATGAGGAGTCACAAGAGGATGGGTGGATGGATGGGGAGGGGTGGCACTGAGGGTGGAGGGGTGGATGAGTGAAGAGAGGGAGTGTTGGTGGAGGAAGAGGAGAAGAGAGCAGAGGAGGTCAATGGAGGAGAGCAGCCACCACCACTGGAGCAGGCCTCAGGAGATCCATGGTGTCTGAGGAGAGAAGAGAGAAGAGAGAGAGCAAAGAGAAAAAAAAGAGAGAGAAGGTCAATAGAGTCACTTTTCATGTGGATGGCTATAAATGAAGTGCTTTGTAACACTAAACTAGTGGCAACTGAGCTGCCACTAACTTTAAGGAGATGAAACCTTAAAGGGAAATGTCAAAAAATGTCAAATTCATATTCATCATCTCCAGCTCTACTCCAACATCAACATATGTGAAAATGGCGCGTTTCTATGTTTTGTAGTAAAAAATATAGAAGATAAGCGTTTCCAATGACATCATCATCCAATTATAACTGGTTAAAATCACATGATGTAGCCTACACCGATGATGTCATTGGAAACACTTATCTTCCTCTATCTTTTTTACTACAAAACATAGAAAAGCGCATATTTTCACATATGTTGATGTTGGGGTGGTGCTGGAGATGCTGAATATGAAGTTGAAAAATGTTTACATTTCCATTTAACTTTGCTGGAGTTTTGAAACACATGGGTGTAAGGGTTATGAGAGCGATTTAAGGTGTACTGAAACATTCATCCTGAGAAGTTTGGAAACATGACATGGTGATGATTGACACCACACAGTAACCAAGAGGACTAAGTAGCCTATTGTCTTCCATGTTTCCATCACGTATACCAGACCCTGGGCTTCTATTAGAGCAACATAAAACAAACCACATCAACCATCAGTCCCATTATCTTAATGACAAGTGTGCACAGTATTTTTGCATTTACCGTCTTATGTGCAGACTTCGCTCACCTCACATACAAAAATAACTGGAGTACTATACATGGATATAAAATGTTATTTTAAGACTTCACAAGGGCTCTGGATCATCCACTGGGCTCAATCTGTCCTGAGATCTGAGGGATCTATCATCAAGACTATCAGGTGAGATCACAACAATAGACAGGCACTTATATACGGACTAGTATGCAAGATATAATTGAAACTGTGTGTGTGTGTGTTTTTTGTTGTTGTGGTGGGTGCAGGGTCTCTTGTGTGGCAGCTCGTGAAACAGGAAACTGAGGGGCTGAGATAAATTAAGCCGGGGGGGGGGGGGGGGAATTCACAGAGCAGGTCTGGGCACAGATGAACAGCCTGTGTGTGTGTGTCTGTGTGTGTGCGTCATATATCACAGAGAACCCTCTACAAACTTGATGGACTGTCTCCTCTCATCTATCACACATAATCACTTTCCCTCCCACTGCCACCCCCGCAACTGTCAGACTGTCACACACACACACACACACACACACACACACACACACACACACACACACACACACACACACACACACACACACACACACACACACACACACACACACGTGAACATACAGAGTGCAGACCCAGCCAGTTGGGTTGCGTGAATAACCCAACAGTTGTTTTTTTTGTTTATAATTTTTTGGTTGTACTTTTTACCCCGTTTTCTCCCCAATTTCGTGATATCCAATTGGTAGTTACAGTTCATGGGTTAATTTAACCATCAGTTGGTTTTTTGGTTTATTATTTTTTTATTGTACTTTTTACCCCGTTTTCTCCCAAATTTCGTGATATCCAGTTGGTAGTTACAGTCTTGTCCCATCGCTGCAACTCTCGTACGGACTCCGGAGAGGCGAAGATCGAGAGCCATGCATCCTCCGAAACACGACCCCGCCAAACCGCACTGCTTCTTGACACACTGTTCGCTTAATCCGGAGGAAACACTGTCAGCTGGTGACCGAAGTCAGCATGCATGCGCCCGGCCCGCCAGAAGGAGTCACTAGAGCGCGAAGGGACAAGGACATCCCAGCCGGCCAAACCCTCCCCTAACCCGGACGACGCTGGGCCAATTGTGCGCCGCCTCATGGGTTTCCCGGTCACGGCCGGCAGCGACACAGCCCTGGAACGAACCCGGGTCTGTAGTGACGCCTCACTGCGATGCAGTGCCTTAGACCGCTGCGCTCTGGAGGCCCAGTTGTTGTTTTGTTAACCATCAGTTGGGTTGATCCAGTAGCTGGGTCTTTTTTTAATGTAATCCATACATAAATATATTCACGTAATAATAAGGAATTTCCAACGACCACGCCCACAAATTGGTGGAAACATTATTTCCTATTGTCGACTTTTAGTTATACAGAAATATCAAAACATGCTAATAAGCTGCTGTGTTGTTCAATATACATGTAAGCAGGTCAAAGATACCGACCTACACTTTACGGTTTGTAATGCTTCCACGTAGGGAAATTAAGCCTGCGAAAAGAGCCCTGTGGCTTCAGGCTATCGGCATGGGAGAGTGGTTAATGTGGGGGCCCGGTGTCCACGTAGGCTACACGTAGCTATGGGTGTGGAAAACATTTAATTACAGGTAAGACATTTAACTTGATTAGTATAGTCCATTTGTAACTCCATTCACTACTTGTAGCTGTATAGTCCGTTTGTGTTGTTGGTCTTGGCTAGCTAGCTAGCACTCACATGGCAGCTAGCACCGTCATGAAAAGGGTCAAAAAGGAAGCACTACAATACTACCTTTTTCAAAGTAGTGAGAAGGATCGGAAGCAGGCAACGTTAAAAAGTAATCTTTAGACATGTAGTACTTTTCTTAAATGTAGTTTTGTAATTGACTAAAACAAGCACACAACAAGAAAACTGTTGTGAGCCAATTAGGCAACCACAGGTTGTTTTCCCCACTGGCGGGCAGGGCTTGGACAATACGTTATTTTCGGGAGGTGTGGCCTATTAAGGGCATGGCTTTCTGACAGATCCGCCCTGTTACATCACCTTAATGCACAATTAGAGATGACGCGTGCAGAACGCTGAACGAAAGAGAGCTCGGTTTGTTGTTTTGAAAGTCTCTGAAAATGTGTTATTTTGAAAAGGTTAGGCTACCAGCTACCTTTAGAATTTGGATCCCATGACGCGGGCAACCAAAAGTCTGAAGAGCTGCTTGGTATACAGTGGCTTGCGAAACTATTCACCCCCTTGGCATTTTTCCTATTTTGTTGCCTTACAACCTGGAATTAAAATGGATTTTTTGGGGGGTTTGTATCATTTGATTTACACAACATGCCTACCACTTTGAAGATGCAAATTATTTTTTCTTGTGAAACGAACAACAAATAAGCCAAAAAGAACTGAAAACTTGAGCATGCATAACTATTCATCCCCCCCCCCCCCCCCCCCCCCCCAAAAAAAAAGTCTATACTTTGTAGAGCCACCCAAGTCTCTTGGGGTATGTCTCTATAAGCTTGGCACATCTAGCCATTGGGATTTTTGCCCATTCTTCAAGGCAAAACTGCTCCAGCTCCTTCAAGTTGGATTGGTTTCGCTGGTGTACAGCAATCTTTAAGTCATACCACAGATTCTCAATTGGATTGAGGTCTGGGCTTTGACTAGGCCATTCCAAGACATTTAAATGTTTCCCCTTAAACCACTCAAGTGTTTAGCCCTTGTGGCTGGGACATGGATGGTCCCGGGCTTGTGGCTGTCTAAATCCCTGCTGTTTGTTGCTGTTTCCATCTGCCCTGCAACCTCCCCTGTCTGGAACTGCGTGGCGTACCAGCGTTAACCTACGCTGCTAACGTTACATCCGAAACCAAATCCGGTGCGAGTAACAGTGAGGACAGTGTTTCTTTATCACATGTGAAGGATCTTTTAAACAAACAGAAAGGGTTCTACAAGCAGTTGTTATAAGCAGTTGTTATAAAAACAGGAAAATAGCTTCAAGAGCTTTGTCCAAATACTGATGGACGACCTGACCAGAGGGGTCCTTAAGAACAGTTTACTGTTCTCCCAAGGAGAGGTGGATGTCCTGAAAGAGACTTTCAGCAATATGACAAACTGTAAGTCCACACCCTTTACTCTTTTCTATTTTTACTAATAACCTGCCACTGGCATTAAACAAAGCCTGTGTGTCTATGTATGCTGATGATTCAACCCTATATGCGTCAGCAACCACAGATAGTGGAGTCACTGCATTCTAGACCTCAGCTGAATCTGATAATGAATAATATGGCTGTTGAGCAAGTTGAGACTAAATGACTTGGTGTTACCTTGGATTGTAAACTGTCATGGTCAAAACATATTGATTCAGTGGTTGTAAAGATTGGGAGAGGTCTGTCCGTGATAAAGAGATGTTCGACTTTTTTGATGCCACACTCCAGAAAGCAAGTCCTGCAGGCTCTAGTTTTATCTTATATTGATTATTGCCCAGTCATATGGTCAGGTGCTGCAAAGAAGGACCTAGAAAGGCTTCAGCTGGCCCAGAACAGAGCGGCATGTCTTGGTCTTCACTGTAATCAGAGGGCTAATACTATGCCTGCCAGCCTCTCTTGGCCAAAAGTAGAGGAGAGACTGACTACATCACTTATTTTTATAAGAAACATTAATGTGTTGAAAATTCCAAATTGTTTGCATAGTCCACTTACACACAGCTCTGACACACACACTTACCCAACCAAACATGCCACCAGGGGTCTTTTCACAGTCCCCAAATTCAAGAAAACGTACAGTATTACATAGAGCCATGATTGCATGGAACTCCCATCTTAGATTGTTCAAGTGAACAGCAATTCTGGTTTTTAAAAAACATTTAAAGCAACACCTGACAACGTCTGTTCCCTATTTGATCTAGATATTTTATGTGTATTTACTAATATGTAGGCTATGTGTGATGTTTTAAATGTATGTCGTTCTGTCCTTGAGCTGTTCTTGTCTATTAATTAATCTGTATTATGTCATGTTTCATCTGTTGTGTGGACTGCAGGAAGAGTAGCTGCTGCTTTCGCAACAGCTAATGGGGACCCTAATAAAATACCAAATACCAATAATAATTTTTGGCCACCCGTAAATGTCATTCCTGTTCATCATGTTAAGTTTGTATACTGCAAATTTGAATTTTCCTTCAATATTTTTGCAAATTAAATGTTTTAATATAAAATTCATAACATTATTATTTACATATCCCAACATTGCGATATAATGTTGGGATATGTATATTTACATATCCCAAAATTGGGATATTGTCACGCGACGTGTATGCGGTAGCGAAGTCAAAAGCAGGACACAGAGCGGCTGGCAAATTTTTTTACTGAACACAGTAAAATCAACGTACAAAACAACAAACCTCCAAACAGGGAGGAAAGCATAAAGACCCGTACATACAAGAACTGCCGGAATGACAACAAACAATAACACACAAAGTACCAATGAGAGACAGGGGTAAATATAGGGAATACAATCCAACATAATGGGAAACAGGTGTAAACAATAAAGACCAAACAAGACAAACACCGAAACATCGATCGGCAGCAGCTAGTACTCCGGGGACGACGAACGCCGAAGCCTGCCCGAACAAGGAGGAGGAGCAGCCTCGGCTGAATCCGTGACAGATATGCATAGGTTTTTGAAGAACTCATACACTTGTGTAAGCCTTACCAAAGCTTCAAAAGTGTCAGTGTTCAACCTTAACATGTGATAACAATACAACAGAAGAAATTAACCGGAATGACATTGTCTCACGGGTGGCCAAAAATAACTAAATATCTGAAAGCCACGCTCATACTAAGCCACACCGCCAGTCTTCTGAGCTGACCCGCTGAATCATATCTCAATAACCCAGCAGTCAATAACTCAGCACCCAGCTTCAATAACCCAGCAATTTTTTAAGAAAACAACCCAACTAAATGACCCAACGCCTGCAACCCAGCAGTTGGGTCGACCAAACAACCCAGCATTTTTTGTGGAATGCACCATTCACCATACACACAATGACAACCATGTACTACACAGAGAAAAAGGGGGGAAGTGAGAGGGGGAAGAGATGGAGACAGAGAGAAAGAAAGACAGCATGTGTAAGGAGTTGGAGAGAGGATGAAAGACTATGTGAGAGAGAAAGAGAAAGAATTTGTGTGTGTATGTGTGAGAGAGAGGTGGGAGAGAGAAAAAGCGTGCGTGACAGAGACAGAGAGAGAGAGAAACAAGAAACATTAATTCCTGTCCAGTAGAACAGTGGGGACTTGGTGGGTGACAGAAATAGAGACAGAGAAATAGAAAGAGAGAGCTCTGATCAGCAGTCAGTCAGTCAACAGTGTCCGTGGACTGGGGCCATGATCTACTCAACAACCTTTAACCCCTACTATGACATATCGCCTCCGCACAGGGAGGGGAGGAGAAGAGGGGGAAGGAGGGATTGTTATTTGGCAAGGAACTCTCAGCCTAGCAACACAGCTAGCTCAAGGCTAGGGAGGGGAGAGAACCATGGAGATGGAGCAGAGAGAGGAGAGATTGAAGAGAGAGAGAGAGAGGGAGATAGAATAGAGGGCAATAGAAGAGAGTCGAGATAGAAAATAGATACAGTGAGGGAAAAAAGTATTTGATCCCCTGCTGATTTTGTACGTTTGCCCACTGACAAAGACATGATCAGTCTATAATTTTAATGGTAGGTTTATTTGAACAGTGAGAGGCAGAATAACAACAATAAAATCCAGAAAAACGCATGTCAAAAATGTTATCAATTGATTTGCATTTTAATGAGGGAAATAAGTATTTGACCCCTCTGTAAAACATGACTTAGTACTTGGTGGCAAAACCCTTGTTGGCAATCACAGAGGTCAGTCGTTTCCTGTAGTTGGCCACCAGGTTTGCACACATCTCAGGAGGGATTTTGTTCCACACCTCTTTGCAGATCTTCTCCAAGTCATTTAGGTTTCGAGGCTGACGTTTGGCAACTCGAACCTTCAGCTCCCTCCACAGATTTTCTATGGGATTAAGGTCTGGAGACTGGCTAGGCCACTCCAGGACCTTAATGTGCTTCTTCTTGAGCCACTCCTTTGTTGCCTTGGCCGTGTGTTTTGGGTCATTGTCATGCTGGAATACCCATCCACGACCCATTTTCAATGCCCTGGCTGAGGGAAGGAGGTTCTCACCCAAGATTTGACGGTACATGGCCCCGTCCATCGTCCCTTTGATGCGGTGAAGTTGTCCTATCCCCTTCGCAGAAAAACACCCCCAAAGCATAATGTTTTCACCTCCATGTTTGACGGTGGGGATGGTGTTCTTGGGGTCATAGGCAGCATTCCTCCTCCTCCAAACACGGCGAGTTGAGTTGATGCCAAAGAGCTCCATTTTGGTCTCATCTGACCACAACACTTTCACCCAGTTCTCCTCTGAATCATTCAGATGTTCATTGGCAAACTTCAGACGGGCCTGTATATGTGCTTTCTTGAGCAGGGGGACCTTGCGGGCGCTGCAGGATTTCAGTCCTTCACGGTGTAGTGTGTTACCAATTGTTTTCTTGGTGACTATGGTCCCAGCTGCCTTGAGATCATTGACAAGATCCTCCCATGTAGTTCTGGGCTGATTCCTCACCGTTCTCATGATCATTGCAACTCCACGAGGTGAGATCTTGCATGGAGCCCCAGGCCGAGGGAGATTGACAGTTATTTTGTGTTTCTTCCATTTGCGATTAATCACACCAACTGTTGTCACCTTCTCACCAAGCTGCTTGGCGATGGTCTTGTAGCCCATTCCAGCCTTGTGTAGGTCTACAATCTTGTCCCTGACATCATTGGAGAGCTCTTTGGTCTTGGTCATGGTAAAGAGTTTGGAATCGGATTGATTGATTGCTTCTGTGGACAGGTGTCTTTTATACAGGTAACAAACTGAGATTAGGAGCACTCCCTTTAAGAGTGTGCTCCTAATCTCAGCTCGTTACCTGTATAAAAGACACCTGGGAGCCAGAAATCTTTCTGATTGAGAGGGGGTCAAATACTTATTTCCCTCATTAAAATGCAAATCAATTTATAAAAATTTTTACATTAGTTTTTCTGGATTTTTTGTTGTTATTCTGTCTCTCACTGTTCAAATAAACCTACCATTAAAAGTATAGACTGATCATTTCTTTGTCAGTGGGCAAACGTACAAAATCAGCAGGGGATCAAATACTTTTGTCCCTCACTGTATATAGATGATAAGCGGTAGGTGATTGCTTTGCAACGTCCCCAGTGCTAGCACAGCATCTCGAACATGGAAGAACTAACTAACCTCTATATGTAGACAGCTAGAGCTAATGGACTCCTCCAGCAGACAACAAGGACACTGGGTCTACTATGAAGACATTGAAGACGTTGAAAATACGTATTTTAGGTTGCTTCCCTGCTCTACTCTACCGTGTCTAGACATGTAAGAGTAGACCCCCCCCCCCATAAAATAAAGACATATCAGAACGAGCAATGTCAGAGTCTGGAATATAAATATATATGTATATGATAGTGTGTTTAGACAGTATGGACAGTATATGAATAGAAAAGATGTGTACAGAAGTAGTTATATAAGATGACACCAAAGACTAGGAACACCTTCCTAATATTGAGTTGCAACCCCCACCTCTTTTGCCCTCAGAACAGCCTCAATTTGTCGGGGCATTGACTCTACAAGGTGTCGAAAGCTTTCCACAGGGATGCTGGCCCATGTTGACTCCAATGCTTCCCGCAGTTGTGTCAAGTTGGCTGGATGTCCTTTGGGTGGTGGACCATTCTTGATACACACAGAAAACTGTTGAGCATGAAAAACCCAGCAGCGTTACAGTTCTTGACACAAACCAGTGTGCCTGGCACCTACTACCATACCCTGTTCAAAGCCACTTAAATATTTTGTCTTGCCCATTCACCCTCTGAATGGCACACATACACAATCCGTGTCTCAATTGTCTCAAGACTTAAAAATCCTTCTTTAACCCGTCTCCTCCCTTTCATCTCACTGATTGAAGTGGATTTAACAAGTGACATCAATAAAGGATCATAGCTTTCCCCTGGATTCACCTGATCAGCCTATGTCATGGAAAGAGCAGGTGTTCTTAATGTTTTGTATACTCAGTGTACATATGAAGTGGGTAAAACAGTATGTAAACATTATTAAAGTGACCAGTGTTCAATGACTATGTACATAGGGCAGCAGTCTCTAAGGTGCAGGGTAGAATACCGGGTGGTAGCCGGCTAGTAACATATGACTAACCCATAGTAGGCCTACAAAATACATCACATGCAATGCATGTAAACAAAAATCCACACATGCCCTCCTCCTCTCTCTCCCAGACCAATACAAAAACAGATTTGGTTTCCTCACCTGAGCTAGCAGCTAGTGTAGCCTCACTGCACCAAGGATATTAGCATCCCTATGTCATCCTTACGATGCTTTATAACATCCCATAGCAAGTCTATGGCAGTCGAGTTGTTCAGACAGACAGACAGTGCAGTACTAAAGAGCAGGCTGAGCACAACACACACTGACGCTGCTTACGTCTAATGGCGCCAGAGCCCGCCCTCCCTCCCTCCCCCCCTCCCTCACTCACTCTCTCTCCCCCCTCCCTCACTCATTCACTCTCGTTGTCTTACGCAGACAACAAGGAAGGCAGGGAGGGGAGGGGTGTGCAGGTTACATCTGTAATAGGGAGGAGAGAGGTACCAGCTATCACGCCATCCTTGCATCACAGCTTGCCTCTCATTCGCTTCTGT
Organism: Coregonus lavaretus; assembly: GCF_964263955.1. Lineage (NCBI taxonomy): Eukaryota > Metazoa > Chordata > Actinopteri > Salmoniformes > Salmonidae > Coregonus > Coregonus lavaretus. The sequence continues at coordinate 46,424,558 of NC_139996.1, read as the reverse complement.
TTGTCTAGACTGAGAGGGAGGTTAGAGAAGAGAGAAGGGGAGCCCCCAACCTCAGCATCCTCCACCATCCAACATGGCAACGCAGTATCCTTATTGAACATGTAAACTTCATTCCCTCTCCTGCATAACAAGTCTCTTCCATCTTGCATATAGAAACCATTTTTAAAAACTCTGAAATTTAGAAGAAAAAAACCTAACTATCTAAAGTAGCCAGCGGGAGCCTGTTTTTATTTTTAAATCTTGGATGTACAGAAGAGAAGTTGGAAACAGAAGAGTGGAACAGGCGGAACTGACTGCAGCAGATTCTCGGGTTGCCATGGAAACAGCCTGTATCGGGTAGAGCAGGGGGCACGAGGAGGACGGAGGGAGGGAGGATGCTGCGTAGTGGGTACTGGTAGGGTAAGGTACCACCACTAGAACTGGCTCCAACACTACTAACCAATTACTAGTGCATTGGAACCGGTTCATATATGGTCAGGATAAGGCTTTCAAAAATATGCAACTTTAGGTGCTGTAGTAGACCAGGAGTAAGAAACGTGAATAAAAAAATTACCAACACTCTCAAACCGAGTAAATTATTTTTAGTTATTTCTCGTTTTTCAGGATGGATGCTTTGCAATAAATGTAGTAATGAACTCACTTCTATTCAATACATGTACAATAAACAACTCAGTGCTAGCTTTCTTCTTCAGGTCAATAATTACACATAACCCTGTGGTTAAACAAAGAGATCAACTGGAGGACACCCAACGATGAGGTAACATCATCCAGGTTAATCATCAACTCATCAACTCCCAATAACGTCATCCACAGACCTCATAGGAATCTGTGGAACACAAACAATTACTTTATCCCATGTCCTCTTTCTTTTTATTTTACTGACCAGCAATCACCAATAAAAACTCGACCAAAACATGGGAATCTGTGGCGCACAATAAACATATGACTTCAGAGCCATCTCCTCATTCCCTTGACCTATATGACAACTCCACCAAAACATGGGTGCATCTCAATAGTCCTCTCCTCGACTCCTTTCCTTCATCTGCACGGATGTGAAAAACTATAGATAGGGGCCTTAGTGGAGATGGAGGGAGGAGGAAAGGAAGCCACTGTAGACTATTGAGATGCAGCCCAGGCCGGTCTCTTCCAGGACTGAGGCCTAAGGCTAGTGCCCCTGCTGTGATAATCAGTTCAATATTGACACCAGTGTTAGGTAACATCTGACAAGACTATTTTTCTCCCACAAATGCCACAGTGGTGACCACAGCAAGATCCAACCCCGGCACAACAAAGAACACAATCTTCATTGAACACTATGGTCATTGATAATGAGGTGATAATGTTTCTATAAATAATGCCATATCTCATTTGTGGTTAACCTACAATCCCAAGCTCTCCTTTCTTTAACCCAAAGACAATGATTTCCAATAGAAAATACCAGTGGAATTCAGTCAAATTGAAATAAATACTAGTTACCCTCCCTTATAAATGAATACAGTTCCATTGACAGTGTACACGTATACAGGCAATAATGTTACAAATGTTGATAAGAAAACTTTCCTGCAGATTCAATCTGACCCTAGACTCCATGCCCATTGTGTGTGTGTGGATACTAATGATGGGGGTATGACAACAGGGTCAGTGAGCTAAGCTGACAGATATAGAGACATGTAGCACTCCAGTTGACCTCTCACCCCGCTGTATGTGTGTGTGATGGCACTTATCTACCATCTAACCCACTGTCCCTGGACCATCATAATATAGTAATAACATATGCCATTTAGAAGAAACTTTTATCCAAAGCGACTGACAGTCATATATTGTAAGCACCATGCTCTACCAACTGAGCTACAGAGAACCACCATCACACAGGCCTTCCTCACTGCTGCTAACATGGACCATCGAGGATCCAGTGGATCCAGTGAGGCACAGGGCCACAGTTCTGAGGGACAGGCACACTGTACACAGTAGTTGTTTAATGTTTACACTCTCAGAAACGTGCGCACACACACACACACAGTGTGTGTGTGTATGTGTGTGTGTGTTTCTAAATGTGTGTAAACATTAAACAACTACTGTGTACAGGGTACCTGTCCCTCAGAACTCACACGGCACACACACAACATAATAACCATATCTTGTAACTACCAGCTGTTATTACAGCACCTTCTCAGAGGGGAAAGCAGACTGTACAAACATTGCATCACCACCCTCAGTACTGTAGCTGTACCTGCTGTAGCACACAGGACACACACAAACAGTAAGCAAGGATGTTCATCATCGCCACTATTCTCTCTCTCTCCGTAAAACTGCTACATAGCCTACTCTGTCTACATTTCAGGTGAACCTATAAGCGAAGGTCCTATATCTGGCTTAACATGTGAATGCTGCCAACAACACCTACAACTTAATCTACTTAACATACGACATGATAGAAATGGAACTGGTTTGAATGGGAATAACTGTTCTATCAATGTAATAAGGGCTATCCCCAGGTAATGATAGTGCAGGACGTAGGCCCCCTCTGAATGCTTTGATAGACAGGGTAAGGGACACATAGCCTCGGGAAGCAGTATGGGGGTCGTGCTAATACACCCTACAGCCCCCTCAGCACCCCTACTTCCCGCTGCTATGAAGGGACAGCATCATCATGAGATAACATTACACAGGGCGGCTCTCTATGATCAATACAGCTATATCTCATCTATATCTCAGCAAGCTAGCGTGCATGAAGAATAATATCTCAACATAAACAATCACAAAACGAAAACAACAATAGCAGTAGCCTATAGTGTTATTACCTCACGTTATTGCAAAATCACAGGTTAATAACATGATCATAACAATAAAGGTAGGGTAATAATAGAAGATGGAAAAAGTAAAAATAAAATGTGAAGCCATATAGCCTATGTCGATGTATTTGTGGTTTTGAGCACGATGAAAACCACGGGGTGTTCTGGCCTGGTGACAATACTCTCTCCCCCATGATCCAGTATAAATACAGGCGATAATAAAACCGAGCCGCAACACAAAAATAACGCACCGCAATAAACCCATTGGAGACAGACAACAATAAACACCAGATATGGACTAGACATAATTGTGGTCAAATGTTTAGTGGAATTGTTTTGATAATTACACTACATTATAGGCTACAGGCGCAGGTGCGTCAATTGAGAATGATAGTGCGGTGCAGTAAATGTACTGTTCTGTTGTGACGTGTGGATATCTGCATGCGAAACGAACACCCATTAATCGCGCACATGATTAACGGCCCCAAACTAAAAACAGAAAAATAACTGCATTCCACCTACCGTAAAATGAAAAGAGAAAATGCGAAGATAAGCGGTATTTGTAAAAAATAAAGAACAACTAAGCCCAGGTTTGATTATTTACCATTATACCGGGCTGCGCACTAACAGACAGCAGGGGGACGTAACCACACCGCACTACTGTAGCTAGCCAGCTAGCCCCCTGCTAACGTAATCGGCTAGGGGAGGAATTATTTGACAGTTGCTGACTGATCACGGGGAAACATACGGGGTAAACTATTTTCACGCCACTTTGATACCGAAATGACTTTTTCGTAGCAGGTTAGGATAACTTACACATCAGGTTAAGTTTAGGGAAATGGTAAGGGTTAGGGAAAATCACCTTATATCGAAGTGATTGATCACACACTGCACAAGAGGAGGGGGGGGGGGGGGGGGGGGCTCCACAAACACTCACCTCTGTGTCCCCGGTTTGGTGATTTGTGATCAGCTAACCTCCATGTGTAAAGGAACAGTGTGTCACGCCAGCCCTCTTCAAAGCGCTTTGACTTTGGTCACTGTTTACTTGTCATGGGTCGAGGGCAATGGAACACTGAGCGACAGCAGAGCCGCTATGGTCACAGCGCAAAATTGACAGCGCTAGAATATAAAGGAGCGAAACACATTAAAGCACTATCAACAATTGTTTCGCTTGTATATAGGCCATGCAGTGTGGCCGCAATTACAGATAAGTAATCTGCATTTACTAGGCATTAACGTCCCGGGAAAACATAATGTGCCTTTAGCACTAAAATGAACTAAGGATGAGGTCATGATTCAGAAGGGAGAGAGAAAAAATCAGGTTGACGTCACTTTCAGCCAATCGGAGTCTGCGGCTCAGGGGTTAGTTGACGTCAGCCTTCTGAGCCGTGGATTAAGCGGACACTGGTTTTAAAGGAGACGTGCACGATTATTCCATGATCTCGCGTGCGGCGCTACAGGCTGTCAAGAGCTCACACACTTCAGGGACCGTAGGGGTCATGCACTGTCGCTGAGAGAGGAAAATGCTATTTTGTGCAACCGCGATTCAAAAGTTGCTGGATGGCTGTGCAGAATCCTAGGCCCAGGAGGATGCTGAGGGGAGGACGGCTCATAATCTCAGTGCTAGAGGCGTCACTACAGACCCTGGTTTGATTCCAGGCTGTATCACAACCCGGCCTTGATTGGGAGTCCGATAGGGCTGCGCACAATTGGCCCAGCGTCGTCCGGGTTTGGCCGGGGTAGGCCATAATTGTAAATAAGAATTTGTTCTTAACTGACATGCCTAGTTAAATAAATAATAATACAAAATAAAAAAATGGCTGGAATGGAGTAAATGGACTGGAGCCCGTCCTCCCCAATTAAGGTGCCACCAGCCGGCCGCCTGTGATCCTAGGATATGTCTAGGTTAGGTATGTGTGATGTCCCTCTTCATGTCCCCCTTGGCTATAAGACCACGGAATGAATAAAAAAACTCTCTGACCACCATTTTGAATTGTAAAGAATGTATGATTTTTTTTCTGATTACTTTGACGTTAGTTAAATAAAGACAAATCTCATGAGAAAGTCTAGAGGGACAAAATTGGATCAACATTTTTTTTTAAAGAGCAAAGACAAATACTAACTCTAATATGGGCTCAATACAGAGTGAATGAATAAAGAATAGCCAGTTAAACAAAAAAGGAACAAAAAGGAAAAAAGAAACACTCACATATACCCAACAGAACCAAAACATATATTACAGTCTAATTACACTGTTATTATAGGCCTACCCAAGAAATACAGTAGCAACATCAACACTAAATGAAAGTGCATTAGATCCATATAAATATTAATAGGCATAAAATCCTACAATTGTAGTGGTGGTCAATGCTCATTGTGAGAGTTATTTTGCTATCATAATAAAATGGGATGGTCTTTACGTGTCATAGCAAAGATTATATATTATATTAACAAGTGACTGCTCTAACAATGGAAATACATGTCCTCAAAGACGGAAGGCAGGCAGGAGGAGGTGAGATCATTCTAGCCAATGAAAGGGCAGATCCAACAGGCACAACTCCGATATAAAGTAGTTTTTTTGTAAATTGTCGAAATGCCACGTGTCCACTTATATCAGTGCATTCGTAACAACCTAACCATTACGAAACTTATATTCAATCAAATAAGCCTGGCATAGCAAATGAGCAATTACATTTTTTGTTGACTAAATTCGACACTCATTGACCTCCATACAAAAATTCCATACAAAAATTCCTCACTTCGTGGTCTTATTTTCGTGGAGAGATTTTGGGTTATTGTAAACCCTCTCGCTTCGCCTCTTTCTCTCTGGTTGTAGTCGTTGTATGGCACCGTTTTACATTGTATAGTCTGACATCTAATGGTTATAGTTGTGTACTGACAACTGCTACAGCAGGCACTCATGTCTCAGCCTCTGTGGAGTATTGCCTTAGTGAAGTAATACCATAATAAAGACATACGCAGAAACGTGTTGTTTAAAAAACGAGGCTATTTAGAGTCAGACAGAACATTCTAAAGAGAAATGACAACACAGATTCATGAAAATCTACTTTTATTTGAATGCAAAAACTCACAATTTAAAGCAATACTTTAGTAGCAGAGGAGAGTAGGCTGTTTGCTGGTTGGTTGGAGTATGTCTGATAGTTTCCCAGTGAGCAAAACATGTTGAGAAGACATCTTTTCAACATCTTTTCAACCAAAAATACATATTCAAAGTCTTTTCAACCAATTTTGCTCACTGAGTTGGCTATTCCAATTATGTTCTTCTTCACTATGATCACCAGAATGAGACCCGGTAGCACAGAAAACAAGCACTCAAAATAAAGCTGTTGTATCAATTGCAACGAGCGTTATAGGGAAAGGATTTCATAGTTGAATTCCAACTTCTCCAAGTTTCTAGTGGTTCCACTTCAGCTCTTTTCCATCTGCAAAACTCAACATTTTATAGCAGTTTCAATCAGAGGATAAAATACTAGTGCTCATTTTTTACTTTGTGAGATGTCCATTAAACCAAAAACAATGAGATTGTCTCCTGGTGGTGTTTGCTGTAATTGACCAGTTGTATTCAATCAAGATGAAAATTGTTAGAGATTTCTTACATACAATTCTTAATCGCTGTTTTAGCTGCCATACACATAGCTCATATTTCTCATGTTGTTGTGAAGTCGGTCTGGCCTTGAGTCACAGGCCCCAATGCAATCAATTACACACCAAGGGAAACCACACTGTAGGTCAATGTTAAGTATCGGAGGTGTTAACCACATTTAAATCCTGGCTGCAAGCTGTTCGTCATGGACATTGGCATTGGCGTAAACATTTAGAGTGAACCCACAGTGTCGTTTTCCATTGCATGTGATTGAATTTGATTTGAACCACAGATGGGGAATATGTGAGGACTGTGTAAAAACTGGGTCTGGGGTAAAACTCTAGAAGAAAACAAGACAAAAACCTGAAGACACATAAAGCAAAGCATATTAAAGCAAAGCCTAGAGGCATCAAAGTAATACTGAAGACGAAACAATCAATGGTTTTTGTTGTAAGGTAACTTGGGTAGTTGTCACATTTTTTTCTGTCAAATCTTGCGATATAAACCAATGGTTTGACCACAGTATGAGCTACATTCCATTGTGGTGTAAATGGAAATATACACAAGGCATCTACTCGAAAGGATTGTATCAAAATGTTCTAAAAATATCTCTGGTTGGTTTCACAAAAGCAAACTGTATCAAAAGCATTGGCAGAGAGCAAGCAAGATAATTGGAGAACCCTTACACAACGGAAAGCTGGACAACCAATCACTTCGCTTTGATTACGGACATATGAGAGTCCCATACAGCACATGCAATCCATTTAAGTCAACACAGTCAAAACACGATACAGAAAATAACATTTACAGCTGAACATCAGAGAGACAACCATAGTTGGTCTATTGTGCTTTATACGGATTAGGCTTGGCCTATCTATACAACAATCATGGGCCGCTAACGTCACGCATGTGTTCAGGCTACTGTTGATCGCAGAGGTGTCACCATCCCAACAGCACTGAGAGGGCACTGATGGGAAGGGTTAGGAGGGTCAGGTTTACCCATCATTAACACCTGCATCCTTTGTTAGAGGTGAATAATATAGTAAAAAGGAAAGCTAAACCATCAAACTCCAGTTGGAGGTTTTGTTTCTTCTTGCAACCTTTACATTTGTACGCTTTTGCTCTTTTATGTTTTTCTTCGAGCCTGGTCCCAGATCTGTTTGTGCTTTTGCAGACTACATTGTAATTGACAAAACATGACAATTCCATAAGGAGTTGGCAAGCGAGCAGAAACAGACTGGCACCCAGGCTATTTTACTCCCGCAAAAAAGTAACAGGTCCATGTTTTGCTAGTAAATCTGCACCTCTATCTCTGGATTCCCATGCTACTTAATGTGACAGTCATTACTTCTCACTGTATGAACCCAGAAGTTGAGACATGCACACGCCCCCTCAGTCTCAGTGGTCACATGACAACTCTGGTGAAAGTCTATGAGGCCATAATGGATGTTGAATACCATGGAGGTCATGATGATGACTGACTGACTACACATACGCATGGTCCTGTAATACTGCGGAGACTGCACACAATGCCTAGTTACCTAATGGTTACATTCCTCTATGGTTCCATAGAGATCTATGTTACATGCCACAGTCAATGATAATGAACACATAGCACCATGCAACCTGAAGATGAGGTGGCTCCTGAAAGCACCAGGAGTTTGAAAGGCCTGCTGTACTGTTTTTATTTTAAGAGGCCCAGTGAGCACAAGACTTTGAAAATACGTATTTTCAACATCTTTTGCTCGTAGGAGATAGTTTTGTTGTAATAGGAGAGAAAAGCTAGTTGATGGTTTACGTTTCAGACGAACATGTGTTCCCTCACTGTGAGATTGTTTTACAACACTTGTAATATCGGCTGGACTTTTTCTTATCTGGAGAAGTCTGTGAATAATTCAAAATGGCACTTGATGGGACATGTCTTATAAGATATCCTACTGGACAGACCTCTGCCAAGTGTGAAAACAAATGTTTGCGTTAGAAAGTGGGGCCAGACAGAAATGTAATCATTGTTACTTTTAGAGCATCGTCCGCAAAGCAAATCAGTCAAATTCTGGCAGAATTAAGGAACTTAAGTCAAGACTGGGCTTCTCGTACGTGGGCCTCTGAAATGGAAGGGGGCTGGATGAGGCTGACATAGTGTGTTGTTGTTGTCCGTGTAGTTTTTGTGGTTGTGTGTGTTAAAGGGTGACATTGAGATGGGTGTCCGGTACAGTAGGTACAGTGTACAGTACAGTGGTGTGTCTCTACTCCTCTACAATGTGGGACAGCTGCTTCTCATAGAGGCTGAGGACATGGTGAACAAACTGGTACTGCTCACCCGTCTGGATCATCCCGCCTCTGCAACACACACACACAACACACACACAACACACACACAACACACACACAACATACACAGGCAGGGGACAGACAGGAGAGAAAGACAGACCGGTGTCAAGAAAAAGAAGAAGACAGACAGGTGTAAAGATAGCGAGCCCAAGACAGACCGTTGACTCACCTGTCGAGGCGGAGCTGGCAGGTGGTCCTCAGGATGTCGACCACGCCCTCACTCCTCAGCTGTTTACACAGGATGGAGGTGGCGATGAAACAGCCTGTCCGACCTATCCCAGCGCTGCAGGAAGGAAGAGGAGGAGGAACCATGAATGTATTAGACGTGACCAACCACGGTTTTAGAGCATTTCTGACCTGACTGACTACTAATGCACTGAAAGCTATGAGAGCTGCAGTGCTGCCACACGTCTTCCATCTTTGGGGGCATAGACCTTCCAAAGAATCCACTGAGACAACCGCCCCATTGATGGTACCGACCAGAGATAGAAAGAGGACTCATCTTTGTATTTTTGCCATTATGGCGTCTGTGACAGCACGGGCAGAGACATTGTGGCTATAGCCATTTTAAAGTAGTACATTTTCTTCTTCTCTTGTGTTTAAAAAAGCGTAAAGCTAATATTGGTGATTTACAGCCACCTGCAGTGGTAGAGTTCTGAACCAAATCTTGTGTGTCTTTCATTTGTTGTGGCAACTAGATGGCGGATATAGCATTAAATCATTTACAAACCATAGGCAACACTATTTGAAGAAGAAGACAATGTTCTGATCATTGGCTGATCGCTCCCAACCCATAGGAATCCCCACCCAGTTGACTACTTTAAAATGGTGGAATCCCTCAATGGCAATGTCCATGCTAGAATGGGAAATATCCATCTAGAGCCCTATTTCTACCTCTATGGGACAGACCAACCCTCCTGGACTATCATGTGGGTATCATATCTGTGTTTCCAACTCTACCTGCAGTGGACAATGACAGGGCCGCTGGTGGGCGGAGCTTCCTCTCTGACATGCTCCACTTCCTCTACCAGCTCCAGGAGGGGCGGGGCTTTGTCCGGGGTCTTCTGGTCAGGCCAGGAGGTGTACCAGTACTGCCTGAGGCTGCGCTCCTCTCCATCAAACTGACACACACATATGCATGCGCACACACACATATGCATGCGCACACACACACACACACACACACACACACACACACACACACACACACACACACTCTCTCACACACACACACACACACACACACACACACACACACACACACACACACACACACACACACACACACACACACACACACACACACACACACACACACACACACACACACACACACACACAGACACAGACACAGACACAGACACAGACACACACACAGACAAACAGAGACAGACTCATTCAGAGTTATTTTTGATCAGCCTCATCCTCTGCATGTACATCCAAACTGTTCCCTAGGTGTTAGTTGCTATGACAACAATGACTGCAGAACCAGACTGCGAGAGGAACGCAGTGACTTTTTTCATTTTTTATTTCAAAAAGGTACATGATCTGTTTTTCATTGTGTGATTTCAAAAGCATATTATTAGCCAACAGCTGTACTTGTGGCAGCTTTTCTATCTCTCTACATTCAGACACCAGTGCTTAGTGGATGAGAAGTGAGTCCATAATCCAAAAGGGTCAATGTAAAAACATCAACTGCTTTTTCTCATTTTCACTTTATAATTTATATCATTATACATGTCCTTGGTGTCCTTGGCATTGGTGTATAGATATATACTGTATGTGTCTGTCTGTTATCAGTCTCACCTTCAGAGTGAAGACCCTCAGGCTGTAGTCGTCCTCCTGTGTTACCGTGACAACCGTGATCTCGATGCCCTCGTGGGTCACAGAGTCCTCAGGCCAGTACTCCGCACATTTCTGTAAGGGACAACACATAGCCAGGGTTAATTATTATTATTATATTATTATTAATATTATTAAATATTGTAGCCAGGGTTCACATTGGACATTTACTGTTAAGGGTGGGCTTCTACCACACCATCCTCCTCTATCCATCCCTCTCTCCCTGTCTCCCTCCTTACCTCGTTCTTCTCCTCTAGGTTAGTGATCATGACGATGATAGGACAGCGTTCCTGCCACACCATCCTCCAGAAGTCTCCCACTGTGTTCACTGTAGGACCCTGGGTAGCGATGTACGCCCGCTCCTCACCCCCGTAACCCTGAGGACAGCAACACAGTAGTTCAAGTGAGAGCACTTGTACACAGGGCCAAGCCTTTTGCAGACAAAGACGTACCTGTAGGTAGTTAGCGTTGATGTAGGTACTGAGGAAGTCATCTTCATCTGCTGTCTGGAGTATCACTCTGCTGTGTGTGTCTGGAAAACACAGGATCCCATTACAAGAAGTGTGTCTAGTGTTGTCTCTCACCTCTACTCGACATAACATTTTGTGACAGAGGCTCAGAGACTGATTCAAAATGGCTGCTGTTTGTAGTGTCTCTACTCACTGGGGAGGATGGTCTTGTAGCGGTTCTTTCTCACCAGGCCTGGGTAGTTATACTCCTTTGGGTCCACAAAGTTCATGGGAGTTTCCTGTCAATGGCAACAGAATAATGGATGTAGCTTAGCAATGTATGGCTGTGTAGAGGAAGTGATAGCTCTGCTGAATTGTGTGTGCAATGTGCATGATTGTGTGAGTGTCTCTGTTTGTGTGTATTGTAAACAAATAGTTTATACACAAATAGTTTATACACAAATGACAGAGTACATTTCACTCTAATTGAAGAAAATGTAACTCTGCCACAGATAACATTTGGTCCCACTCTAAAAAGAGGAAAACATACTCTGGCAACATTTTTTCCCAGAGTTTTATATGATCAGTTTAGTGTTGATATTTAACTCTGCATTTCACTCTGTACAGTATTAATTGAAAATAACTCTCTGCATTGTTGTTCAGTATTCTAGAGTAAATTATTTAGAGTAATGTTTACTCACAATATAATCGCAAGAGTTAATTAAACTCCTATGGACTCAAACACAACACTGTTTTGGTGTTTAAATGGTCCCATTTGAGGTGTAAGGGTGTAGAATGAGTCTCATTCACATATTTCTTAATGTGTCATATTATGGTGGCTTACAATGTGACATCCAATCTCTACTGGTATCCATTTACAGTGCATTCGAAAAGTATTCAGACCCCTTCGCTTTTTCCACATTTTGTTACGTTACAGCCTTATTCTAAAATGGATAAAATAATTTTCCCCCTCATCAATCCACACACAATACCAGAAATCAGATATACCTTATTTACATAAATATTTAGACCCTTTGCTATGAGACTTGAAAATGAGCTCAGGTGCATCCTGTTTCCATTGATCATCCTTGAGATGTTTCTACAACTTGATTGGAGTCCACCTGTGGTAAATTCATTTGATTGGACATTATTTGAAAAGGCACACATCTGTCTATATAAGGTCCCACAGTTGACAGCAAAAACCAAGCCATGAGGTCGAAGGAATTGTAGAGCTCCGCGACAGGATTGTGTCGAGGCACAGATCTGGGGTAGGGTACCAACTCATTTCTGCAGCATTGAAGGTCCCCAAAAACACAGTGGCCTCCATCATTCTTAAACAGAAGAAGTTTGGAACCACCAAGACTCTTTCTAGAGCTGGCCGCCTGGCCAAACTGAGCAATCGGGGGAGAAGGGCCTTGGTCAGGGAGGTGATCAAGAGTCCGATGGTCACTCTGACAGAGCTCCAGAGTTCCTCTGTGGAGATTGGAGAACCTTCCAGAAGGACAACCATCTCTGCATTTCTCCACCAATCAGGCCTTTATGGTAGAGTGGCCAGACGGAAGCCACTCCTCAGCAAAAGGCACATGAAATCCCGCTTGGAGTTTGCCAAAAGGCACCTAAAGGACTCGCAGACCATGAGAAACACGATTCTCTGGTTTGATAAAACCAAGATTTAACTATTTGGCCTGAATGGCAAGTGTCACGTCTGGAGGAAACCTGGCACCATCCTACGGTGAAGCATGGTGGTGGCAGCATCATGCTGTGGGGATGTTTTTCAGTGGCAGGGACTGGGAGACTGGTCAAGATCGAGGGAAAGATGAACGGAGCAAAGTACAGAGAGATCCTTGATGAAAACCTTCTCCAGAGCACGCAGGACCTCAGACTGGGGCGAAGGTTCACCTTCCAACAGGACAACAACCCTAAGCACACAGCCAAGACAACGCAGGAGTGGCTTCGGGACAAGTCTCTGAATGTCCTTGAGTGGCCTAGCCAGAGCCCGGACTTGAACCCCATCGAACATCTCTGGAGAGACCTGAAAATAGTTGTGCAGCGACGCTCCCCATACAACCTGACAGAGCTTGAGAGGATCTGCAGAGAAGAATTGGAGAAACTCCCCAAATACAGGTGTGCCAAGCTTGTAGCGTCATACCCAAGAAGACTTGAGGCTGTAATCACTATTATTCTACAAAGTACTGAGTAACGTGTCTGAATACTTATGTAAATGTGATATTTCAATTTTTTATTTTAATACATTTGCAGAAATGCCTAAAAACCTGTTTTTGCTTTGTCATTATGGGGTATTGTGTGTAGATTGATGAGAGAAAAAAGCAATTTAATCAATTTTAGAATAAGGCTGTAACGTAACAAGATGTGGAAAAAGTGAAGGGGTCTGAATACTTTCCGAATGCACTGTAAGAGGGAGGATATCCTGCAATTTTGCATCACCCATGACTCTGCAAGTCAGAGCAGGGAAGAGAGTCCTTTTGTTACAGACTACCTAGATCACATAAACTAGAACTGCCTTGTCACACCAGCCTTCGCTTTGGCTTCCCCTCCTGTCCAGCTCAGGCGTTCGGCGTCGCCGGCCTTCTAGCTTCTGCCGAACCTGCTGCTGGCAAACGCCGTTCACTCATAAACCCCGGACTTGTCTTGTCATCATTACACACAACGGGTTCCAATCCCCACTCTATCACTGTATATATACTCCCTCTGCCATTTGTATTTGTCAGTCATTGTAAATGTTACTTGTTTTCCTGAGAGGAATCTCTCCTACTATTTCCTGAGTATTTTATTTTGCACTTTGGGTTTGCCCTGTGCCTTTTTGTTTATTAAGTTATATTTTGAGCACAACAGCGTTTGGGTTTCGCCCCGCTTTGTTCTATGGTGCTTAAATAAATTCAGTAGTTCTAAACCTGCGACTGCCTACTGCTCTCTACACTAGTGACATTCCTTCTCAGTAAATTGCAATAAATCCAACCACTTACAGATTAGATTAGTTTAGGAAAATGTATGTTACATATTGTGTAGCATAAGATCAAACATGCGAAAACAGAGAAATTAAAACAAACAATTCTAAGAACCTACCTGCAACAGAGCATGCTGGGAAATATGACAATGACGCCCTTCCCACATCTGTGGATACTCCATAGTTTTAACTCCCTGTCTCTGGTTACTCTTAATGGAGTTAAAAGTACTCAGGCCCAATCAACTCCAGTTATCAACACTAACTCCAGGGAGCGTATCACTGTTGAGGGTTAAGATAACTCCAGCAGAGTCAAGTCAACAACAACAACAAAAATTACTCTGTGATTTCAACTCTCCTTGATTTATTGTGCTCTAATTGTGAGTGTGTACCTCTACTTTACTTTACTGACTTTATTGTCCCCTCTACCTTAGAGAATGCATGTGAGTGTGTACAGTATTCCTGCACGGAGACCTGTTTTGTGCGATTGTGAGTGTGTAGACCTACAGTACCTTGGTCTTAGAGAGAGAGAGAGAGAGAGAGAGAGAGAGAGGGAGAGAGAGAGGGAGAGAGAGAGAGAGAGAGAGAGAGAGAGAGAGAGAGAGAGAGAGAGAGAGAGAGAGAGAGAGAAGAGAGAGTGTGTGTGTGAGTGTGTATCTCAGCCTAAATGTGTAATGTATCCTCTATAGAGCTGGGTATGCTAATGTCTTTCACTGTGTCCACATCTCACCCACCAACTGTTTATAGTAGCCTCTGGGTGTACAGCGCTTCTTGGTGTGTGTGTGTGTGTTACTCACATAGAACTCAGCCTGTAGGGCCTGGTTGTCTATAGCGCGTGTGTGGAGCTGGCTAGGGGTGAGTGTGTTTGTTCCCTCCCTCAGGTACTCCTTGGCAGTCTGGTCTCTGGGGGAGAGCTGGGCTCCATAGCCATAGGGCTCCGTACAGCCAGGAGAACACATGTCCAGGGTCAGAGACACGTTGGAGCCCCTCCTAACACACACACAGACACGCACACACCCACACACACACAGGACGGCACCAACACATACAAGAAGAACAAACGTACAGACACATACAAGAAGAACGTTGTATTGTAATTGTGCACGCACACACAGAAACACAACAACACACACAAGAAAAAGGCATGAACGCATACACACACAGACATTCCCCCTAGACCACCTCTCCACCCACTTCCATCCTCCCACTGACCTCTCCTGCAGGCCCACAGGTGTAACAGAGAGGGTGGTGATGTCCCCCTCTGTCCTGGTGTCCAGGCCCAGGTCAAAGACAGGTGTCTGGGGTTCAGCTTCCAGGTCCATCAGGTCCTCCTGGGCGTCTGTCCACTCTGACAGGGTGAAGGAAGGCTGGCGACTCACTGACTGACGTCTGTCCCCATGGTCAGTCACCATCGCTGCTGACCACCACGCATCACCGTACGCCAACTTACACAAAATGTGGATGACCTGGAGACGCAGCATCAAAATGCACATTTTAGAACTGTTAAAGGTCCAATGCAGCCATTTTTATCTCAATATCAAATAATTTCTGGGTAACTATTAAGTACAGTACCAGTCAAAAGTTTGGACACACCTACTCATTCAAGGATTTTTCATAATTTCTTACTATTTTCTACATTGTAGAATAATAGTGAAGACATCAAAACTATGAAATAACACATATGGAATCATGTAGTAACCAAAAAAGTGTTAAACAAATCAAAATATATTTTATATTTGAGATTCTTCAAAGTAGCCACCCTTTGCCTTGATGACAGCTTTGCACACTATTGGCATTCTCTCAACCAGCTTCATGAGGTAGTCACCTGGAATGCATTTCAATTAACTGGTGTGCTTTCTTAAAAGTTAATTTGTGGAATTTATTTCCTTCTTAATGCGTTTGAGCCAATCAGTTGTGTTGTGACAAGACAGAAGATAGCCCTATTTGGTAAAAGACCAGGTCCATATTATGGCAAGAAGAGCTCAAATAACCAAAGAGAAACAACAGTCCATCATTACTTTAAGACAAGGTCAGTCAATACGGAAACATTTCAAGAACATTGAAAGTTTCTTCAAGTGCAGTCGCAAAAACCGATCACTGCACCTGTACACAGCCTTTCTGAAATTAGCCCACCCAACTACCTCATCTCCATATTATTTATTTTGCTAATTTGCACCCCAGTATCTCTATTTGCACATCATCTTTTGCACATCTATCATTCCAGTGTTAATACGAAATTGTAACTATTTTGCACTATGGCCTATTTATTGCCTTACCTCCATAACTTACTACATTCGCACACACTGTATATATATTTTCTGTTGTATTTTTTACTTTATGTTTTGTTTACCCAATATGTAACTCTGTGTTGTTGTTTTTATCACACTGCTTTGCTTTATCTTGGCCAGGTCGCAGTTGTAAATGAGAACTTGTTCTCAACTGGCTTACCTGGTTAAATAAAGGTGAAAAAAAAAAAAAACATCAAGCGCTATGATGAAACTGGCTCTCATGAGGACCACCACAGGAATGGAAGACCCAGAGTTACCTCTGCTGCACAGGATCAGTTAATTAGAGTTACCAGCCTCAGAAATTGCAGCCCAAATAAATGCTTTACAGAGTTCAAGTAACAGACACATCTCAACATCAACTGTTCAGAGGAGACTGTGTGAATCAGGCCTTCATGGTCGAATTGCTGCAAAGAAACCACTACTAAAGGACACCAATAAGAAGAAGCGACTTGCTTGGGCCAAGAAACACGAGCAATGGACATTAGACTGGTGGAAATCTGTCCTTTGGTCTGATGAGTCCAAATTTGAGATTTTTGGTTCCAACCGCCGTGTCTTTGTGAGACGCAGAGTAGGTGAATGGATGATCTCTGCATGTGTGGTTCCCACCATGAAGCATGGAGGAGGAGGTGTGATGGTGTGGGGGTGCTTTGCTGGTGACACTATCTGTGATTTATTTAGAATTCAAGGCACACTTAACCAGCATGGCTACCACAGCATTCTGCAGTGATACGCCATCTCATCTGGTTTGCACTTAGTGGGAGTATCATTTGTTTTTCAACAGGACAATGACCCAACACACCTCCAGGCTGTGTAAGGGCTATTTGACCAAGAAGGAGAGTGATGGAGTGCTGACCTGGCCTCCACAATCACCGACCTCAACCCAATTGAGATGGTTTGGGATGAGTTGGACCGCAGAGTGAAGGAAAAGCAGCCAAGAAGTGCTCAGCATATGTGGGAACTCCTTCAATACTGTTGGAAAAGTATTCCAGGTGAAGCTGGATGAGAGAATGCCAAGAGCGTGCAAAGCTGTCATCAAGGCAAAGGGAGACTACTTTGAAGAATCTCAAATATAAAATATATTTCATAGTGTTGATGTCTTCACCATTATTCTACAATGTAGAAAATAGTAAAAATAAAGAAAACCCTTGAATGAGTAGGTGTGTCCAAACTTTTGACTGGTACTGTGCCTTACTGTGATTGTTTTCAATTTAAATGGTCAAAAAGAAACAAAAATAGCTTTTCAGCAAATAGCAATTTCTCAAGCAAGACTGTCTAGGAGTGGTCTGAGTGGGGAGGGGACCACTGAAAACTAGCTGTTATTGGCAGAAAGGTTTGGAACTCTTTCTTATTGGTCAATTAACTAATTTACATAGGTGGTTATGGGAGAGCCACCCCTTAAGTAAACTGGAACTTTGACCATTTTTTCAATGGTAAACGGCCTGAGTAAGACATCTTCATTTATCCACCATCTTTGACTTTAGGGGCACAGATCCACAAGACTTCACTCAAAGCCTTTGTCGGTAATTACACATAGAATATCTCTGCCTTATTTATTGATGATTGGCTGTAAGAATGGATTTAGTGTCTATCATGTCAAAACGCAAGGCAGATGATCTCAAACCCAGGACTTGGCCCATGAGTGTGGCCACTGCCATAGACTTTTGGGAAAGACAGCATGCTATGAACACAAAGCTAAGTTCTATGATAAATTCACTCATCAATGGACAGTTGAACGACAAGACACAGCCACCTTTCCCGAGGAATTGCCATTGCAGCAAGAATAGACCCAGAAGTTACTTTGTCAGGATGAACATGGTACATGTGTGTTTATTATTACAGAGTTGTTTGTGTCTCCTCTGTAAAAGCATTCGTAATCTTACATTACATTTTAGTCATTTAGCAGAAACTCTTATCCAGAGCGACTTACAGTTAGTGAGTGCATACATTATTTTATTTTTATATACTGGTCCCCCGTGGGAATCGAACCCACAACCCTGGCGTTGCAAACGCCATGCTCTACCAACTGAGCTACATCCCTGCCGGCCATTCCCTCCCCTACCCTGGACGACGCTGGGCCAATTGTGCGCCGCCCCATGGGTCTCCCGGTCGCGGCCGGCTACGACAGAGCCTGGATTCGAATCAGGATCTCTAGTGGCACAGCTAGCACTGCGACGCAGTGCCTTAGACCATTGCGCCACTCTTGTCTAGCCTATTCTCCAACTAAAAACTAGTGTACATTGATAATATATCATAACTATTTATGAAGTTGGCTACTTTATTGCCAGGCTTTTCAGGCCCCTGTTGATTTTCAATGTCATTCTGTTAGATACTTTTATTAGAAACGTTTTTTTTTATAGTGTAATGTCTTTAACTTATGTAGCCTACTTGGAATTTCACCACCATCTTTTTATCTGTTCAACAACACAGATCCAGGTCAAGCTCACAGAGGTTGCAACAAATGCCTACAGACAGTTCCACGGAAATGGGGTGAAAAAGCAGATTACGACATCATGCACTGGACGGACAACCATGTACGGCAACGTCAGAATGAGGTTCACAAAATGCAAGGGAATATGTGGACAAGGCAGAGAGGAAAACAATAGAGACTGAAA
The DNA here is from genome assembly GCF_964263955.1 of Coregonus lavaretus. Classification (NCBI taxonomy): domain Eukaryota; kingdom Metazoa; phylum Chordata; class Actinopteri; order Salmoniformes; family Salmonidae; genus Coregonus; species Coregonus lavaretus. Next base: position 46,405,678 of record NC_139996.1, on the reverse strand, counting down.
CTGGGGCCAGTTTCTCTGAGCTATTTACAGTGCATTCGGAGAGTATTCAGACCCCTTGACTTTTTCATTTTTTTGTTACGTTACAGCCTTACTCTGAAATTGATTAAATTGTTTTTTTCCCCTCATCAATCTACACACAATACCCCATAATGACAAAGCAAAACAGGTTTTTAGAATTATTTGCAAATGTATAAAAAATTAAAAACGGAATGTCACACTTACATATGTATTCAGACTCAAGTCTTCTTGGGTAAGCTTGGCACACCTGTATTTTGGGACTTTCTCCCATTCTTCTCTGCAAATCCTCTCAAGCTCTGTAAGGTTGGATGGGGAGCGTCGCTGCACAGATATTTTCAGGTCTCTCCAGAGATGGCTGGGCCACTCAAGGACATTCAGGGACTTGTCCCGAAGTCACTCATGTGTTGTCTTGGCTGTGTGCTTAGGGTTGTTGTCCTGTTGGAAGGTGAACCTTCGTCCCAGTCTGAGGTCCTGAGTACTCTGGAGCAGGTTTTCATCAAGGATCTCTCTGTACTTTGCTCCGTTCATCTTTCCCTCGATCCTGACTTGTCTCTCAGTCCCTGCCACTGAAAAACATCCCCACAGCATGATGCTGCCACCAAAATGCTTCACTGTAGGGATGGTGCCAGGTTTCCTCCAGACGAGACGCTTGGCATTCAGGCCAAATAGTTCAATTTAGGTTTCATCAGACCAGAGAATCTTATTTCTCATGGTCTGAGAGTCCTTTAGGTGCCTTTTGGCAAACTCCAAGCGGGCTGTCATGTGCCTTTTACTAAGGAGTGACTTCCGTCTGGCCACTCTACCATAAAGGCCTGATTGGTGGAGTGCTGCAGAGATGGTTGTCCTTCTGGAAGGTTCTCACATCTCCACAGAGGAACTCTGGAGCTCTGTCAGAGTGATCATCAGGTTCTTGGTCACCTCCCTGACCAATGCCCTTCTCCCTGATTGGTCAGTTTGGCCAGGCGGCCAGCTCTAGGAAGAGTCTTGGTGGTTTCAAACTTCTTCCATTTAAGAATGATGGAGGCCACTGTGTTCTTGGGGACCTTCAATGCTGCAGAAATTTTTTGGTACCCTTCCTCAGATCTGTGCCTCGACACAATCCTGTCTCTGAGCTCTACAGACAATTCCTTTGACCTCATGGCTTGGTTTTTACTCTGACATGCACTGTGGGACCTTATATTGACAGATGTGTGCCTTTTCAAAATTGAATTTACCACAGGTGGACTCCAATAAAGTTGTTCAAGGATGTACAATAAAAACAGGATGCACCCGAGCTCAATTTCGAGTCTCATAGCGAAGGGTCTGAATTCTTTCCGAATGCACTGAAAAAACATATAAACGCAACATGCAACAATTTCAAAGATTTTACTGAGTTACAGTTCATAGAAGGAAATCAGTCAATTGAAATAAATGAATTAGGCCCTAATTTATGGATTTCACATGACTGGGCAGGGGCGCAGCCATGGGTCCAACCAATCAGCAGGATGTGGAGTTCATGGGCTGGCGTGGTTACACGTGGTCTGCGGTTGTGAGGCCGGTTGGACGTACTGTCAAATTCTCGAAACTGATGTTGGAGGCATCTTATTATAGAGAAATTAACATTCATGCAGTCAGCATGCCAATAACACGGTCCTTCAAAACTTGAGACACCTGTGGCATTGTTTTGTATGACAAAACTGCACACTTTAGAGTGGCCCCAGCACAAGGTGCACCTGTGTAATGATATAATCATGCTGTTTAATCAGCTTCTTGACATGCCACACCTGTCAGGTGGATGGATTATCTTGGCAAAGAAGAAATGCTCACTAACAGGGACGTAAACAAATTTGTGCACAACATTAGAGAGAAATAAGCTTTTTGTTCGTATGGAACATTTCTGGGATCTTTTATTTTAGTTCATGAAACATGGGACCAACACTTTACATGTTGCGTTTATATTTTTGTTCAGTATAAATTGCCATATTTCATGCCCATAGACATGGCTGTAGTGGACCCTATGCATAATCTTTTAATGGGGACAGCAAAACATGTTTTTTCCGTCTGGAAGAATATTGGTGTGCTGGATGATGGAATACTAAGAAATATTCAGCTTAAAGTTGACTTACTGAAAGCACCTGCAGACATAGACCTGCTACCATCTCATTTTAAAAATAATTTTTCTTACAATACAAAAACATATATAGACAAAAACAATAGACAACTTAACATTTACATACAGTACATTAATTTCTACAAACATTGATGACATCACACTTGCTCAGACCCACATGTTTCCACCGTATCCAAACTGATCCTGCCTGTCTCACAATATGATTTTCTCTTCTTCCTCATCCTTTGAATATCTCCAGTTCAATAATGCATTTGATTCATAAACTGTCTTAACGATGGAGGGTCATTTGATTTCCCAGTTTTTAAGCAAAAGTTTTTTCAAAATGATTGACGAGAAAAGTACGGTCCAACCTATTGGGTATCTCACCGCACCCTCATATGCCACGCCTTGAAATATGCAGATATACAGATTAAAAGTACATTTATATTTTAAAACTTCTGACAGCCTAGAAAGTTGGCTGTCAGAAGTTTTAAAATATAAATGTACTCCGCCCATAACTTTTGGACTTTATAGCAATCCCAGAAGGCAAGAATCATTGAGTCACTGTTAGTTTTACACTTAAGACATGACTCTGCCGTTGTGCTGTAGAATTTGTGAATTTTTTCTCATATAATTTTCGTTAACTGTAATTTAGTCAGTTATGTTACAACACTCCCTCCATCTTGTGCCAATATTAGTTATTTTTAGGTCTTGATTCCAATAGTTTATATTTTTTTCTATGAGATTGTCAGTTGGATAGGCTTTCTGCAAGGTTTTATATATCTTACCTCATATGAGTAACCTTTCTGACTGAAATAGAATTCCCTCAACATTGATCTGATGTCCAAAAGATTTCAGATTGACATTTTATAATATAAAAGTTTTAAGTTGCATGTATTTGAAACTGTCTACATTGGTCAGTCCAAAATGGGTTTTTAATTCTGTCATGGAAATCATTTTATTTCCTATTACTACCAAGTAATTTACGGTTTCTATGCCTTTAGTAATACAACATGTGGGACAATTTATTGGTGAATTCTGAAAAGCTGTCCAAGGATTGTTCGATAGGGGTTTGTTTTTTGGGAGCGCTATTGATTCTTGTAGAATCGGTTTCATTTTCTTCTATAATGTTACAGTGTTTTCAACTATGAAGTTGTTCTTAGCTCCATCCTTTGAAAACAAACACGTGAAAAGATTCTGGGGATGAGCATGCATATCTTCAATATGTAACCATGGTTCCTCTTTAGTGCATTAAAAAATATTTAGCAAATAAAAGCCTTGGGTGGCGAGTTGATACAATTCCAATGCTGGAAGGTTAAAACCACCGTCAGACTTAGGGATTTCTAAAACGTTTTTATTCTATGAGTTTTATTTACCCATATAAAGTATGTTATGGCTGAGTATACTTTTAAAACCTCTTAAGGATCGGACCCTTTTTTTCAATTTTCACCTAAAATGAAAAATCCCAAATCTAACTGCCTGTAGCTCAGGACCTGAAGCAAGGATATGCATATTATTGATACCATTTGAAGGGACACAGTTTGAAGTTTGTGGAAATGTGAAATTAATGTAGGAGAATATAACACATCATATCTGGTAAAAGATAATACAAACAAAAAAACAAGTGTTTTCAAAAAAGAAAAATGGTTCCATCATCTTTGAAATGCAAGAGAAAGGCCACAATATAATATTGCAGTTTAGGCGAAATGTACATGTTGGCCACTAGATGGCACCAGTGTGTGTGCAAAGTTTCAGATTGATCCAGTGAAGCATTGCAATACTGGACTATTTTGTATCAAGTCTGCCCAAATGTGCCGAATTGGTCAATTGATAAATTTTGAAGTACATAACTATAGAGAACATACAAAAAATGATATGGTAAGTTTACACACTCCCAGGAATGTCATACATGATGGATCATTAGCTTTTACACTAACATTCACAAATCTAGATGGCCGGGCGGGGTGGGTGTGGAGCCAGAGACAGCAGGGGTTCAAACTGTAGAACCCAGTTCCTACATTTGAATATAAAAATTGATTTTATTAAACAAAACTATGCTACATTTTATATCTGGGACCCTTAGGATACAAATCAGAGCAAGATTCCTGAATAATTGTACATTATTTGCCTTCAGAGGTGAACGTATCAAACCAGTTGCCGTGATAATATTTTTGCTGTTGTGCACTCTCCTCAAACAATAGCATGGAATTTTTTCACTGTAATAGCTACTGTAAATTGGACAGTGCAGTTAGATTAACAATAATTTAAGCGTTCTGCCCATATAAGACATGTCTATGTCCTGGAAAGTTTGTTGTTACTTACAAAAGTCATGTTAATCACATTAGCGCACGTTAGCTCAACCGTCCCGTATATGGGAAACCGATCCCATAGAGGTTAAAGAATGTCTTTAGTGGGGTAATTGGTATTACCGAAAATAAATATAAAAACTTTGGGAACCATGCCATTCTAAAGAGGTTTATTGTACCTGTAAGATTTCTGGGAAGATTGTTTCATTTAATTAGATCTGTTTTCATGTTGTTGAGTAATGGGATCAAGTTATCTTTATATATTTGTTGTTTGTTGTCAGTTATTAAGAATCCTAAGTATTTAAGATTTTTTGTGGTCCACTTATAGCATTTCTGTAGATCATGAGTTATTCTTTCGGCATGTGGTTCAATTTCCAGTGCAAACAGGAGGGGAAGAGAGGACATCCCTGTCTCGTGCCCCTTTCTAAAGCAATTACATCAGATAATGTATTATTTGTGTATATTTTTGCTTTAGTATATATATATATATATATAATATTTTTTATAAAACGTATTATTTCAGCTGGACAATTGAAGGATTCCAACGTTTCTTCTTAGAAAAGGCCATTCAAGACAGTTGAAAGCGTTTTTGGCATCAACAGCCATTATTGATAAATCTACATCTTGTTTTTAAGCGAATTGCATTATACTGAAACATGTTCTTGTGTTTGTTTGTAAGTGTCTATTTTTATAAACCCTGTTTGATTAATATGTATCAAGTCTGGTAAGACTTTTGCCATTCTGTTGCTTATGAGTTTTGTTATTATTTTCTTGTTGCAATTTATTAAACATATGGGTCTGTAATATGCAGGGTATTCTCTAGATTTCCCTGGTTTTAATTCAACTTAAATAACAGTTTGATACATGGAATTCAGAAGCACTGAATTGAGTGACATGTGTGTAGTCTTTTGAGTAAATGGGCCGCTACTTTGTCCCAGAATGTCAAATAAAAATCTATGGGAAAGCTGTCCATACCTGGTGCCTTTTTCCGTGCAAATGTTTTAAGAGTGTCTAATGTTTAGTTTTGGGTGATTTCTATTTTTAGTGATAATTTTTTGTCTGCTGATAGTTGCTTCAGAGTTATTGAGTCTAAGAAGGCTGTAGGATCATTCCAACATTGTTTAATTCTGATTTATATAGATTTTCATAGAAGCTTTAAAAAAAATGTTGGTTCTAATTAAAGCATTTGTATCCTTATCTTTTAAAATTATAAATATGAAAGGTTTAAAATGCCCAAAAGGTTAAGAGCATGACCTGGCCAACTGACTTTGATATGAGAAACTTGTTAGGAGGCGGTTATAAGAGAGATGATATACATGTAGGTCCTGATGGTACCAAGTACTTACACGACATTGATCAGAGTGAGAATAAGGATCTGACCAGTATTGAATTTGCAGTGAGCTCAGACATAATTACCCTGCCCCCTAAACAGCTGTTTGTTATAGCAAGTGAAGATAGGAATGATCTGTATAGCAGTGGAGGGTCCTCAGAGGAGGAATGGGAGGATCATCCTACTCAGTGAATTTCAGTAAAATGTAAATAGTGAAACATTGAAAAAGTTATCCTTTATAGATAAAACTATACTAAATACATGGAGTGTACAAAACATTTGGAACATCTTCCTAATATTGAGTTGCACCCCCTTTCGCCCTCAGAACAGCCTCAATTCATCAGGGCATGGACTCTACAAGGTGTCCAAAGCGTTCCACAGGGGTGCTGGCCCATGTTGACTGCATATCCTTTGGGTGGTGGACAATTCTTGATATACACGGGAAACTGTTGAGTGTGAAAAACCCAGCAGCGTCGCAGTTCTTGACACACTCAAACCGGTGCGTCTGGCACCTATTATCATACCCCGTTCAAAGGCAATTCAATCTTTTGTCTTGCCCATTCACCCTCTGAATGGCACAAATACAACAATCCATGTCTCAACTGACATCAATAAGGGATCACAGCCTTCACCTGGATTCACCTGGTCAGTCTATGCCATGGAAAGAGCAGGTGTTCCTAATGTTTTGTTCACTCAGTGTATATTCACATCACTAAATAGCTGATTAAAACACACTGTTTTGCAATGAAGGTATATAGTAGCCTCAACAGCACTCTGTTGGGTAGCACCATGGTGTAGCCGGAGGACTGCTATTTTCCGTCCTCCTCTGAGTACACTGACTTCAATACAAAACCTAGGAGGCTCATGGTTCTCACCCTCTTCTATAGACTTACACAGTAATTATGACAACGTCTTCCAACCCTATCAGAACTCTTGCTGCATGAACTGACATGTTGTCCATCTAATCATAGGATCAGAGAATAAATCTAGTGCTGAAAGCCTAACCTACAGCTAGCTAGCACTGCAGTGCATAACATGTGGTGAGTAGTTGACTCAAAGACAGAGAAAGACAATATTAATTTCTTAAAAAAGAGATTGCTATATATATATATATTATTATATATATTCTACAATGTAAAAAATAGTAAAAATAAAGAAAAACCCTTGAATGAGTAGGTGTGTCCAAACTTTTGACTGGTACTGTATGTTGACTACGGAGTTAGCTAATATGGTGACAATGATGTAGGCAGTGTGTACTGGTTAGCGGTTATGGTATGAAGGTTTTGCTTGGAGAGATTATTTTTGTCAGGACAAAAACAGCTGTTGAAAATGTGAGAGGAGGAGAGCGCATAGATGTGATGATTAGTGATGTTCAGTTAGAGAACGATTCCTGACTCTTTTTACTGACTCGAGAATCATGATTCTGGACAGATCAGTGGCAGCAAGTCTTAAAGGTCATGAACAGTCAAAATCATGTTTCTCATTAAATTTGAAGATATTTGAAGGAAACCAGATCAAAGTATGATGACCAAAGTATGAAAAATGACTGTTGCTTCTACATTGATAAAATTGTATCATAAAGTTACTCGTCCCCTCCCCCATGTCAAACACTTTGATGAATTATTAAGGGGACAAGGTGACATCACCTTAACTCTCATTTTAATACACCAAAATCTCTTACCTAATTTAAATAAGTACCGCCTTGTAACCAACATCGGAGAAGGCGTTTTTGCAGAGGGATGTAGTTTATATAGCTAGATAGCTACTTTAATGGTGGCAAAATGTGACTGTAAGCTAATATAATTAAAACTTCACACTATTCATCTATGGCAAAGATACATATGTTTCCCCTTTCATCTGTGTCTGGTGTTAGCTACATATGTGTTAGCTAGTTACTAGCTAGCTAGTGTGGTCCTCTGTAGCTCAGCTGGTAGAGCACGGCGCTTGTAACGCCAAGGTAGTGGGTTCGATCCCCGGGACCACCCATACACAAAAATGTATGCACGCATGACTGTAAGTCGCTTTGGATAAAAGCGTCTGCTAAATGGCATATTATTATTATAGGTCTTCAGACAGCATGGAACCAAAGGGGGGGAAGGGTCGTTCAAAACTCTGACAGTTGTCAAGTCAACACAGCCGTCAGTGCTCCTGTGAACCGTATCACAAGAGAAATGCCAAACAGGCAATGTTGTTTGAGTTGCTTTGTGTATCACCAAATTAGCTTGAGATAATTTTACTACAACATTGCTCACTGCATCCAAGTTGCTTGACATAGGCGTTTGAAAGTGCTGTCAGTCAAGGCAAGCTCATGAATATAAGCTCCCCGCCCACTCAGCCTGTCTTTTCAAACTTTCTGGTAGTTAGCCAAGAGAGAAAAAGTACTTTTCAGAATGACTGTTCAGGACCTTTAAACCTTTACTGGTTGAGTGTTTTGCCAAGTCCTTTTTGTCTGTTTTGCTCTGTAATCATGGCCAGTTTGGAAGCCTTTGTTTAGGCCTCTAGAAGTGCAAGTGATATAAAACACAACATATTAATAAATGTACTGTAATATACAAATACCTAACAGCCAACCTGCTTGCACCAATCCCATGTAATTACAGTAAAATACTGTAAAATAAAAATGTTATGATTACAGTAGCATTTACTATCTTACAGTATAGTAGGCAAATGTTACACTATTGCACTGTATCGTTGCTCTGATATTACAGTAATTTACAGGAAGCTGGTGGTAAGTTACTGTGAATATTACAGTGAAGTACTTGGCACTTGCCAGAATTGGGCAAAGATACATCAAAGGGTATCTTGTTACAAATACAAAATGCCTTGAAGACTAACATATCCTTAACTACAACAACATTCTCAGTAACGGTTACAGAAATGTTTTACTTGCTGTGACATGTTTTTTATAAACCAACCTTAGTTTAATGCAATGACTGTAAGACAAGAGCATCTGCTAAATGACCAAAATGTACACGTAAAATGAACACTTGCAAAGCACACAGCAGCGTTCATCAGAGTGTGTGTGAGAGGGACCTACCATGAAGACAATGATAGCCATGCCAATGCCTTCGGTGGCCTGGAGGACCCAGTAGTTCTTGGTTTTCTCCACCTCCACCATCACGCACAGGGACTGTTTAACAGACACACAGAGAGACGATGTGGGACATACATACTGGTGACATTTATTTCCATATATTTTTTATTTTAACCTTTAGTCTCGTTGAGATAAAAATATATTTTTCAAGAGAGACCTGGACCAAGACAGAAGCATCAACACATCAGTATCAGACAAACAGGCACATGACATCAACCAGACTAAAAGTATATTAATACAATAAGCAGCACGTCAATAACGAACACAACACATCCCACTGAAGCCAGAAAAACATCAGAGAGCAATATGTAAAGCCCACAGGAGGCTGGTGGCAGCTTAATAGGGGAGGACAGGCTCGTGGTAATGGCCGGAGCAGAATGAGTGGAATGGTAACAAACACATTGAACACATGGTTTCCATGTGTTTGATGCCATTCCATTCGCTCCATTCCAGCCATTATTATGAGCCGTCCTCCACTCAGCAGCCTCCACTGGTCAAGCATTAGAGTTTGCAATAAATCACAGGGTCTCTGCTTTACATGTGGAAATGACTGAATGCTATGAGGGACTGTCCTAACTTTGTGACCTGGCCAGGATGTTTTTTTTTAAACACTATGAACTGGCAAGTCAAAAAAACACTATGCGTAATGTCAACTACAGTTTGATTCTTTATCAAACGTTCCTATATATGCCACCACCATATAGGCTTGTGTTGTGTTGCAATGTCAGTGTAGAGGTGTGTCCAATTACTCACGTCCACTCCAAACACAGGGTTGAATGACAGGAGGACGCCAAGGTAGAAGTCCAGGAGCTGCAGGGCTTTGTAGAAGGCTGAGAAAAGCCCATTACCATCCACCATGAAGAAGGCCCAATAACCCTTAGAGGAGGAGAGGATTCAGATTGTTTTCAATGAGGCCATTCATTTTGCAGCAACCACAATACATACAAACAAAATCACATATTTAAAAACAACAACAGATAGCAAGGGATATTTACAAGCAAAGTAGGCTAAGTGCAATTTTAAGCAGCAGTGGAGAGGAGAGGTAGAGAGGGCAGGAAGAGAGCAGGGGAGAGGGGGTTAGACCCCCCCCCCCCCCACACACACACACACACACACAAACACACACACACACACACACACACGAGGAGGGAAGTCTTAATAACATAGAAAATATGTAGCGTGACCAACTTCAGTCTGATATCATAATAAGGGCCTCATTCACAAAGACGTTTGCACAAGTGCTAATTTCACACCTGTCTCTTTTTCCAGCATGAATACATCATAAACGGACAGTATCCTACAAAAAGGCCAGAATATTTTCTTGTTCATTCACTTTTCAGACAAGACAGGGAATATTCCATCAGAGGAAAAGCTTCAGTTGACCTGCTCCTAAATGTAGTGAACAATACATAAGACCAGTAGATAAAGGCAATGAAGTTGAAAATTATTTTTTGTTTCTGACAAGAACAGGTACTTTCACAGCTAGGCCTTTTCGAACTGTGGTTGCACATCTACTTGCATTTATGAACAATCTTTCTACAACATCCTTTGCCTTAGTGCCTGTCGGAACCTGGCAGCATCTCAGCTGACCCACCGTGATTTGGGAGATTGTGCAGAGCACGGCACACCAGTGCATCCCCATGGCAATGGTGTAAAACTTGTCCCTCCACAGTTCCTCTGGATGTCTCTGGGGCCCTGGGGGGCCTGTCCCTTGTCCTGGGGGGCCATCAGGGCCCGGGGGGCCATCTCCTGGTTGAGAGGGGTCGATGTCTGTCGTTGGGGGGTCATCCAGCCATATGGGATCCTCGTCTGGCTTTAGGAAGATGGAGTCCTCCGTCTGGGAACGGGTCGAGCTCCTCAGTCGTCTGGTCATGATGCCCCTGAGACAAACCAGGAGGGGAGGGGGGCAGGTAGGGGAGGGGAGCAGGTAGGTCAACAATACAGTAATATGATGGGCGCCATTATCTGGACAAATGCAAATGAATACTCTCAGCGAAACCTCCATCCAGAAAATGAGCCTGTTGCAGCTCAATAATGTGGTGTGTGTGTGTGTGTTACTCGCATTGAACTCAGCCTGAAGTGCTTGGTGTGTTGGGTCTATTCTTCTGACCTATTCAGGTTTGAGTGGCTCGCATCTCCGAATCCTCTTGTCTTACTGAGATTGTGCTCTTGTTTGTGTGTGAGTGTGTGTGTCTGGGCTCTATTGTAGAGAGAGGGATGAGTCAGGGGGAGAGTTTACAGCTCTGTCCATCTCCATGGCAACAGAGTGCTCTCATCCCTCCCAGGCATAATCATCCACTGACAACACACAAACACACACACGTGTACAGCATGCATCTCTTTCTTTCTCTCAATCAGTAGTCTATTCAGAGTCCTTTTCTGTACCACTGTTTTGTCTTTCCCCATTAGTAAGGGTGCTGCTCATTCGCTTAATTGTGTGTGTGTGTGGTTTGTGTTTTGTGTGTCTATGGCACATTTTCACCCGTCTCAGAGCTTTATGTCACGCTCTAAATAACAATATTCATTATCATATGGAGTAACATTTTAGTCATTTAGCAGACGCGCGTATCCAGAGCAACTTACAGTTAGTGAGTGCATACATTTTTCAGACTGGCCCCCCGTGGGAATCGAACCCACAACCCTGGCGTTGCAAGTGCCATGCTCTACCAACTGAGCTACAGGCAGTCTGAGCCATGCAGTCCTCACACAGTGTACAGCTCTCTGACTGGATGTCTATGGTACCACATAATGACATATTAGAAAACCTGATTTAATAGGATCTCTCTGTATGGTACACCCTGTTCTCCTATAGAACAAAATATTCCTAATTGAAACTAAGATTCTCACAAAATGTACAGTAGCATTAAACCAGGTTTGAGAATGTCAGAATCCAGGTTGATTTCCGGTTGTAGCCTATTTTACTTCTGATACTTACCGACACTAATGCAACCATTCTGTTATTTAATATATTCTCTTTACAGTTTGACATTGTTTACTTTTCAGCTGATTTATTGAATCGCAGAGTCCATCCAGCCAATGAGGAAGTCTGAGGAGGTCAGGTGACTTACCTATGGAAGGTCTAAGGGTACAGGAAGGAAGACAGATCACATGATCAAGTCAAATTCTGTATCCCGTGGCAACCACCAGTTGTCGGCCATGTTGTATGACAGAATCAGTCCTGGAAGAAGATAAAATGTTTTACTCAGTTACACAGATATTTCTAATCTGTGAATGAGTCTGATCCAAAAACCATCCGCAAAAATATATACCAGGCAGTAAAATAAAGTGGTCATTCTGAAGAGGAGATTAGTAATCCAGTGTAATCTAGAGATGTACCAGAGTATCATTTTGGCCAGTAACCAACTGGGATGTGATTAGAAGAGGATGGAGATGGACGGTGAACCAGTAAACTAAACTAAATTCTCTCTCTCTGTCTCTCTCTCTCTCTCTCTCTCTCTCTCTCTCTCTCTCTCTCTCTCTCTCTCTCTCTCTCTCTCTCTCTCTCTCTCTCTCTCTCTCTCTCTCTCTCTCTCTCTCTCTCTCTCACCATACCAGTCAGTCAGTCACAGACAAAAACACTCAAATGGAGTTAGACACATGAAAACAGTCAGACTTAGTAAAACAGTCAGACCGACTGTCAAACAGTCAGACCGACCCAGTCCAATCTGTAGGCCACGCATGTTTCAGCTCTTTTTCCTCTGTCCCTCCCTGTCTCACTGTGTCTGTCTTTGACTCTGTCTGTCTCTTTCTCCTCCCTATTTCTCTCTCCCTCTCTTTTTTCTCTCTCTTTATTCCTCTTCTCCTTCTCCTTTCCTCTCCTCCTTTACTGTACTGCTGAATGAATGTGGTGAACTCAGCGGAATATGAGACCACACAGTGTGTGTGTGTGTGTGTGTGAGCGCGAGTGTTGAACAGAGGGATGCTGCTTTGAGTCCTTTTCTCTCTCCGCTCGCTGCGAAGGTGGGTTTGAAGTGATGACGCCAGTCGGGCTGGCCAGTAGCCATGGCAACGTACGTACACACCACACACACACACACGCACACACACATTGCAGCATTGAGTGTTTTATAATCGAAAGCGATGGTTTAAGCTCACAGAGATCCTTCCTCTCAATGGATGGATGGATGAGCAGAAGGACGTATGAATGAGTGGAAGTACAGATGTGTGGATGGACAGACGAGGGGATGGATGGATGAATAGGAGGTGAGCAGCACTATTTTGTGTGAAGGTTGTTTGATGAGCTGCCACTGTACAGCTGGCATTTCAGTAACCATGGTAATGACGAGCATACAGAACACACACACCCGTATCAAAGCTTAGCGCAAGGTATACAGTATGCCACTGAGACAATAGTATGTATACTGCACAAAAATACAAATGCAACGCGTAAAGTATTGGTCCGATGTTTCATGAGCTGAAATAAAAGATCACAGAAATGTTCCATACGCACAAAAGCTTATTTCTTTCATTTTCTGTGCACAAATTTATTTACATCCCTGTTAGTGAGCATTTCTCATTTGCCAAGATAATCCATCCACCTGACCAGTGTGGCATATCAAGAAGATGATTAAACAGATTATCATTACACAGGTGCACCTTGTGCTGGGGACAATAATCGGCCACTCTAAACTGTTTTGTCACAAAACACAATGCCACAGATGTCTCATGATTTGAGGGAGTGTGCAATTGGCATGCTGACTGCAGGAATGTCCACCAGAGCTGTTATCAGAGAATGTAATGTTCATTTCTCTACCATAAGTCGCCTCCAATGTCGTTTTAGAGAATTTGGCAATACGTCCAACCGGCCTCACAACCGCAGACCACGTGTAACCACGCCATCCCAGGACCTCCACATCCGGTTTCTTCACCTGCGGGATCGTTTGAGACCAGCCACCTGGACACCAAATAATTTCTGCACAAACTGTCGAAACCTTCTCAGGGAAGCTCATCTGTGTGCTCGTCATCCTCACCAGGGTCTTGACCTGACTGCAGTTTGGCGTCGTAACTGACTTCAGTGGGCAAATGCTCACCTTCGATGGCCACTGGCATGCTGGAGAAGTGTGCTCTTCACAGATGAATCCTGGTTTAAATTGTACCAGGCAGATGGCAGACTGATGTCAACATTGTTAACAGAGGGCCCCATGGTGGCGGTGGGGTTATGGTATGGGCAGGCACAAGCTACGGACAACGAACACAATTGCATTTTATCGATGGCAATTTGAATGCACAGAGATACCGTGATGAGATCCTGAGGCCCATTGTGCCATTCATCCGCCGCCATCACCTCACGTTTCAGCATGATAATGCACGGCCCCATTTCACAAGGATCTCTATACAATCCCTGGAAGCTGAAAATGTCCCAGTTCTTCCATGGCATGCATACTCACCAGACATGTCACCCATTGAGCATGTTTGGGATGCTCTGGATCGACGTGTACGACAGCGTGGTCCAGTTCCCGCCAATATCCAGCAACTTCACACAGCCATTGAAGAGGAGTGGGACAACATTCCACAGGCCACAATCAATAGTCTGATCAACTCTATGTGAAGGAGATGTGTCGCGCTGCATGAGGCAAATGGTGGTCACACCATATACTGACTGGTTTTCTGAACCATGCCTCTATTTTATTTTTTAAGGTACCTGTGACCAACAGATGCATATCTTTATTCCCAGTCATGTGAAATCCATAAATTAGGGTCTAATGAATGTATTTAAATTGACTGATTTCCTTATATGAACTGTATCTCAGTAAAGTCTTTAAAATTGTTGCATGTTGTGTTTACATTTTTGTTCAGTGTGTTAATGATGGTCCAAACAGTGAGAGCACCCTCCTCTTTAGGTCCTAAAGGCAACACTTGCTCAGTCACTCATCTCAGTTCAAGACTACAGTACATAGTGTTGATCAGAAAGTAGAGTATACAGCACTAAGCACAAGAGCCCCAGTATAGCCTGGTAATCTAATGGTTGCTGCTTTAAACAATGTTACTTGTTTCTCTATTTGGCAAGTGACCCAGGCTACCATCAGTAGTCTACACCCCAATAAGCAAGCCATGTGTAGCAACAGCACTGGGTATCCACTCTACAAGGCTAAGCATATGTTGTGTGATTCATTTCGATAAGTCGGACATGTTCCTCTTGCTCTTTGGTTTTGGTACACAGGTAAAGACCCTCAGACATGAAGTATCCAGGTAACATTTTTTATTTTTATTTTTGGGAAATCAAACTTTTTGATTGAGATCATTCTATAAAATAGACCAACAAAAACGGAGGACAGCAATGGAAGGGCTGACCATCTTTAGAACACGCCAGGTTAATGGATCGATGAACAATTTATCATCCACAGTTAATGCATTCTGAGCCCGAAAAACACTGAAACAAACAAACAAATTACAGTAGAGATAATTTGTGTGAGTAGGAGAAAAACCCAGTGGAACATTACAGCCATTATGGCTAAGCGTTCTATGATCACAATTCAGATGGTTGAAAATGACCCCCTCAAAGATGGTTCTTGAATAATGTGTTTTTACAGTATGTTCATAAAAATAATATTTTAGAATGGATGCTGTGTGGGCTTCCTGCTCTTGTCTATCACATAATACAATACACCTAATAACATCTGATTATGAGACAAAGAGACAGATATCAAAGCCAGCCCTCCATGAGCCTCCCACATAAAATACAAAATACATGTCACCGTATGAGACTTCACACAGTCCCTGTCCCAGGAGAGAAGACCGGGCCTGTATTCACAAATCGTCTCAGAGTAGGAGTGCTGATCTAGAATCAGTTTTGCCCTTTAACATCATAATGAATAAGATGATATGGACAGGGGGGACCTGATCCCAGATCAGCACCCCTACTCTGATGCCTGATTCGCACTACAGGGTCAAACCGAGCCAAGCCAAGCTGAGCTGTACTGGGCATGCCTGGTTATGCATCCACCATAGATGCTGGAACCATGCTGGATAGGACAATGTGAAAAGAAAATATCCAAACCAGCTCAGTATGGTTCAGGTTGGCTCTAGTATGAATAAGGCATGAGACGCCTTATGAATACAGGCCCAAGAGCTCTCCAAGGACCAGATTAACTAAGCCTCTCACACTTGGGAAAGTTTTGTACCTGTTCTTTTTAAAAGAGACTACGGCGTGCAAGGTAAGAACTAAAGGTAAAATGTAGTTTAGGAGAAGGATAATCGCACAACTCAGAACCAAATCTTATGTGCACTAGCTAGCTAACTCAATTTAATTCTGTGGGCGGAGGTGCCAACATCTGAACTAGTGAAAACAGCAGATGGCATGCAAGAGAAGAACAAAATTATGTTTTAAAGTAATTTCTGAGAAAATAAAATAGGAAATAAGGAAATTGCCTGTCACATTGTTGTTTTCTTCTAGCTGAGACAGTGGGTGAGGAGGTTAGAGGTCGGGAGGTATCGAACAGTGTTGTGTTAATGCTCACACGGCAGGCAGGAGGAGGAAGCTCTTACTGAAAGTGATGATAGGACGGTAACAGGAGACATGGTCACGAGAGACAGAGACATGCCTCCCTCAGCAGCTTAAATCCCTCACATGCACGCAAGCACACACACACACACACACACACACACACACACACACTTGATTCCCTTTAACAACAGCGTATTAAAATATTGATCAATAAATAAACATAAAATGAATTCCCCCAAGGAAGGTTTGTTAGTAAACAAAATAAAATAATCAACACTGCGGAGATGTATGCAGCCAAGTATCATCCTTCACCATCTCAGAAAATAAAACATCCTTATTTACAACCTCCTACTTTCCCAATGAGGAAAGATTGCATCAACATTAGGCCTACATCTAACCACTACAAAGTATACAGAATATTTTCATTCTTTGGTAGTCATTCATACTGAGACAGAACACCATTAATATCACGTACAGCGCTACGGTGAGCCAGAGAGATCAAACTGTACAGAGAGAGCTGCATGAAAGCATCCGTAATGAATCCCACAGGGATGGGAGCTGTTGCATCTCTCTATGGTAACTCGCATATTTTCGTGTATGAAAAGATATGCACATACCCAAACAATGCAGTTACTGAGACAAACACACTAGATTATACGATGAAAACAGTACTAGATTCAATACTTATAATGGAAGGCAACAAAGCATAAGTACTGAGAGAAAACACACATATACACATGCACTCGCACACACGCACACAATACAACTCCCTCCCTACCTTTTACGGTCAGTAGCGCAGCAGCCAGCTGTAAACATTGATATTCACTCCATGTTGTCGTGCAAAGAGGAGGAAGAGAAGGAGAGAGAGAGAGAGAGAGAGAGAGAGAGAGAGAGAGAGAGAGAGAGAGAGAGAGGAGAGAGAGAGAGAGAGAGAGAGAGTAGGGGCAGCACTAGGCAGTCATTACCCAGTCGTATGGTCTAGTCTGGCAGAGCTTTCTTACCTGGGTGTGCTTCTCTTCACATTACCATCCTTCCACCCTCTCAGCTCAACCCTTTGACACAACACAATCTGAAAAGACAATTGTTATTCCTTTATCAGTGTGTGTGTGAGAGCGAGTGTGTGACGGTTTTTCTTTTGTTTGTTTCCAGGAGGAGAGCGATAGATCCACAAGCGACAGCCTCGTCTAGGTATATGCAGCAAGAGGCTATATGGTAGCCTTGGCAACAGAACCAGAATGAGGGAGAGGGAGAGGGAGGGATAGAGAGCGAGAGAGGGAGTAGGGAGGAGGGAAGAATCATAACACATCGCTGATCAGTGAGCACCCCCACTGTCCCCTCTCATTCCAAGCTGTAGGCTTTGCCACCCACCTCTCCCTTTCCCTGTCTTTTCCCTCTCTCATCCTTCCTTTCTTTCTCCCTCCAGCCGGTCTATACTACATCATCACCCATTCCTTCCCTCTACCTCTCTCCTTCTCTTTATGTCATCCCCTCGCTTTCTCCTACGCTCACCATCGCACTCTTTCCCTTTCGCTCTCTCTCTCCAGCTATCTCTCTCTTTATTCCTCCCCATCTCTCTCTAGCTATATATGATATAATACATATGGTAGCTTTTCTCTGGCCGCCCTCTGAACTGACCAGGAGAAACAGAGTCCATAAGGCATCAACATAAATACACTACAACACATGCTCTCCCTCTCCCTCTGTCTCTGTGTATGTCCCCATTCTCATTAACACCAAAACAGTTAAATAATAATACAGTAAAACACATGCTCTCTCTTAGCGGGCTTTAGCTCAGCGGGATACTGCGGTATTGTGACGCACGTAACTGGGTTTGAACACCGGGCGGTCATTTGCACACACACATGCACACACACGCACAGGCAAACACACATTTTTCCCTAGAGGTCATTTGCGGGCAGGGCAAACAGACTACAGGTTAATGATACTGGGAAAGGCCTAATACCCAGCAGCCTTGAGTTGACAGGCTCCATGGTCGCCATGTTGGAATTCTTACATCACTGTGCCATGATGGAGATGTTATCATGTCCACTAAATTCTTCACCAATAACATAGCTGGACATTTAGAAATGACAAGCCTTGAATATTCAAACAGTGCACTGCTCTCTAACTGATTTACAACCTAATATGTATTTCCCGGGGGACAAATTACTATGGGGGTAAAAGTGAAAGTAATGTAGGCTCTAATACTGTGCAACAGTCTACTCAAATGTATGAAGATTTCCTGGTCAAAACATGGTGAGGTGTTCCTCTAGTGAAAAGGTAGGACATCTAGTGGTAAATATCTGTCACTGCAGAAGCATAATTTTTTGCCTACCATGAACACAGGCCTGTTTAATACCATCAGGTTTGATATATTTTATTCAGCTGAATATCCAGACCTTATTGGATCAGTAATTGCATGTTCATTAACATGGCTCGTATCCTTCAATGGTAAATGTATATGTAAACAGGATCAAACCAAAAAACGGAACAATACATTGTCTTCCTGCAGCCCTATGGACAACCCTATAGTTTATAGTCAAATCAGTATGTCAGATTTAACTTTGACCTCTATCAAACAGGTTTTTTCAGCAGCCTCCCTGTCTATCAGTGTCTCTGCCATAAAACACGTGGCTGACAGCCAGGGATGCTAACATATCTACCAGTGGATTTGCATTAGTGTCACGACTTCGGCCGAGGCTGCCTCCCCTCCTTGTTCGGGCAGGCTTCGGCGTTCGTCGTCGGAGTACTAACCACTGCTGCCCCAATCATCATCACAATTGTCTTGTCTCGTTATCACACACACCTGGTTCTAATCCCCTAATTAGTCTGTGTATAAGCCTGTTTCTATATAAAATAAAAAGATAATGTGGGTCGCTCTGGATGGGAGCGTCTGCTAAATGACCTAAAATGTAGACCAAGCTATCATTACAGTCCAGTGCCATGCACATCGTGGAAGTTTGGCCTCTAGTAACTTAGGAGGACGACTTTATGAAGGCCTCCTCACAATGGCCATATCATACAAGGCTCTACAGACTGATTTAAAAACACATAGGCTTTTTTTATTGTATACATTATTAGCGTTGATGATGTGCTGTATGTATTGAAGTCAAGTGGTTCAACATTCAAATGCATTTTGATTGACCACATAGTACAGCTTGGACAAGGCGACGGTGGAACTCTGGCGCCACCAAGTGGACAATACCTCAGTTCCCTTGTGGCAGTATTGCTACCAGAGATATTTGATATAAAATCAAATGTTATGTCAATAATGTTATCTCCAAATTATTTTCCCCACCCGTATTTGATAGATTATTATTCCAATTTAGCTGTTAATCTGGTTTTAATTCGACAAGGTCTTCTCTCGTTTCCGATTGGACGGCGGATGTCCACGTGACTATAAAACCTACCAATTTGTTACATTGTAACAGTCAAAAGTGGCTATTTCCGAGGTTGATCAACTCCCAATCTATGCAACCATTTAAAAAAAACATCATCTTTGATATTTGGTGGACAGTTTACAGAGCTCATTTTGGTGTAACCGTCAATGAATTTGTCGTGTCGGAGAACGGCACCTTCCTTCCGAAAGCATTACGGTATCGCTTCTCGGCCTTTTGGCTAAGATCAAGATCAAGTTGCAGTACCAAGGAGATCCTGAAGGTGGAGCGATGTCGTCATCGTCCACGTCACAGTCGGCAGCCGCCGGACTGAAGAACACGCTGCGTTTTCAATGGACTGGAAAAGAAAAGTTGATGGAAAGAGTTATTTTTGGAAAGGACGTTCTTTTTGGACCTCTACGCCTGACAGCAGACGATGTGCACTGTCTGCAACAAAACACACCGGAGAAGTTTTATGATGTGTCGTTCTACACCATCACCAGGCTGGAGGAGGTGAGAGGGCTCTTCCGAGCGAACTCGACAGCACCCGCCCTCAGTAGCTTTCAAGTTGAGTCCCTGTGCAGGCACAATCTGAGGGTGCTAACGGTGCACATGTTCAACCCCTGGGTCACAGAAGAAACGCTAGTGTGCTACCTCAGCCGGTATGTGACCATCTTGCCAGGAGTGAGAGACATTAAGGACGCCCTAGGCATCTGGACAGGGAAGAGGCAGTTTCGCGTCCTGCTAAAGGAAGACGAGAGCGGCCATGATGGCTACCTCCATCCTCCCGCGTCTTTTTCTATCGGTGCAGACAGGGGTTACCTCATGTATGCTGGGCAGCCTCGTTTTTGCAGGAAGTGCAGCACGTACGGGCACCTTGCTGATGCCTGCACCCAGACAAGGTGCAGAAACTGTGGGGCCCTCGGCCATGTAATGAGGGATTGCACCGTGCCTAAGCGCTGCAGTCTGTGCAGCTCAGAGGAGCACCTGTTCCGTCACTGCCCAAAGGCAGCCCCCTCCTACGCCAGAGCGGTGAGCGGGAAAAGAGCAGATGAGGGAAAAGTTATAGAGCTACGCGCTATTGAGGAGGTCGTGAAGGAGCTAGTGATGGAGAGAGAACTGCGAGAGTCTGAGGAGAGCGGGAGTGAGGCGCCATCATCACCTCATGAGGAGAGCGGAGCGGGAGACAGGAGCTGGAGCAAGCAAATGGAGGAGGCTACGGGAGAGCCCACCGCGCCCTCCGCTCCGGAGAGCTGGACCACGGTGGGAGAGAGGAGGAAGTGCTCTGTCAAGAGGAAGCAGATGAGCCCTGTTTCCCCACTCATCCGCATGGAGGCGACGGAGGAGTCCGCCCTGGGGGGGAATCGTTTCAGTTGTTTTGCAAGCGGGGAGTCTGAGGAGAAAAGCGCGGGAAACCCGGGCAGCGCAGAGGAGACTCTGCTTTCCCTGTCAGGCGCGAGCTCTACCGACAGCAGCGGTCTCGCACCCAGTGGTGTTCCAGCACCCACACTGACTGAGGAGGAAAGTGTTTTCCCGACCCCTATCTTTGTGGACAGTCCTCCCCCTGGGGACCACCGTTTCCCAGACAGGCCTCCTAACGAGGAACTGTACTTAAAGTGAGTCTGGAAATTCATGTCATATTTAGATAGTTGTCTGCTTCCCTCCTTTCCCCATGTCGTCCCTTTTTAACATAGCTAGCATAAACGCTAGAGGGCTTAGGAACCCCGTTAAAAGGGCGACTGTTTTTTCCCATTTGTCCTCCATTTGCTTCTCTGTGTGTTTTTTACAAGAAGTACATTTAAAAGATCAAAATGATGTGGAGAGATTTACGAGGGAATGGGTTCAGGGAGAGTCAAGGTGGAGTGTTGGCGGGGTGCATTCTACAGGGGTTGGTGTCCTATGTGGAAATAGGGATTTAAAAATAGTGGGAAGTTTTTCGGCAGTAAACGGGAGGGTTTTAATAGTAGATATTGATTGGAGGGGCAAATGTCTTCGGTTAATTAATGTATATGCACCATCGACACCCAAGGAAAGGAGGGAAATGCTGAACAACCTAGACGCTATTTTTATGACAAACAGACAGGTTATAATGGGGGGAGATTTTAATGTATCATATGACCGGGGTAATCTGGGCGGGCATCTTGTAAAAAACCTAATAGAGAAATATAATTTGGTGGATACTTATAGAGTGGCGCATGCAAATGATCCCGGTTTCACCTGGGGAAACAGCAGGGGCGCGAGGAGCCGCATAGATTATGTGTTTGTTCCGCGTGGACTCGGTGTGTCCTCTGCACGCGTCACTCCGGTTTTTTATTCTGACCACAGTTGCCTGTCTGTGACAGTAGAATTAAAAACAATTGAATTTGGAAAAGGATATTGGAAAATTAATAATGGTATTTTACATGACAAAACATTTGAGACTAGATTTAGGTATTTTTTCCAGGGCTGTGTAACCATGAAATCATTTTATTCTACTGTCATAGACTGGTGGGAGAGCACAAAATTACGAATCAAGATTTTTATTCAGAATTATTGTAAAGATAAAGCACGTAATAAGTACAAAGATTTTTATAAGTTGCAGAACAAACTAGAAGATCTGCACATCCAAGGTAATTTGAATGGTGGTGGTTTAGATAAAGACACATTGTGTAACCTGCAGAAAAAGCAGCAGGCCTTTTTTGAAAAGAAAGCTCGAGATTTCATGTTTAAAAGTCAACAAGATAAATGGGATAATGATGAGAAGTGCTCTGCATATTTTTTCAAACAAATTAAGTCACGGGGAAAGAGGAGGACCATTTCGGCTTTATTGAATCAAGACGGGGAGACGGTTGAGGATGGAGATGGCATGCTCGGTGTCGCTACCCAGCACTTTTCTCAGCTATTCCAAAAGCAAACAATTAATTATGAGAAGGGGACTACTTTTTTAAAATGTGTGGATGTGCAGATACCTTTAGATATTAGAGACCAATTAGAAGGGGAATTGAATTTAGATGAAATATATATGGCACTGAAGAGCATGAAAGATAACAAAGTACCAGGAGTGGATGGGCTCTCTAAAGAGTTTTACATAGTTTTTTGGGATTTAATTGGATGTCATCTTTTGGAAGTATTTAGAGTTATTTTTGGTTTGGAGCATATGGGAGGTTCAATGTGCGAGGGGGTAATCTCGCTACTTTACAAAAAGGGAGACCCCAAGACACTAGCAAATTGGAGACCTTTAACAATGTTGTGTGTAGACTATAAAGTATTAAGTAAAGCCATAACTAATCGTCTGTCTTCTGCCATGGCATATGTTGTTGGTTTAGACCAAACATGTGGTGTGGTAGGGAGAAAGTTAACCTGGAACTTGCAATTGCACAGAGACGTTCAAGCATATTTAGAGGAAAGGCACCTGCCAGCTATTACTGTAAATTTGGACCAGGAAAAAGCCTTTGACATGGTAAACCATGAGTTTTTGTTTAGAGTTCTGAAAAAATGTGGTTTTGGAAATAATTTTATGAAATGGGTAAAAATTCTTTATAGTAATGTGGGAAGCAGAGTAAATATTAATGGGAATATTGGAAATGTAATCAAGCAATTACGAGGTGTCAGACAGGGGGACCCTCTCTCTGCGCTATTGTATGTTTTATATATTGAACCTTTCGCATGTGCAATTAGGACAAATTACAACATCAAAGGCATTATATTACCTGGAGGGGATATTCTAAAAATTTCACAATACGCAGACGACACCATTTTATATTTACAAGACGACCTGAGCTTGAAAGAGGTTATCAAAGTCATTGATGAGTTCTCTGTTGCCTCCGGGTCTAGGATTAACAAGAATAAAACAGAAATAAAATATATGGGACAGTGGAAATGGAGATCTGATCAGTTATGTGGTTTGACTGTGTGCACAGGACCAATGGTAGTGCTCGGGATATCTTTCGGAAATCAAATTAAAGATGACATGGTTAATTGGAAAGAAAAACTACTTTCGCTTAATAAAAGATTGGGACTGTGGAAAGTGAGGCGACTATCTTTTAGTGGCAAGGTGTTAGTGCTGAAGGCGGACATTCTGCCTTCATTACTCCACCTTGCATATGTGTTTCCCATGCCGGTGTCTCTAAGGAAAATGTTCATACGTGTACTGTTTAATTTCTTTTGGGGGGGATATGAGTACATCCGAAGAGATCGGATGTACCAGCCTATAGAGGCTGGTGGAAGGGATTTCCCTCATATTCCTCTCAAACTAGATGCGTTGTTCTACTCAAACGTTTGTTGTCTTTTGTCGTCTTCTGTACACAAATGTAATATATTAATCAAATTCTGGCTGTCCATACCGTTAAGGTTTATGGTGGAGTGGGATAACAGTAAGCCAAAAGCTGAAATTATCCCATTACATTTTAAGAAAATTGTTGAATGGGCAAGGAAAAACCCAGTCTGCAAAGTAAAAGAAAATGTAATCAACCACAGACTGCTATATGTGAAATTAATAGAAAATTGTCGTCCTAGAGACCGATTACCAATATCACCTTCCACCTGGCTACGGGCACAATTAAAAGGTTTAGACAACAGACTGAAAGATTTTAATTGGCTTGTTTTACACAGACGTCTTCCGGTCCGTTCAACATTATATGATCATAATTTGACCCTGAATAAATTTTGTCCCAGGGACAACTGTTTCGCAATTGAAACAATTCCCCATGTTTTATGGGAATGCTCTTTTGCCCAAATAGTTTGGAAGAAAATTAAAATAGATTTTAATATTTTAAAAAACATTGATTATGAAGGGGTAGCCAAATTTGAACTAAAAAATGTGGAAAAGGTGCAATTATTAGAATTAGTGACTCTGGTGTCCCTTATCAAGACTAAACTTTGGGAGGCCAGATGTGGTGCGGTCAATGACACCCTCAAGTGGTCACCGACGGGATTGGTTAAATTTATAAAACAAGAAATTTGGAAAAAAATACAATTCGAAATAGATAAGTGGGGCATCACATCTGTTAAACATAGATGGAAAGGGATATACCCTTCTTTGTAAATGTTTTTTTTGTAGCCTATATATAGGCCTATGTATAACTGTATTCTGTCATGTAAATTGAAATGTAGGCTAAGCCTTTGTAAATATTTGATATACACTGAGGTTTATTCAGAGTTCCCTTTGGTATATGTGTATGATTTTATTTCTATAATAGTTTTTATTCCTTTGAAAGATCAGCTTTGGGAGATTGTTAGAGGCAATTGTTTACATGCTTCTCTTGAATGTAGGCCTTTTAGCTGGTCAGGTTCCTCAGAACAGCACTTTTTTTTAGGAGTTTTGCTATTTTTATACAGTTAAGGTACTGTTTTTTGTAAATCCATGTTATGTACAACGTTATGCACTGAATTTGTACTTGTATTTGAATGTGAAATGAAAATAAAAATTATTTTTCCAAAAAAAAAAAAAAAGTCTGTTCTTATCAGTTTAATATCTGATACGTCCCCTATCTGGGGACCATATATTAAATTGATTTTTGGAATAGGGAGATGGAATAGGGGCTTGCTCCGTCCACTCCACGCATCGACCTGGTATTGCAGTACCTCCAGGAACGGTGCACCCCCTGTGGTTGTAAAGAAAAGTACACAAAGTCAATACACTTGGTTAGTGTCCTTAAATTATGATCATGATGGAATTACGTTTGAGGTAGTTCATCTCAATGTCGATGATGACTAGGTAGTGGTGGTCAAGTCAGTCGCCTATTCTAATGACTATGTTAGCTGATAGGAATGGTGAGTTAATCATCAAATCAAAGTTTATTCATCACGTGCACAGGATGCAGGCTCTGTAGCTCAGCTGGTAGAGCACAGCGCTTGTAACGCCAAGGTAGTAGGTTCGATCCCCGGGACCACCAATACACAAAGATGTATGCACGCATGACTGTAAGTCGCTTTGGATAAAAGCGTCTGCTAAATGGCATATTATTATTATTATTATAAGTGTTCCCTCTGCCCCCTTGTCCTTGTGGGTGATTGTTTGTTGTGGAGGTGTAGTATCTGAACAGTTTATCATTTTGGCTGACGTTTGCAAATGGTGTGTTAGATGAACTTACTTCTACTTTGCTGAAACATCTGGAAAGTATTACTATAGGAACCCCCTAAGACAGAGGAGATTCTGATGTGTAAAGGCCAGGGATTGGTCTATCTAAAACCACCCATCTTATGTTACATAGGATATAAATACCATGTTTGAACAAAGGACGGGGAGAATAATCATATTTGAGATTGGGTTTGTTGTTCTCCAGACTCTGCAGAAGTCTGTAAATTGATGCTGTAATCTTTGATGTAATAAACCTTTATAATCAAAGTACAGTGTCAGCGGATTCCTTGTCTACACAGCATATCAGCATCGTTGTCTCGGACACCACAGAGGTTAGTGAAGCGCGTGTATTTTGTATCGACGGGAGTATTTTCCCGTGTGCCTTATATTTTCCAGTGCACCTGTTTTGTGCCCTGGAGTGTGTTTGACGCATTTCTGCGTAAACCTGTATTTTTCGGATTAAAGCCTGTTTCTGTGATTTACCCTCCTGCGCCTGACTCCTTCAACACCACCTTATCACAGAATCACCCACCCTGAATATGGAGTCAGCGGGAGAAGAGCGCATAACTGGAGTCGTGGTACAGGTCCAGGTGCATTCCACGATGCTGGCCAGCTTTGGCGAAGCGATGGATCGTGTTCTTCAGGTCGTCCAACGCCTGGAGAGGGGAGAACCCGATCTGTCGAGACCAGCTGGCCCACCGGATCCAGCTACCTACACCCCAGCACCCGGAAGGATCTAGATATCCCGACCACGGGCGTTTGATGGGACGACGGCTCTGTGCCAGGGATTCCTCCTCCAATTGGAGCTTTACTTCGCCAGCATCAGGCCGGAACCATCGGAGCGGGAGAAGGTGTCTGTCCTCATTTCCTGCCTCTGTGGATAAGCCCTGGAGTGGGCCAATGCGGTGTGGAACGAAGGAGGAGCCGCACTGGAGGACTACAGGGAGTTCGCTCTCCTCTTTCGGGCGGTCTTTGAAGTCTGTTATGAATAGCAGGCCTGGTTTCCCAGATTTTCCATAGTGTTCTATTGTTTCCAGTACTTGCCTTATATTATCTCCAATGTATCTTCCATGTAAAAAACCTGTCTGATTAGAATGAATAATGTCCGACAATACCTTTTTAATTCTATGCGCTATACATTTTTCTAGAATTTTTGCATCACAACACTGAAGTGTAAGGGGCCTCCAATTTTTTAAATGGACTGGATCTTTATATTTTCCACTTGTATCCTGTTTCAGTAATAATGAAATCAGACCTTCTTCTTGAGTGTCTGATAATCTACCATTTACATAGGAGTGGTTAAAACATGCTAATAACGGTCCTCTTAGTATATCAAAAAGGTTTGGTATACCTCGACTGGTATGCCATCCAACCCTGGTGTTTTCCCAGACTTAAAGTCTTTAATTGCATACAGAAGTTCCTCCTATGTAATTTCGCCTTCACATGAGTCTTTCTGTATGGCTGTTAATTTTACATTATCAATAGAAAAAAAATCTTTACAATTAGCTTCAGTTAGAGGAGATGGAGGCGACGAAAACATATGCTTAAAGTACTTTGTTTCCTCCTTAAAAATATAATTTGGTGAATCATGGGTGACTCCGTCAATTGTAACCAGTTTCATAAAATTATTTTTGGTAGCATTCCTATGTTGAAGATAAAAAAATAATTTGGTGCATTTTTCCCCATATTCCATCCAGTTTGCTTAATTTTTTATAATATATTACACTTGATCTTTCTTGAATAAGTTTCTCCATTTATTTTCGTTTTTCCTCTAATTTATTCTGAGCCTCTATGTTAGTTTTTATTGCCATCTATCTGTTCTGTTAGACCTTCTATTTCCTTTGTTGGTATAAACTCTTTTGACCTAAATTGCTTTTGTTTTCGAGATGAGTACTGAATTGCATGGCCTCTAAAGACACATTTAAAGGCGTCCCATACAGTTTCTTCTTTGTGAAGAAGAAGGACGGAGGTCTGCGCCCGTGCATTGATTATCGACCACTGACCAGGGAGACGATAAGATTTAGTTATCCTCCCCCCCTCATTCCTTCTGTGATTGAATCAATGCATGGGGCGCGCTTCTTCACCAAATTAGATCTCAGGAGTGCGTACAACCTGGTGCGTATCCGAGAGGGAGATGAGTGGAAGACAGCATTCAGCACAACCACGGTGCATTATGAATACCTGGTGATGGTTTGATGAATGCTCCCTCAGTTTTCCAGTCCTTTGTGAACGAGGTGTTTCGGGACATGCTTGGTCGCGGTGTAGTGGTCTACATCGATGACATCCTGGTGTATTCCGCTACGCGCGCCGAGCATGTGTCCCTGGTTCGCAAGGTGCTGGCCCGACTGTTGGAAAATGACCTTTATGCTAAGGCAGAGAAGTGTATGTTTTTCCAGCAGTCCGGCTCCTTCCTTGGATACCGCATTTCCACCTCAGGTATGGAGATGGAGGGAGATCGCATTTCAGGTGTGCGTAATTGGCCGACTCCAACCACGGTGAAGGAGGTGCAGCGCTTCCTTGGCTTTGCCAACTACTATCGGAGGTTTATCTGGGGCTTTGGCAAGGTGGCAGCTCCCATTACATCCCTGTTGAAGGGTGCGCCGTCCCGGCTCCGCTGGTCTGCTGAAGCTGACCTGGCCTTCAGGAGACTGCAGGGTCTGTTCACCTCAGCTCCGGTACTGGCCCACCCTGATCCATCACTAACGTTCGTAGTGGAGGTGGATGCGTCCGAGGTAGGGATAGGCACGTCACCCAAGCTCCGCCCCTGTGCCTTCTTCTCTAAGAAGCTCAGCCCGGCGGAGCAGAACAACGACGTTGGTGATCGGGAGCTGATGGCTGTTGTCCAAGCCTTGACCGTGTGGAGGCATTGGCTCGAAGGGTTGAAACACCCTTTCCTCGTCTGGACGGACCACCGTAACCTGGAGTACATCAGGGCAGCGAGGAGGCTGAATCTTCGCCAGGCCAGGTGGGCCCTATTCTTCACCCGGTTTGATTTTACATTGTCGTACATTCCGGGTATGAAGAACGTGAAGGCAGTTTCACTGTCCCAGGTGTATGACACAGACGAGAGGCCCAGAGAAAACACCCCCATACTCCCGGCCACATTCATTGTGGCGCCGGTAGTATGGGCAATGGACGCGGATATAGAGCAGGCATTATGCACAGATCCATCTCCGCTGCGGTACGTGCCTGCTCTTATCCGTGATCGTCTGATCTTATAGACACACACGTCACCCTCCTCTGGTCACCCAGGTATCGTCCATACAGTGCGCTGCTTGAGCGGAAAGTACTGGTGGCCTACCTTGGCTAAGGACGTGAGGGTGTACGTCTCCTCCTGCTCGGTGTGTGCCCAGAGTAAGGCACCTAGGCACCTCCCAGCGGGTAAGCTACAACCATTACCAGTTCCACAACGACCATGGTCTCATCTTAGTATTGATTTTCTGACTGATCTTCTCCTCTCCCAAGGTAACACCACCATCCTGGTCGTTGTGGACCACTTCTCCAAGTCATGCCGCCTCCTTCCTCTGCCCGGTCTCCCCACGGCCCTGCAGACTGCGGAGGCCCTGTTTACTCACGTATTCCGGCATTACGGGGTTCCAGAGGATATAGTGTCCGACCAAGGTCCCCAGTTCACATCCAAGGTTTGGAAGGCGTTCATGGAATGTCTGGGGGTCTCGGTTCCACCCCGAGTCAAATGGGCAGGTGGAATTAGTAAGTCAGGCTGTGGGTAGGTTCCTGTGGTCCTACTGCCAGGACCGGCTGGGGGCAGAATATGCCCAGAACTCTCTCCGCCACTCCTCTACTAACCTAACACCATTCCAATGTGTTTTAGGTTACCAACCGGTTCTGGCACCGTGGCACCAGAGCCAGACCGAGGCTCCTGCAGTGGATGACTGGTTTCGGCGCGCGGAGGAGACGTGGGACCCTGCCCACGTTCACCTCCAGTGCGCCTTGCATCATCATAAGGCCAACGCTGACCGTCACCGCAGGGAGGCCCCGGTCTTCGTACCGGGGGATCGGATCTGGCTCTCGACCCGGAATCTGCCCCTCTGCCTGCCCTGCCGGAAGCTAAGCCCGCGGTTTGTGGGGTCGTTCAAAGTCCTGAGGAGAATCAACAAGGTTACGTATAGGTTGTTACTCCCCCCTGATTACCGAATTAACCCCTCGTTTCATGTGTCTCTCCTCAGGACGGTGTAGGTTGGTCCGCTCCAGGCATCTGAGGTGCGGGAGGTTCCTCCACCTACTGTGGACATCGAGGGGGCCCCGGCGTGCTCTGTCCGTGCCATTCTGGATTCGAGGCGTCGGGTGGGGGACCTTCAGTACCTCGTGGAGTTGGAGGGGCACGGTCCGGAGGAATGGTACTGGGTCCCGGTGAGGGATATCCTCGATCCCTCCCTGTTAAGGGATTTCCACCGTCGCCATCCGGCTCGCCCTACTCCGAGTCCTCCTGGCCATCCCCGAGGCCGGGGTCGGTGCGCTGCTGGAGCTGCGCGTCAGGGAGAGGGTACTGTCACGACTTTGGCCGAGGCTGCCTCCTTTTTACTCACCTTTATCTAGAATCTCCAGTTGAAACTAGCTAGCCAGCTAACTAGCTACTTGCTATTAGCCACCGTTAGCGGTTTTCACCCAGAACATCGGATTTTCTGCCGGAATAACTGAATCACTGGACCCTAACACCGGATCGCAACTAGCTAGCCGCAACCGAATTGATGTTGCTGTAGGCTAATCACCACTGCCCCGAAGCAAGCACCAGTTAGCCTTGAGCCAGGCCCATATCCCGGCTATCTACCTCTTTGTCTACCGGACGGGAGTAGCCAGCTAACTAGCTACTTGCTATTAGCCACCGTTAGCGGTTTTTCACCATTGTCCATGGCCTGCACTACCTACCAGCCAGCTCTAGCCTGGACTATTATCGGCCAGTCTGCACTGTCTGCACAGCGCGTTATGGACCCAGAACATATCGGATTTTCTGCCGGAGTCACTAAATCACTGGACCTTTAACAACTGATCATCACAACTAGCTAGCTGCAACCAAATGGATGTTGTTGTTGGCTAATCAGCCTTGAGCTAGCCTCGAGTCAGGCACATCTCCCGGCTATCTACCTCTCTGTCAACCGGACGGGACCTCCTAGAGTCGACACAGAGCCCCGCCGATCCATCACGACTGGTCTGCCGACGTAATCGTCTGTGGTTTCAACAGGCCTCCCGTTGCGACGACCACGAAGATCCATCTGCTAGCCCCGGCCCGCTAGCACACGCAAACAACAGCCGTGCTTCCTGCTCGCTGTGCTTTAGCACCAATTTGAACTGCTCTCTGACTCACATATTGCTGTTCACTGGACCTTATGATCACTCAGCTGCACAGCTGATGCCTGCTGGACTGTTCCTTTACACGGTACCCTGTACTGTTTATCTGTTTAGCCTCAGCCCAAACTTTCATCGCCATTACCAGTTGTTGTCTTAGCTCTCTATAATAACACCTGTGATTGCTTTATGCCTCTCTCCCATGTCAATATGCCTTGCCTATTGCTGTTACAGTTAGTTCTTATTATACAATTTCAATATAGAACCCCAAGTCATTCTCAAACTGCCTCAAATAGCTCCTTTGTTCCATCCCCCATACACGCCGAGACCGGCTCAATTGGTGCCTCCAGTGATGCTATCTCTTTCATTGTTACCCAACGCTTAGGTTTACCTCCACTGTACTCATATCCTTCCATATCCTTGTCTGTACATAATGCCCTGAATCTATTCTACAACGGCCGGAAATCTGCCCCCTTTATTCTCTGTACCCAACGCACTAGAAGACCAGTTCTTAAAGCCTTTAGCCGTATCCTTATTCTAGTCCTCCTCTGTTCCTCTGGTGATGTAGAGGCTAACCCAGGCCCTGCAGCCCCCAGTATCACTCCTACTCCCGAGGAGTTATCATTTGTTGACTTCTGTAACCATAAAAGCCTTGGTTTTCTGCACGTTAACATCAGAAGCCTCCTTCCTAAGTTTGAGTTATTCACTGCGTTAGCACACTCCGCCAACCCTGATGTTCTAGCAGTGTCTGAATCCTGGCTTAGGAAGGCCACCAAAAATTCAGAAATGTCCATCCCCAACTACAACATTTTCCGTCTTGATAGAACTGCCAAAGGGGGTGGAGTTGCAATCTACTGTAGAGATTGCCTGTAGAGCTCTATCATACTATCCAGGTCTGTGCCCAAACAGTTTGAGCTCCTACTTCTAAAAATCCACCTTTCCAGAAATAAGTCTCTCACTGTTGCCGCTTGCTACAGACCCCCCTCAGCCCCCAGCTGTGCCCTGGACACCATATGTGAATTGATTGCCCCCCATCTATCCTCAGAGTTCGTACTGCTTGGTGACCTAAACTGGGATATGCTTAACACCCCGGCCATCCTACAATCCAAACTCGATGCCCTCAATCTCACACAAATTATCAAGGAACCTACCAGGTACAACCCTAAATCCGTAAACATGGGCACCCTCATAGATATTGTGGTGTCGAGACAACGATGCTGTAATGCTGTGTTGACAAGGAATCCGCTGACACTGTACTTGATTATAATTTTTATTACATCAAGGATTTCAGCATCAATTTACAGATTTCTGCAGAATCTGGAGAACAACTAACCCAATCTCAAATATGATTATTCTCCCCGTCCTTTGTTCAAAACCTGGTATATATCCTATGTAACATAAGATGGGTGTTTTGGATAGACCAATCCCTGGCCTCCACATATCCAAGTGTCCTCTGTTTCAGGTGGCCCCTACAGTAATACTTTCCAGATGTTTCAGCAAAGCAGAGTAAAATTAATCTAACACACCATTTGCAAACCTCAGCCAAAATTATAAATTGTTCAGATACTACATAAGTCTCGATCGGGAAATCCCCACCTGCTTATGACTTCTTTACACAAGAACTTTGCAACCGACTGAGCTTCTTTTCGCTTGGTTGGACATGCCTCCTGCCATCGTGAAAATCTATCTACAACCACCAGAATATATATTTTCCCTTCAACTGGTTTTATCATATCAACAAAGTCGATAACCAACTCACGCATAGGACCTCTCAGTGTTGGAATGTAACCAGGAAGAACAGTCACACCCCTGCGAACATTATTTTCCAGACAGATTGTGCACCTGCCTATGACATAGTCAACCTTTCCAAGCAAATATGGTGCCTGTCAAGGGCTGAGGTGTATGGAGTGTGGAAGTCAGGCGCAGGACACCGAAGTTTAGTCCAACAAAGTTTACTTTGAAAACCACTGGGCAAAAATACAGTAAACGGCCTCAACAACAAAACCGAGGCGAGCAATACGCAAACCATGCGTATAACAAATAAACAAGAAAACAAATACAAAACACGCAGCACTACGGAGAGGCGGAAAAAAACACACAACCTAACACAGGCAACTTATAGAACACGTAATCAGACACAACCGGACACAGGTGTGACAGACAGACAAAAGCAATCACACATAGAAACATTCAACGGTGGCAGCTAGTACTCCGGGGACGACGAACGCCGAAGCCTGCCCGAACCAGGAGGAGGAGCAGCCTCGGCAGAATCCGTGACAGTACCCCCCCCCTTGACGCGCGGCTCCAGCCGTGCGCCGACCTCGGCCTCGGGGACGGCCAGGAGGACGCGGACCCGGGCGCGTGGGATGCCCACGGTGGAACTCCGTCAGGAGGGATGGATCTAGGATGTCCCTCCTAGGCACCCAGCACCGTTCCTCCGGACCGTACCCCTCCCACTCCACGAGATACTGGAGACCACCCATCCGGCGCCTCGAGTCCAAGATGGTCCGGACTCTGTACGCCGGGACCCCCTCGATGTCCAAAGGGGGCGGAGGGGTCTCTCCTATCTCATGTTCTTGGAGTGGGCCAGCTACCACCGGCCTGAGAAGAGACACATGGAACGAGGGGTTAATATTCTTGTACTCAATAGGCAATTGTAACCTGTAACACACCTCGTTCAATATTCTCAGGACTTTAAAGGGCCCCACAAACCGCCGACCCAGCTTCCGGCAGGGCAGGCGGAGGGGCAGGTTTCGAGTCGAGAGCCAGACTCGATCTCCCGGTGCGTATACCGGTCCCTCACTGCGGTGGCGATCGGCGCTCGCCTTTTGTTGACGGATGGCCCGCTGCAGATGGACATGGGCAGCGTCCCACGTCTCCTCCGAGCGCCGAATCCACTCGTCCACCGCAGGGGCCTCGATCTGGCTCTTGTGCCATGGTGCCAGGACCGGCTGATAACCTAAAACACACTGGAAAGGTGTTAAATTGGTGGAGGAGTGGCGGAGAGAGTTCTGGGCCATCTCTGCCCAGGGGATATACGTAGACCACTCCTCCGGCCGGTCCTGGCAATAGGACCTCAGAAACCTACCCACATCCTGGTTGACTCGTTCAACCTGCCCATTGCTTTCTGGGTGGTACCCCGAGGTAAGGCTCACCGAGACCCCCAAGTGTTCCATGAACGCCCCCCAGACTCTGGAGGTGAACTGGGGACCTCGGTCAGACACTATATCCTCGGGGACCCCATAGTGCCGGAACACGTGGGTAAATAGGGCCTCAGCGGTCTGTAGGGCAGTAGGGAGACCCGGCATTGGGAGGAGACGACAGGCCTTGGAAAACCGATCCACAACGACCAAAATGGTGGTATTCCCCTGGGAGGGGGGTAGGTCGGTCACAAAATCCACCGAGAGGTGGGACCATGGTCGTTGTGGAACGGGCAGGGGATGTAACTTTCCCCTGGGCAAATGTCTAGGCGCCTTACACTGGGCGCACACCGAGCAGGAGGAGACATAAACCCTCACATCCCTAGCTAACGTTGGCCACCAGTATTTCACGCTAAGGCAGTGCACTGTCCGGCCAATACCTGGATGTCCAGAGGAGGGTGATGTATGAGCCCAATAAATAAGGCGATCACGAACCTCGAGCGGAACGTACGTCCGCCCCACCGGACACTCGGGGGGAGTAGGGTCGGTACGCAGTGCCCGCTCGATCTCCGCATCGACCTCCCACACCACCGGAGCCACCAGACAAGACTCCGGCAGTATGGGAGTAGGCTCAATGGACCTCTCCTCTGTGTCATACCGCCGGGACAGGGCGTCTGCCTTACCGTTCTGGGACCCTGGGATGTATGTGATCTTAAAAACAAACCGGGTCAGGAACATGTTCCACCTAGCCTGACGAGGGTTCAATCTCCTAGCTGCCCGGATGTACTCCAGGTTACGGT
The DNA here is from genome assembly GCF_964263955.1 of Coregonus lavaretus. Lineage (NCBI taxonomy): Eukaryota > Metazoa > Chordata > Actinopteri > Salmoniformes > Salmonidae > Coregonus > Coregonus lavaretus. Next base: position 46,370,718 of record NC_139996.1, on the reverse strand, counting down.
GATCAGTCAGAATGAGGAAAGGGTGTTGAGCCCCCTCAAGCCAATGCCTCCACACCTTTAGGGCCTGGACTACAGCTAACAGCTCCCTGTCCCCAACGTCATAATTACGCTCCGCCGAGCTGAGCTTCTTAGAGTAGAATGCACAGGGGCGGAGCTTAGGTGGCGTGCCGGACCGTTGCGACAGGACTGCCCCAATGCCGGCCTCGGACGCGTCTACCTCTACTTGGAATGGTAAAGAGGGATCCGGATGCGCCAGCACCGGGGCCGAGGTGAACAGGTTCTTCAGTTTGACAAATGCCCTGTCCGCCTCAGCTGACCACTGCAAACGAACCGGACCCCCCTTTAGCAGGGACGTAATGGGAGCTGCAACCTGTCCAAAGCCCCGGATAAACCTCCGGTAGTAATTAGCAAAACCCAAGAACTGCTGCACCTCTTTTACAGTGGTTGGAGTTTGCCAATTACGCACGGCCGACACACGGTCTACCTCTATCTCCACACCAGACGCGGACAACCGATAACCCAAAAAGGAGACGGACTCCTGGAAGAACAGGCATTTCTCTGCCTTGACATACAAGTCATGCTCCAACAGTCTTCTCAACACTCGGCGCACCAGGGCTACATGCTCGGCTCGTGTAGAAGAGTACACTAGGATGTCGTCGATGTATACTACCACACCCTGCCCATGCATGTCCCGGAAAATCTCGTCAACAAAGGATTGGAAGACTGAAGGAGCATTCATTAACCCGTAAGGCATGACGAGATACTCGTAATGACCCGAGGTGGTGCTAAATGCAGTTTTCCATTCATCCCCCTCCCTAATGCGCACCAGATTGTACGCGCTCCTGAGATCCAACTTTGTGAAGAACCGCGCTCCGCGTAATGATTCTGTCATAGTCGCAATCAGTGGAAGAGGGTAACTGTACTTAACCGTGATCTGATTGAGACTACGGTAATCAATACACGGGCGCAAACCCCCGTCCTTCTTCTTCACAAAGAAGAAACTCGAGGAAACCGGGGAAGTGGAGGACCGTATGTATCCCTGTGCCAAGGACTCGGCTATGTAAGTCTCCATAGCCGCTGTCTCCTCTTGAGACAGGGGATACACACGGCTCCGCGGAAGTGCCGCTCCTGTTTGGAGATTTATCGCACAATCCCCCTGTCTATGAGGTGGTAGCCGTGTTGCCCTCGTTTTGCTGAACACAAGTGCTAAATCCTCATACTCAGGGGGAATGCGCATTGCGGGCACTTGGTTCGGACTCTCTACCGAGGTCGCCCCTAAGGAAACACCTAGACATCTCCTTACACACTGGGCAGACCACTCCATAAGAGCCCTCTGTTGCCACGCAATGGTAGGATCATGGGCGCTTAACCAGGGAAACCCCAACACCACGGGATACGCAGGAGAGTCAATCAGATAAAACTGAATGATCTCCTCATGACCCCCCTGCGTCGTCATCTTAAGTGGTGCTGTGACTTCTCTGATCAGCCCCGACCCCAACGGCCGGCTGTCTAGGGCGTGAACAGGAAAGGGGGCTTCTACCGGCCGAAGGGGAATTCCTAACCTAATACAAAATGCACGATCAACAAAATTCCCAGCTGCGCCTGAATCTACTAGCGCCTTATGCTGGGAATGAGGTGCCACCTGTGGAAATCTCACAGGTATACTCATGTGACCAACAGAGAGCTCTGGGTAAGTGGGGCGCCTACTCACCTGAAATGACTCCCTAGTGCGTGACCTGTTGTCCCCTCTCCCAGGAGACCCTCCCCAGCACCTGGCCGCGGTGTGTCCTCCACGGCCACAGTTGGTGCAGGGGATGGCCCCCCTCGGGTTCTCTCTCCTCCTCTCTCTAGCGCCAGCACCCCCGAGCTCCATGGGAATCGGCTCGGAGGTGCTGGAGGGTGGAATGGACGACCCCCACTCGGGACGTCCGCGGGTAGCCAGCAGGGTGTCGAGCCGGATGGAGATGTCCACCAACTGGTCGAAGGCTAGGTTGGTGTCCCTGCAGGCCAGCTCACGACGAACGTCCTCTCGTAGGCTACACCGGTAATGGTCGATGAGGGCCCTCGCATTCCACCCCGCATCCGCCGCTAGAGTCCGGAACTCCAGGGAGAACTCCTGTGCGCTCCTCTTCCCCTGTCGGAGGTGGAACAGACGCTCCCCCGCCGCCTTCCCCTCAGGTGGGTGATCGAAGACAGCCCTGAAGCGGCGGGAGAACTCCGCGTAGGTGATGGTAGCTGCGTCTATTCCCCTCCATTCGGCGTTGGCCCACTCCAACGCCTTGCCGGATAGACAGGAGATGAGGGCGGAGACGCTCTCGTATCCCGAGGGCGCTGGGTGTATGGTAGCCAGGTAGAGTTCCACCTGCAGGAGGAACCCCTGACACCCTGCTGCAGAACCGTCATATGCCCTCGGGAGCGAGAGCCGAACGCCACTGGGTTCCGGTGCTGAGAGAGGAGGACTGGCCGTTGGTGATGGGATGGTGTGAGAAGGCGTGGGCACCTCTCCAGTAACCAACCGGCGCAGAGTGTTGGACACCTCGTTCATGGCGGCCCCAAGTCGCCGGATCATGGTGTCTTGGTCGCTGATCCGATCCTCCAGCGACTTGGGTGCCGCCACTGCTCCTGCTGACTCCATAGTGGTGTGTTGTTCTGTCAAGGGCTGAGGTGTATGGAGTGTGGAAGTCAGGCGCAGGACACCGAAGTTTAGTCCAACAAAGTTTACTGTGAAAACCACTGGGCAAAAATACAGTAAATGGCCTCAACAACAAAACCGAGGCGAGCAATACGCAAACCATGCGTATAACAAATAAACAAGAAAACAAATACAAAACACGCAGCACTACGGACAGGCGGAAAACAACACACAACCTAACCAATACAACACAGGCAACTTATAGAACACGTAATCAGACACAACCGGACACAGGTGTGACAGACAGACAAAAGCAATCACACATAGAAACATTCAACGGTGGCAGCTAGTACTCCGGGGACGACGAACGCCGAAGCCTGCCCGAACCAGGAGGAGGAGCAGCCTCGGCAGAATCCGTGACAGTGCCCAAAAACCGTACTCCTTTGTGATCTTTCTCCTAAACTCCCCCCTTGCAACATGAGCTAACCCATGTGCTTCCTGAATCATCAGGCCTAATAGGTCTAGAGGTGCTACTATCAACCCCTCATGGTTTCTCCAAAGACCAGTAGCATCTTTGACGGCACCTCGGTCTAGCCATAACTGTTTGTCAATTGTAGAAGCAGCTTCCTGCATCAAAATCACATCCTTAAGCGTAATTTTGTCTTCCAAGTCCACTCCATGAGTGACCAGAAAAACCTTGCCCAATTTGTCCGCTCCTGTGACAGCTTTTGCAGCTTCATCAGCAGCTTTGTTCCCTTGTGTGACTTTTGACACATCTGTTTTATGAGCTGCACACTTAGTTATCGCTATCTCTTTAGGCTTCATCATAGCATGCAACAGTTTCATTATTTGCGCATGATGTTGTATTGGAAAACCATCAGTTTTCTTAAACCCTCTACCTTTCCATACTGCTCCAAACAAATGACATACACTATGTGCATATGCAGAATCAGTATATATCGTCACTCGCTTTCCTTCTGCTAACAAACACACTTCTGTTAGCCCCACAAGTTCAGCAAGTTGTGCGGACGCAGGCTGTGGTATTACTTCAGCCTTTTCAACAACAAATCCAGTTCCTTGGGCTTTAACTACTGCATAGCCAGCACACAATTTATCTCCCACACGATAACAAGACCCATCAGTCCAATACTCCAGGTCTGCCTCACGTAATGGAAAGGCTTGCAAATCTGATCTAAGCCTCAAGTATTTCTCTGCTTCTTGAACACAATCATGTGGCTCACCATCCTCTGAAGTTGGCAAATTCTCGGCTGGATTCACCTTATCACACCTCACTAGGGTGACATCTTCTTGCTCTAAGAGCCTATGATAGTCTCTGAGCCTAGGCATAGTCAATGTATATTTTCCATAGTTCAGAAGATTTCTGAGACTATCATGGGTAAGAATTGTTCCTGCGTAACCCATCGTAACAGATGATGCTTTGTCATACATTGAATATACTCCCACCATTGCTCTGTAGCACAGTGGTAGCCCTAGTTCTACTTCTGAATAGGCAGTAGAGTAGTAGGAAATAGGTTGAGGATTCGTCCCTGTACCTGTCGGCTGACAAAGAACTGCACATGCATATTTACTTCAAGTAGAAGTAGACACATATAGCAAGACATTCTTAGAGTAGTCTGGTAGTGTGAGTGCAGGTGCCTCCTGTAGCCTCTGTTTGATCGTTTCAAATACCACAAGGCCTTCTTGTGTCCAGGAAAGATTGCTATGGAGTTGACCACTCCCAGTATCTTTAACCATAGCTCTCAAAGGTCCCTACTTCATTCACTGCTCTCAAATCATGAACCATACGATAAGTCTCATCGGGTTTCTTCAAAGGCAACAAAGGTGTGTTACTCTGAGGATTTTTTATTGTCTTCAAAACACCTGCTTTCGAAAGTCCTTCAATTTGTGGTTCGATCCCTTGGATTGCTTCATCTTTCAATGGATACTGATTCTTCCAAGCAGGTCTGGCTCCTGGTCGAAGTTCAACTTTCACCTCAATTGTTGGATATTTTTCCGGTCCTGATGCTACCAGCTGACACCCCCCTTTCGGATCTTCTGGGCACCTCTAGAATCCTGGCTCCGGGCCCCTATAAGGGTTCACCTGTCCTCCAAATGATCTTGACTGGCCCCTGTATCTTCCTCTGAAATTTCCTCTGGTGTTTCCTCCTGGCCCATTACACTCACGGGCAAAGTGACCAACCTGTCCACAATTATAACACACTTCTGAAGATTGCTGGAAGTATGGATTAAATCTTCCTCCTCTTCCTCTTCCTAAACATTCTCGTCCTCCAATTCTGTGTCTGTCCAGAAACTGGCTATGGATATGAAACAACTGGTCCCACTAGTGGTGACTGGGACAATTGCGGTTGGACCTGGTTCGGTTGAAGCTGTAGCAGTGATTGTTGATTTGGTGAACACTGATTCTGCATAACCAAAGCCTGTTTCTTCTCCTTCTTCTTATTCTCCACCAGTTGTATTTGATTGAGTTTTCTGAGAGTTTCTTGGTCCTGTTCTTTCTGGTTGTGTTCCTTTTTCCAGTATAGATCCACTTGATGGGCTATATGATCTGTATAGACACCTTTTGCCATGCAGCCCCATCTGCAATTTAGCTCGCAAAATTGACTGCTCAATTTAACTCACATCTGGATCATTTCCAGTAATATTTCTCCACACTTGATGAGCTCTTGACACATAGGCTCTCGGATTTTCTTGTTGTCCTAGTGGGTCAATCAGAATGTTGTCAGGATGCACATTTGTTGGAAACGTATCTTTCAGTGCTCTCCACAGCCTATTTCTACTTGCAGCTAACAACTCAGGATCATTCACCGCAGTCCCCACATATCGATTAAGTCCAGCTCTCTGAAAATGTCTTCCATACCTGGAATCCCAAGGAGATTAGCCAAAAGTCTCTTAATGTCTCCTATGGCAGATTGTGTTCCCACAGTAATTTCTTCCAACTTAGAAATCCAAGGATATGCTCCATCTTGAAGAGTAAGCAGCTTCTCAAGTACACTGCTCAAAAATATTAAGGGAACACTTAAACAACACATCCTAGATCTGAATGAATGAAATAATCTTATTAAATACTTTTTTCTTTACATAGTTGAATGTGCTGACAACAAAATCACACAAAAATGATCAATGGAAATCAAATTTATCAACCCATGGAGGTCTGGATTTGGAGTCACCCTCAAAATTAAAGTAGAAAACCACACTTCAGGCTGATCCAACTTTGATGTAATGTCCTTAAAACAAGTCAAAATGAGGCTCAGTAGTGTGTGTGGCCTCCACGTGCCTGTATGACCTCCCTACAATGCCTGGGCATGCTCCTGATGAGGTGGCGGATGGTCTCCTGAGGGATCTCCTCCCAGACCTGGACTAAAGCATCCGCCAACTCCTGGACAGTCTGTGGTGCAACGTAGCGTTGGTGGATGGAGCGAGACGTGATGTCCCAGATGTGCTCAGTTGGATTCAGGTCTGGGGAACGGGCGGGCCAGTCCATAGCATCAATGCCTTCCTCTTGCAGGAACTGCTGACACACTCCAGCCACATGAGGTCTAGCATTGTCTTGCATTAGGAGGAACCCAGGGCCAACCGCACCAGCATATGGTCTCACAAGGGGTCTGAGGATCTCATCTCGGTACCTAATGGCAGTCAGGCTACCTCTGGCGAGCACATGGAGGGCTGTGCGGCCCCCCAAAGAAATGCCACCCCACACCATGACTGACCCACCGCCAAACCGGTCATGCTGGAGGATGTTGCAGGCAGCAGAACGTTCTCCACGGCGTCTCCAGACACTGTCACGTCTGTCACATGTGCTCAGTGTGAACCTGCTTTCATCTGTGAAGAGCACAGGGCGCCAGTGGCGAATTTGCCAATCTTGGTGTTCTCTGGCAAATGCCAAACGTCCTGCACGGTGTTGGGCTGTAAGCACAACCCCCACCTGTGGATGTCGGGCCCTCATACCACCCTCATGGAGTCTGTTTCTGACCGTTTGAGCAGACACATGCACATTTGTGGCCTGCTGGAGGTCATTTCGCAGGGCTCTGGCAGTGCTCCTCCTGCTCCTCCTTGCACAAAGACGGAGGTAGCGGTCCTGCTGCTGGGTTGTTGCCCTCCTACGGCCTCCTCCACGTCTCCTGATGTACTGGCCTGTCTCCTGGTAGCGCCTCCATGCTCTGGACACTACGCTGACAGACACAGCAAACCTTCTTGCCACAGCTCACATTGATGTGCCATCCTGGATGAGCTGCACTACCTGAGCCACTTGTGTGGGTTGTAGACTCCGTCTCATGCTACCACTGGAGTGAAAGCACCGCCAGCATTCAAAAGTGACCAAAACATCAGCCAGGAAGCATAGGACCTGAGAAGTGGTCTGTGGTCACCACCTGCAGAACCACTTCTTTATTGGGGGTGTCTTGCTAATTGCCTATAATTTCCACCTGTTGTCTATTCCATTTGCACAACAGCATGTGAAATGTATTGTCAATCAGTGTTGCTTCCTAAGTGGACAGTTTGATTTCACAGAAGTGTGATTGACTTGGAGTTACATTGTGTTGTTTAAGTGTTCCCTTTATCTTTTTGAGCAGTGTATATATGACATATCAGTATTCTGAAAAGGCTTATACTACAGGTTCTGTCCTCGAATTATCACTGGCATCAACTTCTTACTTGTGCTCCCTTTTCTTGTCCGCAATGTATACTTCCTCTCCAATTTTTGGGATTATTTTTTCAGTAGTTTTTCCTTCTGTATCTTCAACCTCTTGAGTTGTTCTTCCAATTCTCTTACTTCTTCTAAATTATTCGCCTTATCCAAGCATGATATGCATCGATCCATATCTCTTTCTATTTATTCTGTGCTAGTCATTGTAGGATAAAATCCTCTTGAACATGAAGCACCTTTAATCTCCAAATCTTCATCGCTGTCTCCATCTTCACTTTCATCAGAAGTCGGATCTCTTGTATCCTTCTTTTTCCAACTTCCATCACCCCTTCTTTCCGCTCTGGCCAACCTCTTTCTGATCACAGGTTCATATCCACCCATGATCTCTTCTGAATCACTCTGATCATCATCATCATCATCTTCAAATTCCATCCTCCTGAACATCACTCTACCCTTAGTTTCCAGTCATGTCGTTTTCTTCTTACTTTTGGAGTTCGGATTCATCTTTATGGTCGTTTCTGCTTGTCCTCTCTCTATTAGTTTTTCTGTTACCTTCGCCTCTTTTGCCATTTTCTCTATACCTCTGTCTCTTTTATCTTTTGTATCTTTTATCAGTTTTTGTCCCTCATTTTCAAACAACTTAAGAACACCTAGCTCTTTTCTTTACGTTGTTCCCCCTTTTCCCCCTTCTTTTGATCTGCCTTATATGTCGACACAAGCACTTGCATTATCTTAATTACTTCTGGGTTAAGAGTCCCTTCCACTGGCCATGGTTGTTCAATGTCAGGCCAACGTTTATTCCATTTTCCAGATAACTTTGCAATACCATAAACTAAAGGGTTACTATTTTGTACTACATCAACAGGAGTAATTACTTTCGTAGTTTTGATGTCCTTTTTCCTCATTGTAACAACTCTTTTATATTCCTTTATTGTGAATTATTTTATTATTATTATTATTTTAAACTAATTAATTTGTAAACCAAAAAATACTTTAAGCTATGTAGCTTATCTTTCCCTCCTTATTTTTATTCTTATTTTTTATTTTTATTTTGTCACTAATCAAATTATTGATTAGTGGCAATCTTACCACATCCGATCAGGAAAAGTAAAGGAAACTAGTCAACTTCAGAGCAATCAAAAAATACCTGTAATCCAGCAACACTACAGCACCCACAAACCAATTGCTTAATAAGCACCCAATCACCTTAATTTTAAAGAATAATCTCAGTGCTGGATTTCCAACACAACTCTAATCAAAACAACCCATGCACAAAAAAAACTTAAATGTGCAATTCTCAATTACATCAATTGATCAGTCTGTTGCCAAGTCCCTGCTAAATGGTCACAACATTAAATATTTTAGGCATACACAAACAGATAAATGCCCTTCATCTATAATATCCTGTAAGGGAAAGTACGTTTTGTGGATAGAACAGTACTGGCCTTAATTGGACTGGATCCGGGACAGCACACGCTGTCGCGTGACGCACTGGTCAGCACCTCCTCTCTCTCTCTCTCCTCCTTCTCGTCTCTCACATCACAGGAGAACAAAAGAAACAGACAACAATTTAGTATTTTATGTACTCACTGGGTTATTTCAACCACACAATACCCTTTTAGACATACCTATGTTCACATTCGCGCTAAGAAATAAGCAAGCAGCTTAACTCAGGAGTATTATAAATAGCGCAATAACATGTTATTTTATTTATTTATTTTAATTTTATTTTTAATCCTTCAACATAGCTCTCATTTATAAATTCAATGGATCTCAATCAAATAGTTTCATAGTTAAGCAACAGCCACTTAACAAACAGAATACTTTATTTATTTGTAAGTCTCCCCCTTTCTTATTTTTCCATTGGACTAGGTGTGGCGGGTTTTTAACCGATGACGCGGTATATTGTGACGCCCGTAGGGTTTTTTAGTTGCAGTACTGCGGGACTCGGTTGCAGCCATTGCTAGGCCTGACTTTCTCGTTTCGATGGGAAGTGTTAGGCTCGGCAGGGAGTACATTTTGGAGCGCTACGCTCCGCCTTAAACCACTAGGAGCAGAGCTCCCCTATGGGGCGGAGCTCCACGATATAGAACGATTAGTTACCGGAGTGTAACTCCAGTTCTATGAGTGGAGCGGAGCCCCATAGGACTTAAGGCCCTGCCGACCCTCTCTAGTCTCGCTGAAGAAAAATATCTCGGGAGGCTGATTGAGGGGAGGCATCCCCTCTTATAGGGACACCTGTACTCCTATTGGCTGTAGGTGTGTGCATAATTTTGTCTCAGGCTGCTGCTGCCTTAGGGCAGAGGGTAAACCTGTCTGCGTGTCATAGCAGCTCAGTGCAGGCAGGGGAGTGGCACATTCGCTCCGCGCAACTCTAAACTCATAAAATCCCACACATGCGCAGCTCATTTACTAGTGCGATTTCAGAGTGAGAGGAGCTCTCCTGCAAGTAACTTTTCTCTAAGTCAAACAGCAGACAGACCAGCTGTCCCTCCGTTTTTTCCAACACAGACAAACAGTAACACTGAACAAAACCAACACAAAACATAGAACACAAATCCTACTTCGAAGTTTCTTAACGTAACTATAGTCTATTTTCTCTCTCTTCTTTTTTCACTTATTTTACTCTAATCTGTAGATTTATAGTTATTTTCTTATCCATTACAAATCCTCTCTATACAATCATAACGTCCTCCCGGGGGCTCATAGATTTTAACAATTTTGAAAAAGAATCCTCTCTATACAATCATAACGTCCTCCCGGGGGCTCATAGATTTTAACAATGTTGAAAACGAATCCTCTCTATACAATCATAACGTCCTCCCGGGGGCTCATAGATTTTAACAATTTTGAAAATGTTCTCTCAAATGGAGACTCATAAGGTTTTAACCGTAATTAACATATTTCCTTACAAAAACTAAAACCCCTGTTCTCAACCAAAACATATATATGTATATATCTCTAACATAAATCTTATCATAGTATGAGTCGACACACAGCTGAAACACAGCAGAGACCTCTTTATTTGCACAAACACACACTCTCTTTCTCTCACACACACATAATCAACAAGAATGCATCCATTCATACAATATCTAAAGCATGCTTCCGTCGCTCCTTTTTCTCATTTTTCCTTCAGAAATGTTTGCTACCTTGAGTTGCAGATATTCAATGAGAGGCTACTTCGGACATATACCTCGTCAACTATATACCGAGAGGTAACATACAATTGAATGTATATTCTACAATCTCCAGTTCCTTGAACTGACCCGAAAATCCACCTAGTGGATTTGTGGCCCATCTAATGATCGCCTCGTTTGAGGGCTTCCGTAGATCAGCAACGTCCTAACAGTATACATTTTTCCTTAGTTCCTTTTCCATTCTATTCTGTTATTTTATTCCTTTTCCCTTTAATTTTATTCAAGCCAAATATCCCTGGGCCCAGTTTTATCAATTCCTATAGACACTCCCCCCTGTTTGCGTTGTTTCCAACGCAAACAACTTTAGAAATTTAGAATAGATTCTCATCCCACAGCAAATAACAGCAAGGCGCACACACAAGTTCTTAACGGTGCATCCCCCAATGTACACACAGCCACACGAACTGACCAGCGCCCAAAGTTGTGAGAAAGCTCACCTTATCTGCCGGCATCTGTAGCGGGAGTCAGTTCGGAGCCCATGATGCAAAGCTGAAATAGACGCAACACGTCCCAAAATCCTCGTCGCCAATTTCTGTGGTGTCGAGACAACGATGCTGTAATGTTGTGTTGCTGTGTTGACAAGGAATCCGCTGACACTGTACTTGATTATAACTTTTATTACATCAAGGATTTCAGCATCAATTTACAGATTTCTGCAGAATCTGGAGAACAACTAACCCAATCTCAAATATGATTATTCTCCCCGTCCTTTGTTCAAAACCTGGTATATATCCTATGTAACATAAGATGGGTGTTTTGGATAGACCAATCCCTGGCCTCCACATATCCAAGTGTCCTCTGTTTCAGGGTGCCCCTAAAGTAATACTTTCCAGATGTTTCAGCAAAGCAGAGTAAAGTTCATCTAACACACCATTTGCAAACCTCAGCCAAAATTATAAATTGTTCAGATACTACAATATCATCCTGACTAACTTACCCTCTAAATACACCTCCGCTGTCTCCAACCAGGATCTCAGCGATCACTGCCTTATTGCCTGCGTCCGTAACGGGTCCGCAGTCAAACGACCACCCCTCATCACTGTCAAATGCTCCCTAAAACACTTTAGCGAGCAGGCCTTCCTAATTGACCTGGCCCAGGTATACTGGATGGATATCGATCTCATTCCGTCAGTAGAGGATGCCTGGTTGTTCTTTAAAAGTGCTTTCCTCTCAATCTTAAATAAGGATGCCCCATTCAAAAATTCAGAACTAAGAACAGATATAGCCCCTGGTTCTCCTCAGACTTGACTGCCCTTGACCAGCACAAAAACATCCTGTGGCGTACTGTATTAGCATCGAATAGCCCCCGCGATATGCAACTTTTCAGGGAAGTTAGGAACCAATATACACAAGCAGTTAGGAAAGCAAAGGCTAGCTTTTTCAAACGTTTTGGGACACTGTAAAGTCCATGGAGAATAAAAGCACCTCCTCCCAGCTGCCCACTGCACTGAGGCTAGGAAACACTTTCACCACCGATAAATCTACAATAATCGAGAATTTCAACAAGCATTTTACTACGGCTGGCCATGCTTTCCAGCTGGCTACCACTACCCCGGCCACCAGCTCTGCACCCTCCGCTGCAACTTGCCCATGCCCCCCCCACTTCTCCTTCACACAAATTCAGACAGCTGATGTTCTGAAAGAGCTGCAAAATCTGGACCCCTACAAATCATCTGGGCTAGACAATCTGGACCCTTTCTTTCTAAAATTAGCCGCCGAAATTGTTGCAACCCCTATTACTAGCCTGTTCAACCTCTCTTTTGTAAAGTCTGAGATCCCCAGAGATTGGAAAGCTGCCGCGGTCATCCCCCTCTTCAAAGGGGGTGAAACTCTAGATCCAAACTGTTACAGACCTATATCCATCCTGCCCTGCCTTTCGAACGTTTTTGAAAGCCAAGTTAACAAACAGATCACCGACCATTTCGAATCACACCGTACCTTCTCCGCTATGCAATCCGGTTTCCGAGCTGGTCATGGGTGCACCTCAGCCGCGCTCAAGGTCCTAAACGATATTATAACCGCAATCGATAATAGACAGTACTGTGCAGCCGTCTTCATTGACCTGGCCAAGGCTTTCGACTCTGTCAACCACTGCATTCTTATTGGCAGACTAAATAGCCTTGGTTTCTCAAATGACTGCCTCACCTGGTTCACCAACTACTTCTCAGATAGAGTTCAATGTGTCAAATCGGAGGGCCTGTTGTCTGGACCTATGGCAGTCTCTATGGGGGTGACACAGGGTTCAATTCTTGGGCTGACTCTTTTCTCCGTGTATATCAATGATGTCGCTCTTGCTGCTGGTGACTCTTAGATCCACCTCTACGCAGACGACACCATTTTGTATACATCTGGCCCTTCATTGGACACTATGTTAACAAACCTCCAAACGAGCTTCAATGCCATACAACACTCCTTCCGTAGCCTCCAACTGCTCTTAAACACTAGTAAAACTAAATGCATGCTCTTCAATCAAACGCTGCTGGCACCCGCCCACCCGACTAGAATCACTACTCTCGACGGGTCTGACCTAGAGTATGTGGACAACTACAAATACCTAGGTGTCTGGTTAGACTGTAAACTCTCCTTCCAGACTCACATTAAGCATCTCCAATCCATAGTTAAATCTAGAATCGGCTTCCTATTTTGAAACAAAGCCTCCTTCACTCATGCTGCCAAACATGCCCTCGTAAAACGGACTATCCTACCGATCCTTGACTTCGGCAATGTCATTTACAAAATAGCCTCCAACACTCTACTCAGCAAATTGGATGTAGTCTATCACAGTGCCATCCGTTTTGTCACCAAAGCCCCATATACTACCCACCACTGTGACCTGTACGCTCTTGTTGGCTGGTCCTCACTAGATATTAGTCGCCAAACCCACTGGCTCCAGGCCATCTATAAATCACTGCTAGGCAAATCTCCACCTTATCTTAGCTAATTGGTCACCATAGCAACACCCACCCGTAGTATGCGCTCCAGCAGGTATATCTCACTGGTCATCCCCAAAGCCAACAACTCATTTGGCCACCATTCCTTCCAGTTCTCTGCTGCCAATGACTGGAATGAAATGCAAAAATCTCTGAAGCAGGAGACTCTTATCTCCCTCACTAACTTTAAGCATCAGTTGTCAGAGCACCTTACCGATCACTGCACCTGTACAGAGCCCTTCTGAAATTAGCCCACTCAACTACCTCATCCCCATATTGTTATTTATTTTGCTCATTTGCACCCCAGTATCTCTATTTGCACATCATCTCTTGCACATCTATCATTCCAGTGTTAATACTAATTGTAATTATTTTGCACTATGGCCTATTTATTGCCTTACCTCCATAACTTGCTACATTTGCACTCACTGTATATATATTTTCTGTTGTATTTTTGACTTTATGTTTTGTTTACCCCATATGTAACTGTGTGTTGTTGTTTTTATCGCACTGCTTTGCTTTTTCTTGGCCAGGTCGCAGTTGTAAATGAGAACTTGTTCTCAACTGGCTTACCTGGTTAAATAAAGGTGAAAAAAAGACTAAAATGTCAATTGGATCACTAAGGAAAAGGACTGATAGAGTGACTAATGGTGACTACTTCTAAAATTCCAAAGATCCAATCAACCATGGACGAATAATAGTATACCAGCTTCACATTGAAATTATTGTGTCCTTTGTGCAAATCAGATGTCAATGTAGCCTACATAAACCTAACCTCACGTTGAATTTACTTTCACATACAGCTTGGGTAGGAAAAGTTAGAGGAGTTATTTTCAACTATAGGTAGTCTACACAAATCAGTATGGACGCTGATCAATGTCTAAATGTGTTGACCTGATAGCTTAGCTGAATCAAACACAGCTTGTTTCCAAAGCTAAGCAGGGTACATAGAGATAGGCATCTGGATAGTAGACTTGTTCTCACTGAAGTGCATTACCCCTCAAACATAACATTTTACTATCAACATTGAAACAAGTGCAAATCAAATATGTCTAATCAAATATGAAATTCAACATTTCAACCACCCAATACATATTGAATCTAGGATGAAAAATATTTTTTACGTTTCTACGTGCATTAAAGTCCCCATTTCTACGGGGACTTTAATACAGGGAAACTTACATCAGTTCTACCTAATTTCTACCAGCATGTTAAATGTGCAACCAGAGGAAAAATAACTCTAGACCACCTTTACTCCACACACAGAGACGCGTACAAAGCTCTTCCTCGCCTTCCATTTGGCAAATCTGACCATAACTCTATCCTCCTGATTCCTGCTTATAAGCAAAAACTAAAGCAGGAAGTAACAGTGACTCGGTCAATTAGGAAGTGGTCAGATGACGCAGATGCTAAGCTACAGGACTGTTTTGCAAGCACAGACTGGAATATGTTCCGGGATTCTTACGATAGCATTGAGGAATACACCACATCAGTCACTGGCTTCATCAATAAGTGCATCGATGACATTGTCCCCACAGTGACCGTACGTACATACCCCAACCAGAAGCCATGGATTGCAGGCAACATCCATACTGAGCTAAAGGGTAGAGCTGCCACTTTCAAGGAGCGGGACTCTAACCCGGACGCTTATAAGAAATCCCGCTATGCCCTCTGATGAACCATCAAACAGGCAAAGAGCCAATACAGGACTAAGATTGAATCGTACTACACCGGCTCTGACGCTCGTCGGATGTGGCAGGGCTTGAAAACTATTACAGACTACAAAGGAAAGCACAGCCACGAGCTTCCCAGTGACACAAGCCTACCAGACGAGCTAAATCACTTCTATACTCGCTTCAAGCATGCTCAGTCCCCTCCTTTACTCCCTGTTCACCCATGACTGCAAGGCCAGGCACGACTCCAACACCATCATTAAGTTTGCCGACGACACATCAGTGATAGGCTTGATCACTGACAACGATGAGACAGCCTATAGGGTGGAGGTCAGAGACCTGGCCGTGTGGTGCCAGGATAACAACCTCACCCTCAACGTGATCAAGACAAAGGAGATGATTGTGGACTACAGTGAAAAAAAGAGGACTGAGCACTTCAAGTTCCTTGGTGTCCACATCACCAACAAACTATCATGGTCCAAACACACCAAGACAGTCGTGAAGAGGGCACGACAAAGCCTTTTCCCCCTCAGGAGACTGAAAAGATTTGGCATGGGTCCTCAGATCCTCAAAAAGTTCTACAGCTGCACCATCGAGAGCATCCTGACTGGTTGCATCACTGCCTGGTATGGCAACTGCTCGTCCTCCGACCGCAAGGCACTACAGAGGGTAGTGCGTACGGCCCAGTACATCACTGGGGCCAAACGTCCTGTCATCCAGGACCTCTATACCAGGCGGTGTCAGAGGAAGGACCTATAAATTGTCAAGGACTCCAGCCACCCTAGTCATAGACTGTTCTCTCTGCTACCGCACGGCAAGCGGTACCGGAGCGCCAAGTCTAGGTCCAAAAGGCTTCTTTACAGCTTCTACCACCAAGCCATAAGACTCCTGAACAGCTAATCATGGCTACCCAGACTATTTGCAATTCCCCCCCACCCCACCCTTTTACGCTGCTGCTACTCTGTTTATTATTAATGCATAGTTGCTTTAACACTACCCACATGTACAACACTACCCACATGTACATATTACCTCAATTACCTCAACTAACCGGTGCCCCCGCACATTGACTCTGTACCGGTACCCCCTGTATATAGACTACCTACTGTTATTTTATTTTACTGCTGCTCTTTAATTATTTTCTATTTTCTATTTTTTACTTATCTATTTTTTACTTAACTTTTCTTTTCTTAAAAAGCTGCATTGTTGGTTAAGGGCTTGTAAGTAAGCATTTCACTGTATGGTCTACAACTGTTGTATTCGGCGCATGTGGCAAATAAAATGTGATTTGATTTGATTTCTCAAGCAATTTCAACGTAAACATAGTTCTGATGATTGCTGAAATTAGATTGATGTAACAACCTGTTTGTCAGGTTAAGTCATTGTATTTAGTTGAAGTTTTACCTTAATTTCGATGTTCACAATGTTGGTTGAAATTAGATGTTGCTGACTTTTTTCAAATCCAATGTTTTATCCACGTTGATTCCACGTCACAATATGTTGAAAGATTACATTGAAACAACATTAATTCAACCAGTGTGTGCCCAGTGGGAAGTGTGTGATTGGATGGGTTAAAGGTAGACTCAGTGAAATGAAGTTGCCACGAGCAGCACTGCAGATAATGTGATGAGCAAGATGCAAGACTTTGCTTCCACACAGTATCTATGTGCATGGGTTCACGTCACGCTGTTAGAGCTTGGTAGGTATGGGACCAAAACAGTGGGGGAGTTTAGCCTCACGCTTCAATGCTCTTAGTTGTTGCGGAAATTGACCCACTATGCTGTTAACTTTGTCCACCTACATCATATTGCTAAGTTTACCTTTAATGACTATGGGGCCATAGCTGCGAACATAAGCAACCATTAAAATTCAAACAGTTTCTCTGGCTCAAAATGCGTATCAGTCAATTCCAATTGTCGATTTAATTGCGACATGAACTTGCACGTGGCATTGAACTTTTCTAGACTCTCTTCAGTGGACACAGACTGCAAAGAAACCCTTCAATTATTGTGAAGCATAGGAGGCACCTTAATTGGAGAGGAAGGGCTCATGGTAATGGCTGGAGCAGAATAGGTGGAATGGTATCCAATACATCAAAAACATGGTTTCCATGTGTTTGATGCTATTCCATTTGTTCCGTTCCAGACATTACTATGAGTCGTCCTCCCTCAGCAGCCTCCACGTTACAGCCACCAGAAACAAACAGAGCAGACGAAATCAACAAACATCATTCTCTATTCTTGGATCTGAATCAACTCGACCCCAAAAGAGAAAAAGAAGTGAGAAAAAGACTGCTCATGACCAATCCAGAAACCGCATAAACATTGGAATTAATTTGAAAGGTGGAAGAGTTCTCATGGACTGGTAACATTAAGTAAGTGTTGGGTTGCATTTTTTACCTGCAAGCTAGTAACCTTAGTGTGTTCAATGTTCAATCAATCAATCAATCAATTTTATTTTATATAGCCCTTCTTACATCAGCTAATATCTCGAAGTGCTGTACAGAAACCCAGCCTAAAACCCCAAACAGCTAGTAATGCAGGTGTAGAAGCACGGTGGCTAGGAAAAACTCCCTAGAAAGGCGAAAACCTAGGAAGAAACCTAGAGAGGAACCAGGCTATGAGGGGTGGCCAGTCCTCTTCTGGCTGTGCCGGGTGAAGATTATAACAGAACCATGCCAAGATGTTCAAAAATGTTCATAAGTGACAAGCATGGTCAAATAATAATCAGGAATAAATCTCAGTTGGCTTTTCATAGCCGATCATTAAGAGTTGAAAACAGCAGGTCTGGGACAGGTAGGGGTTCCATAACCGCAGGCAGAACAGTTGAAACTGGAATAGCAGCAAGGCCAGGCGGACTGGGGACAGCAAGGAGTCACCACGGCCGGTAGTCCCGACGTATGGTCCTAGGGCTCAGGTCTCTCAGTTGGCTTTTCATAGCCGATCATTAAGAGTAGAAAACTCTTAATGCTAGGTAAGTAGCTAACATGGCTACTTACCTAGCTAGCTAACATCTGCTGTATTCTGATTGTTTGTACTCAAAGGAATCTAACGATAGCATTACAGTGCCTTCAGAAACGATTCACACCCCTTGATTTAATTGTACGTTTTTGTCAACGATCTACAGAAAATACACTGTAATGTCAAAGTGGATGACAAAATCTAACATTTGTCAAATGAAAAATAAAACACTAATATATCTTGATTACATACGTATCCAACCCACTGAGTCAATACATGTTAGAATCACCATATATCTACACACAATATCTACACATCAGTGGCGGTCAGTGCCGTTTATGATGAAGGAGGACCATTTTTTAAAATTTCTATTACAGCATGTTGGATGACTGTCATTCATATCAGTGGCGGTCAGTGCCATTTATGATGAGGGAGGATTCATTTTTTTTTTCATGCACATGGCCTTATTTCTATTACAGCATGTTGAATGACTGTCATTCATATTCCATTCACCCAGTTCAATGTAACATCGATAGGTTTAGGCTACTACATGATACTCAAATTTTCCCTATACCCATCATGAGGTTGCTACAACCTAGCCTATGAATGAAAGTTTACAACGTAGGTGCACACAGGTCGCACACGTTAGCCGTAGTTGCAGCCAGAATAACAGCAAAGTAGCCGCATTTGCATTTGTTTAAGCTGTTTTCTAGTGCCATTTATTTGGATACATCCATAACAATGCTAATGAGGCGCGATTTCGCCTGGCATTGAACATTTGCTCACTCATTAGGACACTGTTGTTCAGAGGAGCTAGCCAACAACAACACAGCTAACACAATCAATTCAAACTGAATCTGGAAAGACTGCAAACTAGCTGCAATTAGTTTTGTTTTACTTTTTTTTAATAGACATTTCTTTGCATGTATCTAAAAAAATGATGCCAGCTGATTCATGATTTTAACTGTTTGAGAAACGCTGCCAGCCTGTCTGTTTCGTCCCGACACATTCATTACTATGGGACAGCTGGAGATCGAATTTGAATTGTGAAACAATGTTGCAAATGTCGGAGACAGACAGCAAGGTTTATACAAATCTCCACTGTTGAAAACTAAATGTTAGTCTAAAAGAAATGTGAGATAATGTCTAGATGCTTTTTATAGTGGAGATCAAGTTTATAAATTGCTTGGCTGGGCTGATGAGACAGTGGATTGCGCAGTTAGATGGAACAGAGTAAATAGGCATTTTAACATCGTCGATTTAGCCGGTGGTAACTTATGGAATAGACACCGGCTGGAATGCGGTATTAACCAATCAGCATTCAGGATTAGACCCACCCATTGTATAATGCTTCATAACAGTGTCATAAAGTGTATTTTCTACAAGTTATTTAAAATATGATGAAAAAAACATGACTATAAAGAATTAATTACAACAACAAAGGATTTAAGAAAACGAAAGGAAACTAAAAAAACTAAATTGAATAAATGTAGGTTTTGACTCGTAGGTACACTAGGTGTCATAACCAGCCATAAGATAATGTAATATATGTCACAACAGGTGTAAATATATGGGTCATGATAGTGTTATGACCATATTATGACAGGTTACGACAAGTTATGTCAGCTGTTATGACATTATGACATGGTTATGATCTTGTCATAACGTGTTATGACAGTGGGTGTCAAGTAAAGTGTTAAATAATGGTAATAATGTCATCACTACAAGTAGCAATGTGTACTTTCATATTATGATGCAAGTTGACTGAGAACACTGTCATTTACATCAGTGTCCTGTGGAAGTTTTCAGAGGAGAGGACAGTGGAGTGGGTCTGATAACCCTGATAACCCCTCAAAAACATAATTATCTTTACAGAAATGAGAGATTATGAGCCCTGCATATTCAGATTGTCCAAACTAAACAAGGTGGATATGAACTGTAACATGGTTTTGGCAGTAAAGACGTGAACATCCACAGTCACTGGTCATGATGGCAATTATGACCATTTGACAAACGAGAGAGAGAGAGAGAGAGAGAGAGAGAGAGAGAGAGAGAGAGAGAGAGAGAGAGAGAGAGAGAGAGAGAGAGAGAGAGAGAGAGAGAGAGAGAGAGAGAGAGAGAGAGAGAGAGAGAGAGATAGAGAGAGAGAGAGAGAGAGAGTATTCTCAGTGTGGTAGATAGTGGAAAATGATAGTTTCATACAGATTTAAGAGTAAGACATCGTTAAACTCACAAGCACAGTTGATATTCCTGGAAGTGAATAAGAAATATTCCCAGTTTACTTTAGGTCCCATAGTGACTTAAATGGGTATTTCCTTCATGGGGCTCCTGAGGGAATATCTAACATGAAATGCTGACACAAGCATCACACACATTTGTTTTCATAACATTTTTCTCTCCAAACCAGAGAGGCCGAGAGCAGTGAATAGTGCAGAGGGAACAATCTTAGTTCACTAGACTATACGACAGAGGAAAGGCGAGGCCCATTTGGATCTGACCGTTTTAAAAACATCCTCCCATAATTATCTTCTATTTATTTTAATTAAACTCCAGTGGAATCGTGGCGGGGGGAAAACTTGATGAAAATCCTGTCTGCCTATCCGGTGTAAAGGTGTGATACAGACAGACTCAACCTCTATTGTTGACACATGCTCAACTTTCAATCTCCCTGTGAGAGACAGATTCAACCTCTCTAAGTCTTGGAGCAAAGTAGCTCTCCTCCTGGAGACCTACTTTGCTTCCAGGCTTTTGCTCCAGCTGTGCTCTAACACATCTGATCCAGCTAATTAATGTCCTGATGGGTAGCTGATTAGCAGAATCAAGTTTGTTAGAGCTGTGGCAAACTCTTGCATACCCAGTAGATTTCCAGTCCCCCCCCAAAACGGACCCTTACTCTTACAGTATCATTCTATGCTGGTTGACACTCACATGATCTAAAATAAAAAGATAGTTGATGTGCTGACCTACAGTTGAAGTCGGAGGTTTACATACACCTTAGCCAAATACATTTAAACTCAGTTTTTCACAATTCCTGACATTTAATCCTAGTAATAATTCCCTGTCTTAGGTCAGTTAGGATCACCACTTTATTTTAACAATGTGAAATGTCAGAATAATAGTAGAGAGAATGATTTATTTCAGCTTTTATTTATTTCATCACATTCCCAGTGGGTCAGAAGTTTACATACACTCAATTAGTATTTGGGAGCATTGCCTTTTAATTGTTTAACTTGGGTCAAACGTTTTGGGTAGCCTTCCACAAGCTTTTAACTATGAAGTTGGGTGGATTTTGGCCCATTCCTCCTGACAGAGCTGGTGTAACTGAGTCAGGTTTGTAGGCCTCCTTGCTCGCACACGCTTTTTCAGTTCTGCCCACAAATGTTCTATAGGATTGAGGTCAGGGCTTTGTGACGGCCACTCCAATACCTTGACTTTGTTGTCCTTAAGCCATTTTGCCACAACTTTGGAAGTATGCTTGGGGTCATTGTCCATTTGGAAGACCCATTTGCGACCAAGCTTTAACTTCCTGACTGATGTCTTGAGATGTTGCTTCAATATATCCACATAATTTTCCTTCCTCATGATGCCATCTATTTTGTGAAGTGCACCAGTCCCTCCTTCAGGAAAGCACCCCCACAGAATGATGCTGCAACCCCCGTGCTTCACGGTAGGGATGGTGTTCTTCGGCTTGCAAGTAACTACCCTTTTTCCTCCAAACATAACAATGGTCATTATGGCCAAACAGTTCTATTTGTGTTTCATCAGACCAGAGGACATTTCTCCAAAAAGTAAGATCTTTGTTCCCATGTGCAGTTGCAAACCATAGTTTTTATGGCGGTTTTGGAGCAGTGGCTTCTTCCTTGCTGAGCGGCCTTTCAGATTATGTCGATATAGGACTCATTTTAATGTGGATATAGATACTTTTGTACCTGTTTCCTCCAGCATCTTCACAAGGTCCTTTGCTGTTGTTCTGGGATTGATTTGCACTTTTCGCACAAAAGTACGTTCATCTCTAGGAGACAGAACGTGTCTCCTTCCTGAGCGGTATGATGGCTGCGTGGTCCCATGGTGTTTATACTTGTGTACTATTGTTTGTACAGATGAACGTGGTACCTTCAGGCATTTGGAAATTGCTCCCAAGGATGAACCAGACTTGTGGAGGTCTACAATTTATTTTCTGAGGTCTTGGCTGATTTCTTTTGATTTTCCCATGATGTCAATCAAAGAGGCACTGAGTTTGAAGGTAGGCCTGGAAATACATCCACAGGTACACCTCCAATTGACTCAAATGATGTCAATTAGCCTATCAGAAGCTTCTAAAGCCATGACATCATTTTCTAGAATTTTCCAAGCTGTTTAAAGGCACAGTCAACTTAGTGTATGTAAACTTCTGACCCACTGAAATTGTGATACAGTGAATTATAAGTGAAATAATCTGTCTGTAAACAATTGTTGGAAAAATTACTTGTGTCATGCACAAAGTAGATGTCCTAACCGACTTGCCAAAACTATAGTTTGTTATCAAGAAATGTGTGGAGTGGTTGAAAAATGAGTTTTAATGACTCCAACCTAAGTGTATGTAAACTTCCGACTTCAACTGTACTACCGAAAAAGACACCCAATTCTCGCAGATCTAAAAAGAGGGAGTCAACGAGGGTAGAAGGAAGGTAGAAAGGCAGCAAGGTTTTTGGATTATAATTCAACCTTAAAGCCCTTTAAAGACACCTGTGGCCAGCAGCCAGCAGCCAGTATATATAACATCCAAGATGGCGAAGCAGTGCGGTCGCTTTTATTCATTGTCCTTGTGTAAATATCCCGTTTCTTGTTTTTTTTTGTCTATTTTGTATATATTTCTCAATTTTTACTTTTCATTCTTTAACTAAATATACTTTCCTGCAACCCGCCTCACCCAACGTGGAAAGGATTCTATTATTTCTTTATAACTTTCATCAAGAACCTTAAGCTGAAACTAGTGTAGCTGCAACTGAATGGCTACTTGCTATTAGTCACCGTTAGCGTCTTCACCATTGTCCGTGGCCTACACTATCCACCAGCCAGCTCTAGCTCTAGCCTGGACAATTCGTCGGCCAGTCTGCACAGCGTGCTATCGACCCAGAGCTTATTGGACTTTCTGCCGGAATCACTGGACCCTAGCGCCGGATCATCGCAACCAGCTAGCTAGCTGCAACCTGTTGTTGGCTAATTACCATTGCCCTATAGCAAGCACCAGTTAGCCTTGAGCTAGCCTCAGGCCCATCTCCCGGCTATCTACCTCTCTGTCAACCGGACGGGACCTCCTAGTGTTGACACTGAGCCCCGCCGATCCAACACGACTGGTTTGCAGACGAAATCGTCTGACGTGGTTTCAACAGGCTTCCCGTTGCGACGACCATGAAGATCCATCTGCCAGCCCCGGCCCGCTAGCACACGCAAACTACAACTGTGCTCCCTGCTAGCTGTGCTGAAGCACCAATTTGAACTGCTCTCGGACTCACATATTGCTGTTCACTGGACCTTATGATCACTCAGCTGCACAGCTGATGCCTGCTGGACTGTTCCATTACACGGTACCCTGTCCTGTTTATTCTGTTTAGCCTTAGCCCAAACGTTATCGCTATTACCAGTTGTTGTCTTAGCTCTCTCTAATAACACCTGTGACTGCTTTATGCCTCTCTCCCATGTCAATTATGCCTTGCCTATTGCTGTTTGGGTTAGTTCTTATTATACAATTTCACTGTAGAACCCCTAGTCCCTCTCAAACTGCCTCAAATAGTTCCTTTGTTCCACCCCCCATACACGCCGAGACCGGCTCAATCGGTGCCTCCAGTGATGCTATCTCTTTCATTGTTACCCAACGCTTAGGGTTACCTGAACTGTACTCATATCCTTCCATATCCTTTTCTGTACATAATGCCCTGAATCTTTTCTACAACGCCCGGAGAACTGCCCCCTTTATTCTACGTACCCAACGCACTAGAAGACCAGTTCTTAAAGCCTTTAGTCGTATCCTTATTCTAGTCCTCCTCTGTTCCTCTGATGATGTAGAGGCTAACCCAGGCCCTGCAGCCCCCAGTATCACTCCTACTCCCCAGGAGCTATCATTTGTTGACTTCTGTAACCGTAAAAGTCTTGGTTTTCTGCACGTAAATATCAGAAGCCTCCTTCCTAAATTTGAGTTATTCACTGCGTTAGCACACTCCACCAACCCTGATGTTCTAGCAGTGTCTGAATCCTGGCTTAGGAAGGCCACCAAAAATTCTGAAATTTCCATCCCCAACTATAACATTTTCCGTCTAGATAGAACTGCCAAAGGGGGTGGAGTTGCAATCTACTGTAGAGATAGCCTGCAGAGCTCTATCACACTATCCAGGTCTGTGCCCAAACTGTTTGAGCTTCTACTTCTAAAAATCCACCTTTCCAGAAATAAATCTCTCACTGTTGCCGCTTGCTACAGACCCCCCTCAGCCCCCAGCTGTGCCCTGGACACCATATGTGAATTGATTGCCCCCCATCTATCCTCAGAGTTCGTACTGCTTGGTGACCTAAATTGGGATATGCTTAACACCCCGGCCATCCTACAATCTAAACTAGATGCCCTCAATCTCACACAAATTATCAACGAACCTACCAGGTACAACCCTAAATCCGTAAACATGGGTACCCTCATAGATATCATCCTGACTAACTTACCCTCTAAATACACCTCCGCTGTCTTCAACCAGGATCTCAGCGATCACTGCCTTATTGCCTGCGTCCGTAATGGGTCCGCGGTCAAACGACCACCCCTCATCACTGTCAAACGCTCCCAAAAACACTTCAGCGAGCAGGCCTTCCTAATTGACCTGGCCCAGGTATCCTGGATGGATATAGATCTCATTCCGTCAGTAGAGGATGCCTGGTTGTTCTTTAAAAGTAATTTCCTCTCAATCTTAAATAAACATGCCCCATTCAAAAAATACAGAATTAAGAACAGATATAGCCCCTGGTTCTCCTCAGACTTGACTGCCCTTGACCAGCACAAAAACATCCTGTGGCATACTGCATTAGCATCAAATAGCCCCCGCGATATGCAACTTTTCAGGGAAGTTAGGAACCAATACACACAAGCAGTTAGGAAAGCAAAGGCTAACTTTTTCAAACAGAAATTTGCATCCTGTAGCACTAACTCAAAAAGTTTTGGGACACTGTAAAGTCCATGGAAAATAAGAGCACTTCCTCCCAGCTGCCCACTGCACTGAGGCTAGGAAACACTATCACCACCAATAAATCTACAATAATCGAGAATTTCAACAAGCATTTTGCTACGGCTGGCCATGCTTTCCACCTGGCTACCACTACCCCGGCCACCAGCTCTGCACCCTCCGCTGCAACTTGCCCATGCCCCCCCCGCTTCTCCTTCACACAAATCCAGACAGCTGATGTTCTGAAAGAGCAGCAAAATCTGGACCCCTACAAATCAGCTGGGCTAGACAATCTGGACCCTTTCTTTCTAAAACTAGCCACCGAAATTGTCGCAACCCCTATTACTAGCCTGTTCAACCTCTCTTTCATAACGTCTGAGATCCCCAGAGATTGGAAAGCTGCCGCGGTCATCCCCCTCTTCAAAGGGGGTGACACTCTAGATCCAAACTGTTACAGACCCATATCCATCCTGCCCTGCCTTTCAAAAGTTTTTGAAAGCCAAGTCAACAAACAGATCACCGACCATTTCGAATCCCACCGTACCTTCTCCGCTATGCAATCCGGTTTCCGAGCTGGTCATGGGTGCACTTCAGCCACGCTCAAGGTCCTAAACGATATTATAACCGCGATCGATAATAGACAGTACTGTTGTTATGTGAATTATTTAACAAACTATTTTAGTGTCTCTGTGCGTCTCCCAAAAGGTTGTAAGTCTTTTGGGATTTAAGTAACGGCCAGAGTCCCGGTCTGCATAGTCAGAGATATTTATTCATTGAGAATTCTGCCATCACAATTTCAGAGTCCATCTTTTATACTCATACGTCATACAAAAAGAAATCCCTCCCCTTTGTAGCCGGGCTGTAGTTTTCCACTCTAAAACTGCTCTACTGACCTTCAGTTCACACACACACACACATATACACACATGCATACACACATACATACACACACACACACACATATCCTATTCCCTGCATTACTCAGTTATTGCCGTTCTCACAATATTCTGCACCATGTTTTCATAACAGTTTCTCCCCTCCCTAAATTGGGAGGCCTCTTTATCTTAGTTTCTCAGTTGTCTTTGTTGTCTGGCCTAACTCTTACTCACATTGCTAAATAGTGGCTCAATGCCATAGCCTTTACTGGTCCTACACTCACACATTTCTAACACATTATACACAGTTTCAGGGTGTAATAATTAGTCATTAATAATTAATCTATCAATTCCACCCTTTGACTAAATATTACACACATACAAAATATATGTTGCTATAGAAATGAATCACACTCATTAAAGTATATAAGTTGGTTTGCATATAAAAACATTACAGGTTCATCAGGGTTACCCCATGATTAAAAGCATAACGTTACTTTTTAGCAATGGTAACTAGTACATCATACTTAAAATGAGACTTTAATACACAAAAGATCATTACAATAACTTTTAAACTAGAGATTTATAGTTCTAGGAAAACATCCAGTCTCAAATTATCTGGATCGTCGTCGTCCTCCACCAAGCCTGGTAGGTCATATCCTTCATTCCTTAGGTCGGAGTCCGGGATTGGGCCGTATCTCACCATCTGTTGGGAAACCGCCTTGCTCACCAACCCTCAGACACAGGGAATAAGACAACATCCACAAAGAACAAGTATACCCATAGAAGCTATAACTTCACCCAGAATAGTTACAACAATAGTTTTCCATTTACCAAATATGTTATCAAACTAACCGTTTAGGGAGCTATCAATACCAGAGTTCTCAGCCAGTTCGTTCGCCAGCGTGCTGAGTCCCTGAAGCGCTTTGGTCACGGACCCGTCCGGTGCTGTATTGTTTGGGGATGAAAGTACAGCACATAGATCCAAACAGAACACAAACTCCATCCCGCTCAGCCAAAAGCCTATCTAAAGCTATTCTATTCTGCCATGTCATTAAGCTAGTTGCCGCTGTCTGCTCAGCTAATCCCTTTATTGCATCACGAGTGTGGTTTATAAATCTTTGCTGGTTATAGTAAACATAATTCATCCAATCTACGTTTTTATTAATTGTTGACCACCAGAAAATATTTGATTCAAACCCAGCTGCGATCTGATTCCTAGCTTTAAATTGTTGTGGAACCCCTCGAGGTACTGCTATCCCATCAATATATATCCTTTCATCAAAGGATCCCAGGAGGAGGTCCTACTTTCTACGTGACAACTCACCAGTCTCTGACACGTTAGATTTTTTGCATATGTAGGTGAGTTCACAATCTGTTATCACCACACAACCATCAGATGTCAGCACGGGCCTGGTTTTGGTTCCTAAAATCCTCTGGCTGCAACAAAGAGGAGAGATTAGTCATGGTCTCTTTAGGTGTGACATTCTCTGTGTGGGAGCAGGAGCTAAGATGCCCTACCCTGTATCCTATCCTTACTAGTCCTAGAAAAACAATAATAAGAATCCCCTGAGACTTCAAACGGAGGCAACCTAGGTCGGGGTGACTTTGTTATCAGGGGATACAGAAAATGCAAGTTACTACAAGACTCTTTCACCACATTCCCAGGTGGCTTGCATGGAGGATAAACCTGACACAGAGTTAAAGCCTGTCAAGGGGAACAGAGTAGTTGTTAACATTGGTTTGGCTGTCCTACAGGCATAACAGTCCTCTTTAGACCGTATACTGAATCCATTCCAACCACAGGTTAAAATCTATTTACTCCGTCTCCATCTGTACTACTTCCTTCATGTCTATGGTTTGCACTGTCTCACTACCTCCCTCAGAGAGGTTTACTCTATAGGGTGCCCCAGTTGAAGAAGATATCTCACTTGTCAGGTCTGTAATCTGTTTTAGCATAATTTAGACTTTCAGACAGTACCTACCCTCATATGGGTCGCACTGCCATTTCTGATAATTCCCTACTTTCACAATACTACACCTGTCCCTAAACTGTGTATGGAGATTGGTGATGTCCTTCCCTAAAGTCCCTAGTACTTCCCCTTTCCCTACGTCTAGCTGTCTCCTATGCCTTTTCAACTTGTGTTAGGTTAACTACCACTTCTGGCTGAAACAGGAGGGTCCGTGTGTGTTAGGAATATGGCCCCCACAATCAGACAGCTACCTACCGTCGGGAGACCTGTGAATCCCCACCCTCGCCCTGAGAACATGCCATTGCTTCACCTTCTATCGAACTCACACAGGGATGATCAGACAGGGTAAGGGAATCTTCGTTAAGGAGCCAACCCCCGAGCTCTAGTGGTGATCGGTTCTTTCTCCTAACTCTGTGTTTGTTCGTCAGGTGTAACTGGGTTTACCTTTTTGCCGTGTGTGACATGCACCCAGGTGGATCTAATAGGACTTGGTAGGGCCCTTCCCAACAGGCCTGCTTCCAGTTTTTCTTCTTTAGGGACTGGATCCACACCTAGTCTCCTGGTTAGATAGAGTGGGTCACCTTCTCCTTTAGTTCACCTGTGGGGCACAAAACCTCTGACATACAGGTGTGGTTAATAAACTACCTTCTCACGTGTTCTGCTAGGGTGCTCTCTAGTTCTATGTCTGCCTGTCTGGTCCTGCCAACTGTGGCATTCTGTAAGGTCTTCCAAACACTTTCTCAAAGGGGGATAACCCATCTTCATCTGGGGTTACTCTAAATTTCTTCCCTTCACTCCGTGATAACTCTATAAAATCCATTTCCAATTGCTGGAAAGGGTACTTAGCCGGAGGATACTCACCCTGAGGTGCCCTTTGTCTGCCCTGGTGATTATTTTGAGCACAGATAAAACATCTTTTTTTTATAATTAGTAATTCCATGTGCAACAAAGTGTTGTCGAATCTGTTCTACCATCCATCCCTCCTTTTGACACATGTCACTGCCCATGTGTCAATATTATCACCTACCTAACAATCACTTAGGTAATATTGGTAATTTATCATCCAATTTCCATCCCTTATTTTTATTTATTGGTAAAATAAACTATCTTAAAGTCCTCCTCTCATGCCTTTAGAATTTACCAGTGTGGATGATTAATTAACACCAGAAAGTTAAAACAGAGTTCAGAGGCAATTGAAATTCCATCCCATAGTATACCAAACATTACCATTATTCTAAATATTTAATAAATGTTACTTATCCCAAGTGTTCATTAATCCTCATGACATTCATTCTCATAAGAAATCATATATACCCCAAACTCAGCCAAAACCTAAAAAACTCCATAAAATTCACTGTGTGCTCCTCTAAGACCTATCACCCTTGACCTGCTGAAAAAACCCCAAAATTGAAACAACAAGGCTTTATAAACATCATACTAGGTGTGTTGTTTTTTATTTGAAAACCCCAATTAAAAAACAACAACCAAACAGCCAGGTCATGAGGACTCCTGATTTCTCTCTTCCCCTTCTGCCTACAGTTTCTTAACTGGTGCCCTTTCCTTGCACAGTAACTACACGGTTCTTCACATTCTCTAGCAAAATGTCCCGTTTTGTCACAATTGTAAAACTTCCACTCACTCCTGTCTCCACTATTACCATTTCCTTCTTGTCTGTCTTTGCTACCGTAACCTCTCTTCTCTCCTAGGTATTGACTAATAGTCTCACTGTCTCTAATTCAACACAAAACCCCATCATCCAATGTACTCCCAGCAGAACTGAAAAAAACCCAAAACAGACTGTGATTTCCAGGACACTGCACCTTTGTTTCTGGCCTCACTATCTCCCCGGGAATTGGCCCTCCCTCAAGGTCCCTCCCAATCTGCTCTTGGTAAGCTGCAAACCTTTTATTGCTTCTGGTTTCATAGGGTGTTGCTTCTGATATGGCCTATGATTAGATTTGGGTATCACCTGTACTGGAATTACCCCTTTTATTAATCCTACGTCTGCTGGACCCCGGGACCACAAATGCTCTGGAACTTCTTTTAAATCTGACTCGTGTTGTTCTGTCAACAGGTATTCCTCTCCTCAGCATCTGCTATTCTCATCTAAATGTACTATCTGTGGATGGGCTGTGTTGATCGCCACTCACAATATTGACCCAATCAGTGATCCTCTTACCCTTGGATACCCACTGGCCCATGTCTTTCCAGTCCTCTGCTGGCTCCTTTGCTAGGGACACATGTGGGCTCCATATTTCCCTGAACAGTCTCTGATTTGGGGCCCTAGTTCCACCTCCACTACTGCGTGGGTGTTGTCATAGTGAAACCATTTCAAGGCTATAGTCCTTTCTGTGGTTTAAAATAATGCTTCCTCATATATTGCATCTGGACCTGGGTGTTTGTTATACCAGAGAGTACAGTGTAGGTCATCGGGGGACATTTTAGTGGGGCCTGGTACTACATCATCAGCAAGTTCCATCAAGGTTCGGGGAATATCAGTTTCCCCCCCCTTAACAAATCTTGCCTACACCAATAACATGGCTCCTCTTCCCCACAGACCACCATATTGTCTCTGACTATGTGTACTTTCATTCCCCTCTCAGCGGAAATGACAGCCACATTCAATTTAGTCATTACATCACGTCCTAGTAAATTTACCCGACACAGCTTAGATATCAGGATGGGTATGGTTGCCTCTCCTCCTGATTGGTCATGTTTTAGGGTTATTGGGGCTGATAACCTTTCAATAAATTGATGACCAGAGGCAGATCGCACTATGATTTTCTCCCCATCAATCCTGACTCCATCTGGCTTGTCTGTTGCACAGGTTGCTGTCCTGCAGGCTCCCGTATCACAAAGGAATTTTAATTTTCTTACCCATTACTGTCAATGTCAAATAAGGTTTCTGTTCCTGTTGAAGTGCTAAGTCAATAGTAGCCAATTCAAACACCTCACAATTTGGATCAAAGGGTTCCTTAGTCTTCCCCCCACTAGAGTCTACTATTTCTCCCTCAAGGACTAGTCACGCCTTATCTTCCTCTTCCTCACGCTCAAAGCTGGGGGATGGACTTCTCTCTCTCTCTTCTCTCTTTTCTCTCTTTTCTCTCTTTTCTCTCCTGTCTGACTTTCTCTGCCCTTGTCCTGTACTCCTCTACCTCTGGCTCTTCCTCACCTTCATCTTCCCTTCCTCCTCCAGCCCCTTCTTCCTCATAGGGAGGTGGGGCCGGTGGGGGGGCAACATTATTCCCCTGCACTCTCCTTCTCCTCCCTACGTATTCATCATCTGGATTTTCTCTCCATGCCTGGTCTGCCAAGTTTGGATATAACCTTTCTGCCCTCTGCTCTGGGGGAGGCACGGAGACCTCAACCTTCACTTCTCTTTCCCTCTCACTCACTTCTCTTTTCTTCCTGCCTTCTTTCTTGGCTCTGTCCTGTCTGTTATTCTGCTCATGATGGATTGCATGTCTCTCTGAGGCTATTACACAATTCAGTTATTTTCCCAACATACTCTCCGTGATCGGCCCATGGCAAAAGTGTCCTCTGGGCATCCCCTGAAACCCACTGCCCTCTAACGGCAGCCCAAACCTTACTATTCCTGTTTTGGGGTGGGTCATTCCTTCTACCGCTCTGGCCACGTCCTCTGTGTTCATGGCCTGTCTGCTAAATGGCATATTATTATTACTGTATACATCTAAGGTTGCTGGGGCCCCTTTCATTCCCCGCCAATAGATTAGGTAAGGCTATCAGTGGGTACTGGCCCCCTCCTACTCACTCTCTCTCTCTCACTGCTTATTTCTCCTTTACACACCTTATGTATCTGTTTAAGCATGGATTCGAGTTTATCTGCTTCTAGACGTCCCTCAAAACCATACCTCTCCCTCCACCTGGTTACATAATGGAGATTTCTTCTATCCCTGGATTCCATTTTAATTACATCAAGCATTTCTCGTCCCCAGTAAATTCTGGGACCTCTTGTGAGGATTTGCCCCCCCATGGTTGGTACTGTTAAAAATCCCTTAGCCACCTCTTCTATATAACAAGTCAATTTAACAAGTAATTCAAAATAGCTTCACACAACAACACCTTGAATCACCC
This sequence comes from Coregonus lavaretus, assembly GCF_964263955.1. Lineage (NCBI taxonomy): Eukaryota > Metazoa > Chordata > Actinopteri > Salmoniformes > Salmonidae > Coregonus > Coregonus lavaretus. The sequence goes on along the minus strand of NC_139996.1, from coordinate 46,338,536 downwards.
CTTCCTGTATATGTAATCTTGACTAGTCCCCCAGAATTATCTCATACTTTTACAGAGGGATTGATCCCCACAATGTAATCTTGATAATTCCTGACAGTCTCATACAACAGGAATGGGTTCTCCCTCCTCTATACAACCACCTCTCCCTGTATATGTAGTCTTGACTAGTCCCCCAAAATTATCTCATACTTTTACAGAGGGATTGATCCCCACAATGTAATCTTGATAATTCCTGACAGTCTCATACAACAGGAATGGGTTCTGGAATGGGTTCCTGGAATTATTCATGTGACTTTTGAGCAAACATTAGGTCTCACACGTATACAACCTTACATGATTATTGGTGTTGTATCGGTAACCTGGAGTTTATAAGGCTCCAGAACGGATAGAGTTACAGCAAAATCTACAGTTGTTTGTGACTTTTGACTTTACTAATATTCTATTTCTCACACATGCTACTTTAATTCCTTCTGGTGTACTTTTTGTTTTTGTTTAACCCGGATTATTTGTTGACTGTTCAATAATCTCTTACAGGTTACATCCCATAGGTGTACTTTTAATAGTTCCTTCTATTTCAACACCGGGTAGTTTCTTTTGGTAATGGCCTATTACCGTGAATCATTACGGACCCACCACCAGGTTGACTAGTCCCCCAGAATTATCTCCTACTCTACGGAGGAGTCTATCCTCACAATGTAATCTTGATAATTCCTGACAGTCAACCCCACATTTCACTTAAAATGGCTACGCATTGATCAATTTGCTACTTTTCAATATTTTAGCAAGTCCTCAAATCAATTTCACCAAGTTAATGAATAAAGACTACTGACCTTATCCTTGCAGCCGGGATTCAATGTAGGTTTGGATTCCGTCACCGTCTCTGTCATTAATCAGGTGTCCTCTGGCCTGTTTTAACCCTTAATGTCAAAGGGCAGGACTTTCTATTTACGAATGTATCATTCGCCCGTCGACGGTTTTCAGAGTTACCTGGAATGACAGAAACAGGGTATTGGAGTCCAGCTCAGGAGGACCAAGCTGTTAAGTGAATTATTTAACAAACTATTTTAGTGTCTCTGTGCGTCTCCCAAAAGGTTGTAAGTCTTTTGGGATTTAAGTAACGGCCAGAGTCCCGGTCTGCATAGTCAGAGATATTTATTCATTGAGAATTCTGCCATCACAATTTCAGAGTCCATCTTTTATACTCATACAAAAAGAAATCCCTCCCCTCTGTAGCCGGGCTGTAGTTTTCCACTCTAAAACTGCTCTACTGACCTTCAGTTCACACACACACACATATACACACATGCATACACACATACATACAAACACACACACACATATCCTACTCCCTGCATTACTCAGTTATTGCCGTTCTCACAATATTCTGCACCATGTTTTCATAACAGTTTCACCCCTCCCTAAATTGGGAGGCCTCTTTATCTTAGTTTCTCAGTTGTCTTTGTTGTCTGGCCTAACTCTTACTCACATTGCTAAATAGTGGCTCAATGCCATAGCCTTTACTGGTCCTACACTCACACATTTCTAACACATTATACACAGTTTCAGGGTGTAATAATTAGTCATTAATAATTAATCTATCAACTGTGCAGCCGTTTTCATTGACCTGGCCAAGGCTTTCGACTCTGTCAACCACCGCATTCTTATTGGCAGACTAAATAGCCTTGGTTTCTCAAATGACTGCCTCGCCTGGTTCACCAACTACTTCTCAGATAGAGTTCAATGTGTCAAATCGGAGGGCCTGTTGTCTGGACCTATGGCAGTCTCTATGGGGGTGCCACAGGGTTCAATTCTTGGGCCAACTCTTTTCTCTGTGTACATCAATGACGTCGCTCTTGCTGCTGGTGACTCTCAGATCCACCTCTACGCAGACGACACCATTTTGTATACATCTGGCCCTTCATTGGACACTGTGTTAACAAACCTCCAAACGAGCTTCAATGCCATACAACACTCCTTCAGTAGCCTCCAACTGCTCTTAAACACTAGTAAAACTAAATGCATCACTACTCTCGACGGGTCTGACCTAGAGTATGTGGACAACTACAAATATCTAGGTGTCTGGTTAGACTGTAACCTCTCCTTCCAGACTCACATTAAGAATCTCCAATCCAAAGTTAAATCTAGAATCGGTTTCCTATTTCGCAACAAAGCCTCCTTCACTCATGCTGCCAAACATGCCCTCGTAAAACTGACTATCCTACCGATCCTTGACTTCAGCGATGTCATTTACAAAATAGCCTCCAACACTCTACTCAGCAAATTGGATGTAGTCTATCACAGTGCCATCCGTTTTGTCTCCAAAGCCCCATATACTACCCACCACTGTGACCTGTACGCTCTTGTTGGCTGGTCCTCACTACATATTCGTTGCCAAACCCACTGGCTCCAGGCCATCTATAAATCACTGCTAGGCAAATCCCTGCCTTATCTTAGCTCATTGGTCACCATAGCAACACCCACCCGTAGTCTGCGCTCCAGCAGGTATATCTCACTGGTCATCCCCAAAGCCAACACCTCCTTTGGCCGCCATTCCTTCCAGTTCTCTGCTGCCAATGACTGGAACAAATTGCAAAAATCTCTGAAGCTGGAGACACTTATCTCCCTCACTAACTTTAAGCATCAGTTGTCAGAGCACCTTACCGATCACTGCACCTGTACACAGCCCATCTGAAATTAGCCCCCCCAACTACCTCATCCCTATATTGTTATTTATTTTGCACATTTGTACCCCAGTATCTCTATTTGCACATCATCTCTTGCACATCTATCATTCCAGTGTTAACACTAATTGTAATTATTTTGCACTATAGCCTATTTATTGCCTTACCTCCATAACTTGCTACATTTGCACACACTGTATATATATTTATTTATGTTGTATTTTTGACTTTGTTTTGTTTTACCCCATATGTAACTCTGTGTTGTTGTTTTTATCGCACTGCTTTGCTTTATCTTGGCCAGGTCGCAGTTGTAAATGAGAACTTGTTCTCAACTGGTTTACCTGGTTAAATAAAGGTGAAAAATAAAATAAAAAAATAACCACTTTTCCTTAATTAGGAAAGTCCATTGTCTTCAGTATTTGCCATGGCTGGAACCTAAGTGCTTTTGTTTCCTTACCTTCCTTCTTCTTTGAAGGAGGGCAAACATTCATGTACCTAAAAAAAAATCTCAAAAGGCACCCTGGGAAATAAATATGCAAATAAGGCTATACCCTAGTGTTAAAACAACACCCCAAAACGAGTTAGGTAACACCACAGGAGTTAATTCCCTAACACTGAGAAAGTGTAACAGTATCAGCTCTAATAAAGGGTTAATTTAAGAATTTGCAACACCTATGGTGGCTGACCTTTAAATGGCTGACCTTTAGACCATCATAAGAAGGTTCATTTCCATTTTAGTATTCTAATTCCTAATTCTATGATAACTAGGCCCTCAAAGAAAGGCCTTATGATATACAGTATGTAATGTATTGTCAGAAAGAGTTTAATTTTAAAGGTTCTAGGAAGAACCCTTCAAAGATAAAAGGGTTATCAGTATAACTTTTAGAGGATAAAAGAGTTATTGGTAGAATCGTTCATAGAGGGTTCTAGGCAGAACCCTTCATAGAGTGTTCTAGGTAGAACCATTTACAAGGGGTTTTATGAAGAACCCTAGATAGAGTGTTATAGGTAGAACCCTCTGCAAAGAGCTACCTACACTCAAAAAATTAGGGGTTCAACAAGGGTTCTTCTAAGATACTCAAAGTTCTTCGAAGAACCTTAGGGTTCTTGGCACTGAAAATGGCCCCTAAAAGGTTCTTCCAAGAACCCCATAGGAGGTGGGGTTCATCGAGGAACCTCCTTAGTTGGTCGGGGTTCTTGCAGGAACCTAACTGCCCAACTGAAACATTTGGATTTGAATTTGAAAGGAAAGCAGGTGCAGGCACTTAACTGAAAAAATGCAAATATCTCCTCAATTTAAGGTAAGGTTTGTCCCTTGTATGATCTAATTTGATATTGTTTTTCTGATGACACTATCCATCTTTTCATATTTGTGCAAATCTTTCTAAAATAGAAAATTGACACAATTCAATGGATATCAATCAACAAAGAAGTAAGAATATGTACTGTAGGCTATAAGAATATGTTGAAGGCTAGCTGTATTGGGTGCAGATGACTGAACTGCTCACTTTTGTGTCTATCTGCAGGTATACAGACAAGGAGGCATACAAAGGTATGTCAATTGGTATTGGTATGTTATGCAGAACAGATTTACCATCCTCCTTCCTTACCTCATCAATGAATATCCCATAGGCCTCAACATTATGGACAAGGTATGCGTATGAAAACCATTATTAAAACAGTTTTTAAAATTCACATTCACCACAGAAACCAAGGTATGAATACTGTTGTGTGCATGTTTTGTTAATCATCTGTATAACTAAAATTTTTTGGATTCACAGACTTCACCCTCCCTACACCTCTGATGAATGAATATAACAGGAAACCTGTTCGATCACCATGCACTGCAAAATCATTCTGGCTATGGATATGGAGAACATCAACACATTATCATCAACATGCCAGAGAATATACCCATTGGACTTGGGGCTCTGCTGGGAGTTTACCTCATATTTCGATTTTTTAAAATCATAATAAACACTGACAACTAAAATATTGTGCTACTGTTGTTATTGTTAAGCATATTATTATTAAGAATATTAATAGGGGGGGGGGGGGGGGGGGGGCGTGTTTCAAAAACTAACCCCAAAAGGTTATTCGAAAGGTTATTAGAAGATCCATTAAAAGGGGTTCTTTGAATAACCATTTTAAAGAGTTATTCGAAGAACTTACAGGGGTCCCCCACAGTTTCAATTTGAAGAACCCCTGAAGGATCCTTTGATCTTTTGAAGAACCTTTTGGGGTTAATTTTTGAACTACCCCACTCCCTTATTATTATTATTATTAATAATAATATGCATAACAATAACAACAATAACACAATATTTTAGTTCTCAGTGTTTATTATGATTTTAGTGGCAAAGCAGAATAAAAAATCTAATGAGGTCAACTCCCAGCAGAGCCCCAAGTCCAATGGCTGTGCCGGTCTTGACACCTTAACACTGCCATACATTAGAGAGGAGGATAATCTATCTCTGGCCCTCTAGTATGGTGAAAGGAATGCCTTTGTTTCAGATACTTTTTGCCACCCAAAAACTTCAACATCCAACAATGAACATTGGGACAATATATTTCAACATCCAAATGTTGGGAATGATGACAAATTGAATATGGTAAATTAATGTATATTTTGTGATGTCATTAAAACTTGTATAACGGTGTTATAACCTAAACATTGGAACTTGAAGAGCTTTTACACTGTGTATATCAGGATTACATCCTTTACCTTGGGTAGAAAATATCAAGGAGGAAGACACTGTTTTCGTAAAGATAGGAATGTGATTTTAGCTTTCTAACAAGGTCATAGTGATGATAAAACTTTTGCCTCGTAACTAGCCACGCCCGAGGGAGCTCAGAGAGCGTGTCAGTATGACGGAAACGCCCCTCTTTACCAGAGTGTATAAAATATTTAGTTAAGAATTATCAGATCAGACTAGACGGACCTCAAGCTGCAGCAAGGTCCATATTGGTCCCGACCCTGAAAATCAACACAAGGTGAAGACGACAAAGTTGCCTCCACTAACAATCAATGTTACGGCTGAGTAGCTGTTCTAAGTACTGTATCTAAGAAGGTGAATTTAAGTGGGACCATCCTGTTACTCTCTTCAAACCATCGTCTACTACACTGCTCTCATTACCCCACAGGGGATCATCGACACGGCTGATTAGCCGTCCTCAGAAGACCACTTCCAGAATGAGTGAAAGTAAACAGACAACTAAGAAGAAGGACAGTGTGACCTCTTGTGGACAATCTGAGCCTTACATCTAAAAGGCCATCCAAAAGAGAAGGCCCAATCGACCCCTTCCCACAAACCACTGGGTCCTCCAACACGTAAATACATGCATTACTTCTTACCACACGGGCGGCAGTTCGGGGGTATTACCACATGGGCGTTATTAGGATTACTGTGAGCGTAGGTCCATGTATATCTAAGTGTTTTTTCTCTCGCTATCTCTCTCTTTAACTCGCCATCTTTTGTAACAAGTGTCATATTGTGTTAGTCCGCTAGGGACCCATTTTCATTATATTAAGTTTCTAATCGCTACCTATACCATGTATGTGTTTGTATCTTGTGTTATCAATAAATAATTAAATCAATTTGTGTGGTACAGAATAATCTGTAAGACCCGGGTTCGTGCAGACGTCAAGAGTCTACGACTTTCAGAATGAGACAGATATGAGGTAAATTGTTAATAAATGACAGGAGATATCTAGATATCTTTAGAGTTCATTCGGGAAACGGTAACTCGTTAAACAATTTTTCCCATGGTGCCCCAAATTCCTAATGAGTTAATTGTTACATGATCAATTTAATCTAGTAACAATTAAACATAGTAGGTAATTATTCGATAAATAATAGTCATCACAATAATGAAAGTCACGTCACGACAACACCTACAACACCAGGTGTCGCAGGAAGGCCAAGAAGATCATCAGGGACCCCAACCACCCAAGCCATGCCCTGTTCTCTCTGCTTCAATCACTCAGACGCAGGCAGTACAGAAGCATCATGGCAAAAACTGAAAGACTGGCCAATAGTTTTTACCCTTAGACCATCAGGCTGCTGAATAGCCACCACTAGTCAGCTACCTGCCCCCTCCCCAACAACATTCATCACTGTTGCAGTTGTATATGTATATTGTAGATATTTTTTTAAATATTATAATTGTTATTGTTTTTATTTCACTTGGTCGCCACACTCCCTCAATGGTCATGCTGCTCCCCCTATGGTCACCCCCCCTAACAGTCTTTACTCTGCCTCCACCCCAATGGACATTTATTTATTCATCACTGCTACAGTGATGATGTATATACTGCTATTTCCATTGTATAAAAAAAAAAAAATTCCACTTTCATTATTTTATTTCACTTAGTCCTGCATGTTGGAGCTTGGAGCCTAAGATTTTCACTGTACCCTGCAATCACACCTGCAACCCTGTACATGTGACTATTAAACACTCTGAATCTGAACATTGGGCTAACGAGCTGCCTGCCACCTGCATAAAGGAAGCTCCCAGTCAGGGCTGAGGTGGGAGCCAAACAACACTGCACAGACAAACGATGGAAGACAGGCCTCACTCAAGTCACAATTTTACATTTAGATTTTAGTCATTTAGCAGACGCTCTTATCCAGATCGCCTTACAGGAGCAATTAGGGTTAAGTGCCTTGCTCAAGGGCACATCGACAGATTTCTTACCTAGTCGGCTCAGGGATTAGAACCAGCAACCTTTTGGTTACTGGCACAACGCTCTTAACCACTAAGCTGACTACCGCTGCTGCTACCCCTGGGGAGATAGGAGCTGCTACCGGGAGAGACTTCTGCCCTGCTCGTGAAGAGCCAAATGACCATGTTCGGTGAGAGACGAACAAACAACGTCACCATCTGCTCTGCGTGAATGAAGTACTGCTACGTTTTCGAATGACCGTGTTAATGATCCAGCTTCTCTCTCTCCAGTGGAAAAATTTGGTGCGCCATGGATGAGACCACGACGACAACTGCTCTCGGACCAGGCTGGCGTTCAACCAAAGACGAACTCTGGCGTGAGTGTGTGCCAGGGCTTGTCCTTGTGTTTTGTTCTGTGTTGTTTTAATATGTTGTTATCCCCCTTTTTAAGAAGATAATTAAATAATCATTATTGACTGTCTGCCTCCTGCCAGTCGGTGTCTGTGGTTATGGGATCTGAAAGAACCTTGGTTTTTGACATATGTTCATATGAGCAGAACATAAGAGGTTTGTAAAGCATCTATGTCATTATGATGGCTGGACACTTTTCTGTGTGAGTGGTCATTGGGAAGTATGCCACTGAACTATAGTCCAGAAAACACAGCTATGAATGCAGATTACCCAATTTTCCTTATTAGTCCATTGATTTGGCATGCTTAGCCCATGATAATGTAAATCACAAAATGCCACGGTCAAGCACTTAAGCAGCGTTTCCCAAACTCAGTCCTGGGGACCCCAAAGGGTCCACATTTAGGTTTTTGCCCTAACACTACACAGCTGATTCAAGTGATCAAATTACATTTACATTTAAGTCATTTAGCAGACGCTCTTATCCAGAGCGACTTACAGTTAGTGAATACATATTTTTTTATACTGGCCCCCCGTGGGAATCGAACCCACAACCCTGGCGTTGCAAACGCCATGCTCTATCAAGTAAGCTACATCCCTGCCGGCCATTCCCTCCCCTACCCTGGACGACGCTGGGCCAATTGTGCGCCGCCCATGAGTCTCCCGGTCGCGGCCGGCTGCGACAGAGCCTGGATTCGAACCAGGATCTAGTGGCACAGTTAGCACTGCGATGCAGTGCCTTAGACCACTGCGCCACTCAGGTGTGAATCAGCTGTGTAGTGCTAGGGCAAAAACCAAAACGTGCACCCCTTGGGGTCCTGAGGACTGAGTTTTGGAAACCCTGCACTAAAGCAATAACTTGACTGCCCGAAGGGTGAGAGGGTGTGAGGGAAGCAGCGAAAAATAGGAGAAAATGGAAAGAGAGGGAGATAGAAATAGAGGGAAAGAGAGACATGGGCAGTGATGATCTGGGGGGAATGATGGAACTTATGTCAGACATCCGGGTGGACAGCGGTTACTGTGACCCATCCATCCAGTCAGGAGGAAGATGAGCTTGTCCCTGCAAACGCACACACACACCAAATAGCATGCCGAAATCAACTAGATGTCATTTCAAACTGAATTCCCTTTAACCACATTCAATCAAGCTGGGCTGAGAACAGATGTCTGTCTGCCAGAGGATGAGGGGAAAACAGAATGAGGGGAGACCAGTGACTATGTCGGCAGTTGTCAATCATACTAAAAACGTCACATATAGACATAGATGAGGGAGTTGGGGGTTTGTTTGGAGGGTGTCTGATATATATAAGGGCACTGTATCTTGTGGATTGGGTCTAGTATTTAAGCTGTTCTTGATATAAGGGATTGCACTTTTGGGACTACTCCATGTTTTTCTTCAAATATCGGCAAACAAAATCAAGCCAGTTCAATATATTTGGTATATGACACAGGTCTGGTGTATTGAGCCCATTGTAAACAACCAGTTTCAATATATATACACAATATAAATCATATTTATATTATTTAGATGTGGAGATAGGACTTCAAATCAAATAAAATGTTATTGGTCATGTACACATATTTTGCATACACATTTTAATGCCAACTTAGAACATACTTACAGAAAGCTGTGATTTTCGTTTCCATAAACATTTGCCTTGGCTGTGCTTGGTATTGTTGAGGGACCCCGTCATGGATGCATTTCTTAACACGGTTTCGCGGAGTTATGTCAAGAATGTGGGATGGCTACATTTCTGAATGAAATACTTCCTCCCTGAAGTCCTCGCGGAGGAAGAGAACGCGTAACTTTAGCAACAGCATTGATGAAATGACCACAGGGACCATTGCCAGAAAGTGAAGGAGAGGAGGAGGCGCATAGCCAAGCTGACTGCACAGGCATGCACACAACTATAACTTCTGAAAGTGACGCCACTGGCCACCGCTCCACCCCACAACAGGAGACACAGAAAAGTAACTTCGTCCTATGAACACTACCATTGATTTTGCGACCGGAGCCAGCGCAACAGTTTATAGGACCACACCAGCAACAAGGCTAAACTTTTTCAAGAAAAAGGAACGTTTGGAATTGCAAGCGCACACTGGAAAGAAACGCTTGTGAAGTTTCTCCCAGATGTTCGGCATCATGAGCCGACTGTCCTGCTTTGGTGTCCTTCTCAGGACGTCTCTCGTCATATATATGTTTCTTAAAGTAAGTGATTGATTTATATTTGACAAAATAACAAAACTTGGAGATGTTTTAGGTCTCGTTATTTCTATAGAAAAGCCACAATACTGTGTCATAAATGAAGATGCCGAACATTGCACCTGTCGCGTCAGGTAAAGTTCTGTTATTTTGTCAGCTCTGTGGTAGCAAGTGGCTGCAGAATTTCAGACTTAGGCATATCACTATCAGTCTGTATAGAGAGTCTGTATACATGAGTTTGTAAAGTCATTGAATAATAATAATAATGGAACAAATCTTATTTTTCGATTTTCTGTCAAATCCATTCAATTTGAAAGGTTGGAGAACGTATTCAGTTCATGACAGTGCTTCTACTGTACGATGAATAAGGTATTGTTAGAATTAGGACTATAATCAATTCATGTCACTAAGTAATTAATACACTGACCTTTAGTTTCAACAATATCAAGCTATTTATTCGCATGCGGGCCCAGTATTGTCTGCATTTAGTTGTGTGTGAGAGAACTTCCTTGTTAACTTCTCTCCGATACCCTCACATTTTTGACAATTATTTCATACAGTAAATGCAAAAATGCCACTCTGGTATTCAGTATTTAATATTTAGGCCTATTATGTGTGTGATTCTTATGGTTCTCTTTAGGCTATTTGATATGTATTAATATGTATTTTGTTAAAGGGTCTTTTAACGGACAACTCAACATGTAAAATAGGCTACATAACAAGCTTATTGCCAGGTACTAGAGCCAGTACTATAGACCCATCTGTAATAGTAGTTAGCTTTTGCACCAACAACACCAACAGAGACTTCATTCACAAGGAATAGGGCACAATATATATAAACACAACACGAAACATACTTTGCACATACAGTGCTTGCAAAAGTATTCAGACTGCTTGGATTTTTTCACATTGTATTGTGTTTCAAAGTGGGATTTAAATTGTTTTAATTGTCATTTTTTTGTCAACAATCAACACAACATACTCTAATGTCAAAGTGGAAGAACATTTCTTTTTCTTTTTAAGATAAACAATAATATATAATATAGTCGTTGCATAAGTATTCAGCCCCTTTGATTAGGCAAGCCTAAATTAGGTCAGGAATCATATTTTGCTTAACAAATCACATAAAAAGTTACATGGACTCACTCTTTGTGAAATAATATGGGTTGACATGATTTTTGAATCACTAACCCTTCCTCTGTCCCCCTTACATACAGCATCTGTAAGTACTGAATTTCAAGCACAGATTCAACTAAGACCAGGGAGCTTTTCGAAAGCCTCATAAAGAAGGGCAGTGATTGGTAGATGGGTAACAATAACAAATCAGACATTAAATATCTCTTTAAGCATGGTCAAGTTAATAATTATGCTGTGGATTATGTATTAAACCACCCAGACACATCAAAGATAGTTATTCTTCTGAACTGAGCTGCAGGACCGGAATAAAACTGCTCAGGGATGTTACCATGTGTCACAAGTGTAGAGAGGAGTAGGTAGGAGGCAGTCGCAGGTTTAGAACTACTGAATTTATTAAAGCACCATAGCTTGAAGCGGGACGAAACCCACAGTAGAAAATATAAAGTACTCAGGAAAAAGTAGGAGAGATTCCTCTCAGGAAATAACAGAGGGAGTATATATACAGTGATAGAGTGGGGATTGGAACCAGGTGTGTGTAATGATGACGAGACAAGTCCGGGGTTGATGAGTGAAGGGCGTTTGCCAGCAGCAGGTTCGGCAGCAGCTAGATGGCCTGCGACGCCGAACGCCTGAGCTGGACAGGAGGGGGAGCCAAAGCAAAGGCTGGTGTGACACCATGAGGCCATCTGTGATTAAAAAAAAAAAACAGCTACAGAGTTCAATGGCTGTGATGGGAGAAAACTGAGGATGGATCAACAACATTGTAGTGACTCCATAATAATGACCTAAATGACAGAGTGAAAAGAAGAATCCAAATATACAGAATAAAAATACTCCAAAACATGCAGCAAGGCACTAAAGTAATACTGCAAAAGAAACACAGCTAAGGAATACTTTTTTGGGCTTGAATGCAAAGCCTTATGTTTGGGGCAAATCCAACACGTGCTGACTTGCTTGTTACAAGTTAAATACATATGTAATTCCAATGGTAGTTCCACTGGTAGTAGATTTGAAGGGTTTTGCTGGAAGCTTTTGGCTGGAAGAGTTGTGCCTATGAAAGGTGCCACAAACAGTGAGAAGCTTTGGTTTGTTGTGTCCACCTAGCCTAAATGGTAACTTAAGGGTGATGAGGAAGTGGTGATGTAGTGATGTGGTAAGGCGATGCCTTATTATCTTGCCAACTTCTATGAAGAGTACACAAGCCATGGTACATATGCAAAACTGACATTTAATCCTGTTACGATAACACAGGTTGAAGAGACAGTCTGGCCTCTGAGGTGAACTGCGCTATAGTTAAAGGATAAATATCACAAGGGAAGTTAGCAGAATCTGTTGGTCAATATAATCATTGTGCTAATTAGTTGAATTCATATATAACCAATCAGTAGAAAAAAGGGGAAATGGAAGTGCTGAGAAGGGTGAACAAGCACTGGGTGGAACGTAAGGGAAAGATTTAAGTAAAATCCTGTAATGACCCCATGTTATTTGAATATCAAAGTCATCCTCTGAAGTGGATAGTGGGAATATGGATTGGCCACATTAGATTTAGAGAATAAGAAACCTTTATTTTTAAACAACAAAATGTTTAACAGAATTCTTCACTGATATTACTTCACAACCTCCACGTTTCGCTCTACCGTTAGCCTCAGATCTTTTACAGTCATTAAGGAACAATGTTTGAAATAAGGAAAAGCTGTGAGAAATAGATGTCTACTATTGCAACCCCAACCAGAAGCCATGGATTACAGGAAACATCCGCACTGAGCTAAAGGGTAGAGCTGCCGCTTTCAAGGAACGGGACTCTAACCCGGACGCTTATAAGAAATCCCGCTATGACCTCCGACGAACCATCAAACAGGCAAAGAGTCAATACAGGTCTAAGATTGAATCATACTACACTGGCTCTGACGCTCGTCGGATGTGGCAGGGCTTGAAAACTATTACAGACTACAAAGGAAAGCACAGCCGCGAGCTGCCCAGTGACACAAGCCTACCAGACGAGCTAAACCACTTCTATGCTCGCTTCGAGGCAAGCAACACTGAAGCATGCATGAGAGCACCAGCTGTTCCGGACGACTATGTGATCACGCTCTCCGTAGCCGATGTGAGTAAGACTTTTAAGCAGGTCAACATTCACAAGGCCGCAGGGCCAGACGGATTACCAGGACGTGTACTCCGAGCATGTGCTGACCAACTGGCAAGTGTCTTCACTGACATTTTCAACATGTCCCTGACTGAGTCTGTAATACCAACATGTTTCAAGCAGACCACCATAGTCCCCGTGCCCAAGAACTCTAAGATAACCTGCCTAAATGACTACCGACCCGTAGCACTGACGTCTGTAGCCATGAAGTGCTTTGAAAGACTGGTCATGGCTCACATCAACAGCATAATCCCAGAAACCCTAGACCCACTCCAATTTGCATACCGCCCCAACAGATCCACAGATGATGCAATCTCTATCGCACTCCACACTGCCCTTTCCCACCTGGACAAGAGGAACACCTACGTGAGAATGCTATTCATTGACTACAGCTCAGCATTCAACACCATAGTGCCCTCTAAGCTCATCACTAAGCTAAGGATCCTGGGACTAAACACCTCCCTCTGCAACTGGATCCTGGACTTCCTGACGGGCCGCCCCCAGGTGTAAGGGTAGGTAACAACACATCTGCCACACTGATCCTCAACACGGAGGCCCCTCAGGGGTGCGTGCTCAGTCCCCTCCTGTACTCTCTGTTCACCCATGACTGCATGGCCAGGCACGACTCCAACACCATCATTAAGTTTGCCGACGACACAACAGTGGTAGGCCTGATCACCGACAACGATGAGACAGCCTATAGGGAGGAGGTCAGAGATCTGGCCGTGTGGTGCCAGGACAACAACCTCTCCCTCAACGTGACCAAGAAAAAGGAGATGATTGTGGACTACAGGAAAAAAAAGAGGACTGAGCACGCCCCCATTCTCATCGACGGGGCTGTAGTGGAACAGGTTGGTGTCCACATCACCAACGAACTATCATGGTCCAAACACACCAAGACAGTCGTGAAGAGGGCACGACAAAGCCTATTCCCCCTCAGGAGACTAAAAAGATTTGGCATGGGTCCTCAGATCCTCAAAAAATTCTACAGCTGCACCATCGAGAGCATCCTTACTGGTTGCATCACCGCCTGGTATGGCAACTGCTTGGCCTCTGACCGCAAGGCACTACAGAGGGTAGTGCGTACGGCCCAGTACATCACTGGGGCAAAGCTCCCTGCCATCCAGGACCTCTATACCAGGCGGTGTCAGAGGAAGGCCCTCAAAATTGTCAAAGACTCCAGCCACCCTAGTCATAGACTGTTCTCTCTGCTACCGCACGGCAAGCGGTACCGGAGTGCCAAGTCTAGGTCCAAAAGACTTCTCAACAGCTTCTACCCCCAAGCCATAAGACTCCTGAACAGCTAATCATGGCTACCCGGACTATTTGCACTGCCCCCCCACCCCATCCTTTTTACGCTGCTGCTACTCTGTTAAGTATTTATGCATAGTCACTTTAACTCTACCCACATGTACATATTACCTCAACTACCTCAACTAGCCGGTGCCCCCGCACATTGACTATGCAACGGTACCCCCCTGTATATATAGCCTCCCTACTGTCACTTTATTTTACTGTATATATAGCCTCCCTACTGTCACTTTATTTTACTTCTGCTCTTTTTTTCTCAACACTTTTTTGTTGTTGTTTTATTCTTACTTTTTTGTTTAAAATAAATGCACTGTTGGTTAAGGGCTGTAAGTAAGCATTTCACTGTAATGTCTGCACCTGTTGTATTCGGCGCATGTGACCAATAAAATTTGATTTGATTTGATTTGATTTATTGCAGCCATTTCAAACAGCACTCAGTTTGTTCTAGGCCGGCCCCTGGGGGACTGTGGAAGGCTTTGAGATTAGGATTCTTATGTGGTTGAGAGCGAGTTCCTATTGATAGCTCCCGGGTACTGATAACCATGGTTGTGTGTGTGTGTGTATGATTGAACAGTGGCTGGCAGTGCCACCAAAGGGAGAGATGATGGTGATTATGATGATGATGGTGGGTAGGGGACCGATAAGACCCATCTCAGAGGAGGGCAGCTTTGTGTTTCACAGCTGAAAGGATCCAGGGGTCAAGAGGTCTAAAAGGGAAAAGGCACTTTAAAGTATTTTACATAATCTCTTTCCTGTTATTCTTCTTGCTCGCTAATTTTCGTTCTTTTGCTTTTTCTCTTACTCTCTTTC
This sequence comes from Coregonus lavaretus, assembly GCF_964263955.1. Taxonomy (NCBI): domain Eukaryota; kingdom Metazoa; phylum Chordata; class Actinopteri; order Salmoniformes; family Salmonidae; genus Coregonus; species Coregonus lavaretus. The sequence goes on along the minus strand of NC_139996.1, from coordinate 46,323,178 downwards.
TCGCTCTTTCGACCCCCTTTGTATGTAATGTTCTCCTCCCATGCTGACTACATCTCTCTCACTCTCTTCCCTGCATTCTAATCCTTCCCCTTCCTCTTCTTTCCCTGTTCCTTCTCTGTGCCCTCTCTCTTCTACTGTTTCCCAAGGGCGAAATTGTGGTGTAGATATTGGTGGGGACGAACAGTGCATGGGGGGGTCCTCCTCCAGAGATTTTTTTGACTGTTTAAAATGGATTTCCTGCAATTCTACACAGTTTGACATTACTTATGCCTCTCGAGGGGTATATGGAGGGGTATTTTGAAAACACACAGTTGTATTATAATGATGCCACATGCATATTTATTTATATCAAAGACACAAAAGATGAAGAGAGTTTTATTATAGTTGGAGTTCGCCTACCTTATGCCCAGTCCACATTTTTTATACACATCTAATAATTAAGTGTGAACATATACCATAGACAAAGACTGACATTTGTGTCGTTGAATGTTGATCCCGAGTCTGTCTCCCGACCGTATTCTGTCAGCATCCACTTGTCATTCGGAAATGTTTTCTTCTAATGACAAAAACGCAGACGACGACATGGTACTGTTTTGGTGGTTTTGTTTTGGGGCGGCAGGTAGCCTAGCGGTTAGCGCATTGGGCCAGTAACCGAAAGGTCGCTTGTTCGAATACCCAAGATGACAAGGTGAAAAATCTGCCGATGTGCCCTTGAGCAAGGCACATAGCCCTAATTTGCTCTAGGGGTGCTGTACTACTATGTCTGACCTTGTAAAACAACACATTTCACTGCACCTATCTGGTGTACAATGCCTTGCAAAAGTATTCATCCCCCTTGGTGTTTTTCCTATTTTGTTGCATTACAACCTGTCATTTAAATATATTTTTATTTGGATTTCATGTAATGGACATACACAAGATAGTCCAAATTGGTGCGTGCATAGGTATTCACCCCCTTTGCTATGAAGCCCCTAAATAAGATCTGATGCAACCAATTACCTTCAGAAGTCAAATAATTAGTTAAATAAAGTCCACTTGTGTGCAATCTAAGTGTCACATGATCTGTCACATGATCTCAGTATATATACACATGTTCTGAAAGGCCCCAGAGTCTGCAACACCACTAAGCAAGGGACACCACCAAGCAAGCGGCACCATGAAGACCAAGGAGCTCTCCAAACAGGTCAGGGACAAAGTTGTGGAGAAGTACAGATCAGGATTGGGCTATAACAAAATATCCCACAGAGCACCATTAAATCCATTATTAAAAAATTGAAAGAATATGGCACCACAACAAACCTGCCAAGAGAGGGCCGCCCACCAAAACTCACGGACCAGGCAAGGAGGGCATTAATCATAGAGGCAACAAAGAGACCAAAGATAACCCTGAAGGAGCTGTAAAGCTCCACAGCGGAGATTGGAGTATCTGTCCATAGGACCCCTTTAAGCCGTACACTCCACAGAGCTGGGCTTTACGGAAGAGTGGCCAGAAAAAAGCCATTGCTTAAAGAAAATAATATGCAAACACGTTTGGTGTTCGCCAAAAGGCATGTGGGAGACTCCCCAATCATATGGAAGAAGGTACTCTGGTCAGATGAGACTAAAATTGAGCTTTTTGGCCATCAAGGAAAACGCTATGTCTGGCGCAAACCCAACACCTCTCATCACCCCGAGAACACCATCCCCACAGTGAAGCATGGTGGTGAAAGCATCATGCTGTGGGGATGTTTTTCATCGGCAGGGACTGGGAAACTGGTCAGAATTGAGGAATGATGGATGGCGCTAAATATAGGGAAATTCTTGAGGGAAACCTGTTTCACTCTTCCAGAGATTTGAGACTGGGACGGAGGTTCACCTTCCAGCAGGACAATGACCCTAAGCATACTGCTAAAGCATCACTCGAGTGGTTTAAGGGGAAACATTTAAATGTATTGGAATGGCCTAGTCAAAGCCCAGACCTCAATCCAATTGAGAATCTGTGGTATGACTTAAAGATTGCTGTACACCAGCGGAACCCATCCAACTTGAAGGAGCTGGAGCAATTTTGCCTTGAAGAATGGGCAAAAATCCCAGTGGCTAGATGTGCCAAGCTTATAGAGACATACCCCAAGATACTTGCAGCTGTAATTGCTGCAAAAGGTGGCTCTACAAAGTATTGACTTTGGGGGGGATGAATAGTTATACATGCTCAAGTTCAGTCTTTTTGTCTTATTTCTTGTTTGTTTCACACAAAACATATTTTGCATCTTCAAAGTGGTAGGCATGTTGTGTAAATCAAATGATACAAACCCCCCAAAAATCCATTTTAATTCCAGGTTGTCAGGCAACAAAATAGGAAGAATGCCAAGGGGGGTGAATACTTTTACTTTTAGCCTGCCGGGGTGTCGGGTTTTCATCACATTAAACTCGATGGAGCAGCTCCAAAAATTATTTTAGCCAACGGGATAACCATAAAGAATGCACCCCCTCCTCGTACCACCCCTGACTATATAGCATACATACAGTGCATTCGGAAACACCCCTTCCCATTTTCTACATTTTGTTACATTACAGCCTTATTCTAAAATTGATTAAATAAAACATTTTCCTCATCAATCTACACACAATACCCCATAATGAAAAAGTGAAAACAGGTTTTTAGATATTTTTGCAAATGTATAAAAAAACTAAACAGGAATACCTTATTTCCATACACTACCAGTCAAAAGTTTTGACACACCTACACATACAAGGGTTTCTCTTCATTTTTACTATTTTTTACATTGTAGAATAACAGTGAAGACATCAAAACTATGAAATAACACATTTGGAATCATTCACTCAACCAGCTTCATGAGGTAGTCACCTGGAATGCATTTCAACTAACAGGTGTGCCTTCTTAAAAGTTTGTGTGGGGGGGGGGGGTATACAGAAGATAGCCCTATTTGGTAAAAGACCGAGTCCATATTATGGCAGGAACAGCTCAAATAAGCAAAGAGAAATGACAGTCCATCATTACTTTAAGACATGAAGGTCAGTCAATACTGAACATTTGAAGAACTTTGAACGTTTCTTCAAGTGCAGTCGCAAAAACCATCAAGCGCTATGATGAGGACCGCCACAGGAATGGAAGACCCAGATTTATCACTGCTGCAGAGGATAAGTTCATTAGAGTTACCAGCCTCAGAAATTGCAGCCCAAATAAATGCTTCACAGAGTTCAAGTAACTGACACATCTCAACATCAACTGTTCAGAGGAGACTGAATTGCTGCAAAGAAACCACTACTAAAGGACACCAATAAGAAGAAGAGACCGGTGGAAATGTGTCCTTTGGTCTGGCGTCGAAATTGACGATTTTTGGTTCCAACCGTTGTGTCTTTGTGAGACACGATGTGGGTGAACGGATGATCTCTGCATGTGTAGTTCCCACCATAAAGCATGGAGGAGGAGGTGTTATGGTGTGGGGGTGCTTTGCTGCTGACACTGTCAGTCATTTATTTAGAATTCAAAGCACACTTAACCAGCATGGCTACTACAGTATTCTGCAGTGACACGCCATACCATCTGGTTTGGGCTTAGTGGGACTATCATTTGTTTTTCAACAGGACAATGACCCAACACACCTCCAGGCTGTGTAAGGGCTATTTTACCAAGAAGTAGAGTGATGGAGTGCTGCATCAGCTGACCTGGCCTCCACAATCCCCCGACCTCAACCCAATTGAGGTGGTTTGAGATGAGTCGGACGGCAGAGTGAAGGAAAAGCAGCCAACAAGTGCTCAGCATATGTGGGAACTCCTTCAAGACTGTTGGAAAAGCATTCCAGGTGAAGCTGGTTGAGAGAATGCCAAGCGTGTGCAAAGCTGACATCAAGGCAAAGGGTGGCTATTTGAAGAATCTCAAATATAAAATATATTTTGATTTGTTAAACACTTTTTGGGTTACTACATGATTCCATATGTGTTATTTCATAGTTTTGATGTCTTCACTATTATTCTACAATGTAAAAAATAGTAAGAAATAAAGAAAAACCCTTGAATGAGTAGGTGTGTCCAAACTTTTGACTGGTACTGTAAGTATTCAGCCCTTTGCTATGAGACTCGAAATTGAGCTCAGGTGCATCCTGTTTCCATTCATCATCCTTGATATGTTTCTACAACTTGATTGGAGTCCACCTGTGGTAAATTAAATTGATTGGTCATGATTTGGAAAGGCACACAGCTGTCTATATAAGGTCCCACAGTTGACGGTGCATGTTAGAGCAAAAACCAAAATTTGCTGTCAAATTTATTTTAGCTGTCAAAGGTGCTTCAAGAAATTACTGAGTAAAGGGTCTGAATACTTATGTAAATGTTATATTTCCGGGTTTTTTAAATACATTTTCTAAAATGTCTAAAAACCTGTTTTTTCTTTGTCATTATGGGGTATTGTGTGTAGACTGATGAGTAAAGAAAATAATTTATTCCATTTCAGAATAAGGCTGTAACGTAACAAAATGTAGAAAAAGTCAAGGGGTCTGAATACCCCTGTATATGCACTGTGCACTGTGCACTGTATATATTTACGTCAACAACATAGCTCAGGCAGTAGGAAGCTCTCTCATCGATTTATATGCAGATGATACAGTCTTATACTCAGCTGGCCACTCCCCAGATTTTGTGGTAAACGCTCTACAACAAAACTTTCTTAGTGTCCAACAAGCTTTCTCTGCCCTTAACCTTGTTCTGAACACCTCCAAAACAAAGGTCATGTGGTTTGGTAAGAAGAATGCCCCTCTCCCCACCGGTGTGATTACTACCTCTGAGGGTTTAGAGGTTGAGGTAGTCACCTCATACAAGTACTTGGGAATATGGCTAGACAGTACACTGTCCTTCTCTCAGCACATATCAAAGCAGCAGGCTAAGGTTAAATCTAGACTTGGTTTCCTCTATCGTAATCGCTCCTCTTTCACCCCAGCTGCCAAACTAACCCTGATTCAGATGACCATCCTACCCATGCTAGATTGCGGAGATGTAATTTATAGATCAGCAGGTAAGGGTGCTCTCGAGCAGCTATATGTTTTTTACCATTCGGCCATCAGTTTTGCCACCAATGCTACTTATAGGACACATCGCTGCACTCTATACTCCTCTGTAAACTGGTAATCTCTGTTGACCTGTCGCAAGACCCACTGGTGGATGCTTATTTATAAAACCCTCTTAGGCCTCACTCCCCCCTATCTGAGATACCCACTGCAGGCCTCATCCTCCACATACAACACCCATTCTGCCAGTCGCATTTTGTTAAAGGTCCCCAAAGCACACACATCCCTGGGTCGCTCCTCTTTTCAGTTCGCTGCAGCTAGTGACTGGAATGAGCTGCAAGAAACACTCAAACTGGACAGTTTTATCTCCATCTCTTCATTCAATAACTCAATCATGGACACTCTTACTGGACACTTGTGGCTGCTTCGCGTGATGTATTGTTGTCTCTACCTTCTTGCCTTTGTGCTGTTGTCTGTGCCCAATAATGTTAGGACCATGTTTTGTGCTGCTACCATTTGTGCTGCTGCCATGTGGTGTTGCTACCATGCTGTGTTGTCATGTGTTGCTGCCATGCTATGTTGTTGTCTTAGGTCTCTCTTTATGTAGTGTTGTCTGTCTTGTCATGATGTGTGTTTTGTGCTATATTTTTAATTTTAATCCCAGCCCCCGTCCCCGCAGGAGGCCTTTTGCCTTTTGGTAGGCCATCATTGTATATAAGAATTTGTTCTTAACTGACTTGCCTAGTTAAATAAAGGTGAAATAAAATAAATAAAAATAAATAAATATACAGTGGGGAAAAAAAGTATTTAGTCAGTCACCAATTGTGCAAGTTCTCCCACTTAAAAAGATGAGAGAGGCCTGTAATTTTCATCATAGGTACACGTCAACTATGACAGACAAAATGAGGAAAAAAATCCAGAAAATCACATTGTAGGATTTTTAATGAATTTATTTGCAAATTATGGTGGAAAATAAGTATTTGGTCAATAATAAAAGTTTCTCAATACTTTGTTATATACCATTTGTTGGCAATGACACAGGTCAAACGTTTTCTGTAAGTCTTCACAAGGTTTTCACACACTGTTGCTGGTATTTTGGCCCATTCCTCCATGCAGATCTCCTCTAGAGCAGTGATGTTTTAGGGCTGTCGCTGGGCAACACAGACTTTCAACTCCCTCCAAAGATTTTCTATGGGGTTGAGATCTGGAGACTGGCTAGGCCACTCCAGGACCTTGAAATGCTTCTTACGAAGCCACTCCTTCGTTGCCCGGGCGGTGTGTTTGGGATCATTGTCATGCTGAAAGACCCAGCCACGTTTCATCTTCAATGCCCTTGCTGATGGAAGGAGGTTTTCACTCAAAATCTCACGATACATGGCCCCACTCATTCTTTCCTTTACACGGATCAGTCGTCCTGGTCCCTTTGCAGATAAACAGCCCCAAAGCATGATGTTTCCACCCCCATGCTTCACAGTAGGTATGGTGTTCTTTGGATGCAACTCAGCATTCTTTGTCCTCCAAACATGACAAGTTGAGTTTTTACCAAAAAGTTCTATTTTGGTCATCTGACCATATGACATTCTCCCAATCCTCTTCTGGATCATCCAAATGCACTCTAGCAAACTTCAGACGGGCCTGGACATGTACTGGCTTAAGCAGGGGGATACGTCTGCCACTGCAGGATTTGAGTCCCTGGCGGCGTAGTGTGTTACTGATAGTAGGCTTTGTTACTTTTGTCCCAGCTCTCTGCAGGTCATTCACTAGGTCCCCCCGTGTGGTTCTGGGATTTTTGCTCACCGTTCTTGTGATCATTTTGACCCCACGGGGTGAGATCTTGCGTGGAGCCCCAGATCGAGGGAGATTATCAGTGGTCTTGTATGTCTTCCATTTCCTAATAATTGCTCCCACAGTTGATTTCTTCAAACCTAGCTGCTTACCTATTGCAGATTCAGTCTTCCCAGCCTGGTGCAGGTCTACAATTTTGTTTCTGGTGTCCTTTGACAGCTCTTTGGTCTTGGCCATAGTGGAGTTTGGAGTGTGACTGTTTGAGGTTGTGGACAGGTGTCTTTTATACTGATAACAAGTTCAAACAGGTGCCATTAATACAGGTAACGAGTGGAGGACAGAGGAGCCTCTTAAAGAAGAAGTTACAGGTCTGTGAGAGCCAGAAATCTTGCTTGTTTGTAGGTGACCAAATACTTATTTTCCACCATAATTTGCAAATAAATTCATTAAAAATCCTACAATGTGATTTTCAGGATTTTTTTTTCTCAATTTGTCTGTCATAGTTGACGTGTACCTATGATGAAAATGACAGGCCTCTCTCATCTTTTTAAGTGGGAGAACTTGCACAATTGGTGGCTGACTAAATACTTTTTTTCCCCACTGTATATATATACAGTATATATATATATATCCTAACTCTCACACGCTCACATAACACACATACATTTAAAACGATTATACATATATATTTTGTGTGATTACTGATCAATTCATTTATAATTAGTAGGTTTTGTTATCTGTTTTAACAAACCTTTTATTTTTGTACTTATGTATCATATATTGTTTTTTTTGTGGTGTGGTTTTATAATAATAATAATATAATAATAATATGCCATTTAGCAGATGCTTTTATCCAAAGCTACTTACAGTCGTGCGTGCATAATTTTTTTTTGTGTATGGGTGGTCCCGGGGATCGAACCCACTACCTTGGCGTTATAAGCCCTTGGGCTTCCAACCACAACTGTACACCGTTAAAAAAAAAAGGTCTTTATCTGTATTGTTGTCTATCACTTGTTTTCTTCTGTGCAAATAAATACAACTAATACTAGACTAACACATCTGGGGCCCCGGGACACCTACTTCGCCTATGCTGTTTCCCAGCTGTGAATGTTGTCTTATAGCCTGCTGGTTCAGCTAGCATCTTTCGTCACACTGTGCTTGCCCTTACATCCTGCGAGGAGGGGGACCAGGAATTTGTTTGTGGGAAGTTTGCGAGGGACTCAAAGCAGCATCGCACAATGCTTCGAAAAGCAGCCACAGCAAGTGACAGGTGCGGGTCGGGAGTCAGCACTGTAGCCCTCGCTCCCCTCTGGGAGCCCAATGGAAGGACATGCAAAAAAGCTGAGAGAGTGATGGAACTGATAGGTTAACATTGGATCTGAAGAGCATCCAGTTTCCCCATTGGCCCATAGGGTCTTTGGGTTTTGTGTTTTTGAGACTGTCTGGCATGGAAAATAATAGATAAACGGGAGAGACTGTTTTTGTATTGAAATACAGAATACTGAGTATACAAAACATTAAGAACACCTGCTCTTTCCATGATAGACTAACCAGGTGAAAGCCATGATCCTTTATTGATGTGACTTGTTAAATCCACTTCAATCAGTGTAGATGAAGGGGAGGAGACATGTTAAAGAAGGATTTTTAAGCCTTGAGGCAATTGAGACATGGATTGTGTATGTGTGCAATTCAGAGGGTGAATGGGCAAGACAAAATATTTAAGTGCCTTTGAACCGGGAATGGTAGTAGGAGCCAGGTTCACCGGTTTGTGTCAAGAACTGCAACACTGCTGGGTTTTTCATGCTCAACAGTTTCCTGTGTGTATCAACAATGGTCCACCACCCAAAGGACATCAAGCCAACTTGACACAACTGTGGGAAGCATTGGAGTCAACATGGTCCAGCATCCCTGTGGAATGCTAGAGTCCATGCCCCGACAAGATCCTAATGTTGTGTATATTCAGTGTATGTACTAAAGCAGAAGAGAAGTTGACATAAAAACAGGGAACACAATTTAGTTCACCTTCAAGTATCAACCATCAATCATCTAAATTCATTTATTTGTATTGAATGCCACCTCCAGCACCCAACCAAACAAAAAGGCAGCATCACGATAGACCAGGGTTCTTCAATTCCGGTCCTGGAGGGCCGAAACACCTCTGTTTTTCATCCTCTCTTTCTAATCAGGGGCTAATTCAGACCTGGGACACCAGGTGAGTGCAATTAACTACCAGGTAGAAATAAAAAACAGAAGTGTTTCGGCCCTCCAGGACCGGAATTGAAGAACCCTGCGATAGACTATCACACCCCTATTTATTTCGTAACAGGGAAATGTGTATGTGATTTGTATACATGAAAGGATTTCAGACGGCAGTATCGACACGGCCTCTGAGAACAAATAGCCTTGTTAAGTACAGTGTGGGTGGTGAGACAGTATCTACAGTTAGGAGAGTGAGACCCAGCAATTAAAGACCCAGGAAAAGTACATTGCTTTGCATGAGTTTATCATGGAATGAATACTCTCGTCTGTGTGTGTGCGTGTGAAATTACTTCTTTGCCTGTGAACTCTTTAATGATGGGAATTGTGACGTTGCTATCAGTGGGTCCATCTTGGAACAAGGAAACAAGTCCTTTTCTCCCCTGTCCCCTTTTGTAGTGGGCATCAGTTACGTATGCAGCTGTGTACAAGTTGCGGTCACATCTATATTTAGAGGTGGTTTTTCCTGGAATAAAAAGCATGGACACACACACACACACACACACACACACACACACACACACACACACACACACACACACACACACACACACACACACACACACACACACACACTGAGATAAGGGTCAGATGGGCACAGAAGACTTGTGAGTAACGGCTTTACTGTACTTTGTTCCCTTATCAAAATTGTGCCACAATAACTCTGTTGAATTCGTCTCTCCATTTACACTAACACAATCATAGCACTTTCAAGTCGTGTTTAGTGACACGCAATATCAGTGGTCAGTGCCGTTTATGATGAAGGAGGACAATTTGTTTTTTATGAGCACGGCCTTATTTATATTACCGCATGTTGGATGACTGTCATTCATATTCCATTCACTCAGTTCAATGTAACATCGATAGGTTTAGGCTACTACATGATACTCACATTTTCCCTATACCAAATATGAAGTTGCTACAACCTACCCTATAAATGAAAGTTTACAATGTAGGTGCACACAGGCCAAGATATTTTTTTTTGAGATGACAGACAGTGACACATGGACAGACAGTGACACATTCAATACCGCCTTGCACACTCTTGCCTGCATCTAATCATTAGTCCAACAGTTGCAAATTAGTTTCTATTGGACAAATTCAGGTATTTTTATCCCTGTTTCGTTTGATTCCATTTAAGAAACGTTTTTCAACAGAATCGGCGGAATGAATACACCGCTGATCACGCATAAACACAGTTCACTTTCATAGCAGCCACGTTGTATTCCCTCTCACCTTTTCCCTTCGTTTGTGGACTTCAATGAACAACACATTAGCTCGATGTGACCAGGCGAAAAAACCTTTCCAAGCCAAACTATGTCCTCATATTAGTCATAGTCAACATAGCTAATAGAACTAATGTGTTAGTAAACCCGCTACAATCATGCAGTAACGTCAGGGTGTATAGTCAGTAAGCAGTTACACCAGCGGTCCCCGGTGGCAATAAATTAATAAAACCAAAAGCTTACCTTGACTTGGAAGAGTTCCAGTGTTGTGTTGGATAGTCATAGCCAGCTAGCTAACATAGCATCCCTCTGTTTGAGCCGGGTGTTTGAGTAACTAAACTAGCCAGCTGCATTTGCTAGCTGGGTCATTCTACAGATTCGGTGACATTTCAGTATTGTCAGTGTCCCAAGATGTACTAGTGTTATAACTTGTCAGAACATTTATCAAACTACACTTAAATTACAACATTTCAAAGTTTTACATGTTTTTAATATGGAGTAGAGAATATGATTTTAAACAGAGATGAATTTCAATACTTATATGTTTGCTTTTCTTAGGAGTATTAAGAATTTCGCCTGTCCCTATTGACCATCATGCAAATGGCGTGACTCATTTTGAGTACACAGTGTTAAATAATAATGCTTTTTTTTTGTTAAATTAATTGTATATGCCCCCTTATTATGCATAATCCATTTTCTCAGCATAAGACATTTTATTTTCTGAGAAATTCAGGCTTTTACCCCTGTCCTTGTATTTCTTTCAACCCCGTAATGCAACAATACCCCCACTCACAATTAAATAATGGTTTGATCCTGTGGACATCATTTATGAGGAAGTGACATCATACAAGTCTTCAGAGAAGCCTGGTGTGACAAGTGGTAAGCTGCTCTCTCACTTTTTATAAATATTTCATGTTTTTTAAGCACATATGGGCTTTGTCAATCTCAGGTATTCAACTCTGTTGGGGGGGGGGGAATTCATAGTTAAGATTTTACCAAGAATTTTTTTTATAGCTATGAAGTATAACAATGTCTTTTGTTGAATAAGGCCATGTGGCACACTGCTAGCTGCTAGCATCCCGAATTAGCAACAGATTAGCACAAAATCTTCAACCCTGTCACATTCAACCCCATCACATTTTTCAATGTTACGGGGTTGAATGGCTGTTACAGGGTTGAATAGCTGTTAAATCTTAGCAATATTTAATGTATATTGCTTAATACCAATCATATGTTCTTGTTGAATGTTTGTTGTTTACGGTTTTACAGTATCAACTAAAAGTACGAGGAATTTTTGAAAATAATAACTTTAAAAAAGTGACAATTAATTTGTTCTCTCTCCTATATACATTGACATATTTAGGAGTATTATCTGCAAGTTCATGTTCATTTTACTACATAGTGATTAAAAGGATACAATATTTAGTCTTGAAGAGTAAGCAGGTCATTGACTTGACCTTGACCTACAATTTCAGATTCAACAATGGAAAAAACAGCAGCAGAAAGGAAACACACATAGAGAGGAAGGTGAGGGACATCCGCGCGCCGGTGGTCAGGTAATTCTCCTGGAAATGTAAGATCTTTAAGACACGAGGTGGTGGTGGTCATGGACACACAATCAACAGAAAATAAAGTTTTGTTGCTTTAAAGCATAATTTGGTAATGCATAAAAAGACTAGAGAATGTAAATGAAGACTAGTCTAAAAAGACATACAGTATACTGCCTTGGCAACTGGTGCGTGAGGGGTTCATGTTCACTAGCCGACTGGTTTGTACTGACATATTTAGGAGTATTATCTGCAAGTTCACGTTCATTTTACTACATAGTGATTAAAAGGATACAGTAATTAGTTTTGGAGAGTAAACTGGTCATTGACTTGACCTTGACCTACAATTTCAGATGTTGTTACTGTTATTAGTTCATTAATGTGTTTTACTCTGTCTAGCTTTCATCTAGATTCTTTAGATTTTAAAAGCTATGTTGACAGTAGGTTTAAAAATGTTTAAAATGTTTAAAAAATGGCAACATGTTAGTGATCTCAAAAGATAAAACATATGACATGTGATGCTTTTCACTCAACCCTGTTACATGATTTTCAACCCTTTTGCGGTGCATTTCTTCCCTGTTACGAGATTATTTTTTTTACATTTTTGTATTAAATACACAAAATATAACATCAATAGTGTTTTTATTGTGTGTATTAAATCAGGGTAAATAAGGCTATTTCAATTTTGTCAGGAATTACGCAGCATTCTTGCACATTTCTTGCGAAAATGTGGAGTTAGATTAGAAATTTCTTCATCGTAAACTGGAAAGGATGGTGCTGGTCAGTTTTTCTTGATTTTCTCTTTAATTACAATATGCCATTATTTACAAGGGACATCTAAACTGTGAGATTATGCCAGAAGCTGATCTCAAGCTTATTGGAAAAATGAATAGTTGAATAACAAAATGACTGTGACGGGGTTGAATTAAATTGGGACTTGTTTGAGAAAATAATACAGAATAATAACTTAATACTCTACATTGAGATGGGAAAAGGTATTTTCTATCAAGTACACACATTACTTTGTCACATCAAATAAAAAAAAGCTTAAGATTTTAATGTTCATTGTTTCATCCTCCTCAATCACAAAAGGCACCGAATCTGTAGAATGACCCAGCTAAGTAAGTGAAACTGAAAGTGAAAAAAAATGACGAAATCTCTTTCTCTCTTGCTTCTTCTTCATTTTTGAAGAAATTAAAATGTTGAAAACTATTCAACTATTGTCTTTCTCTCTCTTTGAGTCAACTACTCACCACATGTTATGCACTGCAGTGCTAGCTAGCTGTAGCTTATGCTTTCAGTACTAGATTCATTCTCTGACCCTTTGATTAGTTCATGCTGCAAGAGCTCTGATAGGTTGGAGGACGTCCTCCGGAAGTTGTCATAATTACTGTGTAAGTCTATGGAAGAGAGTGGGAACCAAGAGCCTCCTAGGTTTTGTATTGAAGTCAATGTACCAAGAGGAGGACGGAAGCTAACTGTCCTCCGGCTACACCATGGTGCTACCCTACAGAGTGTTGTTGAGGCTACTGTGGACCTTCATTGCAAAACAGTGTGTTTTAATCAATTATTTTGTGAAATGTGAATATATTTAGTATGGTTTTATCTAAAAAGGATAACCTTTTCAATCTTTAATATTTTTTTATTTTATTTTAAATTCACTGAGGAGGATGGTCCTCCCCTTCCTCCTCTGAGGAGTCTCCACTGCGCAACATATAGAACTGACATCTTATCCTCTACCTATGCTGCCTTTTGGAAATCAGGACTTATTAAGCCTGCTCTCAAACAGCACAGAGATGCCTGTGTGCATCGCGGGTCAAAAGTACTGCGGTCACACAACTGGCCATATCAAGTGTGCTTTTGTGGAATGCTGCACAGCCCCTTCCCCCTATCCCCCCATCAGAATCCAGACAGGCCACTTCCAAATTAACAGACCCAAACATGTTGCCTTTTGAACAGGCCTCCGACTCCTCTGCATGTCTATAAGGCCTGACAAAGAGACCCAGTGCTTCAGCCCATGTAAATGAGAGACAAGCTTCTCTGACTGACTGACTCAAAGCTCTTATTGTCAGCAGTTGGCTATCGTTCCCTCCATCACTGGTTGCCTATGAAGGAGCTACGGCCTGGACATCGGGATGCAAAATGTATGAGCCATTTTCTTTTTTGGGGCTGGGTGGACGGGGAGGGCTGAACTGGAAAGATCAGGATGAGTTCGCCTTTAAAGATGAGGAAACTGGCTCTGTGACAGGAGAGAGAGAGAGTGTGTGTGTGGGATCTAACGTAACAGAGAAAACTTGTTTAAGCTTTGATGAGAGAGAGTGAAAGAGAGAGAGAAAGAAAAATAAAGAGAGAGTTTAGCACAGCTAAAGAGTCGACAAGTTGACAGGTTACATCATTTCCCCTGAACTGGGATTTTGTGTATGGTTGGTATGATAACATTGACACTTCAGCTGTGGATTTAACATAGCTCTCAGTATCTAAGATCTTTGTGATCCAACGATTGGCTTTACTCTCTTACAATGAAAGAAGGGAAAACTGCCCAGTATTTCAGTCCCATTAGCGTGCTTCATGCACTATGACGCTGTGGGTCTGTGGTGGTTTGCTCTCATACCCGTCTAGGACCAGGTATTGCGCTGTGGTGCATGGCTGCTGACCTTATCTATACACACACACGTGTCACAAACACACACACCCTGTTGTCCACTGTTTGCTGGGCTGCCTGGCTAGTGTCTTTGCATGAGTGCGGCTGCAGCTAGGGCAGTAACCTGAGCAGGGAGCAGTGGTGCTGATTGACATACAATAAGGCCAGATAGGCATCTCCACACAGCACAGCACACTACAGCACTGCTGGCCTGGGACGCTAAATACCACTCAGCTGATTTCCATAGTTCCCGATCAGAGCCACGATAGCAGCTGTGGGACACTAGTGTACCTGCACACACGTACGTACACAGACGCCCTAAATGGAGGAGGTCAGAGACCTGGCCATGTGGTGCCAGGACAACAACCTCTCCCTCAACGTTATCAAGACAAAGGAGATGATTATGGACTACAGGAAAAAGAAGAGGACCGAGCACACCCCCATTCCCATCGACGGGGCTGTAGTGGAGCAGGTTGAGAGCTTCAAGTTCTTTGGTGTCCACATCACCAACAAACTAACATGGTCCAAGCACACCAAGACAGTCGTGAAGAGGGCACGACAAAACCTATTCCCCCTCAGGAGACTGAAAAGATTTGGCATGGGTCCTCAGATCCTCAAAAGGTTCTACAGCTGCACCATCGAGAGCATCCTGACTGGTTGCATCACCACCTGGTCTGGCAAATGCTCGGCCTCTGACCGCAAGGCACTACAGAGGGTAGTGCGTACGGCCCAGTACATCACTGGGGCTAAGCTTCCTACCATCCAGGACCTCTATATCAGGCAGTGCCAGAGGAAGGCCCTAAGAACTCCAGCCACCCTAGTCATAGACTGTTTTCTCTGCTACTGCACGGCAAGCGGTACCGGTGCGCCAAGTCTAGGTTCAAGAGGCTTCTAAACAGCTTCGACCCCCAAGCCATAAGACTCCTGAACATCTAATCAAATGGCTACCCAGACTATTTGCATTGCCCCCTCCCCCCCTCTTTTACACTGCTGCTACTCTCTGTTTATTATCTATGCATAGTCACTTTAATAACTCTACCTACATGTACATATTACCTCAACTAACCGGTATCCCCGCACATTGACTCTGTGCCGGTACCCCCTGTATATTTACATTTACATTTTAGTCATTTAGCAGACGCTCTTATCCAGAGCGACTTACAGTTAGCGAGTACATACATGTTTCATACTGGCCCCCCGTGGGAATCGAACCCACAACCCTGGCGTTGCAAGCACCATGCTCTACCAACTGAGCTACAGGCCGCCTATTGTTATTTTTCTGCTGCTCTTTAATTATTTGTTGCTTTTATTTCTTTTTTTAGGGTATTCTTTCTTAAAACTGCATTGTTGGTTAAGGGTTTGTAAGTAAGCATTTCACTGTAAGGTCTACACCTGTTGTATTCGGCGCATGTGACAAATACAATTTGATTTGATTGATTTGATTTGATGTACGAGGCTGCGCGCATGCCCACACACACACACACACACACACACAGGTATGCATACACACAGATAAATCATATTGCAGAAAGAAGACAAGCATAGATAACAACTAGATAATCCACTGAAGATGCTTGTCTTTTCTTTTCAAAACTTCAATGACTTTCCTTTTTATTGACTACTTTGGGCCAAAGTAGTGACTGGCTAAACCATAACTGGAAAACAATCCCTCTGTCACATCTGCCAGCCACTGACTCCAGGAAACTCAACATACAAATCCAGAGGCAAATGTATTTGAAAATGCCTGCCATCAAACAGACTGTGCTTTGAGCTCTCTGTGGTGTGACAACCTTACTGGCTCTTCTGTTAAAAAGCGGTCTCCTTAAACCCTTATCTTATCTGCTACACAGTTACAGCCCAGAGTCAAAATGATTGATTCAGAACGTTGATCGGACCCTTTTTTTCAATTTTCGCCTAAAATGACATACGCAAATCTAACTGCCTGTAGCTCAAGACCTGAAGCATTTTCTTGATACCATTTGAAAGGAAACACTGAAGTTTGTGGAAATGTGAAATTAATGTAGGAGCATATTAGATCTGGTAAAAGATAATATAAACAAAAAAACATGCGTTTTTTATTATGTTATTTGTTCCATCATCTTTGAAATGTAAGAGAGAGACAACAATATAATATTGCAGTTTAGGCGCAATTTAGATTTTGTCCACTAGATGGCACCAGTGTGTGTGCAAAGTTTCAGATTGATCTAGCGAAGCATTGCAATACTGGACTATTTTGTAAGAAGTCTGCCCAAATGTGCCGAATTGGTCAATTGATACATTTTCAAGTACATAACTATAGAGAACATACAAAAATTATATGGTAATACAAAATGTAAGTTTACACACTCCCATGAATGTCACACATGATGGATCATTAGCTTATACACTAACATTCACACATCTAGATTGCCGGGCGGGGTGGGTGTGGAGCCAGAGACAGCAGGGATTCAAACTGTAGGACCCAGTTCCTACATTTGAATATAACAATGGATTTTATCAAACAAAACTATGCTACATTTTATCTCTGGGACCCTTAGGATGACAAATCAGAGCAAGATTACTGAATGTAAGTACAATATTTACCTTCAGAGGTGAATGTATCAAACCAGTTGCCATGATAAATTTTGTTGTTGTTGTGCACTCTCCTCAAACAATAGCATGGTATTTTTTCACTGTAATAGCTACTGTAAATTGGACAGTGCAGTTAGATTAACAGGAATTTAAGCTTTCTGTCCATATAAGACATGTCTATGTCCTGGAAAGTTTGCTGTTACTTACAACAGTCATGCTAATCACATTAGCGCACGTTAGCTCAACCGTCCCGTATATGGGACACTGATCCCGTAGAGGCTAAAAATACCATTATAAAATGGTTTTGGGTTGTAAATGGTTCAAATGTGATTGCTGTTGTGGTGTGCTTGTGTTAGATTGGTACGCTATCAGCAAATGTGTCGTGTCCATCATCATTCAACGTATGACTACCATAGAAAAACAATGGGTGCAATTCATTTTTGGCATGAAATGTCTGCCTGAATGCCGCCTAAAGCACTGGCAGAAACAGACTGGCATACGGAGATTGTTAATAAGACCTGTAAGCTCAAAGCCTGTATAATACAGACAGAGGCTATCTTGTGTACATCTTATCATGGCATTGGATGGAGATATCATCCCACATTCCCCTGCAGGGTTAGTTACTGTTTTTACTTCCTCGTCGTTCACTTCAATTAGCCATTGATGTCTGTTTACCAGTTAATTTTATTTTAATTTTAATTTTTAATTTTAATTTTATTATTTAACCTTTATTTAACCAGGTAAGCCAGTTGAGAACAAGTTCTCATTTACAACTGCGACCTGGCCAAGATAAAGCAAAGCAGTGCGATAAAAACAACAACACAGGGTTACATATGGGGTAAAACAAAACATAAAGTCAAATGAACAGTTACAGTCCACAGAGAGAACTAACCTGACATGGCTGATGTAATGACTGGATGGCTGGATCAGGGACAGAGACCATCCATGGTGAGAAAATGTCCACACTCATTTGATAGAATTTCAGCATGGCATAGTAATTGATTACACTCCAATTGGTTAAAAATTGCCAGTTGCTTCAGTCTAACTTATAGTTCAAGAATCATCTCCTGGAGGAGTTGCCTTAAGAGGTGAAGACAAGGTAACTGGCAAAATAAAGGAAACATCAGCATAAAGTGTCTTAATAGGCCGTTGGGCCACCAGAACATATAAATGTGCCTTGGCATAGAAGTGTCTGGTACTCTATTGGAGGTATGCGACACCATTCTTCCACGAGAAATTCCAACATTTGTTTTTTTTTGTTGATGGTGGTTGAAAACGTTGTCTTGGCACTGCTCCAGAATATACCATAGGTGTTCAATTGGATTGAGATCTGGTGACGCATGCACTCACTCACACACACACACACACACACACACACACACACACACACACACACACACACACACACACACACACACACACACACACACACACACACACACACACACACACACACACACACACACACACACACACACACACACACACACACACCCTTTAAACCCCCTATGCTCCTTTGAGACACCTCTTTTAATGTCACTGAGATCTCTTCTAGCCATTGTAGCCAAAATAATGGGCAACTGGGCATTTTTATACATGACCCTAAGCATGATTGGATGTTAATTGCTTAATTAACTCAGGAACCACACCTGTGTGGAAGCACCTGCTTTCAATATTATTTGTATCCCTCATTTACTCAAGTATTTCCTTTATTTTGGCAGTTACCTATACATCCCAGTGTAATGGATGGCTGAGAGGACCTGTGTTTCTTCCATGCTGTTATCAGGGTGTGTCTCAGGCCAGGCCAGGGTGGGTTAGTTGGTGCCAGGATGTTGTTTCAGCTTAAAAACAATGACTAGGTCACTCAGGAGAGAGACTGACTGGCTGGCTGGCTGGGAGAAGTCCACACAATGCATGTGGAAATGTGCCTTTTGGCTTCACAGTAAAATGGTACACGTAATAACACTTAACTTCTTGTGAATTTTCTTTTGGGGTGCAATTTCTACAAAGTCAGAATGACATTTGTCACGAACTTCACACATCATAGACACATACACTGCCTTCTTGAAAGGGAAGTACTATTAAAGTTAGATACGTGTGGGCCCACCCTTCTCAACTTGATAGCTCCAAGCCTACTATGGAAGATAGTGTTCTTTCCAGTAACTGCATTGTGTGCAACATATTTCTGAATGAGTTTTGTGAAAACTAAATGATTTGTTTGAGGTTTTCTATAGCATGGGAGCACAGTAGAGCTTCCTGTAAGTGCTAAACACACAACATAAAACCATCTCCTATTTTCTAAAGTGTACCTGGGTGATGATGCTGGTTCAATGACCAGCCAGAATAAATACGAGGTCTTGAAAAGTCCAGCATTTCAAACAATTAGCTAGTTCACAGATAGTGCTTTGCGATCTACACTACGTATACAAAACATTAAGAACACCTGCTCTTTCCATGACATAGACTGGCCAGGTGAATCCAGGTGAAAGCTATGATCCCTTATTGATGTCACTTGTTAAATCTACTTCAATCAGTGTAGATGTAGGGGAGGAGACTGGTTAAAGAAGGATTTTTAGGCCATCCAGCCAACTTTACACAACTGTGGGAAGCATTGGAGTCATCATGGGCCAGTCTCACTGTGGAACACTTTCGAGACCTTGTAGAGTCCACCCCCCAACGAATTGAGGCTGTTCTCAGTGTATGTATTCTGTTCCTATGATTTCCACCCACAGTGTAGAATGCAGAACTTCAGCTTCAGAACCATCAGACTGGCTCCCAATGCTCTGTCCACGCACACACACTTTCAGCTGATCTCGTTTTTCCCAGTGGCAAACCCCCAAAGACTGTCTTAGCCCGGTGTTTCGCAGGGCCTCCATCAATCAGTATCAGCCAAGTTATACTAAAATGTATCTATAAAATACTAGAAAATAGTTTTAACCCCCTTTTTCTCCCCAATTTCGTGGTATCCAATTGGTAGTTACAGTCTTGTCCCATCGCTGCAACTCCCGTACAGATGCGGGAGAGTGGCGAAGGTCGAGAGTCGTGCGTCCCCCGAAACACAACCCAACCGAGCCGCACTGCTTCTTGACACAGTGCCCGCTTAACCCGGAAGCCAGCCGCACCAATGTGTCAGAGGAAACACCGTACACCTGGCGACCGAGTCAGCGTGCACTGCGCCCGGCCCGCCACAGGAGTTGCTAGTGCGCAATGGGACAAGGACATCCCTGCCATCCAAACCCTCCCCTACCCTGGACTCGAACCAGGATCTCTAGTGGCACAGCTAGCACTGCAATGCAGTGCCTTAGACCACTGCGCCACTCGGGAGGCAAAATACTAGAAAATATTAGGTGCATTTTTTCCCCCTGTCTCAATGAAGTATATACAGTGCATTCAGAAGGTATTCAGATCCCTTGACTTTATCCACATTTTGGTACGTTACAGCCTTATTCTAAAATGGAATAAACCATTTTCCCCCCTCATCAAACAACACATAATACCCCAAAATGACAAAGCAAAAACAGGTTTTTAGATTATTTTGCAAATGTATAATTAAACAAAACATCTGAAATATAAAATTTGCATAAGTATTCAGACCCTTTACTTAGTACTTTGTTGGAGCACCTTTGGCAGTGATTACAGACTTGAGTCTTCTTGGGTATGACGCTTCAAGCTTCAAGCACAGCTGTATTTGGGGAGTTTCTCCCATTCTTCTCTGCAGATCCTCTCAAGCTCTGTCAGGTTGGATGGGGAGCGTTGCTGCACAGCTATTTTCAAGTCTCTCCAGAGATGTTCGATCGGGTTCAAGTCAGGGCTCTGGCTGGGTCACTCAAGGACATTCAGAGACTTGTCCCGAAGCCACTCCTGCATTGTCTTGGCTGTGTGCTTAGGGTTGTTGTCCTTTCGGCAAACTCCAAGCGGGCTGTCATGTGCCTTTTACTGAGGAGTGGCTTCAGTCTGGCCACTCTACCATAAAGGCCTGATTGGTGGAGTGCTGCAGAGATGGTTGTCCTTCTGGAAGGTTCTCCCATCTCCAAAGAGGAACTCTGGAACTCTGTCAGTGACCATCGGGTTCTTGGTCACCTCCCTGACCAAGGCCCTTCTCCCCCGATTGCTCAGTTTGACCGGGCGGCCAGCTCTAGGAAGCGTCTTGTTGGTTCCAAACTTCTTCCATTTGAGAATGATGGAGTCCACTGTGTTCTTGGGGACAATTACGGACAATTCCATCGACCTCATGGCTTGGTTTTTGCTCTTGACATGCACTGTCAACTGTGGGACCTTATATAGACAGGTGTGTGCCTTTTCAAATCATGTCCAATCAATTGAATTTACCACAGGTGGACTCCAATCAAGTTGTAGGAAACATCTCAAGGATGATCAATAGAAACAGGATGCAGCTGAGTTCAATTTCGAATCTCATAGCAAAGGGTCTGAATACTGAATAAAAATTTTTTAAACCTGCTTTCGCTTTGTCATTATGTGGTATTGTGTGTAGATTGATAAGAAAAATCATTTATTTAATCCATTTTAGAATAAGGCTGTAACGTAACAAAATGTGGAAAAAGTAAAGGGGTCTGAATACTTTCCGAATGCACTGTATATATATATATATATATATATATATATATATATATATATATATATATATATATATATTTGTTTTTAAGACAATGTTTTTTTTTCTCAAATCATATTAACTTCACAGCTCAATCTAGGTCTGGATTATCTGTGTGAAATGCACACAAGAATTCATGGACACACACAAACAGAGAGGACATCCAAGGCCAGATTTATTGTACTTGGCCAACGAAAGATGTCTTCCTGATTGGGCGATGTGTTGGTTTGGGGCCTTGTGTCATCTACAAAGACCCCTGCCACGGGCCCCCAGCCCATCTAGGCCTAGCCCCCCAACTGTCTCAATGTACTTTGATTAGAGCCAGATAAGATTTACCGACGCGGTGGATAACACTTTTCTTGACTGGACATGCTGCTCTTGGAACAACAAATCATGGGGGCACCACCACCACCTATCCCAGGATAGACCCTGCTGCCACGTTGACCCTGCCGGCACT
Source organism: Coregonus lavaretus (assembly GCF_964263955.1). Classification (NCBI taxonomy): domain Eukaryota; kingdom Metazoa; phylum Chordata; class Actinopteri; order Salmoniformes; family Salmonidae; genus Coregonus; species Coregonus lavaretus. Next base: position 46,301,083 of record NC_139996.1, on the reverse strand, counting down.
CACTCTATGCAATCAGAAACAAACGATTTTCCTCTGTGTTCTTTCCCTCTTGTTATGTTATCTAGACATGAGGAATTGGGTTGAGTGGGTTTGATCGTTGATTAAACGTCTCGAAAGTGATTTCCTCATTGTTTCTCGACTGGGACCGTTATTATGAAGGAAGGAACTGAAATGCTATCAGAAGCTAGGCAGAGAGAGAGAGAGAGAGAGAGAGAGCGAGAGAGAGAGAGAGAGAGAGAGAGAGAGAGCAAGAGAGAGAGAGAGAGAGAGAGAGAGAGAGAGAGAGAGAGAAAGAGAGAGAGAGAGAGAGAGAGAGAGAGAGAGCAAGAGAGAGAGAGAGAGAGAGAGAGAGAGAGAGAGAGAGCAAGAGAGCAAGAGAGAGAGAGAGAGAGAGAGAGAGAGAGAGAGAGAGAGAGAGAGAGAGAGAGAGAGAGAGAGAGAGAGAGAGAGAGAGAGAGAGAGAGCAAACCCGACAGCGGGTAGGGCGGCAGGGCGGAGCAGCCCCCCTCAGGCTTGATGTGCCCCCATAAAGGAGGTCACATGCACAGTCTGAGCCAAATGTATTAAAAGATCACAGTGAAATATTTATCTTAAAGAAATGTGTTTGAAAGTGCTCCTGCACAAATTCTCATCCAACCCTTGTACAGAAAGACTAAGGGGGTTAAGCCTTTAGCTTTTGGCCCATTGGCAGTTAGACCTTGGAAAATGTCTGTCTGGACATAATTCAACGGTCAGTAAGACCCAGGGGGACAGTAGAGTAGGGCTGGGGGTAAAGAGGATAATAAGGTTCCCAGGGCATTGTAAACATGAGCCTATCCTTACAGGGGCCTACTGTCACTCCCTAGTACAGTAGCTAGTGTCTCCTAAATAGCCCAAGTCAGTTGTTCTTGGGTCTCATATCCCCAGAGGTCAATTCATATTTATATCAACGCAAAAGGTTGCCATAGTAGAAACAATCACAATTGTTATCGTCCCTCATTCTCACAGTCCAGCTAGTCTTAGACATTAGTGTGGAAAGTAACGTACTGTAATACGTGACCATATTCTCTTCCTTTAAAGAGGAACTACAGTGGGGAAAAAAAGTATTTAGCCAGCCACCAATTGTGCAAGTTCTCCCACTTAAAAAGATGAGAGATGCCTGTAATTTTCATCATAGGTACACGTCAACTATGACAGACAAATTGAGGAAAAAAAATCCAGAAAATCACATTGTAGGATTTTTTATGAATTTATTTGCAAATTATGGTGGAAAATAAGTATTTGGTCACCTACAAACAAGCAAGATTTCTGGCTCTCATAGACCTGTAACTTATTCTTTAAGAGGCTCCTCTGTCCTCCCCTCGTTACCTGTATTAATGGCACCTGTTTGAACTTGTTATCAGTATAAAATACACCTGTCCACAACCTCAAACAGTCACACTCCAAACTCCACTATGGCCAAGACCAAAGAGCTGTCAAAGGACACCAGAAACAAAATTGTAGACCTACACCAGGCTGGGAAGACTGAATCTGCAATAGGTAAGCAGCTTGGTTTGAAGAAATCAACTGTGGGAGCAATTATTAGGAAATGGAAGACATACAACACCACTGATAATCTCCCTCGATCTGGGGCTCCACGCAAGATCTCACCCCGTGGAGTCAAAATGATCACAAGAACGGTGAGCAAAAAATCCCAGAACCACACGGGGGGACCTAGTGAATGACCTGCAGAGAGCTGGGACCAAAGTAACAAAGCCTACCATCAGTAACACACTACGCCGCCAGGGACTCAAATCCTGCTGTGTCCCCCTGCTTAAGCTAGTACATGTCCAGGCCAGTCTGAAGTTTGCTAGAGTGCATTTGGATGATCCAGAAGAGGATTGGGAGAATGTCATATGGTCAGATGAAACCAAAATAGAACTTTTTGGTAAAAACTCAACTCGTCGTGTTTGGAGTACAAAGAATGCTGAGTTGCATCCAAAGAACACCATACCTACTGTGAAGCATGGGTGTGGAAACATCATGCTTTGGGGCTGTTTTTCTGCAAAGGGACCAGGACGACTGATCCGTGTAAAGGAAAGAATGAATGGGGCCATATATCGTGAGATTTTGAGTGAAAACCTCCTTCCATCAGCAAGGGCATTGAAGATGAAACGTGGCTGGGTCTTTCAGCATGACAATGATCCCAAACACACCGCCCGGGCAACGAAGGAGTGGCTTCGTAAGAAGCATTTGAAGGTCCTGGAGTGGCCTAGCCAGTCTCCAGATCTCAACCCCATAGAAAATCTTTGGAGGGAGTTGAAAATCTGTGTTGCCCAGCGACAGCCCCAAAACATCACTGCTCTAGAGGAGATCTGCATGGAGGAATGGGCCAAAATACCAGCAACAGTGTGTGAAAACCTTGTGAAGACTTACAGAAAACGTTTGACCTGTGTCATTGCCAACAAAGGGTATATAAGAAAGTATTGAGAAACTTTTGTTATTGACCAAATACTTATTTTCCACCATAATTTGCAAATAAATTCATTAAAAATCCTACAATGTGATTTTCTGGAATTTCTTTTCTAATTTTGTCTGTCATAGTTGACGTGTACCTATGATGAAAATTACAGGCCTCTCTCATCTTTTTAAGTTTTGAGAACTTGCACAATTGGTGGCTGACTAAATACTTTTTTTCCCCACTGTATCTGCCGATGCAATAGCGCTACATAACATTTTAAGTCCTGATAGTGTGTCACTCGCCCATTACACATCTCTTTCTAACTCCTCTTCATTCCCACTTCCACTTGTGTTTAGCAAAAACCCTTCAGTGGTCAGTAAAGGCTCACAGAACAGTATCTTTAAAGATACAGTGCCTTCAGAAAGTATTCACACTATGTTGTCACCCAACAATTGACAGAGAGCAGAACTACAGTGGATGACTTCCTCCTACATCTCAAGATACACAAGTATCTGGAACATATACTTATCATATTATTACAACCCCATGAAGATGTTTAGACCTCTTGATATGTCTTAGGTTTTTACATTTTAGTCATTTAGCAGACTCTCTTATCCAGAGCGACTTACAGTTAGTGAGTGCATAAATTTTTCATACTGGCCCCACGTGGGAATTGAACCCACAACTCTGGCGTTGCAAACGCCATGCTCTACCAACTGAGCTACACGGGACTAGTTTTTGACTGACAATCTCAAAGTTGTGGGTTCAAGTCCCATTTGGACTACTGTACCCTCTAAATTCGCTTCTATATGAGGAATGGAAATGTTTCTCAGAATTAAACACTTGTGATTTCAGGGGAACATAGATTGTTGGGTCATGTTCATGCCAGTTAATGAATAACATCTATAGCTGTATTTCAAGTCGCCAGCAACTCTGACTCCTCACTTTCTCACAATGGAAGCGCTGCCAGAACTTAATTACATCAGGGAACCTAACCTCCCCAGCCCAGGTTCCAAGATGGCGAAGTAGTGCAGTCCTGTTTTTGTCGTGTGTCTGTAAATAGCCTGTAAATACCCTGTTTTTTTATTTTATTTTTCGTACATATTTCCTATCAGACTTTTCATCCTTCTACAAAATATACTTTCCTGCAACCCGCCTCACTCAATGTGGAACGGATTCTATAATTGACTTACCTTTTATCTAGAATCTCCAGTTGAAACTAGCTAGCCAGCTAACTAGCTACTTGCTATTAGCCACAGTTGCTGTTTCACCCAGAACATTGGATTTTTCTGCCGGAATAATTTAATCACTGGACATTAATCACCGGATCGCAACTAGCTAGCCGCAACCGAATGGATGTTGCTGTTTGGCTAATCACCACTGCCCCCGATGCAAGCACCAGTTAGCCTCGAGCTAGCCTAGAGCCAGGCTCATATCCCGGCTATCTACCTCTAGGTCTACCGGACGGGAGTAGCCAGCTAACTAGCTACTTGCTATCAGCTACCGTTAGCGGTTTTTCACCATTGTCCGTGGCCTGCACCACCTACCAGCCAGCTCTAGTCTGGACTATTATTCGGCCAGTCTGCACTGTCTGCACAGCGCGTTATCGACCCAGAACATATCAGTTTTTCTGCCGGAATCACTGAATCACTGGACCTTTAACTCCGGATTCATCGCTACCAGCTGGCTGCAACAAAATGGACATTGTGGTCTGGCTAATCATCCTGAGCTAGGCCCATCTCCCGGCTATCTACCTCTCTGTCAACCGGACGGGACCACCTAGTGTTGACACGGAGCCCCGCCGATCCTACACGACTGGTCTGCCGACGAAATCGTCTGATGTGGTTACAACAGGCTTCCCGTTATGACATCGACCACGAAGATTCCATCTGCTAGCCCCGGCCCGCTAGCACACGCTAGCCGTGGCCTCTTGCTCGCTAGTGCTTTAGCAGCCCCCGAACTACCTCCGAACTATCCTATTTCACCGGACCTTATGATAACTCAGCTATACAGCTGATGTCTGCTGGACTGTTCCTTTTTACGGTACTGCATCCTGTTTTTTGTTTAGCCTCAGCCCAAACTGTGTCGTCATTACCAGCTGTTGTCTTAGCTCTCTCAAATTACACCTGTGATTGCTTTATGCCTCTCTCCCTTGTCAATATGGTTAGCTTATTGTTGTTTCGGTTATTTCTAATTGTACTATTTCACTGTAGATCCCCCAGCCCAGCTAAACCTGCCTTAGATAGCTCCTTTGTCCCACCCCCCATACACGCAGAGATCGACTCAATTGGTGCCTCCAGTGATGCTATCTCTTTCATTGTTACCCAACGCTTAGGTTTACCTCCACTTTACTCATATCCTTCCATATCCTTGTCTGTACATAATGCCCTGAATCTTTTCTACAACGCCCGGAAATCTGCCCCCTTTATTCTATGTACCCAACGCACTAGAAGACCAGTTCTTAAAGCCTTTAGCCGTATCCTTATTCTAGTCCTCCTTTGTTCCTCTGGTGATGTAGAGGCTAACCCAGGCCCTGCAGCCCTCAGTATCACTCCTACTCCCCAGGCGCTATCATTTGCTGACTTCTGTAATCGCAAAGGTCTTGGTTTCTTGCACGTAAATATCAGAAGTCTACTTCCTAAGTTTGAGTTATTCATTGCGTTAGCACACTCCGCCAACCCTGATGTTCTAGCAGTGTCTGAATCCTGGCTTAGGAAGGCCACCAAAAATTCAGAAATTTCCATCCCCAACTATAACATTTTCCATCTAGATAGAACTGCCAAAGAGGGTGGAGTTGCAATCTACTGTAGAGATAGCCTGCAGAGCTCTATCATACTATCCAGGTCTGTGCCCAAACAGTTTGAGCTTCTACTTCTAAAAATCCGACTTTCCAGAAATAAGTCTCTCACTGTTGCCGCTTGCTACAGACCCCCCTCAGCCCCCAGCTGTGCACTGGACACCATATGTGAATTGATTGCCCCCCATTCATCCTCAGAGTTCGTACTGCTTGGTGACCTAAATTGGGAAATGCTTAACACCCCGGCCATCCTACAATCCAAACTAGATGCCCTCAATCTCACACAAATGATCAACGAACCTACCAGGTACAACCCTAAATCCGTAAACATGGGTACCCTCATAGATATCATCCTGACTAACTTACCCTCTAAATACACCTCCGCTGTCTTCAACCAGGATCTCAGCGATCACTGCCTTATTGCCTGCGTCCGTAACGGGTCCGCGGTCAAACGACCACCCCTCATCACTGTCAAACGCTCCCTAAAACACTTTAGCGAGCAGGCCTTCCTAATTGACCTGGCCCAGGTATCCTGGATGGATATAGATCTCATTCCGTCAGTAGAGGATGCCTGGTTGTTCTTTAAAAGTAATTTCCTCTCAATCTTAAATAAACATGCCCCATTCAAAAAATACAGAACTAAGAACAGATATAGCCCCTGGTTCTCCTCAGACTTGACTGCCCTTGACCAGCACAAAAACATCCTGTGGCGTACTGCATTAGCATCAAATAGCCCCCGCGATATGCAACTTTTCAGGGAAGTTAGGAACCAATATACACAAGCAGTCAGGAAAGCAAAGGCTAACTTTTTCAAACAGAAATTTGCATCCTGTAGCACTAACTCCAAAAAGTTTTGGGACACTGTAAAGTCCATGGAGAATAAGAGCACTTCCTCCCAACTGCCCACTGCACTGAGGCTAGGAAACACTATCACCACCGATAAATCTACAATAATCGAGAATTTCAACAAGCATTTTGCTACGGCTGGCCATGCTTTCCACCTGGCTACCACTACCCCGGCCACCAACTCTGCACCCTCCGCTGCAACTTGCCCATGCCCCCCCCGCTTCTCCTTCACACAAATTCAGACAGCTGATGTTCTGAAAGAGCTGCAAAATCTGGACCCCTACAAATCAGCTGGGCTAAACAATCTGGACCCTTTCTTTCTAAAACTAGCCACCGAAATTGTCGCAACCCCTATTACTAGCCTGTTCAACCTCTCTTTCGTCACGTCTGAGATCCCCAGAGATTGGAAAGCTGCCGCGGTCATCCCCCTCTTCAAAGGGGGTGACACTCTAGATCCAAACTGTTACAGACCTATATCCATCCTGCCCTGCCTTTCAAACGTATTTGAAAGCCAAGTTAACAAACAGATCACCGACCATTTCGAATCCCACCGTACCTTCTCCGCTATGCAATCCGGTTTCCGAGCTGGTCATGGGTGCACTTCAGCCACGCTCAAGGTCCTAAACGATATTATAACCGCAATCGATAATAGACAGTACTGTGCAGCAGTCTTCATCGACCTGGCCAAGGCTTTCGACTCTGTCAACCACTGCATTCTTATTGGCAGACTAAATAGCCTTGGTTTCTCAAATGACTGCCTCGCCTGGTTCACCAACTACTTCTCAGATAGAGTTCAATGTGTCAAATCGGAGGGCCTGTTGTCTGGACCTATGGCAGTCTCTATGGGGGTGCCACAGGGTTCAATTCTTGGGCCGACTCTTTTCTCCGTGTATATCAATGATGTCGCTCTTGCTGCTGGTGACTCTCAGATCCACCTCTACGCAGACGACACCATTTTGTATACATCTGGCCCTTCATTGGACACTGTGTTAACAAACCTCCAAACGAGCTTCAATGTCATAAAACACTCCTTCAGTAGCCTCCAACTGCTCTTAAACACTAGTAAAACTAAATGCATGCTCTTCAATCGAACTCTGCTGGCACCTGCCCACCCGACTAGAATCACCACTCTCGACGGGTCTGACCTAGAGTATGTGGACAACTACAAATACCTAGGTGTCTGGTTAGACTGTAAACTCTCCTTCCAGACTCACATTAAGAATCTCCAATCCAAAGTTAAATCTAGAATCGGCTTCCTATTTCGCAACAAAGCCTCCTTCACTCATGCTGCCAAACATGAGCTCGTAAAACGGACTATCCTACCGATCCTTGACTTCGGCGATGTCATTTACAAAATAGCCTCCAACACTCTACTCAGCAAATAGGATGTAGTCTATCACAGTGCCATCCGTTTTGTCTCCAAAGCCCCATACACTACCCACCACTGTGACCTGTACGCTCTTGTTGGCTGGTCCTCACTACATGTTCGTCGTCAAACCCACTGGCTCCAGGCCATCTATAAATCACTGCTAGGCAAATCCCCGCCTTATCTTAGCTCTTTGGTCACCATAGCAGCACCCACCTGTAGTCTGCGCTCCAGCAGGTATATCTCACTGGTCATTCCCAAAGCCAACACCTCCTTTGGCCACCATTCCTTCCAGTTCTCTGCTGCCATTGACTGGAACGAATTGCAAAAATCTCTGAAGCTGGAGACTCTTATCTCCCTCACTAACTTTAAGCATCAGTTGTCAGAGCACCTTACCGATCACTGCACATGTACACAGCCCATCTGAAATTAGCCCACCCAACTACCTCATCCCTATATTGTTATTTATTTTGCTATTTTGCACCCCAGTATCTCTATTTGCACATAATCTCTTGCACATCTAGCATTCCAGTGTTAATACTAATTGTAATTATTTTGCACTATAGCCTATTTATTGCCTTACCTCCATAACTTGCTACATTTGCACACACTGTATATATATTTTCTGTTGTATTTTTTTTTTGACTTTATATGTTTTCTTTACCCCATATGTAACTCTGTGTTGTTGTTTTTATCGCACTGCTTTGCTTTATCTTGGCCAGGTCGCAGTTGTAAATGAGAACTTGTTCTCAACTGGCTTACCTGGTTAAATAAAGGTGAAATAAATAAATAAAATAAATAAATAAAATACCCTGTGTTGTACCCCTGGCCTTTAGGACGAATAGGAGAAGAAAAGGGATTGAAAGAAGAGGGAGGTTGGGAGGGGTGGCAGGCAGGAGGGGGGAGGGGTCTCCAGGGAGTACCAGGGGAGGCAGTGGTGACTGTAGGCCTAGAGAGGACATCTTCCTGTCCCAACTGAATGTCACAACGGATGGGCTGCTATCTGGAGATCTGGATCTGCTCTCCATCTAGGTCTGGGTGTTGGTCTGAGTCCAGGTCTATCTTTTTATTACAACAATTCAGTCAACTTCCTCATCAATGTTGTAACGTAAGTGTGTTAAGTGTGCCCAACTGTGGCTAATGTAATGAAGGATATTTTCTAACCAGACCATAACCAGTATGTTAAGTGGAGTTAATGAATCTCCTCATCTGCTGGACTGTATAGCTGAGGCTGTCTGGGAGAGGACAGGGTTTGTACAGGGGCTTCACCAGTGGGACGGGATAATGTGGGTGTAATGTTAAGTCGTCTGGTATACAGAGTGGTGGACTGGACTAGGAAACTAGCGAGTTACCATCATACAAAAAATCTACTAAAAATCCAATAAAAGGTTATTGGTCATGTACACAGATTTGCAGTTGTTATAGCAGGTGCAGTGAAATGCTTGTTTCTAGCTCCAACAGTGTATGTTTCTAAACAAGAAATCTAAACAAGAAATCAGGAGACAGAATGGGTCCAATTAATAATCTAGTCGATATATTAGTGAGCATGTGTCAGAATCCAGAATATAAATACTGTATGTGGCGTGTATAGACAGTGTATACACAGAACAAAAATATACGCAACATGAAAGTAATTTAAAGTAATCAATAATTTTGACACCTATCATTTTTAGATTTTTTACAACTTTGCATAAGTATAAAATAATATCATTTTCTAAATGTTTTGATCATACAATATAGCTCAGTATTTGTATTATTTATTTTATTAATACTATTTTTTGCTCATCTTTATCAAGGGAGCCAATAATTTTGGATGTGACTGTAGAATGACTTTATCCAGGTTGTGGCATCTGTAGGAGCAAGAAATGTGGAGCCACAGGTAGGCCTGAATCTATTGCCCTGCATGGCTATCATTCTGGAGAGAACAGGCTTTCCCCACCCATAGCCTTAGAGAACCTTTAGCTGATGTCAGGTAATGAAAGTAACAAGTTGTGAAAATGGTCAGATGATTGTTGATTTTTTAAATCTGGTTTTCGATCCTAACAAAAGGTGCTTCAATATTTGGGTTCTCTACACACATTATTTTTTTACATTTTAGTCATTTAGCAGACACTCTTATCCAGAGGGACTTACAGTTATGCGTGCATACATTTTTTAAATATATTTTTTTCATACTGGCCCCCCGTGGGAATCGAACCCACAACCCTGGCGTTGCAAGCGCCGTGCTCTACCAACTGAGCTACACGGGGCACACCTATTAAACATACTCAAATCAGGATGTAGCTTAATTTTATCCACAGATTTTAATAATAATAATATGCCATTTAGCAGACGCTTTAATCCAAAGCGATTTACAGTCATGCGTGCATAAACATTTTTTTGTGTATGGGTGGTCCCGGGGATTGAACCCACTACCTTAGCGTTACAAGCGCCGTGCTCTACCAGCTGAGCTAGAGAGGACCATTTTGTTTGAAAAGCTGTTTATGTAGAGACTACTAGAGCAAGAGAAGTGTCCTGTGTATTATTGCACAGAATCCTCATGTAAAATGTACGATGGCACGTACTGTACTAAGTGGCCCTAGAAAATAAGACTGCTAGAATAGGCCAGGACTTGTGGAGGAAACAATTTGATCACTGTTCTGAGTCAATGCTGACCTCTACTGGTATGACTGCTAACTGTCCTATTCGTCTTCCTTACAGGGCTCACAAGCTCAATGTAAGTATAGCCTTTTCCACTTCAAGAATTTATGAAAGATAAATCTGAAGTAAATATATTATCTCAATAGATGATGACTGATTTGAAGTATACTTTATTTTAAAGTTCCAGAAATGTAGTCAAGGTCATAATTGTTTTTCAAACAGGTACAGTATTTAATGTGCAAATAAGTTCTGAGTTGGTTTCCCTCAATCTGGAACTTTCCTTCCATTTTAGGCACTTCCGGTATTGATTTCAAAGGCACTGCAACAGCAACAGAGATTACCGTTCAGGTACTTGCCAACTGCAACGTGAGCACTGGCAATACTTCAGTTTTCTCCAACTCATCTACGGCCATCCTGCCTGGACTGTCTCCTGGGTCCATACACAGTGTGTATGTCCTGTGTAATGATTACCCAAAATTCAACTCTTGCAGGGACTTCATAACAAGTAAGTATCTCACTCTAAGGGCTGGTTTTGACCCAGATTAAGCCTGGTCCTGGAATGAAAATAACTTTCAGTATTGATCCTGACAAGCTCTCCTTAAACAACTAGTTTAATTACTGTGAGAACATCAACGTATTACTTGTTCGCATCCAAGAACATGTGAAAAGTTGCCATGTCTGTTGCAGTTTTCATGCATTTCACATTGAATGGCTCTCATTTAGGCTCACTTGATAATATTGGACTTGATTCAGTTGAAATTCTGTATCTTTTCCCAAATGCCCCTCTCTTGCACGCACAAAGCCCACAATCATCAGGAAACTTACTGTCTCTGAAATCAGAACATCATCTGTGTCTCTGAGCTGGACTGAACCAGAGGGAAACAGCTCCTTCTATAGAGTAGAGTGGACTGATGGCAGTAAAACTATTAATACAACTACACATGAGACAGCCTTCAACATCAATGAGCTGACTGCTGGAGTTTGGTACACATTCAGAGTCACTGCAGTGGCTGAAGATAACATGACTGAAGGAGTTGCTTATGTAACAAATCAAGCCACAAGTAAGTCTCACTGAAAGTTGCTTTATGCTGACTTGTTTGCCTCAAACAGAGCTGGAGACTAACCTCAAACATCAGACGACTCTTCTTCAAACATCAGATGACTCTTCTCTGACGTTCATCCCTTTCTCTATTGTTCCTGTCACCGACATCCTTCTCTTTCGCTCCCCTCTTTCTCCCCTTCTCCTTCTCTCCCCCTCCTTTACTCCTTCTATTTCACAAACAGAACCTGCTGTCATCGCACCCCCTACTGTCATTCAGACCACCACGTCGCTTTCTCTGAGCTGGACCAAGCCTACAGGAGAGGCGGCAGGCTACAGGGTGGAGTGGCAAAACGGAGGAACAGTGATGAGACAACTTACATCCACAACCTCTGCCATCATAGAGGGCCTGACCCCAGGGACCCAGTACACACTCCAGGTCTTTGCCATCGCTCAGGACAACTCAACAGCAGGCGACCCTCGCACAGTATACGTATACACAAGTACGGCTAAAGCTTAATGATGCCGAAATGGTCTATTACTAAATGTAAAATGATTTAGTTGAATATAAACATACTATATAGAGTACACTAAATACCAAATACACTGACTGTATAAAACATGCTCTTTCCATGACATAGACTGACCAGGTGAATCCAGGTGAAAGCTATGATCCCTTATTGATGTCACTTGTTAAATTCACTTCAATCAGTGTAGATTAAGGGGAGAAGACAGGTTAAAGAAGGATTTTTAAGCCTTGAGACATGGATTGTGTATGTGTGCCATTCAGAGGGTGAATGGGCAAGACAAAAGATTTAAGTGCCTTTGACCAGGGTATGGTAGTAGGTGCCAGGCGCGCTGGTTTTTCACGCTCAACAGTTTCCAGAGTGTATCAAGAATGGTCCACCACACAAAGGACATCCAGCCAATGACACAACTGTGGGAAGCATTAGAGTCCAAATGGGCCCGCATCCCCGTGGAACGCTTGACACCTTGTAGAGTCCATGCCGACGAATTGAGGCTGTTCTGAGGGCAAAAGGGGGTGCAACTCAATATTAGGAAGGTGTTCCTAATTCTTTGTACGCTCAGTGTATATTTACTTTATCTTGGTTAATAAGTAGAGCTAAATGTTTTTTTCTGACCCCTTTTCCTCCATTTTGCTCTACAGAGCCCAGAGATGTCGACAACCTCAATGTGATTGGATCCACAACATCGTCTGTCTATCTGAGCTGGACTCAATCAGAGGGAAACAGTTCATTCTATAGAGTAGAATGGACTGATGGCAGTGACATTGGCAGTAAGAATACCACAGAAACCTCCACTACCATCACTGGGCTGACTCCTGGAGTGCAGTACAACTTCACAGTCACTGCAGTGGCTGGAGATAACACAACTGTAGGACAAGGCAGTGAAACAACCGCTTTTACAAGTAAGTCCTCTTTCAAGTTGAGTATTGAATGACTCAAAGGATTTGGATACACAAGGATTTGGATACACAGGTAAGGCGAATATGTAGTTGTCGAAAATGACTAAACAATTTATTGGTTGTGGACTAGCCTATCCATAGACGGTAACTAACGTTAGCGTCTATTCAATAAGGTATCTTCCATCCGGAGGGATTTTGTTGAGAGCCCCGACGCTCGGTCTGAACGTTAACATGTATCGCTTGCGGTACGGTTTTGGAAACATAAGTACCTTATCTTTCATATTAGCGAGAAAAAAAATTATAAAAAATGTTGAATTACTACACACCTTTATAGGGTAAGGGTTCCCACACGGCCATATTTCCTTCTTACAGTGCTTGTTTACGGAAGACAGACTGCTCCGAACAGCTGTGTGTAACGGATGGAAGGATGCTAGAAAAGTGTTGTCGGCTGCAATGGTGTTAAACCCGGTTAAAAAGGTGTATATTTTGCATTTGTAAAATAATTTTGATGTGATATGAAAGTAAAGGTCTTTATGTTTCTAGAACCGTACCGCAACATTTCTGAAATCAGACCTGTTGTAAAACTGTGCTCGCGTGATCAAGCATTTAAACTCTGCCTGGAAATCACCCTCCATTCACCTTTTATGGTGACAATAACGTACTTTATTTGCTGTATAATAACTATTGGCATTCGGCAACGACAGTTTCTTAAAGAAAGAGAAATGGCAATTTTGATCACATTTCTGTAGAGCTATATTTTGCAGTGACTTTTTCAAACTGAACATTCATGCTGCATATAGTGAGTGCCTGTCCACACATTCTGCAAGATTTATTGTATATTCTAAACAATTTAAAAGTAGACTAAATGCTACAGCCCACACTTTGATGCAAAAGACGAATTGTTGTTCAATATTTAGTTTATCAGTAGTTTATTGGGTTTCTATGTCCTGCCTTATCAAATCAAATCAATAAAATAAAATAAAATAAAATTGTATTTGTCACATGTGCCGAATACAACAGGTGTAGACCATAGAATGAAATGCTTACTTACAAGCCCTTAACCAACAATGCAGCTGTAAGAAAAATAAGTGTTAAGTAAAAAATAAAAATAAGATAAATAAAATAGAAATAACAAATAAATAAAGAGCAGCAGTAAAATAACAGTAGCGAAGCTATATACAGGGGATACCGGTACAGAGTCAATGTGCGGGGGCACCGGTTAGTCAAGGTAATTGAGGTAATATGTACATGTAGGTAGAGTTAAAGTGACTATGCATAGATAATAAACAGAGAGTCGCAAAAGCGGGGGACAATGCAAATAGTCCGGGTAGCCATTTGATTAATTGTTCAGCAGTCTTATGGCTTGAGGGTAGAAGCTGTTAAGAAGCCTTTTGGACCTAGACTTGGTGCTCCGGTAACGCTTGCCGTGAGGTAGCAGAGAGAACAGTCTATGACTAGTGTGGCTGGAGTCTTTGACAATTTTTAGGGCCTTCCTCTGACACCACCTGGTATAGCGGTCCTGGATGGCAGGAAGCTTGGCCCCAGTGATGTACTGGGCCATACGCACTACCGTCTGTAGCGCCTTGCGGTCGGAGGCCGAGCAGTTGCCATACCAGGCAGTGATGCAACCAGTCAGGATGCTCTCGATGGTGCAGCTGTATAACTTTTTGAGGATCTGAGGACCCATGCCAAATCTTTTCAGTGTCCTGAGGGGGAATAGGCTTTGTTGTGCCCTCTTCATGATTGTCTTGGTGTGTTTGGACCATCATAGTTTGTTGGTGATGTGGACACCAAGGAACTTGAAGCTCTCAACCTGCTCCACTACAGCCCCGTCGATGAGAATGGGCCGTGCTCGGTCCTCCTTTTCCTGTAGTCCACAATCATCTCCTTTGTCTTGATCACGTTGAGGGAGAGGTTGTTATCCTGGCACCACACGGCCAGGTCTCTGACCTCCTCCCTATAGGCTGTCTTATCATTGTCAGTGATCAGGCATACCACTGTTGTGTCGTCGTCAAACTTAATGATGGTGTTGGAGTCATGCCTGACCTTGCAGTCATGGGTGAACAGGGAATACAGGAGGGGACTGAGCACGCACCCCTGAGGGGGCCCTGTGTTGAGGATCAGTGTGGCAGAAGTGTTGTTACCTACCCTTACCACCTGGGGGCGGCCCGTCCAGGATCCAGTTGCAGAGGGAGGTGTTTAGTCCCAGGGTCCTTAGTGATGGGCTATGTGGGCACTATGGTGTGAACGCTGAGCTGTAGTCAATGAACAGCATTCTCACGTAGGTGTTCCTTTTGTCCAGGTGGGAAAGGGCAGTGTGGAGTGCAATAGAGATTGCATAATCTGTGGATCTGTTGTGGCGGTATGCAAATTGGAGTGGGTCTAGGGTTTCTGGGATAATGGTGTTGATGTGAGCCATGACCAGCCTTTCAAAGCACTTCATGGCTACAGACGTGAGTGCTACGGTTCGTTAGTCATTTAGGCAGGTTATCTTAGTGTTCTTGGGCACAGGGACTATGGTGGTCTGCTTGAAACATGTTGGTATTACAGACTCAGTCAGGGACAGGTTGAAAATGTCAGTGAAGTCACTTGCCAGTTGGTCAGCGCATGCTCGGAGTACACGTCCTGGTAATCCGTCTGGCCCTGCGGCCTTGTGAATGTTGACCTGTTAAAAGGTCTTACTCACATCAGCTACGGAGAGCGTGATCACACAGTCGTCCGGAACAGCTAATGCTCTCACGAATGCTTCAGTGTTGCTTGCCTCGAAGCGAGCATAGAAGTAATTTAGCTCGTCTGGTAGGCTTGTGTCACTGGGCAGCTCGCGGCCGTGCTTTCCTTTGTAGTTTGTAAAAGCCCCGCCTTAGTATAGGCTCTAAGACTAAATAGGCAATGATGTCGCGCTCCTATCGCACAGCAATACTGTTGCCTACCCATACTGTCAAAATGTGTACATAAGCTACTGGTCTATTTACTGTGTTGGCAGAATGTTTTAATCTTTAGCAGTAACTTATGCTGTATCTGGAAAAGGACTGTGTCCGTTTCTGAAAGAGAAAACAATGGTAAATAGTTGTGGACCTGTCAGCAGAAAGTTTCACTTCAATAATGTTTTGCATCTGCTTTTCCCCCAACCTAAATATGATGGACTGTACGTGAATTCTGAAACATTGTCTAGGTCAGGCTACAAAAAAAAATGAATTTACAGTAATTACCATAGCATACAATGCATTCGGAAAGTATTCAGACCCCTTGATTTTTTCCACATTTTGTTATGTTGCAGCCTTATTGTAAAATTGATTAAATAAATATGTTCCCTCATTAATGTACACACAATACCCCATAATGACAAAGTGAAAACAGGTT
This sequence comes from Coregonus lavaretus, assembly GCF_964263955.1. Taxonomy (NCBI): domain Eukaryota; kingdom Metazoa; phylum Chordata; class Actinopteri; order Salmoniformes; family Salmonidae; genus Coregonus; species Coregonus lavaretus. The sequence continues at coordinate 46,285,190 of NC_139996.1, read as the reverse complement.
TTTAGAATGTTTTTCAAATGTATTAAAAATAAAAACAGAAATACCTTATTTACATAAATATTCAGACCCTTTGCTATGAGACTTGAAAATGAGCTCAGGTGCATCCTGTTTCCATTGATCATCCTTGAGATGTTTCTACAACTTGATTGGAGTCCACCTGTGGTAAATTCAATTGATTGGACATTATTTGAAAAGGCACACATCTGTCTATATAAGGTCCCACAGTTGACAGTGCATGTCAGAGCAAAAACCAAGCCATGAGGTCGACAGAATTGTCCATAGAGCTCTGAGACACAATTGTGTCGAGGTACAGATCTGGGGAAGGGTACCAAAACATTTCTGCAGCATTAAAGGTCCCCAAGAACACAGTGGCCTCCATCATTCTTAAATGGAAGAAGTTTGGAACCACCAAGACGCTTCCTAGAGCTGGCCGCCTGGCCAAACTGACCAATCAGGGAGAAGGGCCTTGGTCAGGGAGGTGACCAAGAACCCAATGGTCACTCTGACAGAGCTCCAGAGTTCCTCTGTGGAGATGGGAGAACCTTCCAGAATGACAACCAACCTGCAGCACTCCACCAATCAGGCCTTTATGCTAGAGTGGCCAGACTGAAGCCACACCTCAGTAAAAGTCACATGACAGCCCGCTTGGAGTTTGCCAAAAGGCACCTAAAATACTCCATGAGAAACAAGATTCTCTGGTCTGATGAAACCTACAATGAACTGTTTGGCCTGAATGCCAAGCATCACGTCTGGAGGAAACCTGACACCATCCCTACGGTGAAGCATGGTGGTGGCAGTTTAATGCTGTGGGGATGTTTTTCAGCAGCAGAGACTGGGAGACTAGTCAGGATCGAGGGAAAGATGAACCGAGCAAAGTACAGAGAGCTCCGTGGAGAAAACCTGCTCCAGAGCTCTGGACCTCAGACTGGGACGAAGGTTCACCTTCCAACAGGACAACGACCCTAAGCACACAGCCAAGACAAAGCAGGAGTGGCTTCGGGACAAGTCTCTGAATGTCCTTGAGTAGCCCAGCTAGAGCCTGGGCTTGAACCCGATCTAACATCTCTGGAGAGACCTGAAAATAGCTGTGCAGCGACACTCCCCATCCAACCTGACAGAGCTTGAGAGGATCTGCAGAGAAGAATGGGAGAAACTCTTAACCTGTTTTTGCTTTGTCATTATGGGGTATTGTTGAGGGAAAAAAACTCAAATTAATCAATTTTAGAATAAGGCTGTAACATAACAAAATGTGGAAAAAGTCAAGGGGTCAGAATACCTATGGGATTGCAAAACTTGAAATACATATTTCCTATCTATTTACTAGACTACTAGGCCCAATTAAATGAGAGCTGTGCATGGTAGTATGCCTACTTTGGGAATATGAACCAATCACGGCCAGAAACGGTGAGGTATTTATTCTGCAATGGTTATGAAAATAAAATAGGAAAAAGATTCCTATGTCTAATTATTTTATATTCTAAAAATAAAACACCGATTTTTGCTCTTCTCACTAATGACAACTGGCTGAATTCTTGTTAATATGTTTTCCTGTTTTTTTTATAAGCTTTTCATCATACGCCATTTTCACAAAATAATTACTTACCAGCTTGCAATACAATATTTCAACTACTACCAAATGTGCGTACACATGGTATAACGTTTGGGGGGAGGTGAGTACATTCTCACGTCAAGCGACATTTTTATAAATGCCAACTTTTGCGTGAAAACTGGTGCACGCACATTTTGTGGTATATTTTGTACGTATTCACTGTTTATACATTAAGGAGGAACGGTAGGCTCGCCTATACTCCTTAAGAGTACATTCTTGGGCTAAATTTGACCTTGTTTTTGTCTTTTCTATACAGTCTATATTTCCGTCATTGCAATGAACCTTCTCGATTGTGCCCTGACAGAGCCTGTACAACCTGTGAACATTGTGACTATGGGACGAGGAACCAGTGAGCTGAATGTGACCTGGACCTTGCCTGGAGGGAGCGTGGACCAATACAACGTGAATATCTCTAATGCTGCTTTAAGCTATACATCCAGCCAAACCACACAGACCACAATGGCCAGCTTCACTGGGCTACAGTCAGGGATGCTCTATGAGGTCACAGTGACTGCTGTAGCTGGACCCTTCAGTAACCAGTCTGCTAGGGGCCAGTTAGCCACTGGTAAGTCATGGCTAATGGTGGCTATACTATGCATTTATTGTAGAGTTTCTGAAGGCTTCATAGTAGTTTGTCGTTTCTGAGAGTTTGTATGAGAGAGTGTGAGAAGGTTCTCTCTGTGTTTCAGGAAAAGCAAATGTACTTTGTGTGTGTTTGTGTGAATGTCAATTTGTTTTTGCAACTTTCCTAACATCGCTCGTATTTCTCCGCCACAGTGCCCAACCCACCTGGACCCCTCAACATCACAGAGAGGACAACCAGCTCCCTCTCTGTACAATGGACAACCCCAGGTCTAATGACTGGAGCTCCAGCCATCTCCTATAACATTAGCCACCAGCCTACTGGGACTGGTATTAGAGCAAGCACCCAGTCTACCTCTAATCTCAGCCATAACCTGTGCTCTCTGTCCTCTGGAACGTTCTACACCATCACAGTGATAACCGTGGGACCACAGGATCTGGGAAGCGCCCCTGTTAATACATCTGGATATACTTGTAAGTACACTTGTAACAACTGCATAGTGTGCTTAGGGTGACATTTTTGACGATGTGAAATTGTTGCAGAAGTCTTCTGAATTCTTTCCAATACTATGCACGGTTGATGCATGGTCCTGTATGGATCAGTTGGTAGAGCATGGCGCTTGCACTCCTAGGGTTGTGGGTTCGATTCCCGGGGCCACCCATACATAAAATGTATGCACACTTGACTGTAAATCGCTTTGGATTAATGCGTCTGCTAAATGGCATATACGCTATTATTTATATTATATATTATTTGAAATACTTCAGATTAAATGCCTTACCAAATTTCATATCCTATTAAGATCATTGATTAAGGTTACTTTTTTCTCCTAGTGCCCAAACCAGTGGTGAACCTCACAGCGAGCCCGTTGTCCACCTCCTCAGTGAAGCTACAGTGGACTGACCCTGTGGATGTTAAGTCCTACTACTCCTACAGAGTCCAGTACAGCAACAATACAGGCCCTGTTGAAGAGGAAACAGTCAATACGAACTTCACGGACGTCCCTGGCCTAGAACCTGGGACTGGCTATAACTTCACGGTTACAACGGTAGCAGCAGCGGGAAGCGACGGAATTCCAGAAAACACGTTCAGCTACACAAGTAAGCCAATATTCTAAACTTCCAAAGGTAGTCATAGAGTAATCCAAGAGTAATGCAAGGGTAATCCAAGTGCACTCTAGTCATCCAGCAAACTGCAGTTACTCTTGCATAGTTAAGAGGCGTATAACACCGGCTGCTAAATGATCCTGTTTTACAGATTATATTAATACAATATCTGCCCTTTTTGCCATTCAGAACCCAAGGCGGTCAGTAACCTCATGATCGAGGATCTGAACACAACCGCTATCAGGCTTTCCTGGTCCAAACAGGATGACCACAAACCCACCTACTCCTATCTGGTGACCGTCTCCAAGAGTGGTTCTATGGTTGAGAACGTATCAACCACGGTCGAGAGCTACACCTTCACCCATCTCCAGCCTGGGGACAGTTACACCTTCTCTGTGGTCACGGTCGTCCAGGGGATTAAGTCTGACTCAGTAGAGACGTCTAGCTACACAAGTACGGTTCCAAAGACGCCCCTCCCCCTCGTCCCTTTCTCACTTCCCCTTCTTTACATAGCAAAGTTGATTTAATATAAGATGGCTGACAGTGCGTGTTTCACATCTAAACCAAATTAAAGACTAATTTTCATAATAAACATTTACCACAACACTTTTAAGTTCTCTATATCTCTAGACTAAAATCTGAAATGTTAAAGGTCCAATGCAGCTGTTTTTATCTCAATAGCAAATCATTTCTGGGTAACAATGAAGTACCTTACTCTGATTGTTTCAAAATGGTCAAAAAGAAACAAAAATTGCTTCTATGCAACGAGCAAGTTATCAAGCAAGAATTTTGCTAGGACTGTCTGGGAGTGGTTTGAGTGGGGAGGGGAAAACAGAGGTTTGTAACTGTCTTTCTTATTGGTCTATTAACTAATTTACCACCTGGTGATGTCACTAGGTAGGCCAAAACTCCATCTCACCAAAACATGCTGAATTTTCTGGCGCTATGTTCAAACAGCTCTTACTCTAAAAGGGCATTATCATAATTTTGACAATTTAACAGTATTATTCCAACCTCAGTGTGGAAATATATATAAAACACAGGAAAATCACGTTTTTGACTGCACTGGGCCTTTAATGTAATGTTTTTGTTGTATCCAACATTTAGCACCTGGGGTGGTGACAAACATCGCCGCAATAGGAACAACAACCACAATGAATGTGACATGGGATGCCCCTGTGGGACAGGTGGACTCCTACACCGTCACAATCTACAATGACAACGTGATGGAAAACAACCTCACCATCTCCAATGACTCTCTAGAAGTAGTGTTCCAGAACCTGAAACCAGGCAAAGTCTATGTTGTCAGAGTGGTCACCAACAGTGGACCGCTCACTGATGCATCACTGAATGTTACAAATGCAACGTGTAAGTCAGTCAATGTTTTAGTAAAGTCCAACTTTCCAGATGTACTCCATTTGTTTAGTTGCTGCTGCTGTAAAGATAATTAGATATTTTTCTGAAGAGCATATACAATTACAGAGACATGATCATAATCTAGATGGAATGTTCTCTAATGTGGCGCAGTGGTCTAAGGCACTGCATCACAGTGCTAGCTGTGCCACTAGAGATCCTGGTTCGAGTCCAGGCTCTGTCGCTGCCGGCCGAGACCCAGAGACCCATGGGCGGCGCACAATTGGTCCAGCGTCGTCCAAGGTAGGGGAGGGTTTGGCCGGCAGGGATGTGGGTTCGTTTCCCACGGGGGGCCAGTATGAAGAAAAAAAAAAAAAAACACATGTATGCATTCACTGCTAAATGACTAAAAATGTTTAAAAAATGCCTGAATCACTCCACCTGCAATATCCTCCATAACTAAAGTCTCCCTGGTTTGTTCCCAGATCCCAACCCTCCTGGAACCCAGACGGTGGAGGACCAGACCACTAGTTCCATCAACATCAGCTGGGCCCGGCCCCTGGACATGGACCTGGGTCAGTACTGGTTCTCTGTGTTCCACCTGGACCAGCAGAACCTGACAGAACACAACTGGATCCTCCTGGAGAACCTCCAGTCTGGAACACTCTACAACATTGCTGTGGTAACCGTAGGGCCGTTGGACTACCAGAGCACAGTGGTGATGACAACCAGCTATACCAGTGAGTGACTACTGAACACACACAACTACACAGTATCTACACATGCATGTACCTGCAGCACATGGGGATGTGTGAAACTCACTTCTCAGCCTGAAGTGTCCCCACTTGCGCCGCCGAATAGCTAGTCCGTTACATACACACACTCGTATGTACGCACACACAGATTGAACATGTTCATAAATTATCTTTGCTGTTCGTTTGTCCCAGGGCCCGACTCTGTGAGCGGGCTGACAGAGGCAGGAATCACCCCCACCGATGTGACTCTAGTCTGGGATCAGCCGGAGAACAAAGCAGACTACTCCTTCAAGGTGGAGGTAACCTACCCCAACGGGTCCCTTTTCATCTCCGTCACTGTCAACAACACCACGACAACTGTCACCGGACTACAGTCGGGGAGCAACTACACCTTTACCGTGACAACGCTCACAGAGGACGGCACCATGGCAACCCCTGTGAAAGTGTTCTATTACACAAGTATGTTCCCATGGCAATAACAATTCTCAATGTCATTTTAAGAGTTATTTATCTTTCTAAATTGGTGTCAATAAGAGTACATATTAGGAACCAGCATATGTTGAACAGTATTCACCTCTTTGTATTACTCAAGTCAAACCTAAGATCCTTTGTATCCAGGACCATATCCCATTAGTGGGTTGGTGGCCCCGACAGTAAACACAACTGCTGTACATCTGACCTGGACCAAGCCACCTCAGTACCAGAGTGGTTACACATACCGTATCCAGACCGAGGGGTGCGTGTCTACTCCCACAAACCACACAGTGACAGGAGAGGTGGCCGTCATTACAGAACTCACACCAGGAACCAACTGCACCTTCAGTGTTTCCGTCAAGGCACAGGACGGTATAGAGGGAGGCACCGTCTCAATCTTTCAGTACACAGGTGAGACCTCCTTCCTTTTCACCTACAGGATGGTCAAAAATGATTGGCACCGTTGATAAATATGAGCAAAAAAGGCTATATAAAAATTATATGCTCAAAGAAAAGCGAGGGAAATTAAAATTGAAATTATGTTATTTTACAATACAATTGCTTAGAGAACGTTTTTGAAAAATTCTCGAAAAGATGGTTGTCAAAATTATAGGCAACCCTAAATATTCTAATAAATAAAATCAAACAAAATAAATCTGCATGGCTTCCTGTTTCACTGGGATATAATAACATTTGGTAATACGCATGGAATATCCCTTTGTCATCCATCTCCATTGGAAAAGGCAAACGGCTCACAAATGAAAGAGACAAATGGTTGTTGACCTTCATAAATCAGGCAATGGGTACAAGAAAATCACAAAAATATATAAATATGTACCACTTACCACTATTAGGGCAACAATGAATTAGTTAAAACCACTGGAACAGTGAAAAAATTGCCTGGTATTGGACACGAGTGTATCTTGTCCCCATGCACAGTGAGGAAGAATTACAGAACTTAGTCACATCTTTGGGTCACCAAGTCTCCAAATCTACAATTAGACACCACCTCCATGCCAATAGGCTATTTGGAAGGGTTGCCAGAAAAAAGCCTTTATTGAGAGCAACCAACAAATGTAAACACCTGGAGTTTGGTAAATAGCATTGGCACTTGGAATGGAACCGGTGCAAAGAGCTCTTTGGCCATGCACACCAGTGGTGAGTTTGTCCTCGAAAGAAGGATGTATATACAGAAAATAACCTCATGCCTACTGTAAAATATGGTGGTGCATCTTTGATGTTATTGGCAGGTTTTGGTTCCACTGATCCTGGGGCCCTTGTTAAGGTCAACGGCATCACATACTCTACCAAGTATCAGGTCATTTTAGCCAAATACCTGGTTGCCTTTGCCAGGAAGCTGAAACTTAGCCGTAAATGGATCTTCAGCAAGACAATAACCCCAAGCACACATAAAAATCCACAAAGAAATGGTTAATTGACAACAAAATCAACATTTTGCAGTTTCCGGACTTGAACCCCATTGAAAACCTGTGGTTTGAATTGAACCGAAGAATATCAAGGATCTGTAAAGATTCTGTATGGAGGAATGGTCTAAGATCCCTCTCAATGTGTTCTCCAATCTCATAAAACATTTTAGAAATATGCTCAGTGCTGTTATCCTCACAAGGGGAGGGTGCCAGAGTATTGAAAACAAGGTTGGCAATAAATTTGACACCTACAGTATCTTTTAGTTTTTTTGTATTACTTCCAAAAAAAATCCCTTTCTCTAAGCAATTGTATTAGTATAAATTCAAATGTTTTGGAGCATACAATATAGCTTAGTATTTGTATTATTTGTTTTATACAGTCTTTTTTAAATAAATGTGTCTCTGGATGACACATAATGTTTGTTTTCAACATTAGGGCTTTTTTCCTAAAGAAGTTAAATCCGCTTTGTGTTTTGTTTCCTTGCCACGATACTAATGAGTATCGCTATACTGGTATTGTCCCGGCCCTAGTAACCCCCGGAGTAAGTGGCCTTGCACGGGTCTGAGACCCTCCACAAAAACATTATTGTGACAACAGTGCCCCTATATCAGCCATTGCCGGAGCCCCCTGTGCCCGTAAGTAGTTGTTGGTGGCGGAGTCGAGGGAACGAGTAGGCTTGGGCACAACCATGCTATTATCCCACAGTCTCTGTGGTTCGTATGAACCCCGAAATGAGCTGTCTGTCTCCAGCTCAACGCTTTTCATTCCTGTGAATGATATTCAATTCCGAATCGCCCCTGTCTGTTAACACAGAAGGGGTCAGTTTTTCAGAGCAGTCTGTCCCATTCTCAGCTAGGTTACAAGGCGCTCTGTCGCCAGTACCTATGACTGGTCGGTAGGGTAACCTCCATTATAACTTTTTTTCTTTGGGTCTATGTTTAATGCGTATGGTCCAGCACTGGGTGCCAGCCGGTTACCGGAATACATCTTACTTCCTAAACCGAATGAGGCTCGTTGTGACAACAGTTCCCCTAAGTAGCACTGTCAATCGGGGTACGTCACTGATCACCGGAGCCCTTGTACCTAGAGTGTACCTGTTTTTTCAACCCTGAGGTCCACAGTATTCACGAGTGTCATAAGTGTTGTGTCTCCAGCATGTGAGTTAAATGAAAAGTGCCCCTTCTCCACGTTCAGACACACGGTTGTCAAAGGTGGAAATGGAAAAAGAATCGAGCGATGCATACCTCGGTTGCCTCAACTCTGGTACAGATATTTTATCCAGGTGGGGCTCTCTCCCTCAGGAGTGGAGGCTACACCTCTGGACTTGGCCCCAGAGAGGTCTAATCTGACGGCTAGAGGTTTACGTCTGAACTTGATTGCTACTATTCAGTCCAAAAGGGCGCCATCCACGAGAGGGCTGTATACGTATACGTGGCACGCGTTTGAGCTTTGGTGCCAAAATAAAGGAATTGTTCCTATTCAAAGTTCTCTGGGGGACATTTTAATGTTCCTACAGGAGCATTTTGAGCAGGGTGCTTCATTCTCCACTTTGAAAGTGTATATGGCGGCTATTTCAGCGTGTCATGTAGGAATTGATGGCGCCAGTCCAGAGGCTCATCCCCTGGCGGTGCGGTTCCTAAAAGGTGTGTGCCGTCTCAGACGGGTCTCTAAACCTATTGCGCCCATTTGGGATTTAGCTTTAGTTTTGGATGCTGTGGGTTAGTCCCCTTTGACCCACTGGAGTCTGTGGATCTGAAGATCTTCTCCTACAAGACCACCTTGCTTGTGGCTTTGGCCTCGGCTAAACGCGTTTAGGTTCTCCACACGTTATCCATACACACTTCCTGTACTCATTTCACCCCTGGCGACTCAAAGGTGACGTTACGTCTGAATGCAGCCTTCGTCCCGAGAGTCATGGTTATGTCCTTAGCTTTCAAGGTATTTCCCTTTTCGCCTCCTTTTTCTTCTGAAGAGCAACAGAGGTTACATGCCCTCTTTCCAGTATGAGCTTTACATGCGTACCTTGGGCGGACCCAGGATATCCGGTGACCAGCTTTTTGTCTCTTTTGCTAATCCAGCTGGCAGCAGGGCGCTTTCTAAACAGCATTTCTCCCACTCGATTGTGGAGGCTATCTCCCTGGCATATAGCAGCAAGGGGCACTCCACCAGGCGTCTGGCAGTGTCTTGGGTGTTATTTAAAGGGTTGACTGTAGTGGATATTTGTGCTGCGGATAGTTGGGCATCACCACACACTTTTTTGAGGTTTTATTGCTTGGATGTCACTGCTCCCAGTGTAGCCCACAGCGTGCTTACAGCTGGGACAGGGTCATCAGGCAGCGCGCAATGTGCGCAATACCCAATACCTAATTTCGCCCCCATCTCTGTTCCTCTCTACCAGAGCCTGAATCTGTCCAGCCATCCATCTCCAACAACGGTACCACCAGTACCATGGTGGTGAGCTGGGCGGCACCACCAGGGAATGTGGGGCAGTATGTGGTCCATCTGAACAGCACTGACCAAGTCTTTACCCCCGTATGGCTGAATTCCAACCAGCAGACACACACCTTCATGTACCTGTTAGCTGGGAGACAGTACACAGCCGTGGTGACCACTATCAGTGGGCCCTTCGATGAAACCTCAGGACCTGTAACTACAGCAACTCGTGAGTATAAGGGAGGAGCCAAGGGGAAAAGGGCCCAGAGTTCTACTTACAGTAGCATGCCTCCTTTGTCTGTCCGAGTTCATTCATTTGTTTTAACTGTTTAGTCTAAGACAAAGAACAATGTTTATTTCGCACCAGTCCAGAGTTAGCTTTCAGGATACTTTGCGCAAGGACATTCAATTCACGGATGTTATTTACAACTCAAGATAAATTGCTGTCAATTGTCTCTCTCAGAACCCAACCCGCCTGGGCCCATCGTGATCCTGGAGAAGACTACTAGTTCCATCACTGTGGAGTGGGGTGAAGCTCCTCTGATGGCCAACACCACCTTCAGTTACCTAGTGAAGTACCTGTCAACACAGACAGACGAAAAGACAGTCAATACCACAAATACAAGTCACACACTGCCAAGCCTTTCCTCTGGAACACCCTACAATATCTCTGTGGTTACAGTGGGAGTGCTATGGTTCCACAGTGAGGAGGTCTGGAGCAGTTTGGTCACAACCAGTGAGTGTCAACACACACACACACACACGTACATACACATGCGAGCATTCGAAAACCGACACACACAATCATTTCCAAACACATACACCCAAATACAATCCTGAGACTTTTGTTTTCTGTATTCATAACTATTGCTTTACTAACCTCTCTATGCTGTCTTTGATTGAATTTCCAAGGACCAGAGAGTGTCCAGTCACTCAGTGCAGTGACAGCAGAGGAGCACGTAACATTGACCTGGTCCAAGCCTGTGGGTCACAAACCAGGCTACAGCTACAGAGTGACCTGGACAAACTCCACTGGGTTCATCATCAGTAATACGACCACAGCTATGGAAAGCCTGCTCATCAATGGATTGGTCCCGGGTAGTCTGTATAACTTCGCTGTAACAATACAGACAGATGATGGAACAGAGGGCGCTCCAGTCTCAACCTCCAGCTGCACCAGTAAGATAATAGCATGTAGACTACCATACTGTACCACCAGTGTGTGATGCATTAAGAATGCATATAGGGATTTATAAAGGACGTACTATCGCAACTATCATCTACAGACACTGATCCAGATAGGGATCCTATTTTAGATGTATTATTGAACTGAGTTTTGGTCTCTTGTAAATAGGATTTTTGAACTGAGTTTTGATCTCTTGTAAATAAAAATGTCATTCAGCCATGGTCTGCACATTTTCTAGTAATACAATCAAACCTGAAACCTGAAAACCTCTCTCTCTCCCTCACTGTGCCATAGATGCCAGCCCTGTGTCCAACTTGAAGTGTTACTCTCCTAACGACCCCGACGCCAAGCTGACTCTGTCCTGGACCAAACCCAAAGGACTGAACCAGGGCTTTCAGATCACTGCTTATGAAACCATCCAACTCCCCCAGGGCCAGGTGAGGCTACACAATGTATTTCTCAAACAGTACAGTACATATTGGTCACCGAATCAAAAAATTTATTGATTGAATGAATGACTGAACGATTGCTTGATTAATTTATTAATTGATTGGTTTAGGTACACAATGAGACAAGTGGCGACTGTAACCCAGCCTGTGGTCACACAGTCCCTGGCCTGAAGCACAATACGGACTACACCCTGACCGTGACCACTCTGGGCTGTGGGGAAACCAGCACCGTCCAAAGCCTCACCTGCAAGACTGGCATTACTGGTATGTGATAGAAGCATAGTTCAATTGCAATGTAGGCTCAAATTTGATGGAATACGATATCACAACTTAATTACCCTCACCATTAGAACATTTATGTTTTTCACACAATGACATTGACAATATTAAAACCGTTATGTGTTGTACATGGATTTTCTTTACCTCTACAATATGTGTTGCCCGTGTAAAGATGTAGGATCTTCATTTGAGCCAGTTTGCTACGACAGGAAAATAATCCTGCAGCAACAGGAAATGTGAATTATGTGGATTATAATTAATGGACATTTTTGTAAGGGTTGTAATATTTTTTCGTAAGGGAAAATCAAGTCAAACATTTCTAAGTGGAAATGACAAACTTCAGAATACTTTATAAAACTCACATACACAGAGTATACCAAACATTAAGAACACCAAATGCAGTGTACCTCCCTCAGGACCCAGGTAGCTATTGCACTTTTACACTATGTGTTGACTGTATAAACCACCTAATACATTATACAATGATTCATAGTCATGTATGTAGACACCTGTAAGGTGCTATGAGCTGTTATGAGTACTTATAGATGTCTTACGATGATAAAATAAATGATGGATGTATTCGTAATATATTGCGTTCACAAGGCCTTCTCTTACATTTCTCTCCCTTCTTCTCTGGTCATTCTTATGTAGTGGTCACCAGTGTGGCTGTCGGGGTAACGCTTGGAGTTTTTGCCATCCTCTTCATCATCACTGCCGGCTTCATCATCTACTGGAGGAGGTGAGAGATCATCGTCGTAATACATACACTACTGGTCAAAAGTTTTAGAACACCTACTCATTCAAGGGTTTTTCTTTATTTTTACTATTTTCTACATTGTAGAATAATAGTGAAGACATCAAAACTATGAAATAACACATATGGAATCATGTAGTAACCAAAAATGTGTTAAACAAATCAAAATATATTTTATATTTGAGATTCTTCAAATAGCAACCCTTTGCCTTGGTGACAGCTTTGCACACTCTTGGCATTCTCTCAACCAGCTTCACCTGGAATGCTTTTCCAACAGTCTTGATGGAGTCCTCACATATCCTGAGCACAAACCATCTCAATTTGGTTGAGGTCGGGGGATTGTGGAGGCCAGGTAATCTGATGCAGCACTCCATCACTCTCCTTCTTGGTAAAATAGCCCTTACACAGCCTGAAGGTGTGTTGGGTCATTTTCCTGTTGAAAAACTAATGATAGTCCCACTAAGCCCAAACCAGATGGGATGGCGTATCGCTGCAGAATACTGTGGTAGCCATGCTGGTTAAGTGTGCCTTGAATTCTAAATAAATCACAGACAGTGTCACCAGCAAAGCACCCCCTCACCATAACACCTCCTCCTAATGCTTTCCGGTGGGAAATACACATGCGGAGATCATCCGTTCACCCACACAGCGTCTCACAAAGACACAGCTCTTGGAACCAAAAATCTCAAATTTGGACTCCAGACCAAAGGACAAATTTCCACTGGTCTAATGTCCATTGCTTTGGCCCAACCAAGTCTCTTCTTCTTATTGGTGTCCTTTAGTAGTGGTTTATTTGCAGCAATTCGACCATGAAGGCCTGATTCACACAGTCTCCTCTGAACAGTTGATGTTGAGATGTGTCTGTGACTTGAACTCTGTGAAGCATTTATTTGGGCTGCAATTTCTGAGGCTGGTAACTCTAATGAACGTATCCTCTGCAGCAGAGGTAACTCTGGGTCTTCCTTTCCTGTGGAGATCCAGTTTCATCATAGCGCTTGATGGTTTTTGCGACTGCACTTGAAGAAACTTTCAAAGTTATTGAAAAGTTCCGTATTGACTGACCTTCATGTCTTAAAGTAATGATGGACTGTCGTTTCTCTTTGCTTATTTGAGCGGTTCTTGCCATAATATGGACTTGGTCTTTTACCAAATGGGTCTGTATACCCCCTAAACCCCCACACCCCCACACCTTGTTCCAGAACAACTGATTGGCTCAAACACATTAAGAAGGAAATAAATTCCACTAATTAACTTTTAACAAGGCACACCTGTTAATTGAAATGCATTCCAGGTGACTACCTCATGAAGCTGGTTGAGAGAATGCCAAGATTGTGCAAAGCTGTCATCAAGGCAAAGGGTGGCTATTTGAAGAATCTCAAATATAAAATATTTTTTGATTTGTTTAACACTTTTTTGGTTACTACATGATTCTATATGTGTTATTTCATAGTTTTGATGTCTTCACTATTATTCTACAATGTAGAAAATAGTAAAAATAAAGAAAAACCCTTGAATGAGTAGGTGTTCTAAAACTTTTGACCGGTAGTGTATATGCATTTAGCAGACGCTTTTATCCAAAGCATACATTTTACTTATGGGTGGCCTCTGGAATCAAACCCACAATCCTGGTGTTGCAAGCACTATGCTCTACCAACTGAGCCATACAGGATCATCATAATCATCATCGTGCTCATCATCACTCGATAATTTAGATGGTTAAAAAAAAAAATTGGGGGATGGTCATATGATTTTTGTATGCATTTGTTTTTACAGACAAACCAAGAAAGACTCTTCAGACATCCAGATTCACTCTATGAGGTTATTATGATGATTCTTCACTTGTTTCTGATCCGTCTCAGTTTGAAATTGAATGCATTTTTTTCAGGGCTAAAGTGTGAGTATCAACTCTTATGGTAACCTATTAGGAGACTTGACACATTGAATGATGCTACTGTCTCTTGGTGTCACTCATGTGTTTGTGTTAATGCTTGTCTCCTGTGTCTCTATTAGCAGTACCGTGGCTGTGAGGGTGGAGGACTATGAAGCGTATTACAAGAAGCAGAGAGCAGACTCCAACTGTGGCTTTGCCGAGGAGTTTGAGGTAAAATATAAAGCTATTTATTCGTTCATACACATATTATGGATGTTCCATCAGGCATCAGTTGATGTTCTGTATTCTGTAAATATGCCTGTGTTTCTTTGTTAGCTACTCGTGCCTGGTGGCCTAACGTCTCCCTCTCCCTCTAGGACCTGAAGCTAGTGGGAACAGCCCAAGCAAAAACCAGCGCTTTGGCCATGGAGAACAAGTCCAAGAACCGCTACAACAATGTGCTTCCCTGTGAGTCAACCATGACCCCTGACCCCTGTCTCCATGACAACAACCCCTGTTCTCCTGCCACTGCTTACCATAGTTACCATTGCTTATCATATCTAATCCTCCATCCTCATTGCCGAACAGACTAACTCCTTTGTTTATTCAATAGCTTAGCTGTTTATTCAAGCAAGTGTTTACACTAGAGTGGTTGGGAGCATGATGCTCTGTCTCTGGGCAGAGTGACAGGAATTATCTTTCAGTTCTATCAATTGCTCATTGCTCCTCTTTCCCACATTCCAGATGATTCCTCAAGAGTGAAACTGTCCATCCATGGGAGTCCATTCGATGACTACATCAATTCTAACTACATCCCGGTGCGTACTGACCCATCATCATAATTTTCATTGCTATCATAATCAGCTTTCTCTGACCGTCTGTGCTTCAGCTCTGCTCTGGGGTTATTTCACAAAGCAAGATCGATATATAGCTAGATAACTTCAATTAACACTCAGATATAAGTATTTATTTTCAGGTTATAGAAGTATCTAATCTGTTATATCACATCTGTCTCACATTACCAGGATATACAGAGTTGAATGAAAATATTTAGAAAAGTTAGTTAGTGCTTGTAGTAGATGCTTACGTTCTGGGTCAATATGTTCCCACTGCCAGGGTTACAACTCCAGGAAGGAGTTTATTGCGGCCCAGGGTCCTTTGCCCGGCACTGTCAACGAGTTCTGGAGGATGATCTGGGAGAAGAACGTCCAGACTCTGGTCATGCTGACACGCTGTAACGAACAGGGACGAGTGAGTACACATACGCAGACACCATTTTGTTTGTGGGAAAGGGGATGTAACCATCTGCATGCAGAATATATAGTCATCTATTCAAATGCTCCTTCTCTGGTTCAGGTTGTTTAAGTGCTCCAGACTACCTTTCAGTCACTGCAGACCTCCCTATATGGTGTCAAGCTAGTCTTGAATGCACCAAAAATGAAATTCATGAATTTCACCATAGCCCGATCTCAGCCAGAGAAGGTTAGCATTTTCACATCTGGGGGCACATCCATTGAAAAGGTGTCATCCTACAAATACTTTGGTATATAGTTGGACCAGAAGCTCTCTACAAAGTTCACAAGGATAGTCTTGTGAAGAAGCTTAAACTGAAATGTGTTGTTTTTTTCACAACAAGGCTTGTTTTCTGTTTGAGGCTAGAATGAAGCTTGTTCAAGCCATGTTTCTTTCAGTAATTGATTATGGTGTACATGCATGCAGTCTCCTCTGTGCTACAGAGACTGGACTCAGTCTATCATGCATCCTTGCGCTTTGTAACAAATGCCAAGTCTCTGACCCACCAATTGCACCTTTTATCAAATGGTGGGCTGGACCTTGCTTTACATGTGCAGACAACTACATTGGTACTTTATGTGTTCATATACAACCTATGGTTCTAACGAGGAACTTAGCCTAAGATGCTTTTGGGAAATCGGGCTCAGATTGGCATGATGACGTGTTGCTGTGCTGATTGTACGGTACGTTTTATACTTTGTAATGTTGTACTGACTGCTGCTGCCTTCTTGGCCAGGTCTGGTCTCCCTTGTAAAAGAGACTGTGTCTCAATGGGAATTTCCTTGTTAATTGAAAACAAATCTAACAGACACACACAAGACAGCACACTACCAGATTCAGGGCCGGATCAGTCTCGACGCCAGTCGTCAAGCCCAAGCAAGGATGGTGACCAAAATGAAAATATTTACACAAACAGAAATTGCAAAAGGACAAGAGTATTTACACAAACAAACACTGGCAGGCCACCAGGCCGAAAGACTAACCTGCCCACCTCTCTCTCACTAAGTGCCAAACCAACACACCTGTGCAATGATCAATTATCAAGGGCTGCTTTCAGTACGAAAATAAATGTGTGGAACGTTCAATTAAATGGAAACTGTGCTGTACTGAACGACTAGATGAAAAACAGGGAGCATTGTCTTCTTCTTCAAAATTGGGTTGCTTATTGTTAGTAAATGGCTTTAAGCTACAGTACCAGTCAAAAGTTTGGACACACGTACTCATTCTAGGGTTTCTTTATTTGTGTTATTTTCTACATTATAAAATAATAGTGAAGACATCAAAACTATGAAATAACACATGGAATCATGTAGCAACACACAAAATGTTAACATATTAAAATATGCATATTTAGCATATGCAGCATATGTGGGAACTTCTTCAAGACTGTTGGAAAAGCGTTCCAGATGAAGCTGGTTGAGAGAATGGCAAAAGTGTGCAAAGCTGTCATCAAGGCAAAGGGTGTGTCACTCTCGTTGATAGATGGATCAGACCAAGGTGCAGCGTGGTATGCGTACATAATCCTTTATTAACTGAATACAGAATCAAAACAACAAAATACAAACGAACATGAAGTTCAACAGGCTACACAAACACAAGCCAATACAGAAACAAGATCCCACAACTAAGGTAGGCAAAATGGCTGCCTAAGTATGATCCCCAATCAGAGACAACGATCGACAGCTGCCTCTGATTGGGAACCACACCCGGCCAACATAGAAATAGAAAATCTAGAATTCACACCCTGACCAAACCAACTAGAGAAAACAGGGCTCTCAAGGTCAGGGTGTGTCAGGGTGGCTACTTTGGATAATCTTTTTTGGTTACTACATGATTCCATACGTGTTATTTCATCGTTTGGTGTCTTCACTATTATTCTACAATGTAGAAAATAGTAAAAATAAAGAAAAACCCTTGAATGTGTAGGTGTGTCCAAACTTTTGACTGGTACTGTATATCACCATCATCTAGTGGCCACAATAAATGAATGACAAACACAATTTGGTTTAGGACTCCGGCACTGCAGGAAGAGGTATATCACCAATATTAGTGTTGCGCTTTTTTCAACCACAAAAGAAGAAGAAAATGTACTACTTTAAAATGGGGAGAGCCTCAATGGCACTTCCCATGCGGTCACAGACACCATAATGGCAAAGATACAAAGATGAGTCCTCTATATAACTCTATGGGAGGACCTCCTGACCCACATGTCCTCACACTAAGCTACCCCAATTCATAACAACACACCTGTCTCTCACCCACCCACCTCTCTCTGCTCAGGTCAAATGTGAGGAATACTATTCATCTGAGACCAAGCACTTTGAGTATATCACCGTGACAACCACCTCTGAGATCCCCCTAGAAGACTGGACCATCAGGGACTTTGACGTAAAAAATGTAAGTTGCTGTGATAACAGAGGAGGCTGGTGGGAAGAGCTATAGGAGGACAGGCTCATTGTTATGGCTGGAATGGAATAAATGGAACGGTATCAAACACATCAAACATATGGAAACCACATGTTTGATGTGTTTGATACCGTTCCATTTATTCCATTCCAGCCATAACAATGAGCCCGTCCTCCTATAGCTCCTCTCAGCCTCCACTGTGTGATAATGAGGGAGACAAATATTTTCCTCTTCTGCTGCTTAGTGGGTAAAACCAGAGCAATATACATGGCTCTGGGAAAAACTATCCCTTATAGCTAGCATTTTGAAAATTAATTTTAGCAGATATTTTCAGATCCGACTATGGATCCTGGAAGGGTTCATTCATTACATGTTATGCATACCTTAGTGCTTATCAGTAAGTGTCCCTGTGTTTGTGATTGGCTGACAGGTGAAGACGGCAGAGACACGCTCGGTACGTCACTTCCACTTCACAGCCTGGCCAGACCACGGCGTCCCCGAGACCACCGAACTGCTCATCAACTTCAGACACCTGGTTCGAGAACACATGGACCAGTACTCACGCCACTCCCCCACTGTCGTCCACTGCAGGTACATGCACACGCACACACACACACACAAACATTGTTTATCTTAGTTAACTTCAAGAAGTGTTATTGGTTTGGAAAGTAAATTAACATTATTTCTCTCTCCCTCTCCCTCTTGCTCTCTCTCTCCTCTCTCTCCATTCAGTGCGGGTGTGGGTCGTACAGGCACCTTCATTGCCATCGACCGGCTGATCTTCCAGATAGAGAGGGAGGGTATGGTGGACGTGTACGGCACCATCCATGAACTGCGCATGCACCGGCCCCTCATGGTGCAGACAGAGGTCAGTCACTGCCTACACTGGTCTACATTTCAGCATGTTTCTGGGTTTATTACAGGCCTGCTGTACAATACATCACTGTGGTTAAAAGTGGAAGTTATGCTACAGGTGCTTATGTGGTCAGTAGGTGAAATGTTATGACATCTGAACAGTCAGTTTGCTTCATCCTATTGGAGTACATTGTGTTATTGTCTTACAGGAGCAGTATGTGTTCCTAAACCAGTGCGCCATGGACATCATCCGATCCAGAACTGGAACCAACGTGGATTTAATCTACCAGAACACAGCTGCACTCACCATCTACGAGAACGTAGAACCGAGGAAAGATACATTTAAGAATGGCTACCACAACGCATAGGCCTCACGTCCACTCTTTCCTCTCTCTATTCCTCCCCACTCTTCCTCCACTCCCCTTCTCCACTATCAGGCAGACAGGCCTGGAGAGACGAGTTTAGGAAAGGGAAAGTATTTTTAAGTCTCTCACTGTATTTATTGATCTACTTGATCATGTTGCCTTACACTTTTTTTTATTGATCTAGTTTTTGTAGTATTTATTTGGTAAACATGTTGTGGAAGTTGGAAAAATAACAAGGGAGGTAACTGTTTTTTCAGAGGAACAATGTACAATTTTCATCCAAAGACCAACAATGGAATGTACATAAAATTATATTGTAGAGATGTAATTCTTATATTTCCATATTTTTATATTGCTGATACTTTGAATATCTGCTTGCTCTCTTATTATGATTGTTGTAGGATTGCCAACATTTTAAGAATACTTGCTCAGGTAATATATGTGAAATGATGTGTGGTTATACTATGTGAGAAGTGCCATGCCTTTGTAAATGAATACAAAGATATATACAACACCAGTCAAAGGTTTGGACACACCTACTCATTCAAGGGTTTGTCTTTATTTTTACTATTTTCTACATTGTAGAATAATATTGAAGACATCAAACTATGAAATAACACATATGGAATCATGTAGTAACCAAAAAAGTGTTGACTGACCATGTATTAAAGTAATGATGGACTGTCGTTTCTCTTTGCTTATTTGAGCTGTTCTTGCAATAATATGGACTTGGTCTTTTACCAAATAGGGCGATCTTCTGTATACCCCTCCAACTGATTGGCCCAAACGCATTAAGAAGGAAATTCCACAAATTAACTTTTAAGAAGGCACACCTGTTAATTGAAATGCATTCCAGGTGACTACCTCATGAAGCTGGTTGAGAGAATGCCAAGAGTGTGCAAAGCTGTCATCAAGGCAAAGGGTGGCTATTTGAAGAATCTCAAATATAAAATATATTTTGATTTATTTAACACTTTGTTGGTTACTACATGATTCCATATGTGTTATTTCATAGTTTTGATGTCTTCACTATTATTCTACAATGTAATAACTACTAACAATAAAGAAAAACTCTTGAATGAGTAGGTGCGTCCAAACTTTTGACTGGTAGTGTATATATATATAAATATACATTTAAATGCAGATCTCGTGTATTGTTAAATGGGCCCAATGTTGTGTTGCCATGTATCTCCATCTTTAGGTAGGGATTAGCACCCAACATAACAATTATCCACACAAAAAAATCTTAAACAAACAAATATCCTCTCCTCCCTTCTTTGCCTTGATGTGCCCTCCCAAGAGTTTCCACTAGGTGGTGCAAATACATTCTTCTTTATGTGCAGTGACAGGACAATTACAGTACACCGTTTTATAGGAGGAAAGATAACTACTACTGGCAATAGGCCTATACAAATATTAGTTAATATTAGATATCTAAAGTCAAATGTTAAACTTTCACTCCAGAGAATTTGGATATCCAAACAAGTTTAAAATGAGGAGTTTCATGGGAACCTTTGGGATTTTATGCACTGTTCTGCGTAATGCACTGGATGCATTTACGTTTTTACACTGTAGCTTTTTAAATTTTCCTATTGATGTTTAATTAAGGTTGGTGTACATATTCTTGAGGTGATCATGAGAAATGATTGAGAAACTGCTGTGTGAGCCTGTGGCCCTCCTGACTGTTGAAACCCACGTTGTGCAATACGAAATCACCATTCAATACGAAATCACCATTCACCACACTTCCGTCTGTAAACTCAGCTCATCTCTCACCCTCAAATACTCAGAGGTTACGCATTATGAAACGTTTCCCTACTGTTTGTTGATGACCTACTGTATGTTCTATAGAAAGTGGTTAATATAATGCTGTCATAATGTCTATCTGTGATGTTTCTATCATAGGAGCTGGAAAAGGTTTGCAGTCATTGGGATGGCAGTTTTATATGAGGCGATTTGCCCTTTTTGGAAATATGTGGTTATATATACTGTATTCATGGGCCCCGTCCAGAAACAACCTCTACTCACCAGATCAGAAAGAGTTGTATTGGTAAAAGCAATATGGTAGTTGCTCTACCTAATTATCTGATAGTGATATGCTAGGTGGAATTTTTGCCAAATCTACACAAATATCTATAAAGACCAAGGGAATAAGGGATGTTTCTGGATATAGGTCATAGATTTAAAGACCAGCTGTGATTTAATTTAAAGCCACTATCCTGATATTGTTGTACTGTCTTTGTATCATAATGTACAATGCTTATACCGAAAATAGTCTTCCTCAGAGTTTCAGGAAGTTTTATGGAGTGGTGTAGGAATTTTGTTACAATGCTGTGTGATACACTATGCGATGCTTGCTGGTACAATGCAAAGGAGGGAAAGGTAAAGATTGACTATTTGTATCCTTCCATCTGTCGATACTGGGATTAAAGATGTTGCACTCTTTTCTCTCTAGAAGTGTCTGTGAGCTTCTCTGTTTCACTATTTGCCCACCATGTCCATAGTGTTGATTGAGACAAAAGCCCAAGCCTTTGTGCAATTAGGCTACACTAACTGGGATAAAATACTTCAACAAAAGATTCATTGAAACACGCAACAAATTGTACCATTTGGTAACCAGGTAGTTAGTTAGTCTGTGTTGAATTCTTTGAAGTACCAGAAAGTATCATTTGTAAATTCCTAATGAACATCAGCTAAAACAGGACAAGGTTAGGACTGTTTATTGTTAACCCTTTCACAAAGGCTCATTGTTACTTTGTTCTGGGAGAAACAGCATTTTTAAGGTATTTTGATGGAGGAATGTCCCTGGACATGTGGGCAAACCTCAGTGCTCTATGGGCCTCTAGGCCATGTTGCTGAGTCAGGGGTTAGTACAATGTAGCGACAGGTATAAAAAGGAAGGTTTTAAACAGGTAGGATATCAGTTCCACAGCAAGAGCAGAAGCAGCAGCACAGAGAGAC
The DNA here is from genome assembly GCF_964263955.1 of Coregonus lavaretus. NCBI lineage: Eukaryota > Metazoa > Chordata > Actinopteri > Salmoniformes > Salmonidae > Coregonus > Coregonus lavaretus. The sequence goes on along the minus strand of NC_139996.1, from coordinate 46,263,031 downwards.
AAAATGACCTCCACCGGCATGAACATGAACAGCAAAGTATATTTTAGTGCAAATATAAACATAAATTTTCCTAGTGTCAGAGCACAAGACAACCTTAATTGCAGAAACCTGATTACTAGTGGGATTGGGTAGGGCCCAAAATGTAGCAATGTCTTTTTGTAAGTTTGAATGGTTAATTAAAATGATTCCTGCTTATTTTCAGATCACCTTCTACGAGGACAGGAACTTCCAGGGTCGTTCCTATGAGTGTATGAGCAACTGCCCTGACATGTCCTCCTACCTGAGCCGCTGCCAGTCCTGCAGGGTTGAGAGCGGCTGCTTCATGGTCTATGACCGCCCCAACTACATGGGAAGCCAGTGGTTCATGAGGAGGGGAGAGTACTCTGACTACCAGCGCATGATGGGAATGAACGACATCAGGTCCTGTCGCATGATCCCCATGGTAAACCCAATAACATTTAGTTTGTAGCCTTTTACAGCGTTGATTTTTGAGATACACCTGTGTCCATTCCTCAATATGTCTACAATCTATGATACTACATTACAAATTTTTTAGGAAGTTCCTGAGCTGTGCAGATGTCTCACTAAAACATGTTGTTCATCATATTACAGCACAGAGGACCTTACAGGATGAGGATCTACGAGAGGGAGAACTTCGGAGGTCAGATGCACGAGATGATGGACGACTGTGACGACGTCATGGGTCGTTACCGCATGAGCAACTGCATGTCCTGCAACGTTATGGACGGCCACTGGCTCATGTATGAGCAACCCCAGTACAGAGGCAGGATGATGTACATGTGGCCTGGAGAGTACAGAAACTTCAATCAGATGAGCATGGGCTCTATGGGCATGAGATTCATGAGCATGAGGCGTATCAACGAGTCCTGTTACTAGATATTGCTTTACTGATGTAAACAAGAGAAGCCATTGAATAAAATGTATTTAAAAAAAGAAGCATTTATTGCACGTTTCTTGTTTATTCTTTACTCAAACACCTTGACAGGCCATACTGAAAACATGCAAATATGTCATTTACCTACCAATTCTTAATGGCCCAAGAAATATACACTGCTCAAAAAAATAAAGGGAACACTTAAACAACACAATGTAACTCCAAGTCAATCACACTTCTGTGAAATCAAACTGTCCACTTAGGAAGCAACACTGATTGACAATAAATGTCACATGCTGTTGTGCAAATGGAATAGACAACAGGTGGAAATTATAGGCAATTAGCAAGACACCCCCAATAAAGGACCGGTTTTGCAGGTGGTGACCACAGACCACTGTAGTATATTAAAATTATGTCTTTGTTAAAGGTTTTTCATGAAGAAATGGAAGGTTGATTATTGTTATCCAGAGGGAAGGTTTTAGCGTGACGTCACATATGACAAACAGGAAGTGGGTGGTAAGATACGGGGATTGAACAGTAGAGGGAGCTATTCAACTCTTGGAAGGCTATATAAAGGGGGGAGCGGTGACGAAGAGTTAGAATGCAGCAAGATTTATTTGGGGTCTGATTCTCCGGATATTGTGTCCGTACTTACGCTGGAACCTCGTGGTTTGAATAAAGGCCTTTGAACCCGATCCAACCTAAGCAGACTTCTTGATTGACGACAACACCTTCCAATAACCATACACTACACCACTTCTCAGTTCCTATGCTTCCTGGCTGATGTTTTGGTCACTTTTGAATGATTGCGGTGCTTTCACTCCAGTGGTAGCATAAGACGGATTCTACAACCCACACAAGTGGCTCAGGTAGTGCAGCTCATCCAGGATGGCACATCAATGCGAGCTGTGGCAAGAAGGTTTGCTGTGTCTGTCAGCGTAGTGTCCAGAGCATGGAGGCGCTACCAGGAGACAGGCCAGTACATCAGGAGAAGTGGAGGAGGCCGTAGGAGGGCAACAACCCAGCAGCAGGACTGCTACCTCCGCCTTTGTGCAAGGAGGAGCAGGAGGAGCACTGCCAGAGCCCTGCAAAATGACCTCCAGCAGGCCACAAATGTGCATGTGTCTGCTCAAACGGTCAGAAACAGACTCCATGAGGGTGGTATGAGGGCCCAACGTCCACAGGTGGGGGTTGTGCTTACAGCCCAACACCGTGCAGGACGTTTGGCATTTGCCAGAGAACACCAAGATTGGCAAATTCGCCACTGGCGCCAAGTGCTCTTCACAGATGAAAGCAGGTTCACACTGAGCACATGTGACAGACGTGACAGAGTCTGGAGACGCGGTGGAGAACGTTCTGCTGCCTGCAACATCCTCCAACATGACCGGTTTGGCGGTGGGTCAGTCATGGTGTGGGGTGGCAATTCTTTGGGGGGCCACACAGCCCTCCATGTGCTCGCCAGAGGTAGCCTGACTGCCATTAGGTACCGAGATGAGATCCTCAGACCCCTTGTGAGACCATATTCTGGTGCGGTTGGCCCTGGGTTCCTCCTAATGCAAGACAATGCTAGACCTCATGTGGCTGGAGTGTGTCAGCAGTTCCTGCGAGAGGAAGGCATTGATGCTATGGACTGGCCCGCCCGTTCCCCACACCTGAATCCAATTGAGCACATCTGGGACATCATGTCTCGCTCCATCCACCAACGCCACGTTGCACCAGACTGTCCAGGAGTTGGCGGATGCTTTAGTCCAGGTCTGGGAGGAGATCCCTCAGGAGACCATCCGCCACCTCATCAGGAGCATGCCCAGGCGTTGTAGGGAGGTCATACAGGCACGTGGAGGCCACACACACTACTCAGCCTCATTTTGACTTGTTTTAAGGACATTACATCAAAGTTGGATCAGCCTGTAGTGTGTTTTTCCACTTTAATTTTGAGGGTGATTCCAAATCCAGACCTCCATGGGTTGATAAATTTGATTTCCATTGATGATTTTTGTGTGATTTTGTTGTCAGCACATTCAACTATGTAAAGTATTTAATAAGATTATATCATTCTTTCAGATCTAGGATGTGTTATTTTAGTGTTCCCTTTATTTTTTTGAGCAGTGTATAAAAAACACTAAAACATATTATACTAAAATACAAATGTGGTTTATTTACTGTTCCTAAAGTCTGATTTCCAGTGTCTTTTCACAAAAAATAAATATATGCAAGTTACAATAATGATTCCAGTGTCTGTGCCAATAACTTAAGGTTACTTTCATAACCCAGGTTCTCTGATAATATGAGTGAGATGAATCACATATAGGGATTAGCTGAAGGTGGATCACTATGAAGAACTAATCACACAAGAGACAGAGGTCGAGTGGCAAATGAGATGAGCCCTCCCTACTTATAAGGCGCCACTCGCCCGCCCTCTGGTCATTCTCAAGCATGCCTCTATTCCTTGCGCTCTTGTAAGCAGGGAAATGCGGTGATATATCTCACTCATATTATCAGAGAACCTGGGTTACAAATACCCGTTTTGATGTATCACATATGGGGATACATCCCGGTGCGTACTGACCCATCATCATAATTTTCATTGCTATCATAATCAGCTTTCTCTGACCATCTGTGCTTCAGCTCTGCTCTGGGGTTATTTCACAGAGCAAGGTCAATATAGCTAGATAACTTCAATTAACACTCAGATATAAGTATTTATTTTCAGGTTATAGAAGTATCTAATCTGTTATATCACATCTGTCTCACATTACCAGGATATACAGAGTTGAATGAAAATATTTAGAAAAGTTAGTTAGTGCTTGTAGTAGATGCTTACGTTCTGGGTCAATATGTTCCCACTGCCAGGGTTACAACTCCAGGAAGGAGTTTATTGCGGCCCAGGGTCCTTTGCCCGGCACTGTCAACGAGTTCTGGAGGATGATCTGGGAGAAGAACGTCCAGACTCTGGTCATGCTGACACGCTGTAACGAACAGGGACGAGTGAGTACACATACGCAGACACCATTTTGTTTGTGGGAAAGGGGATGTAACCATCTGCATGCAGAATATATAGTCATCTACTCAAATGCTCCTTCTCTGGTTCAGATTGTTGAAGTGCTCCAGACTACCTTTCAGTCACTGCAGACCTCCCTATATGGTGTCAAGCTAGTCTTGAATGCACCAAAAATGAAATTCATGAATTTCACCATAGCCCGATCTCAGCCAGAGAAGGTTAGCATTTTCACATCTGGGGGCACATCCATTGAAAAGGTGTCATCCTACAAATACTTTGGTATATAGTTGGACCAGAAGCTCTCTACAAAGTTCACAAGGATAGTCTTGTGAGGAAGCTTAAACTGAAATGTGTTGTTTTTTTCACAACAAGGCTTGTTTTCTGTTTGAGGCTAGAATGAAGCTTGTTCAAGCCATGTTTCTTTCAGTAATTGATTATGGTGTACATGCATGCAGTCTCCTCTGTGCTACAGAGACTGGACTCAGTCTATCATGCATCCTTGCGCTTTGTAACAAATGCCAAGTCTCTGACCCACCAATTGCACCTTTTATCAAATGGTGGGCTGGACCTTGCTTTACATGTGCAGACAACTACATTGGTACTTTATGTGTTCATATACAACCTATGGTTCTAACGAGGAACTTAGCCTAAGATGCTTTTGGGAAATCGGGCTCAGATTGGCATGATGACGTGTTGCTGTGCTGATTGTGCGGTACGTTTTATACTTTGTAATGTTGTACTGACTGCTGCTGCCTTCTTGGCCAGGTCTGGTCTCCCTTGTAAAAGAGACTGTGTCTCAATGGGAATTTCCTTGTTAATTGAAAACAAATCTAACAGACACACACAAGACAGCACACTACCAGATTCAGGGCCGGATCAGTCTCGACGCCAGTCGTCAAGCCCAAGCAAGGATGGTGACCAAAATGAAAATATTTACACAAACAGAAATTGCAAAAGGACAAGAGTATTTACACAAACAAACACTGGCAGGCCACCAGGCCGAAAGACTAACCTGCCCACCTCTCTCTCACTAAGTGCCAAACCAACACACCTGTGCAATGATCAATTATCAAGGGCTGCTTTCAGTACGAAAATAAATGTGTGGAACGTTCAATTAAATGGAAACTGTGCTGTACTGAACGACTAGATGAAAAACAGGGAGCATTGTCTTCTTCTTCAAAATTGGGTTGCTTATTGTTAGTAAATGGCTTTAAGCTACAGTACCAGTCAAAAGTTTGGACACACGTACTCATTCTAGGGTTTCTTTATTTGTGTTATTTTCTACATTATAAAATAATAGTGAAGACATCAAAACTATGAAATAACACATGGAATCATGTAGCAACACACAAAATGTTAACATATTAAAATATGCATATTTAGCATATGCAGCATATGTGGGAACTTCTTCAAGACTGTTGGAAAAGCGTTCCAGATGAAGCTGGTTGAGAGAATGGCAAAAGTGTGCAAAGCTGTCATCAAGGCAAAGGGTGTGTCACTCTCGTTGATAGATGGATCAGACCAAGGTGCAGCGTGGTATGCGTACATAATCCTTTATTAACTGAATACAGAATCAAAACAACAAAATACAAACGAACATGAAGTTCAACAGGCTACACCAACACAAGCCAAAACAGAAACAAGATCCCACAACTAAGGTAGGCAAAATGGCTGCCTAAGTATGATCCCCAATCAGAGACAACGATCGACAGCTGCCTCTGATTGGGAACCACACCCGGCCAACATAGAAATAGAAAATCTAGAATTCACACCCTGACCAAACCAACTAGAGAAAACAGGGCTCTCAAGGTCAGGGTGTGTCAGGGTGGCTACTTTGGATAATATTTTTTGGTTACTACATGATTCCATACGTGTTATTTCATCGTTTGGTGTCTTCACTATTATTCTACAATGTAGAAAATAGTAAAAATAAAGAAAAACCCTTGAATGTGTAGGTGTGTCCAAACTTTTGACTGGTACTGTATATCACCATCATCTAGTGGCCACAATAAATGAATGACAAACACAATTTGGTTTAGGACTCCGGCACTGCAGGAAGAGGTATATCACCAATATTAGTGTTGCGCTTTTTTCAACCACAAAAGAAGAAGAAAATGTACTACTTTAAAATGGGGAGAGCCTCAATGGCACTTACCATGCGGTCACAGACACCATAATGGCAAAGATACAAAGATGAGTCCTCTATATAACTCTATGGGAGGACCTCCTGACCCACATGTCCTCACACTAAGCTACCCCAATTCATAACAACACACCTGTCTCTCACCCACCCACCTCTCTCTGCTCAGGTCAAATGTGAGGAATACTATTCATCTGAGACCAAGCACTTTGAGTATATCACCGTGACAACCACCTCTGAGATCCCCCTAGAAGACTGGACCATCAGGGACTTTGACGTAAAAAATGTAAGTTGCTGTGATAACAGAGGAGGCTGGTGGGAAGAGCTATAGGAGGACAGGCTCATTGTTATGGCTGGAATGGAATAAATGGAACGGTATCAAACACATCAAACATATGGAAACCACATGTTTGATGTGTTTGATACCGTTCCATTTATTCCATTCCAGCCATAACAATGAGCCCGTCCTCCTATAGCTCCTCTCAGCCTCCACTGTGTGATAATGAGGGAGACAAATATTTTCCTCTTCTGCTGCTTAGTGGGTAAAACCAGAGCAATATACATGGCTCTGGGAAAAACTATCCCTTATAGCTAGCATTTTGAAAATTAATTTTAGCAGATATTTTCAGATCCGACTATGGATCCTGGAAGGGTTCATTCATTACATGTTATGCATACCTTAGTGCTTATCAGTAAGTGTCCCTGTGTTTGTGATTGGCTGACAGGTGAAGACGGCAGAGACACGCTCGGTACGTCACTTCCACTTCACAGCCTGGCCAGACCACGGCGTCCCCGAGACCACCGAACTGCTCATCAACTTCAGACACCTGGTTCGAGAACACATGGACCAGTACTCACGCCACTCCCCCACTGTCGTCCACTGCAGGTACATGCACACGCACACGCACACACACACACACACACACACACACACACACACACACACACACACACACACACACACACACACACACACACACACACACACACACACACACACACACAAACATTGTTTATCTTAGTTAACTTCAAGAAGTGTTATTGGTTTGGAAAGTAAATTAACATTATTTCTCTCTCCCTCTCCCTCTTGCTCTCTCTCTCCTCTCTCTCCATTCAGTGCGGGTGTGGGTCGTACAGGCACCTTCATTGCCATCGACCGGCTGATCTTCCAGATAGAGAGGGAGGGTATGGTGGACGTGTACGGCACCATCCATGAACTGCGCATGCACCGGCCCCTCATGGTGCAGACAGAGGTCAGTCACTGCCTACACTGGTCTACATTTCAGCATGTTTCTGGGTTTATTACAGGCCTGCTGTACAATACATCACTGTGGTTAAAAGTGGAAGTTATGCTACAGGTGCTTATGTGGTCAGTAGGTGAAATGTTATGACATCTGAACAGTCAGTTTGCTTCATCCTATTGGAGTACATTGTGTTATTGTCTTACAGGAGCAGTATGTGTTCCTAAACCAGTGCGCCATGGACATCATCCGATCCAGAACTGGAACCAACGTGGATTTAATCTACCAGAACACAGCTGCACTCACCATCTACGAGAACGTAGAACCGAGGAAAGATACATTTAAGAATGGCTACCACAACGCATAGGCCTCACGTCCACTCTTTCCTCTCTCTATTCCTCCCCACTCTTCCTCCACTCCCCTTCTCCAGTATCAGGCAGACAGGCCTGGAGAGACGAGTTTAGAAAAGGGAAAGTATTTTTAAGTCTCTCACTGTATTTATTGATCTACTTTATCATGTTGCCTTACACTTTTTTTTATTGATCTAGTTTTTGTAGTATTTATTTGGTAAACATGTTGTGGAAGTTGGAAAAATAACAAGGGAGGTAACTGTTTTTTCAGAGGAACAATGCACAATTTTCATCCAAAGACCAACAATGGAATGTACATAAAATTATATTGTAGAGATGTAATTCTTATATTTCCATATTTTTATATTGCTGATACTTTGAATATCTGCTTGCTCTCTTATTATGATTGTGGTAGGATTGCCAACATTTTAAGAATACTTGCTCAGGTAATATATGTGAAATTATGTGTGGTTATACTATGTGAGAAGTGCCATGCCTTTGTAAATGAATACAAAGATATATACAACCAGTCAAAGGTTTGGACACACTTACTCATTCAAGGGTTTTTCTTTATTTTTACTATTTTCTACATTGTAGAATAATATTGAAGACATCAAAACTATGAAATAACACATATGGAATCATGTAGTAACAAAAAAGTGTTGACTGACCATGTATTAAAGTAATGATGGACTGTCGTTTCTCTTTGCTTATTTTAGCTGTTCTTGCCACAATATGGACTTGGTCTTTTACCAAATAGGGCTATCTTCTGTATACCCCTCCTACCTTGTCACAACACAACTGATTGGCCCAAACGCATTAAGAAGGAAATTCCACAAATTAACTTTTAAGGCGGCACACCTGTTAAATGAAATGCATTCCAGGTGACTACCTCATTAAGCTTGTTGAGAGAATGCCAAGAGTGTGCAAAGCTGTCATCAAGGCAAAGGGTGGCTATTTGAAGAATCTCAAATATAAAATATATTTTGATTTATTTAACACTTTGTTGGTTACTACATGATTCCATATGTGTTTTTTCATAGTTTTGATGTCTTCACTATTATTCTACAATGTAATAAATACTAACAATAAAGAAAAACTCTTGAATGAGTAGGTGTGTCCAAACTTTTGACTGGTAGTGTATATATATATATATATATATATATATATATATATATATATATATATATAAATATACATTTAAATGCAGATCTCATGTATTGTTAAATGGGCCCAATGTTGTGTTGCCATGTATCTCCATCTTTAGGTAGGGATTAGCACCCAACATAACAATTATCCACACAACAAAATCTTAAACAAACAAATAACCTCTCCTCCCTTCTTTGCCTTGATGTGCCCTCCCAAGAGTTTCCACTAGGTGGTGCAAATACATTCTTCTTTATGTGCAGTGACAGGACAATTACAGTACACCGTTTTATAGGAGGAAAGATAACTACTACTGGCAATAGGCCTATACAAATATTAGTTAATATTAGATATCTAAAGTCAAATGTTAAACTTTCACTCCAGAGAATTTGGATATCTAAACAAGTTTAAAACGAGGAGTTTCATGAGAACCTTTGGGGTTTTATGCACTGTTCTGCGTAATGCACCGGATGCATTTACGTTTTTACACTGTAACTTTTTAAATTATCCTATTGATGTTTAATTAAGGTTGGTGTACATATTCTTGAGGTGATCATGAGAAATGATTGAGAAACTGCTGTGTGAGCCTGTGGCCCTCCTGACTGTTGAAAGCTATGTTGTGCAATACGAAATCACCATTCAATACGAAATCACCATTCACCACACTTCCGTCTGTAAACTCAGCTCATCTCTCACCCTAAAATACTCAGAGGTTACGCATTATGAAACGTTTCCGTACTGTTTGTTGTTGACCTACTGTATGTTCTATAGAAAGTGGTTAATGTAATGCTGTCATAATGTCTATCTGTGATGTTTCTATCATAGGAGCTGGAAAAGGTTTGCAGTCATTGGGATGGCAGTTTTATATGAGGCGATTTGCCCTTTTTGGAAATATGTGGTTATATATACTGTATTCATGGGCCCCGTCCAGAAACAACCTCTACTCACCAGATCAGAAAGAGTTGTATTGGTAAAAGCAATATGGTAGTTGCTCTACCTAATTATCTGATAGTGATATGCTAGTTGGAATTTTTGCCAAATCTACACAAATATCTATAAAGACCAAGGGAATAAGGGATGTTTCTGGATATAGGTCATAGATTTACAGACCAGCTGTGGTTTAATTTAAAGCCACTATCCTGATATTGTTGTACTGTCTTTGTATCATAATGTACATTGCTTACATCGAAAATAGTTTTCCTCAGAGTTTCAGGAAGTTTTATGGAGTGGTGTAGGAATTTTGTTACAATGCTGTGTGATACACTATGTGATGCTTTCTGGTACAATGCAAAGGAGGGAAAGGTAAAGATTGACTATTTGTATCCTTCCATCTGTCGATACTGGGATTAAAGATGTTGCACTCTTTTCTCTCTAGAAGTGTCTGTGAGCTTCTCTGTTTCACTATTTGCCCACCATGTCCATAGTGTTGATTGAGACAAAAGCCCAAGCCTTTGTGCAATTAGGCTACACTAACTGGGATAAAATACTTCAACAAAAGATTCATTGAAACACGCAACAAATTGTACCATTTGGTAACCAGGTAGTTAGTTGTTGTTGAATTCTTTGAAGTACCAGAAAGTATCATTTGTAAATTCCTCATGAACATCAGCTAAAACAGGACAAGGGTAGGACTGTTTATTGTTAACCCTTTCACAAAGGCTCATTGTTACTTTGTTCTGAGAGAAACAGCATTTTTAAGGTATTTTGATGGAGCAATGTCCCTGGACATGTGGGCAAACCTCAGTGCTCTATGGGCCTCTAGGCCATGTTGCTGAGTCAGGGGTTAGTACAATGTAGCGACAGGTATAAAAAGGAAGGTTTTAAACAGGTAGGATATCAGTTCCACAGCAAGAGCAGAAGCAGCAGCACAGAGAGACAAAATGACCTCCACCGGCATGAACATGAACAGCAAAGTATATTTTAGTGCAAATATAAACATACATTTTCCTAGTGTCAGAGCACAAGACAACCTTAATTGCAGAAACCTGATTACTAGTCGGATTGGGTAGGGCCCAAAATGTAGCAATGTGTTTTTGTAAGTTTGAATGGTTAATAAAAATGATTCCTGCTTATTTTCAGATCACCTTCTACGAGGACAGGAACTTCCAGGGTCGTTCCTATGAGTGTATGAGCAACTGCCCTGACATGTCCTCCTACCTGAGCCGCTGCCAGTCCTGCAGGGTTGAGAGCGGCTGCTTCATGGTCTATGACCGCCCCAACTACATGGGAAGCCAGTGGTTCATGAGAAGGGGAGAGTACTCTGACTACCAGCGCATGATGGGAATGAACGACATCAGGTCCTGTCGCATGATCCCCATGGTAAACCCAATAACATTTAGTTTGTAGCCTTTTACAGCGTTGATTTTTGAGATACACCTGTGTCCATTCCTCAATATGTCTACAATCTATGATACTACATTACACATTTTTTAGGAAGTTCCTGAGCTGTGCAGATGTCTCACTAAAACATGTTGTTCATCATATTCCAGCACAGAGGACCTTACAGGATGAGGATCTACGAGAGGGAGAACTTCGGAGGTCAGATGCACGAGATGATGGACGACTGTGACGACGTCATGGGTCGTTACCGCATGAGCAACTGCATGTCCTGCAACGTTATGGACGGCCACTGGCTCATGTATGAGCAACCCCAGTACAGAGGCAGGATGATGTACATGAGGCCTGGAGAGTACAGAAACTTCAATCAGATGAGCATGGGCTCTATGGGCATGAGATTCATGAGCATGAGGCGTATCAACGAGTCCTGTTACTAGATATTGCTTTACTGATGTAAACAAGAGAAGCCATTGAATAAAATGTATTTAAAAAAAGAAGCATTTCTTGCACGTTTCTTGTTTATTCTTTACCCAAACACCTTGACAGGCCATACTGAAAACATGCAAATATGTAATTTACCTACCAATTCTTAATGGCCCAAGAAATATATAAAACACTAAAACATATTATACTAAAATCCAAATGTGGTTTATTTTACTGTTCCTAAAGTCTGATTTCCAGTGACTTTTCACAAAAAATAAATATATGCATGTTACAATAATGATTCCAGTGTCTGTGCCAATAACTTAAGGTTACTTTCGTAACCCAGGTTCTCTGATAATATGAGTGAGATGTATCACATATGGGGATTCGCTGAAGGTGGATCACTATGAAGATAAAGGCGAAAGAAACGCACACCTATTTAGGCGAGGTGCTGGTGAAGACAACTTGTCTGTCGAAACGTTGGTTATTAAGATATTAAATTATTGCATCTGAGCTCCTAGTGTGCGGCTTTCCTTTTATTTTTGAAGGATCACTATGAAGAACTAATCACACAAGAGACAGAGGTCGAGTGGCAAATGAGATGAGCCCTCCCTCCTTATAAGGTGCCACTCGCCCGCCCTCTGGTCATTCTCAAGCATGCCTCTATTATAATATAATAATATGCCATTTAGCAGACGCTTTTATCCAAAGCGACTTACAGTCATGCGTGCATACATTTTTGTGTATGGGTGGTCCCGGGGATCGAACCCACTACCTTGGCGTTACAAGCGCCGTGCTCTACCAGCTGAGCTACAGAGGACCACGTCAACTATTCCTTGCGCTCTTGTAAGCAGGGAAATGCGGTGATATATCTCACTCATATTATCAGAGAACCGGGGTTACAAATACCCGTTTTGATGTATTACATATGGGGATATGGCCAGGGTAATCCCATCTGCATTACCCCTCAGAGGCTCTGACACTGTGGATAGTATGCGCCAACGAAGGTGCATTGATGTCCAGTCAGTAAAACCTCATAATCGTATGAGGGGCGGCCCGACATGTCGCACTGTAAATCTCTTGCAAAGAGTGCCTGTGAAGAGGGCCCTCCGGGGGCTATAAACCCTTGCTATTATAGGTCAATATAAAAGCCTCCACTATCCAAAGGGAGGCAGGAAAAACGGAGGCAGAAATGGAGGCAGTAAAAAACCACTATTGACAGGAGCTGAGGTCATACGTTCAGCAGCATTAACCTCACGGTACGCCTGAGAACGGTTAAATAGGAAGAGAATTATATTCGTGCTGAGGAGAGCTTCAGGAGCCGTACTGATTGTTCAGCAATGAAGAGAGGTAAAAATGACCAGTGTTCTTCTTCGATGGGGTTTAACGGCGGTTAGCATCCAATGTTAATGATGCATTACCGCCACCAGCTGGACAGGGTTTTGAATAAGAAACAAAAAAAACATTGTGGGAAAGAGGGAAAACGAGATCATACAAAATACAAAATTAAACACATCAACTAACAAAACCCATCCCACTTCTTCAATCACAGTCCACTCCAAAATACATCCCTACGCAGGCTCAGGGGCCTGTGATGGCGGAACATTCACCGACAGGATTTCTTGCACGGCCTCGGCTGTAAAATCACGAAGACCCAAAAAACGTTCAGCTGCATTCACAATGATTCCAATTTTCTTAGACTTCTTCTCTGCGTGTGCTGTACAGTTTATGACCATTGCAATAAATAATACAAAGTCCACCTTTTTAGCATGGAACATTTCACTATCCCTCGGTTGATGGGAAACCTTCACTGGTCGTGGTGGCTCTGCTACCATCGTTTCATCCCCGCCACTGATTCCTTCCAATCTTCTCACCGCCTCCAGATAGGAGACATGGTGGACACTCCTTACCCTTGCCACCTGATTCTCCTTCACCCTAACAGGGCAGTCCAATAATTCAGGTGCATGTTCACCTCCAGTTGCAGCATTTCACTTCTTCTGTACACACTTGATACATTACCAAATATTTTACATGTATGACACTGAAGGGGCTTGTGCACAAAAGCTCTTACAGGGTATCTCATGAATCCTAACTTTATATCATCAAAGAACAGTAGCATGGATGAAGTTAATTTATTTTCTCCATCCACCATACAGGTCAGTCAACGTGCACCAACCACTCCATCGATGTCATCAGTAATATCTACTGCCTTTATTTATTGCGCCAGAAATAACTCCCTTGATAGGCGCCCTGCTATGAAAACCCATACAGGAAACATTCCACTCCGATATCTTTTTTAGTCTTAAAACACGCTTCTTCTGCTCCGCGGACACACAAAACATATAAATAAGACCACTTCTTGTGACTCTCACCAACTCAACACTTTCCTCCAACACACTCCAGATTTTACTCGAGACGTTAAACGGATTTCCCAAGTAACATTGATCCAAAACCCTAAAAACAAGTCTAGTGGTTTGCTATTTTCCACCACAGCTTTACTTCTGTTTCCCCTCTTCTTTGCCACGGTAACCCACTCATTCTCACTTTCTGTACTATTAGCTTCGGCCGACTCACTAGCAGTTTCAAACAAAACCTCCGTTTCCACCATCTTCTCTGCATTTCCCCTCCCCTCTCTTTCTTCTTCTTCCTCTACACCGGCTTCTTGTCAGCACTTAAGATATCAGAATGACCAGAGGCCGGTGAGTGGCGCCTTATAAGGAGGGAGGGCTCACCTCATTCGCCACTCGACCTGTCTGTCTCCGACAGGCATTGTGTGATTGGTTCTTCGTAGTGATCCACCTCCAGTGAATCCCCATATGTGATACATCTAAACAAGTTTTTGAAAGTGAACAGATTTATAGAGACATGACTCATCTGTAAACATGAAATAACGGAAGGAGAACTGAGAGATGAACGTATCATTAAAGTAGATCATGTACACTGGTTTTTACAGCTCAAGAGTGGAATGGAAAGGGAAGGTCAGTATACTAAAACTAGCAATAGTTACTGGTTACCTTGGATTTAGACACTATGCTATGTGGTGGCAGGGAGAAAGGCACCCAGTTGATACTTAAAATGAATACTGTTTTCTTGGAAATAATACTGTAACTTACTATTCTAATGAGTTTAAAATCAGAATGCAGACATGTTACTGGCTGAACACTTAGAAAGCTCTATCTTGAGGATCTCCAGAGATATGTAGATGGAAAGGTAAAATGATCAAATATAAAAAACCCAGAAGCATAAATGCGAAAAGGTTTACAATGACACAACATGGTAGGTTAACAATCAAAAGGCACACACCGTCGTGCTTCTACTAATCATTCTAGAGTAGCAATTTATTTCTACATATTACTCTGATATTGACTGGAACTTGTAATGCAAGTATTAAGGTTTCAGTGCATTTTCCTCATTCAAAGTCATTCAATGATCAGGACATGATTTAGATCCCATTGGAATGGACAAGACCTTCACTTTAATACAGAGATGAATGCACCTCCCTATGTTACGATTACGATTTTAAGATGGCTTTTGTTCAACTACACTTACTATGTGAGTGTTTTAATACTTAAAAATCACATTATTTTCAGCAGAGGATTTTCAGACTGGGAGTACTTTACATGCTATGGATTGTTTTCTTAAAAGGTGCCAAATTCGTAAACATCTGTAAAAAACCTTGTTGACTGTCATATCTACACATGATGTCCCAAAAATATCATATTACAATAATAATACTTACAATGTACAAATTAGTTATTCCTGTCCTATAAACAAGTCAAAAAAGTACAAAATATCTACAAGATAATTACACGGACCAAAGGCATTGATTTGTTTTGATGTTTCTGTCTCTGTGGGCAAACACAGCTGGGCACTTAGTGAGGTCTTACTGATTCATGAGGTCAACGTCACATCATGGCACATCTGGTGATAGAAAAGTCTTCAATCCCAACCTGCTGTCTGATGCCACCTGCACTGAATAACTACAGACAGCGCCACTTGGTGGCTATGCCGTGAAGTGCATTGTTTTGTTTTTCCAACTCACTGCTGCGTGCTGGGACATGTAGTTCTCAGGCCCTCTCCTGTGGGATTTAGTCTGACACTTCCCTTTTTGTCTTGGGCAGGCAACTGTCTGTGGTAACACTGATTTCCATATGAGCTTAGGGGTCCTGTGGCCTATTGGATGGTCATAGTGACCCTTGAATCCCACATATGGTATGAGCGCAGTAGCTCTCTTCCTTGGTTGTCTACCTGGAATTCCATCCAGGTCAGATTGAGGTTTCGTTGCTACCACTGTTGAGAGAGACAGAGAGAGTTGCTAAAGTCAGAAAGTGATTGACATATTATCCAACATATCTGTTAGACATGCAACATAGCTGCCAGTATCTCGTGACCACTCACTCTGAGTCCGAGTCTTGGGCGTGTTGAACCCCGTTGACACCATTGACCAATGGCGACATCGTCGTCCTCGACGTTGTCATGACAACCCCATTGCGCAGGTCCCGTGGAGACAACGGAGGACGTGGAGGCACGGGTGGGCGAGGTGGGGTTTTGATAAGGACCCCGTTTCCCACGGTTACAGTGCAGAGACGGGGGGCGACGGGAGATGGGGGGACAGGGACTGGGGTAGTTCTGGGGGAGATGGTGGGGGGGTTGTAGTCGCTCAATTTTTCCCGCAGGCGATTCTTCATATTCTTGTCAGTCAGCGGAGGACGGTAGGTGATCTTGTTTTTCAGAATGCCTGACAGAGGATGCAAACACACAGAGGGTGAATGTGCAAACCACAGTCAGTCATGCAAGCAAACACAAACAGAGACACACGCAACTTATTTGGATAGCAAAACATGACGCAGAATGTTGACATGTTGATTCAATCACACATTTCATTTGATTTGGGACATTCCTGACCAAGGTTAATTATAAAGGGCCTGAATGGTCAGATTGGAGTCTGTCTCTCTTTCTCACCCCTTCTCTTCTCTGTCTGGTTGCTGTCAGGTGAGCTGGGAGGGGCACTACCGTTCTGGTAGGGGGACTGCCCATTGACTTTTTTGTCCTGGTGGAGCTTCACGTTGACCTTGGTCTCCATACGTAGCGTCTCCAACCCGCAGGGCTCCTCACTCTCACTGACTGTCGGCGGCTCAACTGGCCAGTAAGGCTTCATGTGATTGGCCACCGTATCCACTACAAAAGTAGAAAAATAAACAGTTTATATGAGATTCGCCCAAAAATGAATGATAGATTTTATGTCATATACAGTGGGGAAAAAAAGTATTTAGTCAGCCACCAATTGTGCAAGTTCTCCCACTTAAAAATATGAGAGAGGCCTGTAATTTTCATCATAGGTACACGTCAACTATGACAGAGAAAATGAGAATTTTTTTTCCAGAAAATCACATTGTAGGATTTTTTATGAATTTATTTGCAAATTATGGTGGAAAATAAGTATTTGGTCAATAACAAAAGTTTCTCAATACTTTGTTATATACCCTTTGTTGGCAATGACACAGGTCAAACGTTTTCTGTAAGTCTTCACAAGGTTTTCACACACTGTTGCTGGTATTTTGGCCCATTCCTCCATGCAGATCTCCTCTAGAGCAGTGATGTTTTGGGGCTGTCACTGGGCAATACGGACTTTCAACTCCCGCCAAAGATTTTCTATGGGGTTGAGATCTGGAGACTGGCTAGGCCACTCCAGGACCTTGAAATGCTTCTTACGAAGCCACTCCTTCGTTGCCCGGGAGGTGTGTTTGGGATCATTGTCATGCTGAAAGACCCAGCCACGTTTCATCTTCAATGCCCTTGCTGATGGAAGGAGGTTTTCACTCAAAATCTCATGATACATGGCCCCATTCATTCTTTCCTTTACACGGATCAGTCGTCCTGGTCCCTTTGCAGAAAAACAGCCCCAAAGCATGATGTTTCCACCCCCATGCTTCACAGTAGGTATGGTGTTCTTTGGATGCAACTGAGCATTCTTTGTCCTCCAAACACGACAAGTTGAGTTTTTACCAAAAAGTTATATTTTGGTTTCATCTGACATTCTCCCAACCTCTTCTGGATCATCCAAATGCACTCTAGCAAACTTCAGACGGGCCTGGACATGTACTGGCTTAAGCAGGGGGACACGTCTGGTACTGCAGGATTTGAGTCCCTGGCAGCGTAGTGTGTTACTGATGGTAGGCTTTGTTACTTTGGTCCCAGCTCTCTGCAGGTCATTCACTAGGTCCCCCCGTGTGGTTCTGGGATTTTTGCTCACCGTTCTTGTGATCATTTTGACCCCACAGGGTGAGATCTTGCGTGGAGCCCCAGATCGAGGGAGATTATCAGTGGTCTTGTATGTCTTCCATTTCCTAATAATTGCTCCCACAGTTGATTTCTTCAAACCAAGCTGCTTACCTATTGCAGATTCAGTCTTCCCAGCCTGGTGCAGGTCTACAATTTTGTTTCTGGTGTCCTTTGACAGCTCTTTGGTCTTGGCCATAGTGGAGTTTGGAGTGTGACTGTTTGAGGTTGTGGACAGGTGTCTTTTATACTGATAACAAGTTCAAACAGGTGCCATTAATACAGGTAACAAGTGGAGGACAGAGGAGCCTCTTAAAGAAGAAGTTACAGGTCTGTGAAAGCCAGAAATCTTGCTTGTTTGTAGGTGACCAAATACTTATTTTCCACCATAATTTGCAAATAAATTCATTAAAAATCCTACAATGTGATTTTCTGGATTTTTTTTTCTCATTTTGTCTGTCATAGTTGACGTGTACCTATGATGAAAATTACAGGCCTCTCTCATCTTTTAAAGTGGGAGAACTTGCACAATTGGTGGCTGACTAAATACTTTTTTGCCCCACTGTAGTTCTATTGAAATCCATATGCGTATGTGTGTGTGTGTGTTTGAACGTGAGTCCCATTACCTTTGGGTGTGCTGTGCTGGGGCTGTCTCTTGTTGTTCCACCTATGCTTGCGGCTCCCTCTGTCATCATCACTGTCTGAGGAGTGGGACGAGGCGTAGGAGCTACTGTGCTCATCCACCGAGAGCTCGCTGTCCGAATCCGAATCTGTCACCATGGAAACACAGGGGCTATTACTTACTATTGGACATCTGAAGTCTAGGCCCAAGCAGCCAATGGCACGTCAAGTATAGAGATTAGACTAAAACAAATTACATGCAGTTTGCATGCGGTTTGTGCATAAGACTCATACTATCTTTCTTGGAACGCTTGCGGATGAAGATGGAGGAGTCTCCCTCTCCACGGTAACTATTTTTGGCTGAGCGGGAGGATGTAGTGTGCTTTTGCCCTGAGTCATTCCTGTACGAAGAAAGAAACATGATGAGTATATAAATAATCATTTGAATATGAATGACAATTCTGTTCCAGTAGATCTAAGGTTGCAACATTCCAGTAAACTTCCCAAAATTCCCAGGTTTTCCCAAAATACCGGTTGGAATATTCCTGGAATCAGGGGGGAATAAGCAGGAAATCAAGAATCCTTCAACAGGGCTTTCTTAGAAAGCTGGGAATTTTGGGAAGGTTACTGGAGCTTTGCAACCCTAATTAAAACCCAGTTTCAGTACAACCCAACTGCCACCCAGTGAGTTACCTGGCCTGGCTGCTGCTGAGGCTGTGGGCTGATCTGACCGTGCTGTCCAGGGAGGCAGTGGACTCTCCAATGGCCGTGCGGTACAGACCGTCCTCCTCCGTGAACGAGTACTTACCGTTTAAAGAACGCTGGGGGCAACAAAGAGGTAGAATGTGGATTGCATCGTCACCATCAGCAGCATCAGATAAGGTTTATGTGATCCCCTTTTGGATTAATATCTAATATCTATCCCCATAAGGTCAAAGGGCCCGGGGCTGGGTTTCGACTAAGCTAACATATGGAATTGTTTTAAGAAGGTCATACCAAAGATCATTTAGCTATTTGATTTAGAATTTTAGGACCCCTGTAGGTATGAACTGTTGCCCTTAGAACAGCCTGAATTAATTGGGGGAAGGACTATACAAGGTGTCGAAAGCGTTCCACAGGGATGCTGGCCCATGTTGACTCCAATGCTTCCCACAGTTCTGTGAAGTTGGCTGGATGTGGTGGACCATTCTTGATACACACGGGAAACTGTTGTTGAGTGTGAAAAAGACAGCAGTGTTGCAGTTCTTGAAACAAACCGGTGCGCCTGGCACCTACTACCATACCCCGTTCAAAGGCACGTAAATCTTTTGTCTAGCCCATTCACCCTCTGAATGGCACACATATACAATCCATGTCTCAATTGTCTCAAGGCTTAAAAATCCTTCTTTACGTGTCTCCTACCCTTCATCTCCACTGATTGAATTGAAAGTGACATCAATAAGGGACCATAGCTTCGAACTGGATTCACCTGGTCAGTCTATGTCATGGAAAGAGCAGGTGTTCTTAATGTTTTGTACACTCAGTACTGTCATTCATTTTTCAAACTGATACCGGGCTACCTTCAGACGAGTCTTGTGAGGCTTGTGGGCTTCCTAGAGCAAAACAACTGACATGTCCGTGTTCGTGGGAGTCTCACCTTTCGATGGTGGGGTATTATATTAGTGTGTAGACCAAACTATTCGGATGCTACAGACAGAAGTTGGCAGATCGGCAGTACGGAGAACACAATCGTGTTCGTGAGAGTCTCATCTTTCCATAGAGGGGTCGTATTAGTTTGTAGGCCAAACCATTTGGATGCTACATACGTTTTCGTGAGAAGACTGATTTTCTGGATGTCTCCTGGTCTGACAAACACCGCTGTAGCTCTGCCACCTTCCACCGCGGATGTGGGAGGCCGACATCGGTGGATGCGGTGGATTGAGACACAGCCCGTGCAAAAAACAGACAGATTTTGATGGGACATTTGTATTATGCTAATTAGAGTATTGCGGTGGTGTGGACATCGACTCTAGGGGATTTTAATGTACACAGGTTTAGTACACTTAGATATTGACTTATGTGTACATACTGTGAGTAAAGTGGTGCGGGTGGCAGTAGAATCTTCCACTATGGACTTCTTCCCTGTGAGGACGTTCTTCAGGTTGATCCTCACTTCCTTATTGAAAATACAGTGGAAGAAGAAGATGCACACACCCTGAGAGAGAGAGAGGGAGAGAGAGAGAGAGAGCGACAAAACGAGAGAGCGAGAGAGAATTGCAAATCAGATAAATAGAGCCGATGTATTTGAGACATCTCAGGGGTTTTGAAGTACTTTTTGTGACAAGACAAAAACACAAATACCTGGAGGCAGCTGAAGATGGCAAAGAGGTAGTGGAAGGAGAGTATATCACTATTGACTGCCATGAGGCCCAGCAGCCAGGTAGCACTGATGAGTAACAGGAGGAGGAAGGCTATGCGTAGAGAAGAGCTGAAGAGGAGAGGTTGTTATTTTTTAATGGAATCCAGCCAACATGTTATGTTATGTGCAAACTGTTTTCTAACCCTATCCTGTTTCGAAGTACTCACATTGCTCCAGACTTCTCAAATGTCCACTGTCTCTTTCCGCACGAGGCCTTGGCTGCCAGGAAGAATAAAGTAATGTTGACCTAAGGGAGATACATGAGATGGAGATGAATAACAGAATCCACGAGCCATAACCAATACAGTATAGTACAACAAATAAAGAGTGCCTACACTCACTAGAACTACTATAGCGATGGGCCCAGCGATACTCCAGATGAGTGTGTCGTGGACAGAAAGCCAACAGAAGTCTGGGTTACCATAACCCTGAGGATCCAACCCTACTGCCAGGCCTACAAGAGAGGAAAACATACACAGTTAGTCAATTCCATTTGAATTCCTGTTAATTCAGGAAGTACACTGAAATTCCAATTCTCTTCAATGCTTTCAATGAGGAGAATTTGGAATTCGAATTTGTTTTAGTTTCTGAATTGACTGGAATTTGTATGGAATTGACACCAACCCTGGCTTGCAGAGTACAGTGCCTTCAGAAAGTATTCATACCCCTTGACTTATTTTTTCTTAAATCTACACACAATACCTCACAATGACGGTGAAAACATATTTTCATAAATCTTTGCTGATTTATTGAAAATAAAATACAAATATATCTTATTTACATAAGTATTCACCCCCCCCCGAGTCAATACATGTTAGAATCACCTTTGGCAGGGATTACAGCTGTGAGTCTTTCTGGGTAAGTCTCTAAGAGATTTCCACACCTGGATTGTACAATATTTGCACATTATTCTTTAAACAATTCTTAAAGTTCTGTCAAGTTGGTTGTTGATTATTGCTAGACAGCCATTTTCAAGTCTTGCCATAGATTTTCAAGCCGATTTAAGTCAAAACTGTAACTAGACAACTCAGGAACATTCAATGTCGTCTTGGTAAGTAACTCCAGTGTATATTTGGCCTGTTTTAGGTAATGGTCCTGCTGCAAGGTGTCTGCTGAAAGGTGTCTCCCAGTGTATGTTGGAAAGCAGACTGAACCAGGTTTTCCTATAGGATTTTGCATGTGCTTAGCTCTATTCCGTTAATTTTTATCCTAAAAAACTCCCTAGTCCTTGCCGATGACAAGCATTCCCATAACATGATGCAGCCACCACCATGCTTGAAAATATGTAGTGGTACTCAGCGATGTGTTGTGTTGGATTTGCCTCAAACACTTTGTATTCAGGACAAAGAGATGATTTCTTTGCCACATTTTTTGCAGTTTTACTTTAGTACCTTATTGCAAACAGGATGCATGTTTTGGAATATTTTTTATTCTGTAGAGGCTCCCTTCTTTTCACTCTGTCATTTAGGTTAGTTAGTATTGTAGAGTAACTACAATGTTGTTGATCCATCCTCAGTTTTCTCCTATCACAGCCATTAAACTGTAACTGTTTTAAAGTCACCATTGGCCTCATGGTGAAATCCCTGAGCGGTTTACGTCCTCTCCAGCAACTGAGTTAGGAAGGATGCCTGTATCTTTGTAGTGACTGGGTGTATTGATAGGGCAATTAATAACTTCACCATGCTCAATGGGATATTCAATGTCCGTTCATTATGGGGTATTGTGTGTAGGCCAGTGACACAAAATCTCAATTTAATCAATGTTTAATTCAGGCTGTAACACAACAAAATGTGGAAAAAGTCAAGGGGTGTGATTTCTTTCTGTATGTTGTTTCCATGCATCTGTGTCCCTCTCTGTCTTTGTGTGCATAAATGAGCGGGAATGTATTTGTTTGCATGCATGTATATCTGTGTGTGTGTTGTTGGGCGAGGGGGGGAGGAGTGTGTTTGAGAGAGAGAGTGTGTGTATGTGTCTCACTCACTGGTGATAATGGCAGGAATGCCCCAGCCAATGGCATAGTAGAATCTCATGTGGCCATGGTTGATGTTGCGGACCTCAGTCAGCATGCGGTAGATGTGAAGTCCCTCCACAAACATCCAGGCAAATGTACACATGTAGGAGTAGTGCAGCAGGATGGCTACCACTGTACACATGAACTGAGGGACAGAGAGGTTGGGAAAGATGATTAAAGCCCCCGTTTTAAAAGATAACTGTGCTAATTGTCAGTTGGGCTGTCTGTGAAGTAAGTCTGGTTCAGTAACTTCTAATCTATAACAACAGAACACAATGCAATCGCTAAGGCCAATTCCACACATTGCCAGACGGAAACAGAACTATTATTATCCAAGATAAAGCCACTAAGATGGTCAGGCACAGCCAATACAGTCACTACTCACTACCATAAAAGACAAATGCATTTCAAAGTTGTGGAGGGGAGAGGAGCCACAAGGCTAGCTCTGTAGCCTTCCTCTTGGAAATCCCTCAATTTTTCGACAAATTAAAGTTCCCCTCCACACAATGCTGTAAACCCATGTATTACAGTAGAGACTTTTAATACGTTTTAGCCTGCAGGTATATCAGAGAGTCTATAATAAAGCAATAAGACAAAATATAGTGTTTTTGGGGTGTGCCTCAGGGTCGTGTGCTAGGCCCTCACCACATTCTCAGTCTGGTTGATTCCGAAGAGGAAGACAAGCTCGGAGAGGAAGATGGACACCACCAGGTTTTTGTGGATGCTGTGGAGGTTGGAGCGGAGCTTCCGGAGGATGGCCAGCAGGAGGAAGGTGATGAGAAGTGCCATTAGCGAGGCTGACACAGTGGTGTAGGTGATGATCTTCAGGGGCAGGACCTCCCCATGCTGAGGATGTAAACACAGACCAGAGGTAAGATCAAATATTCAAAGTAATAAAATAACAATCTAAAAGCTGCCCTAGTGTGTGTGGTAGAGGGCTCAGGGCGGTACCTCTCTCTTGGAGATGTCCATGAGCACAGCAGAGCTGGACATGTGACTGCACTGGCAGCTGATGTGAGTGCTGTTCCTGAACACAAGCTCACACCCCTTGGCAGACCAGCCTCCAGTTCCATGAACCCTGGACCCAAAATAGAGATCGTTGGGTATGATTTATTTCCTTTTCAACAGAATCTAGCTAAACCCCATTCTAAACCTATGATATGAATAAGAGTATTGATAGCTATACTCATCCTTACGCGATGGAATGATTCCAGTAGACACAGACAGGTTTGGTCCTCTCCTCTGTCTCCAGGAGTCTGTATTCCAGTGTGATGGGTTGTGCAAGAGTGGTCAAGGGCACCCTCTCATTGTAAACCACCATGCTCACAATTGGGGTGTTGATGATGGGCCGGTTGGGGAGTCTAAACACACATTCACATACACAGATGACACGTGAGTTTACATTGACTGTAGTCATCCAAAATACATTCTTATTGAGAGTGACTTACCATAAGGGCCTAGCTACAACAGTGAGGCAGGACAACAGCATAAAAACATCTTTCACAATAAAAACTAGTCCAAAACAAAGGACATCCAGTACTAACAGCACTAACAGCATGATAGAATTGAACCTCCTTGTAGACACACAACCGCATAAATGCACACACATTCTATACAAGGGAACTGTCAAGATCTTGTAAGACCCAGAGAGAACAGTTGAAATATTAGACCTAAATATTTGGACATACAACCTGTGCATAAATTTACTACTGGCAATTATTTAAATGGTGTTTATATGTTATGTGTACGGCGAAGCACATCACATATTGTATACATGGCACTGTGTAAGATCTTTGAATTATACATTAGACATTATATGTTAAAGACAACCAACTTGTTTTATGTAGTAAGAGTGAGGAGGAAATGTAAAAAGTACCTCAGGCTCCTACGATCAAGGTCGTAGTTTTCAGGCAGGAGCTGTCCCAGGGTCCTATAGATGATCACCACAGCAACAGGGAGAGGGCCTGGGACCTCAGCGTGACGCTTCTTCTTGGCAGACGCCTGGTGACCGACAGTGGAGGATTCAGTGGACTCTGGACTCTGGACAGGAGAGGCGTCTGTGGCTGTTGCTATGGGGTCGTCTGTGGCTGTTGCTATGGGGTCGTCTGTGGCTGTTGCTATGGGGTCATCTGTGGCTGTTGCGTCTGTGGTTGGTGCTATGGAGACTGCTGTAATGATTGAAAACGATATCATGACAATAAATTAATAAATTCATGAAATCAATCAATCACACACACATAAAAACACTACCAGACTGGTTGAAGAACTTGACAAACTGTTTACGCGGTACAACAGCTCAGACTTCACTCAAGGACTATTTACGTTATGAAGGCTCCATAATGAACCACACAATGTCCGTGCCGTATCCACTCCTTTAAGCCTACCTCTAACCTCCTCTGGCTGCTCCTGCTGTGTTGGGAACTCTGGGAAGCGGACGGAGGATTCCATCTCTTTGGGATAGGCCTGGATCTCTTGGAAACGCGGGATGTTTGTCCATTCTGGATTGGACGGGTCCAAGTAATCCACAGAAACAACTGGGAGCACAGAGAGAGAAGGAGAATGGTTGTTAATTATGCTTGTCACACACAAGAGTGGTACAGTAGGTTGTCTTTGATATGCACAATGTAACATTACTTTGCATTAATTAGTCATGCAAATCAGGTTACTGCAGTGAAATAATTGTGTCATTGCACTGCAGGTGGACTCACTCATGTTTTCTGTGACAACAGTGAAGGGTTTCAGGTAGGTCTTCCTCATGTTTTGTGCCAGTGTTTGGGCGTACTCCTCAAAGCTATGCAGAAGTAGGGCCGTGCCATCTTCGAAACGCTGGATCTGCTCCCAGTGCCCCCTGTTAGCAGGGTCCAGGATGGCACTGCCCGCTCGGACGATGTTCTAGAATATTTACACATATTAGTCATACACCTACATCATTATATACTATGCAAAACTCTGTATTCACCAATGCCATACCGTGCCATACCGATTAGTATGGTATCATTCCAGCATACATCAGTGACAAACAGAATCCATAATCTGTATCATATATCCCAAATTAAGCATGTGAAATCAATGCCAACAGAACAGAGAGAAAGAAGGAAAGAAAACAAAAGAAGGAAAGGCGAGCTGCCCTATAAAGGAAGGGGGGTCACTGTACAGACATTATCTCTTAACATCACCTGTGCAATCTGGCCCCACGCCCAGCCACCCCTGGGGAACTACTACTCCCAAGTCACCCATTGGTCCAATCACTCAGAAAACTCCACTCTGATTGGTCCTTGACCCCCTAAACCCTTCCAGCTGCACCTTCTGGTATCTAACACACACTAATACCCTGGGGCTGGTGCCAAGAATGCACACAGTTAGCCATTAGCGCCCAGCATGGTCATGGCCTTAATAAAGTTAATAGAGAACATGCTAATCATTGCACTGTATTACTTATACATAATAGGCTCCGGATCACATTCCCTATAGGGAGAGAAATATCCAACTGGGAAAACAGGCTCTTAGGAAACCTGTACCAGCTATAAGCAGGATTTGGGGAAACTATTAGTTACTTAAAGCTAGCAGGATACTTAAGCAGTTGAGCTATGTTACTGAACAATGTGGGTCATTCTTTCAACTCTGAGAGAGTCTCTGAAACTGTGCTGTGAGAGAAAATTAGGGTGGATGTATGATAGAGAACTTGAGGGTATTTGAGGGTATATTTCTATGAGTTCATATGAGTTCCTGATGTCATCGAAAAGAGTTGGGTTGCTGAGGCCAAAGAATTGCTATCCTGTCTATCTTCTTATTTCACCTTCAAACATCATTTTGAGAGCTGAGGAAGTGCAACACATGGCACTTAGCATTCAACACTAGTTGAAGCATTTTTCCAGCGACCCACCTCATGGAAGTGGATGTCTCTTGTGGCGGCCATGTCGAAGCCCAGCTGCTGGCTCTCGTACTGCAGCAGGCGGGTCAGGAGGCTGTAGGCCGTCTTCACGTCGTTGCCCTGGAGGGCCGCTGTGCGGTTGGTGGCACTCCTCAGCATGCTGGCCATCCCCTTTGACCTCTCTCCATCCATCCTGGAGCTATTGAGGTGCAGCTCCTCATCCTGAAGGTCAGAGGTCAGGGAGAGATCAGACAGGTGTCTCAATGGTAAAGGAGGGTTTTAATCTTGGTTAAATCAAAGCATACCTCTTTTTTCAGCTGAGAGAAGGCGAGAGAGGTGCAGTTGAAGAGATCGGGAGGCAGCCAGCCGTTCTCGTCGCTGCAGTGGCGGATGGCCGTGCCTAATGGGGAGGAGCGAGGGTAAAACAGGGATCGAGGGGAGGAAAAAGAACGGGGGAGAGAAGGGTGAGGAAGAGGAGTTGTCACGACTTCCTCCGAAGCTGCCTCCTCGACTTGTTCGGGCAGGCTCCGGCGTTCGTCGTCACCGTCCTTCTAGCCCCTGCCGCTCCTCATCTCATCACTCCATTTGTTTTGTCTTGTTTATTACACACACCTGGTTCATATCCCCTCATTAGTACCTGTATAAGTGTTCCCTCTGCCCCCTTGTCTTTGTGTGTGATTGTTTATTGTGGAGGTTAGTTTAGCTCGGTGGAGCTCCTTGTATTTTGTTTTCGCCTGGATATTTCACCCGTGTGCCATGTTGTTTCCCAGTGCGCCTGATTATACACTGAAGTGTTTGACGCATTGCTGCATACCACTGTGTTTTCGGAATAAACCCTTTTATTCTGTGATTTACCCTCCTGCGCTTGACTCCTACAAAATCACTCGACACAGGAGTAAACTGATCGTGAAGATTCTCTGTTGAACTCTATTGCCTCTTAGCTGTCACAGTGGGGAAATCAACAACAACAACCACAGCATAAACATTATAAAGTCTGGTAAAATTCCAGTAAAATGTATGTATTTCCAATACATTTTCCCCTTCTAAAAAGGGTTGTTGTGCTTACCAGTGGATCCTTTGGGACACTTCATGGCAGCAGGTTGTCCAAACTGGGTCGTTGGCCACCAGATCCCTGCATCAAAGGCTTTGGGACAGCCCTCATACACAACTAGTGCAGTGATGAGAACAACCAAGAATAAACTATCTTAGATCAGAAATTGAATGAGTTAGTAAGATGCTATGCGAGCTTACAGGTCATAGATTGCCTTACCCATGCACCCGCTGGAGGTGACCTCAGCAAAGGGGTTGTCACAACGATTGCACTGGCGCCCGATAACGCCTGTCCTGCACTGGCACTGGCCCGTGTGGGGGTGGCAGGAGCGGGACATCGCGCCAAGCTGGAAACACTCACAAGGGTAGCAGGTGTCCCTTCCCCCGGGCCGGTAGTAGTTATCCTGAGGGCAGGAGAGAGCATAAACTGAGCATAGAACACAGGAGGGAATGGGGATAGCTAGCCCACATTGAACTTCGACAGAAAGGACTAAGTATGGTAAATACTTTTCAGTACCTTACAGCGACACTCCCCAGTGGTCTTGTTGCAGTCTCGGTAGAACCCTTTGCTGACATCACAGTTACATGGGCCACAGATAGAGTTCCCCCACCAGCCGCGAGCACAGGGTAGGTTGGCTCTGGAGAACAACAGAACAAGGTTTTAATCCACATAGAACCTAGTTTATCATAGCAAGCAAGGATGCATGAATGGAAACCGTGAGCAAATCATAAGGGACTTGAAATGTTAAGCCAATGCCAAAACTACTATAAAGCTGTTTGACACCAACCAATCCCAAAGCCAAGGGGCAACAACTTACAAAACCAGATTACTGCAGATGTTGATGGAAGGTGCTGAGTGGTACAGTAGGAATTAAGTGGGGTTACTGGGTTAAGTTTGGAAACAATGTGATCGTTTCAAGAACGTGGCACAAACATCAGCACCAACTCACGGTGAGTTAATAAACGGAAACTAAAAAAGCCCCAAACTAAAAACTAGTTAGATCAGTTTCTAGGGCTTTTGGTCCTCACTTGTTCTGGCAGTACTGCCCATAGGAGTTGTGGCCACACTGGCAGCTGTAACCGTGGGGGGAGCTGGGCTGGCGGACGCAGGTGGACACATGCTGACAGGGGTTCAGGAGACATGCATCCACACAGTCACTCCCGAAGTATCCTGGGAAAAAATTATAACATGAATAGGTACATTTCCTGATGAAAATGTGTGTGCTTGCTGCAGCTTTCTAAAGGTATTTTTTAATGGTAGTGAAAAGTGTCTTGTCTGGGGGGCTTACCGGGGTGGCACACACAGGTGTATGAGCTCCAGTTGTCGGTGCAGCGGCTGTGCTCAGGGCAGGCGTTAGCGATGCAGGGGTTAGCCACCTCACAACCCTCCTCCACCCGGATCTTCTGACCCTGACGCATGTTAACATTGGCCAGGTTGGTGGAAGTCTCACCCATCCGCACGCCCTGGCAACACAGGAGAGGGAAGGACCATCAGTGTTGTATTGTCTTAGAATGATTTTGCTTTCCAAAAATGAGTATAATATAGACAAATGGTGTGTGTGTGTGAGGCTCACCTGCATGCAGCCCTTGAGTCCGTTCTGGACCGTCCCATCCTTCTTCATCAGGCCCCCCACAAACAGACTCCTCAGCCTGAGGCCTGGCAGCTCATTGCCTATCTCCACTGACCTCTGTGAAAGGCACCCACCCATAAAACACTATTACAGAGACCATGTGTATTTGTGTATCATATTACAATAGATAATACATACATTGCATTCACAAACACAAGTACAGAACAGAAAACTATAAACAAATACAGTGCTGCCAGTCAGTCAGCGAGTACCTGGAACATGCCGTAGTCCAGTGACACCAGGGCCATGTATTTGATGTCCTTTCCGTCTTTGATACTCTTCAGCTCCACCAGGACGTGGTGCCACTCCCCATCGTTCACCCTGACCTGAGGGAAGTCCAGCAGGGCCACCCGCTTCACCCCCAGGAACACCTGGAAACGCACATGTTTGCCGCTGATCTGGAGTCAGGGAGAGAGGGAAAAAACAGATGGAAGGCAAAGAACCAAGAGAAAGAGAGAGGATGGCAGGAGAGAAAGTGGGGGAAAAGAAAGAGAGAGAGAGAAAGAGAACATGAGGTTTAGTAATTTAATGCCAGCATATTAGCTTAACCTTATAATAGCATTAGCTTAGCCTTTACCCAGCTTTGATAACATGGAGGCCCTATGGGGGTGCCACAGGGTTCAATTCATGGGCCGACTCTTTTCTCTGTGTATATCAATGATGTCGCTCTTGCTGCTGGTGACTCTCAGATCCACCTCTACGCAGACGACACCATGTTGTATACATCTGGCCCTTCATTGGACACTGTGTTAACAAACCTCCAAACGAGCTTCAATGCCATACAACACTCCTTAAGTAGCCTCCAACTGCTCTTAAACACTAGTAAAACTAAATGCATGCTCTTCAATCGAACGCTGCTGGCACCCGCCCACCCGACTAGAATCACTACTCTCGACGGGTCTGACCTAGAGTATGTGGACAACTACAAATACCTAGGTGTCTGGTTAGACTGTAAACTCTCCTTCCAGACTCACATTAAGAATCTCCAATCCAAAGTTAAATCCAGAATCGGCTTCCTATTTCGCAACAAAGCCTCCTAATTTACAAAATAGCCTCCAACATTCTACTCAGCAAATTGGATGTAGTCTATCACAGTGCCATCCGTTTTGTCTCCAAAGCCTCATATACTACCCACCATTGTGACCAGTACGCTCTTGTTGGCTGGCCCTCACTACATATTCGTCGCCAAACCCACTGGCTCCAGGTCATCTATAAATCACTGCTAGGCAAATCCCCGTCTTATCTTAGCTCACTGGTCACCATAGCAACACCCACCCGTAGTATGCGCTCCAGCAGGTATATCTCACTGGTCATCCCCAAAGCCAACACCTCCTTTGGCCGCCATTCCTTCCAGTTCTCTGCTGCCAATGACTGGAACGAATTGCAAAAATCTCTGAAGCTGGAGACTCTTATCTCCCCTCACTAACTTTAAGCATCAGTTGTCAGAGCACTTTACCGATCACTGCACCTGTCCACAGCCCATCTAAAATTAGCCCACCCAACTACCTCATCCCTATATTGTTATTTATTTTGCTCATTTGCACCCCAGTATCTCTATTTGCACATAATCTCTTGCACATCTATCATTCCAGTGTTAATACTAATTGTAATTATTTTGCACTATAGCCTATTTATTGCCTTACCTCCATAACTTGCTACATTTGCACACACTGTATATATATTTAATGTTGTATTTTTTTACTTTATGTATGTTTTGTTTTACCCCATATGTAACTCTGCGTTGTTTTTTTTATCGCACTGCTTTGCTTTATCTTGGCCAGGTCGCAGTTGTAAATGAGAACTTGTTCTCAACTGGCTTACCTGGTTAAATAAAGGTGAAATAAAAAAAAATACTGTACTGCCCCGCTCCACTAACCAGGATGTGTATCTTGGAGAAGTCTCCAGCGTTGGCCTGCAGCAGGGTGCCAGAGCTCTGCCTGGTCCTGAACATCAGACCCATGTACCAGGGCACGGCGATGGTTACCTCTGGCTCGCGCCACCACACCAGGGCTTGGCCGTCAAAGTGCTGAGGGGATGGCATGACTGGAGGAAGGGAAACAGATAGGGAGATTTCAGTTGGAGAACCAAATAGATTAAAAGGAATGCAAGTACAATTTTACTTAATCACAAAATGACATTGATAATACCACATGAGAGGCCAGAATGACTAGGCCCGTTCTAGGCCTTGTTCCAAACATCCGGATAAACCCTTACCACAAAGCCATTGCAACATATCCAGGGGCTATCATTGCCTTACAGGTAGCTATTCTGTGTGTTTGGTCTTGAAGAGGATGAGCTCAGAAGTAAAAGTTGTGGATAGAGTCTGTACTTGTTTATTGCTTCCCCTACAATCACAGCTGAGCCTTCTACAGGAAATGGTGATTAATACTTGTGCGTGTGTGTGCTTAAATGGGGATTAATATGGGTGTGATTCACAATCATGCTATTGTTCATTATACATACTGTACATACACACAAATCATCAGTATCACAGTCTCGTAAGAACATACATTTAGGTGGGATTGGGAAACACGCACACTCAGTAATTAGCTGTATTTCATAGCCTGAGACATATGGAGACAACCCCGCCAGGTCATGGGTTGCAACAGCGTTTACACCCACTGTGCCCTTTTTGAGGTACTTCTATGAATTAGTTCAAACTAAGCTTTCTGAAAACATAAAGCCATCAGAGATGTTATTTCCTTTTCCTGCTAACATGACTTGCGTTAGAAAAATGGAAAGCATTGGCTCACATTGTGCCTTACTGTCAACTGGTATGCCACTAGGGGAAGTGTTTTCTGATATACAATGTTCAGACCCCTTGACTTTTTCCACACTTTGTTAGGTTACAGCCTACACACAACACCCCACAATGACAAAGCAAAAACACGTTTTTTGAAATGTTGCTAATTTATTACAAATAAAAAACTGAAATATTACATTTGCATCAGTATTCAGACCCTTTACTTAGTACTTTGTTGAAGCACCTTTGGCAGCGATTACAGCCTCAAGTCTTCTTGTATGACGCTACAAGCTTGGCACACCTGTATTTGGGGAGTTTCTCCCATTCTTCTCTGCAGATCGTCTCAAGCTCTGTCAGGTTGGATGGAGAGCATCACTGCACAGCTATGTTCAGGTATCTCCAGAGATGTTTGATCAGGTTAAAGTCTGGGCTCTGGCTGGGCCACTCAAGGACATTCAGAGACTTGTCCCAAAGCCACTCCTGAGTTGTCTTGGCTGTGTGCTTAGTGTCGTTGTCCTGTTGGAAGGTGAAGCTTTGCCCCAGTCTGAGTTCCTGAGCGATCTGAAGCAGGATTTCATCAAGGATCTCTCTGTACTTTGCTCCGTTCATCTTTATCTCGATCCTGACTAGTCTCCCAGTCCCTGCCGCTGAAAAACATCTCCACAGCATGATTCTGCCACCACCATGCTTCACGGTAGAGATAGTGCCAGGTTTCCTCCAGACGTGACGCTTGGCATTCAGGCCAAAGAGTTCAATCTTGGTTTCATCAGACCACATAATCTTGTTTCTCATGGTCTGAGAGTCTTTAGGTGCCTTTTGGCAAATTCCAAGCGGCTGTCATGTGACTTTTACTGAGGAGTGGCTTCCGTCTGGCCACTCTACCATAAAGGCCTGATTGGTGGAGTGCTGCAGAGATGGATGTCTTTCTGGAAGGTTCTCCAATCTCCACAGAGGAACTCTGGAGCTCTGTCAGAGTGACCATCGGGTTCTTGGTCACCTCCCTGACCAAGGCCCTTCTCCCCCGATTGCTCAGTTTGGCCAGGCGGCCAGCTCTAGGAAGAGTCTTGGTGGTTCCAAACTTTCTCCATTGAAGAATGATGGAGGCCACTGTGTTTTTGGGGACCTTCAATGCTGCAGAAATTTTTGGTACCCTTCCCCAGATCTGTGCCTCTACACAATCCTATCTCGGAGCTCTACGGACAATTCCTTCGACCTCATGGCTTGGTTTTTGCTCTGACATGCACTGTCAACTGTGGGACCTTATATAGACAGGTGTGTGCCTTTCCAAATCATGTCCAATCAATTCAATTTACCACAGGTAGACTACAATCAAGTTGTAGAAACATCTCAAGGATGATCAATGGAAACAGGATGCACCTGAGCTCAATTTTTCAGTCTCATAGCAAAGGGTCTGAATACTTAATGCACAGTAAATAAGCTATTTCTGTTTCCATTTGATTTTTATATTTTTATGGTTTGTGATACAAATGTAAATAGCATTCAAACATCTTTCCTCCCAATAAAGTTTCTATGTGAAAATTGCCTGAACAATCTGAGATAACAAAAGTATTTTCGGGCTACGCTAGCACGGAATCGCCCTATTGGCCCCACAAATTTGTCAACAAATGCATACTGTACCATGAACTACTCTCCTACCTCATAATACTGAGCTATTCAACTAGAGACATAAAAAAACAAGCCTTGCAACTGACAAGCACCACTGCACCATATGCTTCTGGGTAATAATCAGATCACCAATGAGATGTAGTAGTGGTCATGTGGTGTGGCCCTGGACCAAGTGTAAATAATTTAGAAATGCATCCTTCCTTCCTTTCTTCCGTCCTTGTTTCCTTGAGGATAGGTATTACTTCTATCAATCAGGCCAATTGAGATCTGTGATTACCTCAAGCCGGCTGGGACAGAAGGATGCATTATTAAAGTATTCCAACAGGGCCAGGGTTAGGGTCAGTGTGTGTGTGGAATGTAGGAATGTCGAGATTGAGAGGAAACTTGGCCACATTGACCTCAATTGTCTGTTTCCTCACCGCTAGCCTTGTGGAGCGTGGCTGCAACATTTTTGAATTATGAGACACAGAGTAAAACACATACTCACAGGGCACACACACACACTTACAGGAAACCCCCCAAAATATATCCAATACATGCACTTTTCCTAAAATCCTTTACCTTGTTCACAGTTCTTCCCTCCGTAGCCTAGGGGACAGTCACAGGAGTACGTACTCCACTTGTTCACACACATTCCTCCGTTCAGACACACACTTTTAGTGCAGAAGTCCTTCTTCGCTGTGCACCCTGAATACAGGCATATAATAATCAGAGGCATCAATAGAGACAAAAATATAAAAATAATATGTAGAAATATCAATATTAATATCACATATGTGAGTATTAGAACAGACCGGCGGCCGTGCCGTTGTTGGCCACAAAACTGGCCATGTCCACAGTCTTGCTGTCTATGGTTAGGTCTCTCATGCAGCCCACAAAGTCTCGGTTCCGGACAGGGAAATCCTCCGGCAGGTTGGGAACGCCACCCAGGAGTAGGGGACCGGTGAGGTCCAGGGACCTAGAGATGGACAACATAGAACAACTATCACCTGGGTGGATCGAGAGTTAAGGACATTTGGTATGCGCATGATTTCTATTTATTATTATTTAATTTTTTTACCCCTTTCTCTCCCAATTTCGTGATATCCAATTGGTAGCTACAGTCTTGTCCAATCGCTGCAACTCCCGTACGGACTCGGGAGAGGCGAAGGTCGAGAGCAATGCATCCTCCGAAACACGACCCTGTCAAGCCGCACTGCTTCTTGACACACTGCTTGCTTAACCTGGAAGCCAGCCACACCAATGTGTCGGAGGAAACACCGTACAACTGGCGACTGTGTCATCGTGCATGCACCCGGCCCGCCACAGGAGTCGCTAGAGCGTGATGGGACAAGGACTTCCCAGCCGGTCAAACCCTCCACTAACCCGGACGACGCTGGACCAATTGTGCGTCACCTCATGGGTCTCCCGGTCGCGGCCGGCTGCGACACAGCCCGGGATAGAACCCGGATCTGTAGTGACACCTCAAGCACTGCAGTGCCTTAGACCGCTGCGCCACTCGGTAGGCCCGGTATGAGCATGATTTGAGTGACATTGCAGTGCAATTATGCTACAGCCACACTAGAACATTAAATTAACATAGTAACATTGTGGTCATATTGTAACAATATGCCGCCACACACAATAAACACACAAAACCAAAGGCACAGAGAGAGGCTGGTCAAGCCTCTTACAACTACTTAACCCTTGCATTAAAACCTTGATTTAGTGTGACCAGTGCTGGCGTAACTGACACTCAACACAAGTTGTGAAAAATGCACCACAAGCATATAATAAAATACCCTCTATTGTGAAGTCTTGTGATATACTAATAGCCAACAAACTTGTCCAAAGCAGGGGGCAGCTTTACATTTGAATAAGAAATATATTTAGATATGGGGATTTGCGTAAGAATAAACACGTTTAAGAATACTTATACTGATGTAGGTTTTATGTCTGCTGTATACGAAGATGTAACATGGAAAACCAAATAGCAATTGCTGTCACAACTTTCTACTTGTAGTGCAGGGTTGCATGATGACTGAAAAGCTAAGGTTGGCCTGATAGGTGGCTGGATAAACCCTATGAGACTCTGCACTCACTTCTTCTGTCCTGTCTGCATGCCCTGGGCGGCACAAGAGTAGTTCCCGATCTGGCCACCAAAGCGAATCGCCATGGCGATGTCGCAGTCGTCCACGGCAACGACTGCCACCTTCTCACCTGATGGTCCGTGAGGAAAGCCAAGGCGACCAATGTTGGGCTGGAAAGAGAAGGGAGGTCACATGACATTTAAGGAGACAGCAGCTACTAAACTAAGGTACGAATATCCAGTGAGAAAATTGGGGCTTTCAGCCGTACAATTTAGGAACCATACCGTAGTTCCTGGAAGGTGAATAGCTTCTCGATGACTAATGAAGGAGGTCATGGTCTGATAGACTGATATTTAGATTCATGTGCATCACAGAGGCACACAAGTTTCCTATTTTTTTTAAAGCACATTACTATTTTTGGGTGCCTATTTGGGATAGCAGACCTGTGGGCTCAAACCCAGCGTGAAGAGGATGTTATTGCGCAGTGAAACTGAAGTACCGTTGATTGTTGGAGCCTAATTGAATTATGGGAGCAGGACACTGGTGGGTGAAGAGATACCATAGATTGAGGATGACATTTCGTGTCAAACCCACCCCCGGGACCACAGTTTCCACCAAGCGGCAACAACAATTGGAGACATTGTCAGCAACTGTTAGTGTTAACCCCACTGCAACTCATCTCACGGCTCTGACCTTGTTCAAGCTATTAACACCACATTCACATTTTCCACCTAGTTGTCCCCAAACGGCGTCATGTTCAGTGACCTTATTTCCCCTCACTGTGAATCTGTGCGTGCAGATCCAGAATTTGCATGGGGCCGATTCCGACTTAGGAATTTATGCCGTTACTACACACTTCTCAGTATTTGGTATTCAGACTGACCTTATTCAGTCACGTAACACGGTCTGCATGTGTGGCTACATTCAATCGCTGAAACCATCCCACTTGCTGGCCAACAGGTTTTCTCATGGAGTTTTCATTCAATAGAGTTTTCAGTACATTTATCTCAAGCCATCCCTTTAAATACGGTGTACCTTTTAGTTTGACTTTTGTCGACAGACACTAGAATATATTGAGAGAATAGGTTCAGAATATTAGGGATCAATGAAAGAAAGCCATCTAAATATATGCATATTTGACTCTGTTTCAGCACCAATTGGTAGATTTAAAAATACTCTGATCTTGTAGATTATTTAGGGTTAGGAAATTATTTATGAATCATAATAAACAGGTTTGGAGAGCCTTTACTCAAGAAAGAAAGCGGGGCTTTGATTCATTCTGAAAATTGCCACAGTTCTTCAACCCATGTTAATGTTGGAAGATTAGTGTACATATAATTATAATAGGGAGAATAGTGTTCAATATTTGGCTATTTCCTCGTCTATTGACTGCACTAACCATGGCGCAAGTATTGCGCCACGCATCGGGTTCAAACTGTTACGGCTTGGTCTGCACTCAGCACCATAACGATATTATCAACTGTTACTAATGATTCTCAGCAACAACCACACGGCCGTGACGGCATTTACAGAGGAAGCAAATGAAGGTAAACTAAACAATGTAATTAAATGGAATGATAATGTAAGCCAGGGTTCTTCAATTCCGGTCCTGGAGGGCCGAAACACCTCTGTTTTTCATCCTCTCCTTCTAATCAGGGGCTAATTCAGACCTGGGACACCAGGTGAGTGCAATTAACTACCAGGTAGAAATAAAAAACAGAAGTGTTTCGGCCCTCCAGGACCGGAATTGAAGAACCCTGATGTAAGCTATACCAACTGAAGGGAACTAACAGTAAATTGGTAGTTGAATATGTGTGGTTTTGTTAGGTCTACTGACGGTCAATACTGATAGTGGCTAATATTTAACATGATAGAAAAAGGAAACAGAGGAAGTCGGGGTAGCCTGTAATTAAGACATTAGAGAGTGCTCATCCCTGCAAGTTAAAAGGCCGCACACTTTAAATTCTGCATAATGGCACAGCATTTCATTAACTTTACTGTGGGAAAGTTGATATGTTAATATGCTTCAGTTTGCTGCTAAATGACTGGTTTCACATTTGTCTCCAGCAATTATAAGGTAAAATATATCTAAAAAGTTTCATGTATATTTACAATTCTCTTATCCAAACGGATATTAATTTAACTAGCTCTTATCAATAGCTCTTATCAAGTTGTAAATTACAGTGCATGGAGAATGGTGCTATTTAAAAATAAAGTAGATGCTTTTTCCACTACTAATGGTTTCCTCGTGCATAAAAGTGGTGGAATTATTAGGGAATTAAATCAAGGTCAGAATACGGCGTATCTGTAGACACACCTTCAGTTATTCGATCTCCACCCCAAACGAATAGCGGGTGAATAGCATGCTATTCCCGTGCTTAAGTTCAAGGTCAGAATAGAGGAAGTGTAGAGAGAAAAGTGCATGAAAAGGGAATTAAGTTATTTTACGCTTAACTAGGGTCGGAATCGGCTCCTATGTGAATACATCTGTATGAGTGTGTATCTGTCAGTGTGTGCATAGGTGTTTGTGTGTGTGTGTGTGTCTGGACCTTTGATCTCCTTCCTGTGGGGATGTGATAGTGCAGGGAGGATGACCCGTGGATGCCACTGCAGGTGTGACAACAGGAAGAGGTACAATATTGTGGGAGCAGAGATAGTGGAACAGCTGTTTCTGCGTGTTGGTACGTTAGTACAAACCAAACTGAATGGCTCATTATAATGACTTCTGTCCCTAGTAGAAATATCAAGTAACCATGCGTGGAGAGTTGCCTGCACCAGTCCACACAGTTCAAAAACACTAATCACATCCCCATCACACCCACTTCCCCCAATGCATTCACATAGACTACAATCAATCTCTGAGACATTCTAGTCCTCCTGCGTGGGCCTGATCGATGACGGCATTCCAGCTGTCACAAGTCAAACGGGGGATGCCTATTAGGTGCTGAGAGTCGAGTTTCAGGCAACTGATTACTGTAGCAAGGATGACATTCAACAAAATGAGCATATCAGTTTCCCTGATAACATATTTGCCTGTCTGTCTGAGATATGGGTGACTCTGGGAACAATAGAGGAATCAGATATCAGTACTATGATCTGGTCCTGCTATCACTCTCCAGTCTGCGTTCATGGAAAACAGAGGACTTGCCACTGTTGGCCTTTCAAACCCCATTGAAATTATTCATGCTAAAGGCGTCCGCATGCTTCCCAGCCGAAACAGTTCAAAAGAGTTTGTGCATATGTACTACATTGCCAAAAGTATGTGGACACCTTCTCGTCGAACATCTCATTCCAAAATCATGGCCATTAATATAGAGCTGGTCGCCCGTTTGCTGCTATAACAGCATCCACTCTTCTGGGAAGGCTTTCCACTAGATGTTGGAACATTGATGCAGGGACTTGCTCCCATTCAGCCACAAGAGCATTAGTGAGGTCGAGTACTGACTTTGGGCGATTAGGCCTGGCTCGCAGTCTGTGTTCCAATTCATCCCAAAGGTGTTCGATGGGGTTGAGGTCAGGGCTCTGTGCAGGCCACTCAAGTTCTCGACAAACCATTTCTGTACGGACCTCGCTTTGTGCACGGGGGCATTGTCATGCTGAAACAACAAAGGGTCTTCCCCAAACTGTTGCCACAAAGTTGGAACTACAGAATTGTCTAGAATGACATTGTATGCTGTAGCGTTAAGATTTCCCTTCACTGGAACTAAGGGGCCTAGCCCGAACCATGAAAAACAGCACCAGACCATTATTCCTCCTCCACCAAACTTTACAGTTGGCACTATGCGTTGGGGCAGGTAGAGTTCTCCTGGCATCCGCCAAACCCAGATTCGTCCGTCGGACTGCCAGATGGTGAAGCGTGATTCATAACTCCAGAGAACGCGTTTCCACTGCTCCAGAGTCCAATGGCGGCAAGCTTTACACCACTCCAGCCGATGCTTGGCATTGCGCATGGTGATCTTATGCTTGTGTGCGGCTGCTCCGCCATGGAAACCCATTTCATGAGGCTTCCGATGAAAAGTTAATGTGCTGACGTTGCTTCCAGAGGCAGTTTGGAACTCAGTAGTGAGTGTTGCAACCGAGGACAGATTATTTTTATGCGCTACGTGCTTCAGAACTCTGCGGTCCCGTTCTGTGAGCTTGTGTGGCCTACCACTTCACGGCTGAGCCGTTGTTGCTCCTAGACATTTCCACGTCACAAAAACAGCACTTACAGTTGACCGGGGCAGCTCTACAAGGGCAGAAATTTGACGAGCTGACTTGTTGGAAAGGTGACATCCTATGACGGTGCCACGTTGAAAGTCACTGAGCTCTTCAGTAAGGCCATTCTACCGCCAATGTTTGTCTACGGAGATTGTGTGGCTGTGTGCTCGATTTTATACACATGTCAGCAACAGGTGTGGCTAAAATAGCCGAATCCACTTATTTGAAGGGGTGTCCACATACTTTTGTATATAGAGTGTAGCAAAACTACCAAAAGAGTATTACGAGATGCTCCTTGTTATTGCCATATTCAGGCCACATTCTATTCACATTATGCCACCATATCAACGTCAACAACAGGAACTCAGTGACACCTGTTCCCTTTCTTTTCCACACAATCTAAACACTCATAAATCCACAGAGATAAATCAAGTGTGTTCCAGGTTCCTGTTCTCTAGGAAAGCAAAGTACAAAACAAAGACTAAAACAATGATTTTAGCATGTGGCAAATGAGCTGAATGAGGAAATTCCAAACTGTGTGTGTATATGTAAGTGTGTGTGTGTGTGCACGTGCATGTGTCTGCATATGTGCACTCATGTGTGTGCTGGTAACACAGATGATGCATGCCAAGGCAGTGAAGGCCAGGATGAACTACAGTCATGGTCAAAAGTTTTGAGAATTACACAAATGTTAATTTTCACAAAGTCTGCTGCCTCAGTTTTTATGATGGCAATTTACATATACTCCAGAATGTTATGAAGAGTGATCAGATGAATTGCAAAGTCCCTCTTTGCCATGAAAATAAACTTAATCCCAAAAAAACATTTCCACTGCATTTCAGCCCTGCCACAAAAGGACCAGCTGACAACGTCAGTGATTTTCTCGTTAACACAGGTGAGAGTGTTGACGAGGACAAGGCTGGAGATCACTTTGTCATGCTGATTGAGTTAGAATAACAGACAGGAAGCTTTAAAAGGAGGGTGGTGCTTGAAATCATTGTTCTTCCTCTGTTAACCATGGTTAACTGCAAGGAAACACAGGCCATCATCATTGCTTTGCACAAAAAGGGCTTCACAGGCAAGGATATTGCTGCTAGTAAGATTGCACCTAAATCAACCATTTATCGGATCATCAAGAACTTCAAGGAGAGAGGTTAAATTGTTATGTAGAAGGCTTCAGGGTTCCCAAGAAAGTCCAGCAAGCGCCAGGACCGTCTCCTAAAGCTGATTCAGCTGCGGGATCGGGGCACCACCAGTGCAGAGCTTGCTCAGGAATGGCAGCAGACAGGTGTGAGTGCATCTGCACACACAGTTAGGCAAAGACTTTTGGAGGATGGCCTGGTGTTAAGAAGGGCAGCGAGGAAGCCACTTCTCTCCAGGAAAAACATCAGGGACAGACTGATATACTGCAAAAGGTACAGGGATTGGACTGCTGAGGACTGGGGTAAAGTCATTTTCTCTGATGAATCCCCTTTCCGATAGTTTGGGGCATCTGGAAACAAGCTTGTCCGGAGAAGACAAGGTGAGCGCTACCATCAGTCCTGTGTCATGCCAACAGTAAGGCATCCTGAAACCATTCATGTGTGGGGTTGCTTCTCAGCCAAGGGAGTGGGCTCACTCACAATTCTGCCTAAGAACACAGCCATGAATAAAGAATGGTACCAACACATCCTCTGAGAGCAACTTCTCCCAACCATCCAATAACAGTTTGGTGACGAACAATGCCTTTTCCAGCATGATGGAGCACCTTACCATAAGGCAAAAGTGATAACTAAGTGGCTCAGGGAACAAAACATCGAAATATTGGGTCCATGGCCAGTAAATTCCCCAGACCTTAATCCCATTGAGAACTTGTGGTCAATCCTCAAGAGGCGGGTGGACAAACAAAAACCCACAAATTCTGACAAACTCCAAGCATTGATTATGCAAGAATGGGCTGCCATCAGTCAGGATGTGGCCCAGAAGTTAATTGACAGCATGCCAGGGCGGATTGTAGAGGTCTTGAAAAAGAAGGGTCAACATTGCAAATATTGACTCTTTGCATAAACTTAATGTAATTGTCAATAAAAGCCTTTGACACTTATGGAATGCTTGTAATTATACTTCAGTACACCATAGTAACTTCTGACAAAGATATCTAAAAACACTGAAGCAGCAAACCTTGTGAAGACCAATACTTGTGTCATTCTCAAAACTTTTGACCACGACTGTACACAAAACAACTAGCTGCTATATCCCTCTCTAGTACTAAGGAGTGACTCCCAATCAGAGGCAACAAGTGTCAGCTGTGGCTGGTTGTCTCTGATTGGGAGCCATATTTAAACTGTCTGTTTTTCCCTTTGTGTTTGTGGGTTCTTGTTCCAGTTGGTTTTGTGTTTTGTACCGTGGACTTCACGAGTCGTTTGTTGTTTTGTTCATTGTCAGTATTTATCACTATAGATAAATAAACATGTTCGTTCATCACGCTGCGCCTTGGTCTATTCCATACGACGATCGTGACAGAAGAACCCACCATACAAGGACCAAGCAGCGTGTCCAGGAGCAGGCAGACTGGACATGGGAGGAAGCGCCGGGAAAGGAGATGGAGAGGTTGGCGATGGCCCAGGTGGGCAAAGTGTGGTCCTGGGAGGACATGCTCGGGGGAAAAGGACCATGGGCTAGGATTAAGGCCCTGGCGAGAGAGGAGCAGCGGCGTCAGCAGTGTCATCGTCGGACGGACGAGAGGCAACCCCAAACATTTTTTAGGGGGGGGGCACACGGCATGGGCGACTGGGCAGCAGGAGGCTGCCACAGGGCGATTTGGAGAGGAGGCCACCGGGTTTGGGGGGCCAGAAGGCAGGTTGGCGGAGCCTGGATGGAGAGCGGAACCAACTTCCCGTACTCAGGCATGGCAGCATGGGACGGGGCAGGTTCCGCGGTATGCGGAGCGGCGTACTGTGCCCCGAGTGGTCCGGCATAGTCCGGTACGTCCTGTGCGAGCACCCCGCACGTGTCGTGCGAAGGTGGGTATGCAGCCAGGACGGAGTGTGCCGGCTCAACGCTCGTGGTCTCCAATGCCTCTCCGCGGTCCCGGATATCCTGCTCCAGTGGCACGTGCTGTTATGCCAGTACGGGTACACAGCCCTGTACGTCCTGTGCGGATGCCTCACACAGAGTGTGTGAAGGTAGGCATTCAGCCAGGACGGGTTGTGGCCGCTCTTCACTCCAGGTCTCCTATCCGTCTCCACAGCCCGGCCCGGCCTGTTCCTGCCCCTCGCACCAAGCCTACGGTGCGCGTCGCCAGCCCGGCCCGGCCTGTTCCTGCCACTCGCACCAAGCCTACGGTGCGCGTCGCCACCCCGGCCCGGCCTGTTCCTGCTCCTCGCACCAAACCTACGATGTGCGTCGCCAGCCCGGCCCGGCCTGTTCCTGCCACTCGCACCAAGTCTACGGTGCGCGTCGCCAGCCCGGCCCGGCCTGTTCCTGCCACTCGCACCAAGCCTACGGTGCGCGTCGCCAGCCCGGCCCGGCCTGTTCCTGCTCCTCGCACCAAACCTACGATGTGCGTCGCCAGCCCGGCCCGGCCTGTTCCTGCCACTCGCACCAAAGCTACGGTGCGCGTCGCCAGCCCGGCCCGGCCTGTTCCTGCCACTCGCAACAAGCCAGGAGTGCGAGTCGTCAGCCTGGTCCAGCCTGT
The DNA here is from genome assembly GCF_964263955.1 of Coregonus lavaretus. NCBI lineage: Eukaryota > Metazoa > Chordata > Actinopteri > Salmoniformes > Salmonidae > Coregonus > Coregonus lavaretus. Next base: position 46,219,326 of record NC_139996.1, on the reverse strand, counting down.
TCCTGCCACTCGCACCAAGCCAGGGGTGCGAGTCGTCAGCCTGGTCCAGCCCGTTCCTGCTACTTGCACCAAGCCAGGGGTGCGAGTCGTCAGCCTGGTAAAGCCCGTTGCTGCTCCACGCACCAAGCCAGGGGTGCGAGTCGTCAGCCCGGTAAAGCCCGTTCCGGCTCCACGCACCAAGCCAGGGGTGCGCATCGTCAGCCCGGTCCGGCCCGTTGCTGCTCCACGCACCAAGCCAGGGGTGCGAGTCGTCAGTCCGGTGAGGCCCGTTCCGGCTCCACGCACCAAGCCAGGGGTGCGCATCGTCAGCCCGGTCCGGTCCGTTCCTGCTCCACGCACCAAGCCAGGGGTGCGTATCGTCAGCCCGGTCCGGCCCGTTGCTGCTCCACGCACCAAGCCAGGGGTGCGCATCGTCAGCCCGGTCCGGTCCGTTCCTGCCTCACGCACCAAGCCAGGGATGCGCGTCGTCAGTCCGGCACAACCCGTGCCTGGGTCATTGGTGCCTAATCAGGTACCGCTCAACTGCTCCACAACGGAGCTGAAGCTATCCGCTCCTACTACGTCCAGTTCAGCTCCAGCCAGCGGGGCCAGACCGGACCAGGGGCGTTATGGGGGGATTATTGGAGGGTGGTGGGCTAGCCCGGAGCCAGAACCGCCGCCGAGGAGGAATGCCCACCCAGCCCTCCCCTGTTTTGTTCTAGTTGAGGCGCGGTCGCAGTCTGCGCCTTTAGGGGGGGGGTACTGTCACACCCTGGCTCTGGGACTCTATATGTTGAGCCAGGGTGTGTTCATTCTATGTGTTGTATTTCTATGTTGGGAGTTCTAGTTGTGTTTATTTCTATGTTGGCTGGAGTGACTCCCAATCAGAGGCAACGACTGTCAGCTGTGGCTGGTTGTCTCTGATTTGGAGCCATATTTAAACTGTCTGTTTTTCCCTTTGTGTTTGTGGGTTCTTGTTCCAGTTGGTTTTGTGTTTTGTACCGTGGACTTCACGAGTCGTTTGTTGTTTTGTTCATTGTCAGTATTTATCACTATAGATAAATAAACATGTTCATTCATCACGCTGCGCCTTGGTCTATTCCATACGACGATCGTGACAGAAGAACCCACCATACAAGGACCAAGCAGCGTGTCCAGGAGCAGGCAGACTGGACATGGGAGGAAGCGCCGGGAAAGGAGATGGAGAGGTTGGCGATGGCCCAGGTGGGCAAAGTGTGGTCCTGGGAGGACATGCTCGGGGGAAAAGGACCATGGGCTAGGATTAAGGCCCTGGCGAGAGAGGAGCAGCGGCGTCAGCAGTGTCATCGTCGGACGGACGAGAGGCAACCCCAAACATTTTTTAGGGGGGGGGCACACGGCATGGGCGACTGGGCAGCAGGAGGCTGCCACAGGGCGATTTGGAGAGAAGGCCACCCGGTTTGGGGGTCCAGAAGGCAGGTTGGCGGAGCCTGGATGGAGAGCGGAACCAACTTCCCGTACTCAGGCATGGCAGCATGGAACGGGGCAGGTTCCGCGGTATGCGGAGCGGCGTACTGTGCCACGAGTGGTCCGGCATAGTCCGGTACGTCCTGTGCGAGCACCCCGCACGTGTCGTGCGAAGGTGGGTATGCAGCCAGGACGGAGTGTGCCAGCTCAACGCTCGTGGTCTCCAATGCCTCTCCGCGGTCCCGGATATCCTGCTCCAGTGGCACGTGCTGTTATGCCAGTACGGGTACACAGCCCTGTACGTCCTGTGCGGATGCCTCACACAGAGTGTGTGAAGGTAGGCATTCAGCCAGGATGGGTTGTGGCCGCTCTTCACTCCAGGTCTCCTATCCGTCTCCACAGCCCGGCCCGGCCTGTTCCTGCCCCTCGCACCAAGCCTACGGTGCGCGTCGCCAGCCCGGCCCGGCCTGTTCCTGCTCCTCGCACCAAACCTACGATGTGCGTCGCCAGCCCGGCCCGGCCTGTTCCTGCCACTCGCACCAAGTCTACGGTGCGCGTCGCCAGCCCGGCCCGGCCTGTTCCTGCCACTCGCACCAAGCCTACGGTGCGCGTCGCCAGCCCGGCCCGGCCTGTTCCTGCTCCTCGCACCAAACCTACGATGTGCGTCGCCAGCCCGGCCCGGCCTGTTCCTGCCACTCGCACCAAGCCAGGGGTGCGAGTCGTCAGCCTGGTCCAGCCTGTTCCTGCCACTCGCACCAAGCCAGGGGTGCGAGTCGTCAGCCTGGTCCAGCCCGTTCCTGCTACTCGCACCAAGCCAGGGGTGCGAGTCGTCAGCCTGGTAAAGCCCGTTGCTGCTCCACGCACCAAGCCAGGGGTGCGAGTCATCAGCCCGGTAAAGCCCGTTCCGGCTCCACGCACCAAGCCAGGGGTGCGCATCGTCAGCCCGGTCCGGCCCGTTGCTGCTCCACGCACCAAGCCAGGGGTGCGAGTCGTCAGTCCGGTGAGGCCCGTTCCGGCTCCACGCACCAAGCCAGGGGTGCGCATCGTCAGCCCGGTCCGGTCCGTTCCTGCTCCACGCACCAAGCCAGGGGTGCGTATCGTCAGCCCGGTCCGGCCCGTTGCTGCTCCACGCACCAAGCCAGGGGTGCGCATCGTCAGCCCGGTCCGGTCCGTTCCTGCCTCACGCACCAAGCCAGGGGTGCGCGTCGTCAGTCCGGCACAACCCGTGCCTGGGTCATTGGTGCCTAATCAGGTACCGCTCAACTGCTCCACAACGGAGCTGAAGCTATCCGCTCCTACTACGTCCAGTTCAGCTCCAGCCAGCGGGGCCAGACCGGACCAGGGGCGTTATGGGGGGATTATTGGAGGGTGGTGGGCTAGCCCGGAGCCAGAACCGCCGCCGAGGAGGAATGTCCACCCAGCCCTCCCCTGTTTTGTTCTAGTTGAGGCGCGGTCGCAGTCCGCGCCTTTAGGGGGGGGTACTGTCACACCCTGGCTCTGGGACTCTATATGTTGAGCCAGGGTGTGTTCATTCTATGTGTTGTATTTCTATGTTGGGAGTTCTAGTTGTGTTTATTTCTATGTTGGCTGGAGTGACTCCCAATCAGAGGCAACGACTGTCAGCTGTGGCTGGTTGTCTCTGATTGGGAGCCATATTTAAACTGTCTGTTTTTCCCTTTGTGTTTGTGGGTTCTTGTTCCAGTTGGTTTTGTGTTTAGTACCGTGGACTTCACGAGTCGTTTGTTGTTTTGTTCATTGTCAGTATTTATCACTATAGATAAATAAACATGTTCGTTCATCACGCTGCGCCTTGGTCTATTCCATACGACGATCGTGACAAAGGGTAAGTCAAGGTTAACTTACCACAGCTGTGGGCAATTGTTCATTGATAAAACATATGAAGTTTGCAAACTATGACATTGATATCACGACCTATGAGATTAAGGGGCGGCGCAATCAGACATGAGACAAAGTATATGTTTAGATTTCCTGTCTGTGAACACCATCACTGGTTATACTTGTTGGGGTACTTGACTCATTACATGATTGCACAACCTTTGACCCTGGCAAAGGGGGGGTGGTGGCCTGCAACATGGAGGTCAAGAAACCATGACCTCCACAAGCCATGAGGGAAAGGGATGTGTGTCTGTGTGCACGTGCATGTACAGTGCATTCTGAAAGTATTCAGACCCATTTACTTTTTCCACATTTCGTTACGTTACAGCCTTATTGATTAAATTGTTTTTTCCCCCTCATCAATCTACACACAATACCCCATAATGACAAAGCAAAAACAGGTTTTATAAATCGCTGCTAATGTATTAAAAATAAAAAACGTACATTTCACACATAAGTATTCAGACCCTTTACTCAGTACTTTGTTGAAGCACCTTTGGCAGTGATTACAGCCTCGAGTCTTCTTGGGTATGACGCTACAGGCTTGACACACCTGTATTTGGGGAGTTTCTCCCATTCTTCTCTGCAGATCCTCTCAAGCTCTGTCAGGTTGGATGGGGAGCGTCGCTGCACAGCTATTTTCAGGTCTCTCCAGAGATGTTCGATCAGGTTCAAGTCCAGGCTCTGGCTGGGCCACACAAGGACATTCAGAGACTTGTCCCGAAGCCACTCCTGCGTTGTATTGGCTGTGTGCTTAGGGTCGTTGTCCTGTTGGAAGGTGAACCTTTGCCCCAGTCTGAGGTCCTGGGCGCAAGGGAGCAGGTTTTCATCAAGGATCTCTCTGTACTTTGCTCTGTTCATCTTTCCCTCAATCCTTTTTTTTACCCCCTTTTTCTCCCCCAATTCCGTGCTATCCAATTGGTAGTTACAGTCTTGTCCCATCGCTGCAACTCCCGTACGGACATGGGAGAGGCGAAGGTCGAGAGTTGTGCATCCTCTGAAACACAACCCAACCGAGCCGCGCCGCGCCGCGCTGCTTCTTGACACAGTGCCCACTTAACCCGGAAGCCAGCCGCACCAATGTGTCGGAGGAAACACCGTACACCTGGCGACCGAGTCAGCGTGCAGCGTGCCCGGCCCGCCACAGGAGTCGCTAGTGCACGATGGGACAAGAACATCCCTGCCGGCCAAACCCTCCCCTACCCTGGACGATGCTGGGACAATTGTGCGCCGCCCCATGGGTCTTCCGGTCGCGCCCGGCTGCGACAGAGCCTGGACTCGAACCAGGATCTCTAGTGGCACAGCTAGCACTGCGATGCAGTGACTTAGACCACTGCGCCACTCGGGAGGCCCCATCTTTCCCTCAATCCTGACTAGTCTCCCAGTCCCTGCCGCTGAAAAACATCCTCACAGCATGATGCTGCCACCACCATGTTTCACCGTAGGGATGGTGCCAGGTTTCCTCCAGACATGACGCTTAGCATTCAGGCCAAAGAGTTCAATCTTAGTTTCATCAGACCAGAGAATCTTGTTTCTGAGAGTCCTTTAGGTGCCTTTTGACAAACTCCAAGCGGGCTATCATGTACCTTTTACTGATGAGTGGCTTCCGTCTGGCCACTCTACCATAAAGGCCTGATTGGTGGAGTGATGCAGAGATGGATGTCCTTCTGGAAGGTTCTCCCATCTCCACAGAGGAACTCTGGAGCTCTGTCAGCGTGACCTTCAGGTTCTTGGTCACCTCCCTGACCAAGGACCTTCTCCCCCGATTGCTCAGGTTAGCCGGGCGGCCAGCTCTAGGAAGAGTCTTGGTGGTTCCAAACTTCTTCCATTTAAAAATAATGGAGTCCACTGTGTTCTTGGGGACCTTCAATGCTGTAAAACATTTTTGGTACCCTTCCCCAGATCTGTGCATCGACACAAACCTGTCTCGGAGCTCTACGGACAATTCCTTTGACCTCATGGCTTGGTTTTTGCTCTGACATGCAACCTTATATAGACAGGTGTGTCCCTTTCCAAATCATGTCCAATCAATTGAATTTACCACAGGTGGACTCCAATTAAGTTTTAGAAACATCTCAAGGATCACCAATGGAAACAGGATGCACCTGAGCTCAATTTTGAGTCTCATAGCAAAGGGTCTGAATACTTATGTAAATAAGGTATGTATTCTTTTTTTCTTATACATTTGCTAAAATTTCTAAAAACCTGTTTTCTCTTTGTCATTATGGGGCATTGTGTGTAGATTGATGAGGGGAAAAAATATTTCATCCATTTTAGAATAAGGTTGTAACGTAACAAAATGTGTAAAAAGTGAAGGGGTATGAATACTTTCTGAATGCACTGTATGTGGAGAGGAAGGGGTGCTGGGGATAGGGAAAATATTTCAAGTTCTGCTGGATAGTCACAAAGAAAACTCTGAATCAACAGCCTAAAAAAAGGTATTCAACAGAAGTTTCAAACCAAACCACATTTAGTCCTCTTTCCCGATCAATGATGATATTTCAAAATCTTAGGGGGGACAATATCAGTTCTAGCAGTAGATTCACCCAGCCAGGACTTGGTGGTGTATGACAGAGTAAGTAGGTGATCGCTGGTGTCGTAGTGGGACCCCAAGCCATTCATTGTCGGTAAGAGAATGACCCCACAGGGGAGGACCAGCTTGTTTGTGTGGCTCCACGGGGGGAGAATATGAATTGAGGAGAGGGGGGGAAGTACTCCCTCAGCTTCCCTCATTGTCACAGGACAACAAAGAAAGAAAACAGGCTAGGGGGGAAGGGTGTTAATTAATAACTACAATACATAAATTCACACCCAACAGCCTCTGTCAGGTAGTTATCTACAGACTGCTCTAGTTAGGCTAGTTTAACTCCTCTTCGAACATTGAGCCATTTGTTTGTAGAAAGATATCCGGATATGTCTGTAAAGTTGACGAAACCCATATTGAGATACTGTGCCACAGGGTTGGAGTCAATTCCATTTCAATCCCAGTCAACCAAATTCCAATTCCAATTTTGAAAAGCATTGAAGAGAATTGGAATTGGAATTTCAGTATACTTCCTGAATTGACCTGAATTGAAATGGAATTGACCCCAACCCTGCTGTATCCAGGACCAGGCTCATGCTCTTACAGATACAGTATGTCTGCATATAACCAACTATGAACGTACAGTGCACTCGGAAAGTATTCAGACCCCTTCCCATTTTGTTATGTTACAGCCTTATTCTAAAATGGACTAAATAAATAAAACATCTCATCAATCTACACACAATACCCCATAATGACAAAGTGAAAACAGGTTTTTAGAAATTTTAGCAAATGTATTAAATATAAAAAACAGAAATAGCTTATTTACTGTTTATTAAGTATACAGACCCTTTGCTATGAGACTCGAAATTGAGCTCAAGTGCATCCTGTTTCCATTGATCATCCTTGAGATGTTTCTACAACTTGATTGTAGTCTACCTGTGGTAAATTCAATTGATTTGACATGATTTGGAAAGGCACACACCTGTCTATATAAGGTCCCACAGCTGACAGTGCATGTCAGAGCAAAAACCAAGCCATGAGGTCGAAGGAATTGTCCGTAGAGCTCCGAGTCAGGATTCTGTCGGCACAGATCTGAGGAAGGGTACCAAAAAATGTCTGCAGCATTGAAGGTCCCCAAGAACACAGTGGTCTCCATCATTCTTTAATGGAAGAAGTTTGGAACCACCAAGACTTTTGCTAGAGCTGGCCACCCGGTCAAAGGGGAGAAGAACCCGATGGTCACTCTGACAGAGCTCCAGAGTTCGTCTGTGTGTGGAGATGGGAGAACCTTCCAAAAGGACAACCATCGCTGCAGCACTCCACCAATCAGGCCTTTATGGTAGAGTGGCCAGATGGAAGCCACTCCTCAGTAAAAGGCACATGACAGCCCGCTTGGAGTTTGCCAAAATGCACCTAAAGGACTCTCAGACCATGAGAAACAAGATTCTCTGATCTGATGAAACCAAGATTGAACTCTTTGGCCTGAATGCCAAGGTCACGTCTGGAGGAAACCTGGCACCATCCCTACCGTGAAGCATGGTGGTGGAAGAATCATGCTGTGGGGATGTTTTTCAGCGGCAGGGACTGGGAGACTAGTCAGGATCGAGGGAAAGATGAACGGAGCAAAGTACAGAGAGATCCTTGATGAAAACCTGCTCCCTTGCGCTCAGAACCTCAGACTGGGGCGAAGGTTCACCTTTCAACAGGACAACGACCCTAAGCACAGAGCCAAGACAACGCAGGAGTGGCTTCGGGACAAGTCTCTGAATGTCCTTGAGTGGCCCAGCCAGAGCCCGGACCTGAACCCGATCTAACATCTGTGGAGAAACCTGAAAATAGCTGTGCAGCGACGATCCCCATCCAACCTGACAGAGCTTGAGAGGATCTGCAGAGAAGAATGGCAGAAACTCCCCAAATACAGATGTGCCAAACTTGTAGCGACATACCCATGAAGACTCAAGGCTGTAATCGCTGCCAAAGGTGCTTCAACAAAGTACAGAGTTAAGGGTCTGAATACTTATGTAAATGTGATATTTCATTTTTGAATTTATAACAAATTTGCAACAATTTATAAAAACCTGTTTTTTCTTTTGTATTGTGTGTAGATTGATGAGGGGAAAAAACTGTTTAATCTATTTTAGATTAAAAAAAATATATATTTATTTAACTAGGCAAGTCAGTTAAGAACAAATTCTTATTTACAATGACGGCCTACACCGGCCAAACTCGGACGACGCTGAGCCAATTGTGCGCCGCCCTATGGGACTCCCAATCACGTCCGGTTGTGATACAGCCTGGAATCGAACCAGGGAGTCTGTAGTGACGCCTCAAGCACTGAGATGCAGTGCCTTAGACCGCTGCGCCACTCGGGAGAATAAGGCTGTAACGTAACAAAATGTGGAAAAAGTCAAGAGGTCTGAATACTTTCCGAATGCACTGTAAGTAGGGGTACCCTAGTGCATTGTCACATTACTGTGTTGTTTTCAAAGGCTTAGCAAAGCTTTACATTTTCTGAAAAATAACTAATATATATTTCCAGGAACAGGTCTCTCAGTGGGTGACCACAATAATTTCCAATGCCCATAAACATAAAAACCCTGCATAGAAAGCCCTGGGTCCAGAAATAATTGTATGTTGAGACCTTCCTGTTTAGTTACACAGGCCTAAACCAGATTGTCTTTCAAAACAATAGTACAATGCTCAAATAGAATCTCAATAATCCCTTCTGTTGTCTTTGTGAATATGACGGCCTCAACTCAACTCATCCCTGAACTTCAAATCGCCCCAAACAAAGACTAGCGTGTCCGTTCCCATGACAATCCTTTCAAAATCTGAACTCTGTATGGAGTTGGAGTGGGGTGGGGGGATAGTATGGGTGCCCTACTTGAATAACCTTTGACCTATTAGATTGAGGCCTGGAGGCTTATGAGGGCACTTCATCTGGGTTCATTATATCCTTATCCTACTGGTGCCCTAGTATCCTACTGTTGCCCAAACTATTGACCCCCCTGCCCTCTCCCCCACCCCACCACACGCCTCGTCACTTACCCCTCGGACAGGGACATGCATCATTCTATTATGTTATGATAACTCCACCTATCCAGGAAGCGCGCTTACCTTGTTGTAGTAGTGTAGCTGTACTCTATGCCACTGGCCATCACTGACCCCACCTAGGACAAAGGGTGATACCTTGGTTTTGACTTCTCCTACAGGGAAGGAAATAGGATATAGGAAACAGGAACGCGTTAAATCAACATGGAATCCACTCCAACTGAGTTTGGCCACTTTCATAGATACCTCCTCTAAGGAAGTTCACTCTATCTCACTTCTCATTCTTTCTTTAAAGTGAAAACCCTGAGTATGTGTTTCACCCAATGGCAGCCCTGTCACTTGGTTTGGTATAAAGCTGAGGGATTGGGCTGTGGAAGACTAAGAAAAACACAACCTTTTGGACCTCTGTGGAGGTCTTTCAATATCGATGCTACTCATCCAGAACACAATTATAGTTAAATGGAAGGCAAGTTAATGATTGTTTTGCTAGTACCTCCATGGCATGAATTCCCTGCCAAACTCAACACACTAACACTGGGTGAACTGCATGATCACTGTTTACCCTCAATTTTCCCAGGTATCTGAGGGTTGGCTACATAAACTTTGACCCCTCCCTCAGTTGGTTAGAACCTCCCTGTTAATGAGATTTTGTATTTCACATAGAGGGGGGTAGGAGAGAGAAGTGAAGCAAAGAGAAGCAAAGGGAACAGAGGAAATTGAAGTCTGGCTATCTCTTCTCTGAACCCTTTATGTCCTCACCTGCTGAGAAGGTGAGCTGGATTTGTTCCTCGATGATCTCCAAGGCGATGAAGTCGTGCTTCTCGTTAAACCTTCCGTTATAAAGCAGTAGGACATTCCTCTCTCTGGTGGCAAACCTGCAGGTCATACAGGACCAAAGGTCACTTTGATTGTACAGTACAGTATATTATCAGCACATGAAGGCTATGAAGAGGAGGGAAATGTGCACAGGAGAGCTATTTAATGGAGCCATTTAATGGCCATTTAATTAGTCCACAGAGTGTAGAGATATCTCGTGAGGTAACGCGAGAACAATATCAGTTGTGTGCGGGGCGGGGGAGTGGGGGAGACATTGAGAGACAAATTAACCTAGGAAATGAGGGACAATAAGAGAGAAAAAGGGAAAATGGAAAGAAGAATCATATTGGACTATGGACAATGAGAGGAGCAAAATGGATTTGGAAAATGACAGAGGGAAGGAGGACTGGTGTGGACAGACATAGAACCAGGGATAGTACTGGAAGCCATGCCGCTGTGTGTCATTAACCCTCTGACACTTAGTGGGTATGGGCACAGGAGTCAGAAGCAACATGACACAGGGCAGCGTGACAAGAAAATGATCAACAAAGCCAAAGGGCACTCTGGCTCCACGCATCACTTCCTGTTTTTATCTATGCCAGGGAAAGTGAGCTGGACACTAGAAAGAGATGTTTAACTACAGCCTTTATATATCCCACATCACTCCAGGCAGGGCAGCAGGCGCAATCAAACTCTCAAAGTATTTCAAAGAAAATGTATACTATTTGAACCCAGATCTGCATCTAACCACTGGATCAAATGGCTTGCTCTTCCTTTGTGATACGGAACGCAAATGTCATGGCTGATGTAGCAGCCCTGTGATTCAGCACTTCTGTGATTTGAGGTTCAGATGTGCCTAAACATGTCCAGTTGGTGAGACAATGACGACAGGGCGCTGCTTATTTGTGTTGCCATGGATACAGCCATTACTGCTTATTACAAAGGTGTTGTTTGTGTATCCAGACATGGCGCTAGATGTGTATGATATGGGTGTGTATAGATGGCTCAGTACTATGTCAAAAAAGCTCCAGGTGTTCGTGAGAGAACCAGAGGAAGACACAAATATACACCCACCAGAAAAAGTCACGCATACACACATACACACATTATTATACAGACATGTTATAAGATACATAGGTGTACTCACATGAAGGACACAGTGAAGTGGAACCTCTGTCGTAGCCCTCTAAAGGTGATGAAGGACTGGCCGGGGAAGCTGCGGGTGCTCATCTCACAGTAAGGCTTCTGGTACTCCCCCGGGGGGCACTGGCACACGAACCCCCCCACCAGGAGGTCCACACACCTGGCCCCGTTTTGACACACCCCCGGGACGCATCGGCCAGAGCGTGAGTTCACCTCACAATGCTCACCTGTAGGAAGGGAAGAACAGTACAGGTGAGCAGAAATATCTGCTGGGTATTTCCTCTAGAGACATAAGTTGGGGTAGGTGTGAAAGCAGTTACACATGTTCTCCTTTAAATCCTCCATTCAGGCTTTTATGTTATGATGTGTACAGGACAAAGCCCCCCAAATATGTTTTTTGTGAACAAGCTGAAACCAGGCAGGTTCACAACAGACACATCCCTCTCACAAGTTCAAATCCATTACCACACAACCTAAAAGCTAGTCTGAATGGACTCAGAGAGAGGGCGGTGGGGGCTCAACCCCCCTTCACAAGCATGTCAAAACACAGTGGATTGTCACAGCTTTGCTCTGTGACCCACACTGACACTGGCTCTTCACTGGAACCAAACGGCTTGTGGCATAATGACAACAGGACAATGGAGTGTCTTTGGACAAGCAGCAGGCCACCTCGGTGGTAAGACACCTGTCACGACCCACCAGCCACCCACCCTGATACTGTCCTGTCTGGTTAACTAGACCTGAGATGTGTTCCGGTGATGACAGCTTTCAAATGGACGCTGATGTCAGTAGTGATGACTTCACTCTGATTTGCTTTCCCTAACAGCTTGGGGTGACCGTTAAGGGGTCACATACTGAGCAGAAAGATAGCTGTCGATGAAAAAATAAGGAAAGGATGATGTATGGTTAAATCATATTTTGCATGAACAGGCTTTTATATTGAAGAGACAGAGAAGATAGACAGGAAGACTAGAGAAAAGTCTGTGGAAAGTGTGGTGTGATTATGTCACCCTTTAAGGGTCAACATACATATTATGAAGGAGAGCACCAAAGAGTCAAGAGATGATTTTCCCATTGGTCAAAATGAACAATTGTCAACCCCACAAGGTCTTTGCATTCCAACGTGCCACTATCATATTTATGTCCAGCTCATAGTGTGGGGTGTTGTGTGTCGCAAATGATCCTGACACGATCTGGATAAAGAGAACACCTATGATTTACAGGGCAAGGAATTCCAGCGGGTAATGACCCAACTGCAAGACAGATAATCTCCGGTTTGAAGGGAATTACGAGGGATCTTTTTCCCGAAAGTGTGAGAAACCTGAGGCCAGCACTGTCAGGTCAACCATCATCACCCTCGTTATGACTTGAGATTACCTGGAGCTGGGCAAGAGCCTTCAAAGCATTGACGGCTAGAGTTTGATTAACAGGTAATAATCTCTCTGCAGAATCAGGGTTTTGGCTGTGGGCCGTGTCTTTAATATAGTGGGAATATTAAACCCTATAGACAGAGGTTCTGTGAAAGCAGATGAAAGTTCCTGATGTGGGTAGGCACATTTCTATCTAAGTACTAATGACAGGGAGAGGGGAAAGAAAGAAAAGAGTTGAACACAGAGTAAAAGGTGAAAGATTTTGATGTGAAAAATAGCAGGTTGAGAATGGCGTGAAAGAAAAAGAGTCAAGTAGGATACCAAAAAGTGGATAACAACACTCACCTGTGAAGTCCTCCGGACACTCGCAAAGGTACCCGCCTTCCCTGCTCCGGCACTTGCCGTTGTTCTGGCAGGGCCCTGAGTAGCACAGGTCAATCTCCGTCTCACAGTAGTCCCCCGTGAAGCCTGCTGGGCATCGGCAGCGCAGCCCCGTCACCGGTTGAATAGGCCTGAACAGCACCGTATCCGAGGACACGAAGGGCGCCGAGCTGTCGAACCTCAGCACTGACACACACTTCATGTAGTTCTCACAGGGCTCACGGAGGCAGATGTTATCGTCGAAAGGCAGCACACGCTGGCTGGACACCAGGGTGAGCAGAGTCCGGTTCAGGTAAATCTGCTCCTGCAGGGCTTCTGAGGGGAAAAATCTTCCAGTGGAGATGGTGCCCCCGGACCCCCCAACTTTGTTTCCCCCAGAAGGGCGCAGGGCGGAGAAGGTGACGTTAAGGATGCTCCCCTGGACGTGGGTGTCGTTCTGGATGTTAAAGACGAAGACACCGGTGCGGCTGGTGGACAGGACGGCCGCCACACCCTCCATGAAGTGGGCGAGGAGCGGCGACAGAAAGCGCTCCTGGGACATGTTTTCCAGGCGCACAGTGATGCTGTTGGTCAGCATCTCGTCGGTGATGATGGTGACACGCAGGGTGCAGAGGGCCATGACGCGGTGGACACCGTCTGGAATCAGAGACAACCAGGGTCAACCAGGGTCACAGAATAACACTTGCAAGATGCATTAAAGACACAAAGGTCATGTCATTCAACATTTAAAAATATTAAACCTAATTAGAAACAAAGCACTGCTTTTAACTTCTGCTGGTTTTTTACGCTTTAAAGTAAGGCTGTGGCTGCGAAATCGTAGCCACTAGCTACTGTTCCTGGAAAAATAACACTATTACTTTGACTGCCTGTCTGCCTCCTGCTTAGCCAATGTATGCAATGATGATGAAAAAAGAACATTCAATTGCTAATTAGACTGCGCGTCTGTGCCTTGCTTTTGTTTGATATGCTAAATAGCTGCATACTAACTCCCCACTCAAGTTTTGCATTGTGGCGAAAAACCATCTGCCTTTTAACAACACAACTGCTATTTTGCTTCTTAATGATCATGCAAGTAGGCTACCTAGCTGTTCCACCTCTGGGCAGCCGAACGTTCTAGGGTGCCGAGAGTGTATCCGGACTAGAACTCTGCTACCCGACCCGAGCCGGACGGGCCCCGACATTATACATCGGGTTAGGGCCGGGTAGGGCCTGTTTTTTCAACAATAACTAGGGTACAGGCAGGGCTCAGGTATCACTAAATTGATCACTAACATTTTGAATCTGCGCCATTTACTAGTGCTTTGCTGCGCAGTACAGTCATATCTGATTTAGATCATAACATGATGTCAGAAGTGCTTCAACCTCGTCAAGTATAAGACAGGATAGATTATTTCACTGAAAATAATAATGTTCCTTGAGTATTGTCAGAGTTTAGAGTGACGAAAAGTAGCTAACAGCTAACTGCTCTCTCATGTCTTGTCATTGAGCAGAGCAGCCCAAGCGGAGCCGTTGCTATGGATACTCACAGACCCAGAGCCGCCATTAGCAGAGTGCATGCCGAGCAAGCAGAGCGCAGGGAGAGAGTGACAGACAGAGAGGAGAAGCTAATAGATTTACTTTATTTCTTAATTTATTTCTAATTTCTGGTTTCTGGCAGGGCCGGGTCTTAAATATGGCAGAAGCAATCGGGCCCAGGTAGGGTAGGGCCTGAATGACGCGGTCATTGGTAGGGCTCAGGCTTAAAATTAATGCTCGTGCAGGGCTCTAATCCGGACCGGAAACCAGAGTCTGACAATGGGCGAGTTCACTTGCATCGCCCCTCCTGAAAAAAGAACACAAAATTATGCTTATTAGCCTACTCTTCTGCAATAGTTTGAACATGTCGGCCATGTCTTCTGTGTACAACATGAAGTGCTACACCAGACAAAGGCGTTCATCGCCGATCAAGGAGGGGGAAGCGGCAGCGGAGCACTGAGCAGCAGCTAAGTAAACAGTGGAGTGAGATCAGCTACGTACAGTGCATTTGGAAAGTATTCAGAGTCCTTCCCTTTTTCCACATTTTGTTACGTTACAGCCTTATTCTAAAATTGATTAAATGTCCTCATCAATACACACAATACCCCATAATGACAAAGCAAAAACAGGTTTTTAGAAATGTTTGCTAATTTATTACAAATAAAAAACAGAAATACCTTATTTACATAAGTATTCAGACCCTTTGCTATGAGACTCGAAATTGAGCTCAGGTGCATCCTGTTTCCATTGATCATCCTTGAGATGTTTCTACAACTTGACTGGAGTCCACCTGTTGTAAATTCAATTGATTGGACATGATTTGGAAAGGCACACACCTGTCTATATAAGGTCCCACAGTTGACATTGCATTTCAGAGCAAAAACCAAGCCATGAGGTTGAAGGAATTGTCCGTAGACTGTGTTGAGGCACAGATCTGGGGAAGGGTACCAAAAAATTTCTGCAGCATTGAAGGTCCCCAAGAACACAGTGGCCTCCATCATTCTTAAATGGAAGAAGTTTGGAACCACCAAGACTCTACCTAGAGCTGGCCGACCGGCCGAACTGAGCAATTGGGTGAGAAGGGCCTTGGTTAGGGAGGTGACCAAGAACCCGATGGTCACTCTGACAGAGCTCCAGAGATGGGAGAACCTTCCAAAAGGAAAACCATCTCTGCAGCACTTCACCAATCAGGCCTTTGTGGTGTAGTCATACCCAAGAAGACTCAAGGCTGTAATCGCTGCCAAAGGTGCTTCAACAAAGTACTGTGTAAAGGGTCTGAATACTTATGTAAATGTTATATTTCAATTTAATTATTTCTTTTTTTGTAACAACTTATAAAAACCTGTTTTTGCTTTGTCATTATGGGGTGTAGTGTGTAGATTGATGAGGGGAAAAAACTATTTAATCAATTTTAGAATAAGGCTGTAACGTAACAAAATGTGGAAAAAGGGAAGGGGTCTGAATACTTTCCGAATGCACTGTATACAGTCCTTCCAGTCATTTCTTCAACTGGTACCAGGGGACCTTCAGACGAGTCCTATGAGGCCTGTGGGCGTTCTAGAGCAATGTGTACGTGTTCGTGAGTCTCCCCTTTCCACAAAAGGGTCATATTAGTGTGTAACCCAAACAGTTCGGATGCTACAGAAGTTGGCAGATTGGCTGTACCGACTTAATACGAGTCCCAAGACTCTTGTGCGGGTCGTAGAGCAAAACGGAAACACCATCGTGTTCGTGAGTCTGAGCTTCTCCAGATGGGTCATAATAGTTTGTAGGCCAAACCATTCGGACGCTACAGACGATTTTGTGAGAAGACCGATTTTCGGGATGTCTCATGGTCTGACAAACACCACTCTAGCTCTGTCACTTTTCACCGCAGATTCAGAAGTGTGACATCGGTGGATGCGGTGGATTGAGACGCAGCCAATGCATAAAAGATATCTCTAGCTTAATCTGACAGATTTGTATGGGGATTTGTTTATTATGCTAATTCAATTTCCACAGGGGCGCGGACATCAAACGTATTAAACTGCAATATCTTGACAAACAGTGTTCAACTGACGCTTAATACTGAAAGCATTGTCTCACTCTAATACAGAGAGTTTGGGGATTTGGGATATAGCAAAGTAGGTGGAAGCACTGACAAATCCACTGTTGCAGCACTTTAACAATACAGTGCATGAATAAATGACATGGTGTAGTGTTCATTGTCAGAGTATCTGACAGACATATGTACCCCCCTTCCCCCAGTGGTGGTTGTCCCACTGGCTATCCTAAGTTGAATGCACCAATTTGTAAGTCGCTCTGGATAAGAGCATCTGCTAAATGACTTAAATGTAAATGTAAATGTATAGATATACCATAGTACTATTGGTAAGAGTTAAAGGACTATCCCTAAAACCAGTGGGTTGAAGAGGATCAAGACAATTATTTCCTTTGTTTGGTATGCTCTTTTCTCTCTCCCCTGATGGCTCTACACATTTGGCCCCTCTATCATGTGAACGCAGTGTGTTATAATTACCAAACAAAGAGGACAAGGTTTCCAGTCTGTTACACTGTCCTCTCACATACTGTCAACTCAGCCAGACACGCAGGGATAGACACAACAAGAGCCTCCCACTCCTCCTCACACACACGCACACACCCTTTCTTATTAATATATTCACACATAATTGATATGCACATACATGCAGCATAAAATATGTACACACATACACACGCACACACACAAAGAGCGAGAAAGTTCTCAAGTAGCAGCTGGTTATACAAAGACAGCAGGATGCCAAGACGCACATAAAGGATTGCAGACAAAAGAGAGATTTTCAGTGCTTATGGCCTTGATATGCACCACACAATTACAATGAATGTGTATTTGTGTATATTAAATATCTCACATCTGGGAAACTCTTCCTCAGTCCAAATCAAATGTTGTTCCTACCCCACCTAACAACTTAAAAATAAATGCTAAAGCAGGGAACAGGGTGAAGTCTACTTACGAAATGTACAGTGGCTGTGTTTCAAACGAGTGGCGCAGTGGTCTAAGGCACTGCATCTCAGTGCTTGAGGCATCACTACAGACCCCCTGGTTCGATTCCAGGCTGTATCACAACCGGCCGTGATTGGGAGTCCCATAGGGCGACGCACAGTTGGACCAGCGTCGTCCGGGTTTGGCCGGTGTAGGCCGTCATTGTAAATAAGAATTTGTTCTTAACTGACTTACCTAGTTAAATAAAGGTAAAATAAAATAAAAATATATATAAAAGACACACCCTCCTCCACTTATTCTTGCCTTATGCCCTTGGAGGAATCCCCACGGCCATCTTTGTTGTCGGTCCAAACCATTAGCCAAGCAAGGGAAGTTGGTAAAGTAAGCCCCTCAGCCCTCCTTTGTGATCGAGTTTGCGAGTGCACAATTCTGTTCACTCCGGGGCCTGAAACGCCCCATAATTCAATTCGCAATGATTGTACATCCGCTATGAAAAGTCAGCCAAAACGTAAAACCAACATCAATATGGAGAAGTCAACGTACAAGTGTTAGTAAAAATGAACATCAATAAGTTAGAAATTGTGCTACTAATGCACATGACGACACAAACCTAATTGTAAAAGTAATGTTGTTTTTGTTTGGTTAGCTTTTGGAAACGTTAGCTAGCGTTAGGACTGTTGCGGTGACCGTATTACCGCCACACCGGCGGTCACGAGTCATGAACCATTTAGTCATGGTAATTAGGCTTCTCCACGCTCTGATGCTGCTCATGGTCATTAGTAGCCTACCAAACTTGCTAACTGCCTGGTACTCAGCACTCTATTGTCCCTCTAATCACACTGACATCAATGCAAATGTGATCGAAAATCGAATCAAACACTTCATGAGAGTCCATGAGCTCATGTTGCGCAACATTTCATTAGGCTATGCAATTGCGTGAGAAAACAGAGTGATGGCCTCTATTAAATAGAGGATGATCTCATCAGCTTTCTATAGGCTAGGCCTACTATATTTATTTCTCAACTTTCCTAATATTAAGCACATTGCTTATCTTTACAACAGGAGTATAGCCTACCTGGCTGGCATGAAAATGAATCACGGGAAAAGTGTCCTCCATCCGCTATTTAAGTGCGTAGATGACATGTATTTTTTCCCGCTGCCCCTGTTTTGAGACAGGTGCATGATAATGGTCCATTCTAAATCAAAACAAATTTCACACATATATTATTTAGTATATGTAAAGACAACATTAAATCAAGAATTGTCTGACGGGTGACAATATTAGCCTATCACTTGTGAATTATATATTATCACTTGTGAATGATGCCCAGCATAAGAAAAATGCTTTTTTTTGCAGACTTTTTCAAATGATAGTCACACACCTCATGTAGCCTAGCCCATAGGCCTATATATTTTGATAAGGCTATAACTGGCTCTAAAGTGTGAGCTTCAAGTTTGGGGAAGATAATTTTCACCATAAAAATGCACCTTTATAATAAAAGCATTACATGGGTAATCACATTTGCGTCACTTTTGATAATGGAACATTGCCGCTTATAGCCTAATGCCATGTGCGCATTGCTGCGCTTATAATGTGAAGAAATAGCCTAATAGTTTATCAAAATGTTAAGTTAAACGTTCTGATCTGTTGTATCAAATAATTTTTTATATATGCTAGTGATTATATTAATTTGGAATCTACTACACAACTGTCCCAGACTATGTTTGGAATATTTCTTTCTCGCACAGAATAGAATAGGTCGACTTTTGTACTATGGGGGATAGTAAACTGACAAAGGCTAGTGTTTTGCTGTTCATTAGGTCTACTCATCTTGTTGGCTGACGAAAAGTAAATGTGGACAGTTCTTCCAATATCTTCAATATGCACCTCAGAATTGGATAAGGACGTGCACAGTTGCGTCCCCGATGTGTCTGTCTTCACTTGTAGCCTGTGAGAAAGACCTGATCATGTGAAGGAGCGCACACTCAGGGAGAAGGGCATGGATTTTTTAGGGTGCATTATGGCCACAAAGGGGATGCCGCCAGTGGAATTCGAGGCATTATCAAGAGCTTGTCAAATTGTGAATGAGAGACTAATGAAGTGTGTACAGCCTGCGCAAAAAAACAAAGCAGAGCTCATGCCTTTCAAGTCGCATCATGCAGCCTTAGAATGTAATAAAAATCTAAACATATACCCCAACGATTGTAGAACAACTAAAGTTACATTAATAACATTAATGTGTAGTTATCAAATGCAGTAATTAGCCCCCTAGAGTCGATTGATGCACCTGTGCGTCAATTTAAGTAACATAATACAAAAATGCCCATCAAAATCTGTCAGTTTAAGCTAGAGATATCTGCGGTGAAAGGTGGCAAAGCTAGAACGGTGTTTGTCAGACCATGAGACATCCCGAAAATCGGTCTTCTCATGAAAACGTCTGTACGGTTTGGGCTACAAACTAATGTGACCCCACTGTGGAAAGGGGAGATTCTCACGAACATGATGCTGTTCTCCACACAAGTGTCATGGGACTCATCTGAAGGTAACCGGTACCGTTTTTTTATTTTTATATGGAAGGATGAAGGTAGTTTTGTGCCTACCCAAGTTTGGACACAAGCAAGAAGCATTTCAAGGTCCTGGAGTGGCCTAGCCAGTCTCCAGATCTCAACCCCATAGAAAATCTTTGGAGGGAGTTGAAAGTCCGTGTTGCCCAGCGACAACCCCAAAACATCACTGCTCTAGAGGAGATCTGCATGGAGGAATGGGCCAAAATACCAGCAACAGTGTGTGAAAACCTTGTGAAGACTTACAGAAAATGTTTGACCTGTGTCATTGCCAACAAAGGGTATATAACAAAGTATTGAGAAACTTTTGTTATTGACCAAATACTTATTTTCCACCATAATTTGCAAATAAATTCATTACAAATCCTACAATGTCATTTTCTGCATTTTTTTTCTCATTTTGTCTGTCATAGTTGACGTGTACCTATGATGAATATTACAGGCCTCTCTCATCTTTTTAAGTGGGAGAACTTGCACAATTGGTGGCTGACTAAATACTTTTCCCCCCCACTGTATCTCCTAGATATAGGACAAACACTTCAAGACCTTGTTTCTTATGATTAATTTTTTGACTGTTTTTTGCCATGTATGAATGTGTTATTCAATGTGTTTCTCTGGGCTATAGTAGTAAAGGCCAAATTCAATATTTTATCATATTATTTTTGTATATTCTGTTTGATACCCGACTGCTTAGACTTTTAAGAATCGAGACCTTTGAAATGGAATTCTGGAAATTAGTGTCTTGGAGGTAAAGCTAATAAATAAATACATTGATCGATTGATGCCCGATCATTTCATTTACCAAGCTAGGATTAATACAGATTGTGTGTTATCATACTCCCATGGTTAAGGTGAGTTGTGTGTGTGGGATTGAGAGACTACTATACACTGTGGAATGGGGAGTGACAGAGAGAGTTCCACAGGCAGGGGGAGACGGGTCAAACGTCAACATTAGCTCTTCTCTGACAAGACATCGTCCCTCCTTACAATAGCTTTATTCCTTGTGAACATGGAATTTAGCACACAGAAATGTCCTTTGGAAAAAGGTGTTTCTGCTTCCAACGACAGACATCAGACCCAACATAAAAATTTGATTCACCACCTCAAACACAAATCAATTCATCTTAAATGGCACAGGGATCTTGGGATGTATTGGACATCCTATTCACTTTTTTTTATCAAGCCGGTCTTTACAACAGGCAGAGACAGTTAAATATTTTCAAATACAATAACCTGATAATTTTGGCATGTTTTTCTCAGGGTCTAAAAACTCAATTAAGAGACAATCAACTCCATTACTCCCCTTCACAGGCTTAGGCATTGCATTTAGGCAGACGGGAAGCGCTCCTAAGGGTCCGTGCCCTCGTTTAGCGATGAAAGGAAGAATAGGACCTCTGTTATAGCCATGCAGCGCACTGTTACACCCAAATAACAAGCTATTGAACAGAGGGGCTAACTACAATATTTAATTACTCTTGGGAGGCTTGAGGTTAGCTACTTCATTTAGCTTTTAGCTGTGGTCTGTTTTATTATAGCAATTGATCATGCAGGCAAGACGGTTGATATAAATAATAGGGCTTAGGTTGAAACAATGTTGAAAGTAAGGGTTTAAGATGAAGAGTGAGATACTTTTATAAATGAATGTCCCTGTGAATGTTCAAAGTTCAAGTCCTCACAGTTGGAATGTAACCCATATGAGCACACTAATCCATGGCATTACCCATCATTGAATCCCCAGGTTTGAAAATACCGTAAAAGTAATTTGGGTGGATGTAGGCTAACACTGTGAGAAATCAAAGATCTCTTTCAGCTTAATAGATTGTCTCTGCATTGTACCCTTCTGCATCTTAATTGGAGCTAATCAAATTACATCCATTCACTTCCCATCATAACAGGGTCAATGTTCCACACATCCAGGTGTCTCCCATTGCGGCTCTGTCAATCACTCTTTTTGAAGAAAGATGATGTCTTCTGGATCAGTAGCACAACATACTAGATGTTCTACCTCCCCAAAACAGCCATTGGCAACAGCATTGATGGTGGTTGACCCAAATAATCTCTTGCTGATTAGAGCTGGGCCAGTGCCCTGTCATCGCACAAAGAGCACTGGGAAGCTAGAGGACTCCTGATATCTCCAGGAGTGATAAGTATATTTTGCGTCTTCATTTGTTGTTGTGTAGTACTGTCTTTCTGCTAGCTAGGGCCATCTACTTTAAGTGCTGCCTGTCTTCCCAGTAGTCTACTTGGTGTGTGAACTGCTGACTGCTCATATCCTGCAGATGATTGTTGACACATCAACCAGGATTAAGGTGCAGGGCAATATGTGACTGTTGTTGTTTTCGTAATCAGTGGCTGGATTCGAGGGGGAGTGGTTTCTCCTCTCCTAGGCAATCAGCAATTAGTACCGGGAGGTGTGCTCTTCACCTTTGCAAGGCAATTAGCAATTAGTATTAGTACTTCAGCCTCCCCTGTTTTCTCAGCGGCGGCCGTGTCAGCGGCGGTCTCGTCGCAAAACTAAGACCATTCTGCCGAGTTATTCGAGGAACGAATAAGAGGAAGGCTCCACACCACTCTCTCACTTTAGTATCTTACCTAATTATTTTCAGATGATCTCATGTTCCTCTTTTGTAGCTTTGGCAACTATGTGTGGGTTTTCTATACCTGTTCACTCCTCTCCCTGTAGGCTTTACAGATGCTCCCCATCCCTTGGCTGCAAGCCTTCTAATTGAGTGTACCCTGTGCACACAACCCATGTGTAATTCCTGGTCTCTGGCAACGTTTGGAACTGCCTATGCTGCCCTTCAGTCCCTTGACCTTTTGGCCCTGATGGAGACATGGATCAGCCCAGAGAACACTGCTACCCCAGCTGTTTTCTCTTCATCTGACTACGTTTTCTCTCAAAGTCTGAGAGCATCTGATCGTCGCTGTGGTGGCACAGGGCTACTCAATTCTCCTAAATGGAGATTCTCTTTTCTCCCTCTCTTACCGGTCCATCTCCTCATTTGAATTCCATGCTGTCACTGTCACTTGTCCACTCAAGCTTAACATTGTCATCTATCGCCCACCAGGTGTCCTTAGAGAGTTCCCTCAATGAGCTTTACACCTTGATAAGCTCATTTCCTGACGATAGCTCACCGCTCTACATACTAGGCGACTTCAACTTCCCAACATCTGCCTTGGATTAATTTATTTCCAGGTAGGCAGGTAGCCTAGCGGTTAAGAGCGTTGGGCCAGTAACATAAAGGTTGCTGGTTTGAATCCCCATGCCGGCAAGGTGGAAAAATCAGCCCTTGACCCTCAATAACAACTGCTCCCCCGGGCACCAATGATGTTGGTGAAGGCAGCCCCCCGCATATCTCTGATTCAGAGGGGTTGCGTTAAATGCAGAAGACACATTTCAGTTGAATGCATTCAGTTGTGCAACTGACTAGGTATCGCCTTGCCTCTTTTGACCTCACCTTTTCCCAGTCCCTTCTAGGGCTGGGCGATATGGACAAAATATCATATATATTTTTCACATTTTATAGTATTTTATGTTTTTGAATAATAAATGTTCTAAATATGCTTTTGGAGTATCTTATGACCCTAGGGTGGCAACACATAAATTATAAGTGATTTCAATGGGCTTTCTCCATCTATACTTTTCAATCCAACTCCAAAAATGTTTTACTGCATTTTCATAAATTTCTGCATTTCCTGCACTTTTATTATAATTTCCACACTGTGCCACGCAGCATGTGGGCAAAAAAATAATGATATAGTTGGAATATAATGGGCAGCAGCTTGAATAAATTGTTGTTTGGCATGACAACGAATTAATAAGCCTGTGAGGAATTATTGACAGGGTAGGAACCAAAGTGTTGGTCAGTGTTTCCAGGTGACCCTAATTAGATGTTACATTACATGTTTTCTTACTTCACGTAGCTAGCTAACCAACATATTCATGCTTCGCCTATTCTTCTCTGATAAGATACCGTTAAACAAAAATGCTTGTCTAGGCCTACACCAGCACTGGTACCTGACAGTATTAGCTACATTTGCTCTGACTCTGAGTACATTTAGCAAGCTAGCTAACTAGTGATTAGTATTAGAGGCTAACACAAATTGCTTTTGCAACACCTTGCTAAGAAAATAAACTAGCAAACAGTAGTTTGCAGACAGTAAAATACACAAACTAAGTGTAATTATAGAACGCTTGTGGAAAGCAGCATGTCACCAACATTGTTGCATTCATCTGACCATGCAGAGTGAACAGCAAGAAAGTGCTTGTGACTCCGTGGTGGAGCAACTGCTCTCTCCTTGAATGACAGGGGGCAGGACTTGATGTGGTTAGCGGCATGCAGCAGCAGAAGGAAAGGTGGAGAAATGACTCAAGTAGCAAACGGAGTAAACTATAAAAACTATTATACACGCCGGAGTTGCATATCACATTTAACAAACCAAACATTGAAATATCGTTATAAAAGGTAAAGTAAAAACATCAATACTGGTATATAATGTAGTAAAATACAAGGCAGGCAATACGCTTGACCTCATCTTTACTAGAGGCTGTTCGCCTACTAATCTCACTGCAAACCCCCTTCAAGTCTCTGATCACAACATTGTTTCCTTTTCTGTCTCCCTTCCCTCCAACCATAGCCACTCAGCCCCTACCAAGATGGTCATGAACCATCGCAATCTTCGCTCTCGCTCTCCCACTACTCTCTCCTCTTCTATCCTATCCTCTCCCTTATGCTAAATCCTTCTCCCTCCCATCTCCTGACTCTGCCTCTTCGACCCTACTCTCTTCCCTTTCCTCAAACTATAACTCGCACTGTCCTCTTTCCTCCCGGCTCGCTCGGCCCTCCCTTCCTATTCCGTGGTTGAGTGACCCATTACAAGCTTACAGAACTGGACTGTGGGAAGTTGAGCAAAAATGGAGGAAAACTTCAGGAGGACCTATCATCCTTTCACTCCCTCCTCTCTACCTTCTCTTCCTCTGTATCTACTGCTAAAGCCACTTTATATCACTCTAAAATTCAAATTTCCTAACACTAGAAAACTATTTTCCACCTTCTCCTCTCTCTATAATCCTCCTCCCCCTCCCTCCTCCCTCTCTGCGGACAACTTTGTCAACACCTTTGAAAAGAAGGTTGACGACATCCGTCATATCCTCACATGGTCTCTCCTATCATTGTTTTGCGGATGACACTTAACTACTTTTTTCATTCCCCCCTTCTGACACCCAGGTGGTGACACGCAGATATCTCAGCTTGGATGTCATCCCACCACCTCAAGCTCAACCTCGACAAAACTGAGCTGCTCTTCATAGACCTCTCCATCACAGATGACAACTCCACGATGTCTCCCTCCCAGAGTTCAAAGAACCTTGGCATGACCCTGGACAACACCCTGTTGTTCTCTGCAAACATAAAAGCAGTGACTCGCTCCTACAACATCCGTAGAGTACGACCATACCTCACACAGGAAGCGGTGCAGGTCCTAATCCAGGCACTTGTCATCTCCTGTCTGGACTACTGCAACTCGCTGTTGGCTGGGCTCCCCGCTTGTGCCATCAAACCCCTGCAACTTATTCAGAACTTTGCAGCACGCCTTTTGTTCAACCTTCCTCCGCACACCCCACTGGCTTCCAGTCGAAGCTTGCATCCACTACAAGACCATGGCACTTGCCTACGGAGCAGCAAGAGGAACAGCCCCTCCCCACCTTCCACCTTCAGGCTATGCTCAAACCCTACAACCAACCCGAGCACTCCGTTCTGTCGCCTCTGGTCTCTGGTCTCCACGCCTACGGGAGGGCAGCTCCCGTTTAGCCCAGTCCTAGCTCTTCTCTGTCCTGGCACTCTAATGGTAGAACCAGCTTCCCCTTGAAGCTAGGGCAGCAGAGTCCCTGCCCATCTTCAGAAAACATCTGAAACCCTACTTCTTCAAAGAGTATTTTAAATAATCCCACAGCACCCCCCCCCCCCCACACACCCAAAAAAAAAAGTTTTTGTGAACTAACATTTGTACTTTTTTCCTCCTTACTAACTGTGACTTTGCTGAAAGCTACTTTATTGAAAAATGTATTTACTATGACTGTGATATGTGGTTGTCCCACCTAGCTATCTAAAGACGAATATACTGACTTTAAGTCGCCCTGGATAAGATGTCTGCTAAATTACTAAAATGTCAGTGTGCCAATCTGCCTCCCCAAGTGCACATTTCACTGAGCATAGAGCAGCACCCAAACATGGCCTTTACCCAGCCTGTCAGAGATAAATGTGGCAACATGTCAGGGGTGGAGTGTAGTGGGATGTGGAATCACACGCAGGACACAGAGATATAAATCCAAAGCTCTTTAGTGAAGTCCGTAGTGCACGCCAAAACCGGCAACAGGCCACAGGCGAAAACAAAAGCACACTAGACAGTCCAAAGTAAGTATGCACAACGTGCAGGACTCTCTATTACAACCCGAAAAGAAGAGAGAACAAAATACAGAGGACCAAACAACCACACGACAGCAGAACAATTACACACAGCCCCTGACCTAACACAAGGGAACTAAATAGGGTGCCTAATGAAACTAAACAACGAACAGGTGTGACAAACAGACAAAACCAATCAAACAAGAAACATCGAACGGTGGCAGCTAAAGTACTCCGGAGACGACGACCGCCGAAGCCTGCCCGAACAAGGAGAAGGGGCCGCCTCGGCCGAAACCGTGACACAACATTTCTTCAGCAGCACAGGGTGAGACAAGTATTGACATCTTACTTGAATCCTTTGTCAAACATCTAAAAATCAAGAACATCTAGGGATTGCAGGAGATGTTTAGGATATGTTGACACATACAGTAGCTCCATTAAAAGAAGCTCGCACACACTGAGCTTGTAAAGTACATTCTTATTTTGTGCCAACCTTTCAGCCGCATTGGCTTCATCAGAGCTCTAACATGTCTTTAGCTTTGTCCTGGAAACAAGACTATCAGCTTTGATTGAATATGGCTAATTTAGGGTAGGTCCCTTCATTTGCTGACACACTACTGGTGGTTATGCTATTACCTTATAATAATAATAATAATAATAATAATAATAATAATAATATGCCATTTAGCAGACGCTTTTATCCAAAGCGACTTACAGTCATGTGCGCATACATTTTTACGTATGGGTGGTCCCGGGTATCGAACCCACTACCCTGGCGTTACAAGCGCCATGTTCTACCAATTGAGCTACAGAGGACCACACCTCCCTTGCATGTTTGGGCTGAGTTCTATTGCCTCAATACTGACTTTACATGGTCATACCCGCCCCAACAAAACCCCAGAAGAATGCCATAAAAGCAGTGAGAGGCACCGCTATAATTAATGAAGCCTGTACCAGTAAAAGTGTCCATATTGTGCCATAAAGCCCTGTGAAAGGAGCTCATGATAAGGGTCTTATAGGCACTCAGGAATGGGTGAGGCTCACATTGGAAGTCAACCTGTCCATGTCGACTGCTTTTCATTCAGATCTGAGCGAAAAGAGGGGCAAAAGAAGGAGGGTGGGAAATAAAGAAGGTAAAAGGTACAAATTGAAGGCTATACAGTGAGGGAAAAAAGTATTTGATCCCCCGCTGATTTTGCACGTTTGCCCACTGACAAAGACATGATCAGTCTATAATTTTAATGGTAGGTTTATTTGAACAGTGAGAGACAGAATAACAACAAAATAATCCAGAAAAACGCATGTCAAAAATGTTATAAATTGATTTGCATTTTAATGAGGGAAATAAGTATTTGACCCCCTCTCAATCAGAAAGATTTCTGGCTCCCAGGTGTCTTTTATACAGGTAACGAGCTGAGATTAGGAGCACACTCTTAAAGGGAGTGCTCCTAATCTCAGTTTGTTACCTGTATAAAAGACACCTGTCCACAGAAGCAATCAATCAATCAGATTCCAAACTCTCCACCATGGCCAAGACTAAAGAGCTCTCCAAGGATGTCAGGGACAAGATTGTAGACCTACACAAGGCTGGAATGGGCTACAAGACCATCGCCACGCAGCTTGGTGAGAAGGTGACAACAGTTGGTACTATTATTTGCAAATGGAAGAAACAAAATAACTGTCAATCTCCCTCGGCCTGGGGCTCCATGCAAGATCTCACCTCGTGGAGTTGCAATGATCACGAGAACGGTGAGGAATCAGCCCAGAACTACACGGGAGGATCTTGTCAATGATCTCAAGGCAGCTGGGACCATAGTCACCAAGAAAACAATTGGTAACACACTACGCTGTGAAGGACTGAAATCCTGCAGCGCCCGCAAGGTCCCCCTGCTCAAGAAAGCACATATACAGGGCCGTCTGAAGTTTGCCAATGAACATCTGAATGATTCAGAGGAGAACTGGGTGAAAGTGTTGTGGTCAGATGAGACAAAAATCGAGCTCTTTGGCATCAACTCAACTCGCCGTGTTTGGAGGAGGAGGAATGCTGCCTATGACCCCAAGAACACCATCCCCACCGTCAAACATGGAGGTAGAAACATTATGCTTTGGGGATGTTTTTCTGCTAAGGGGACAGGACATCTTCACCGCATCAAAGGGACGATGGACGGGGCCATGTACCATAAAATCTTGGGTGAGAACCTCCTTCCCTCAGCCAGGGCATTGAAAATGGGTCATGGATGGGTATTCCAGAATGACAATTACCCAAAACACACGGCCAAGGCAACAAAGGAGTGGCTCAAGAAGAAGCACATTAAGGTCCTGGAGTGGGCTAGCCAGTCTCCAGACCTTAATCCCATAGAAAATCTGTGGAGGGAGCTGAAGGTTCGAGTCGCCAAACGTCAGCCTCGAAACCTTAATGACTTGGAGAAGATCTGCAAAGAGGAGTGGAACAAAATCCCTCCTGAGATGTGTGCAAACCTGGTGGCCAACTACAAGAAACGTCTGACCTCTGTGATTGCCAACAAGGGTTTTGCCACCAAGTACTAAGTCATGTTTTGCAGAGGGGTCAAATACTTATTTCCCTCATTAAATGCAAATCAATTTATAACATTTTTGACATGCGTTTTTCTGGATT
The DNA here is from genome assembly GCF_964263955.1 of Coregonus lavaretus. Lineage (NCBI taxonomy): Eukaryota > Metazoa > Chordata > Actinopteri > Salmoniformes > Salmonidae > Coregonus > Coregonus lavaretus. Next base: position 46,190,615 of record NC_139996.1, on the reverse strand, counting down.
TTTTTGTTGCTATTCTGTCTCTCACTGTTCAAATAAACCTACCATTAAAATTATAGACTGATCATGTCTTTGTCAGTGGGCAAACGTACAAAATCAGCGGGGATCAAAAACTTTTTTCCCTCACTGTATGTTAAAGCAGGGTTCTCCTGTTCATGGAGAGCTACCGTCCTGTAGGTTTTCGCTCCAACCCCAATCTAGCGCACCTGATTCTAATAATTAGCTGGTTTATAAGCTGAATCAGGTTAATTACAACTGGGGTTGGTGTAAAAACCTACATGAGGATAACTCTCCAGGAAAAGGGTTGGAGAGCCCTACGTTAAAGGGACAGGAGGGAGAAAGGGAAAAGAGAATGGGGGGAAAGAAACAAAAGAGACAATTGAGAGGAGAGAAAGATGGGTGGAGAGAGGGGAAAGGACCATATAGCCTTTCCCTATTCAACCGCTTCTGGCTCTAAACAACGTTGGTGGGGAACGTCGAGGCTTTGATCATGGCAAAGGTATTAAACACCAGGTGAGAATAGCATGTGGTGGCTCTCAACTAACCACCGTATTTTAGTTTATGGGCATGTCTGTTCAACATTGTCATAAGAAGATGCTACTGCAGACAGGGATCGGGTGAATAAAACCACTAGGCCTATATGGAATAACGTGGACAGGGGTAGATATAGAAAACAGTATTAGACCTAATGGCTACTGGGTTAAACTCAGTAGCATAGTTTTAATAATATAGCCTAGATCAGGGCTCTCCAACTCTATTCCTGCAGAGCTACCCTCCTGTAGATTTTCACTCCAACCCCCAGTAGTAACTAACCTGATTCAGCTTATCAACCAAATCAAATCTTATTTGTCACATGCAGTGAATACAACTGGTGTAGACTTTACCATGAAATGCTTGCTTACGAGCCCCTCCCAACAATGCAGAGTTTAAAAATATAAATAAAATAGTAACACAAGAGGAATCAAATAAAATACACAAGAATGGAGCTATATACAGGAAGTAGCAATGTGCTGAGGTTTGACATGTACACTGAATAATAATATAAATGCAACATGCAACAATTTCAAAGGTTTTACTGAGTTACAGTTCATATAGGGAAAGGTCAATATACAGTGGGGAAAAAAAGTATTTAGTCAGCCACCAATCGTGCAAGTTCTCCCACTTAAAAAGATGAGAGAGGCCTGCAATTTTCATTATAGGTACACGTCAACTATGACAGAAAAATTGAGAATTTTTTTCTCCAGAAAATCACATTGTAGGATTTTTTATGAATTTATTTGCAAATTATGATGGAAAATAAGTATTTGGTCACCTACAAACAAGCAAGATTTCTGGCTCTCACAGACCTGTAACTTCTTCTTTAAGAGGCACCTCTGTCCTCCACTCATTACCTGTATTAATGGCACCTGTTTGAACTTGTTATCAGTATAAAAGACACCTGTCCACAACCTTAAACAGTCACACTCCAAACTCCACTATGGCCAAGACCAAAGAGCTGTCAAAGGACACCAGAAACAAAATTGTAGACCTGCACCAGGCTGGGAAGACTGAATCTGCAATAGGTAAGCAGCTTGGTTTGAAGAAATCAACTGTGGGAGCAATTATTAGGAAATTGAAGACATACAAGACCACTGATAATCTCCCTCGATCTGGGGCTCCACGCAAGATCTCACCCCGTGGGGTCAAAATGATCACAAGAACGGTGAGCAAAAATCCCAGAACCACACGGGGGGACCTAGTAAATGACCTGCAGAGAGCTGGGACCAAAGTAACAAAGCCTACCATCAGTAACACACTACGCCGCCAGGGACTCAAATACTGCAGTGCCAGACGTGTCCCCCTGCTTAAGCCAGTACATGTCCAGGCCCGTCTGAAGTTTGCTAGAGTGCATTTGGATGATCCAGAAGCGGATTGGGAGAATGTAATATGGTCAGATGAAACCAAAATAGAACTTTTTGGTAAAAACTCAACTCGTCGTGTTTGGAGGACAAAGAATGCTGAGTTGCATCCAAAGAACACCATACCTACTGTGAAGCATGGGGGTGGAAACATCATGCTTTGGTGCTGTGTTTCTGCAAAGGGACCAGAACGACAGATCTGTGTAAAGGAAATAATGAATGGGGCCATGTATCGTGAGATTTTGAGTGAAAACCTCCTTCCATCAGCAAGGGCATTGAAGATGAAACGTGGCTGGGTCTTTCAGCATGACAATGATCCCAAACACACCGCCCGGGCAACGAAGGAGTGGCTTCGTAAGAAGCATTTCAAGGTCCTGGAGTGGCCTAGCCAGTCTCCAGATCTCAACCCCATAGATAATCTTTGGAGGGAGTTGAAAGTCCGTGTTGCCCAGCGACAGCCCCAAAACATCACTGCTCTAGAGGAGATCTGCATGTAGGAATGGGCCAAAATACCAGCAACAGTGTGTGAAAACCTTTTGAAGACTTACAGAAAACGTTTGACCTGTGTTATTGCCAACAAAGGGTATATAACAAAGTATTGAGAAACTTTTGTTATTGACCAAATACTTATTTTCCACCATAATTTGCAAATAAATTCATAAAAAATCCTACAATGTGATTTTCTGGAAAAAAAATTCTCATTTTGTCTGTCATAGTTGACGTGTACCTATGATGAAAATTACAGGCCTCTCTCATCTTTTTAAGTGGGAGAACTTGCACAATTGGTGGCTGACTAAAAACTTTTTTCCCCACTGTAAATAAGTTAATTAGGCCCTAATCTATGGATTTCACATGACTGGGAATACAGATATGCATCTGTTTGTCACAGATGGCTTAAAAAAAATTTGGGGGCGTGGATCAGAACCAGTCAGTATCTGGTGTGACCACAATTTGCCTCATGCAGCGCAACACATCTTCTTCGCATCGAGTTGATTTTGGCCTGTCAGTATCTGGTGTGTCCCACTCCTCTTCAATGGCTGTGTGAAGTTGCTGTATATTGTCGGGAACTGGAACACACTGTTGTACACGTCGATCCAGAGCATCCCAAACATCCCACACAACGCCGTACATGCTGTATGCCATCTGCCCGGTACAGTTGAAACCGGGATTCATTCATGAAGAGCACACTTCCCCAGCATGCCAGTGGCCATCGAAGGGGAACATTTCCCCACTAAAGTCAGTTACAACGCCGAACTGCAGTCAGGTCAAGACCCTGGTGAGGATGACTAGCACGCATCCCTGAGACGGTTTCTGACAGTTTGTGTAGAAATTATTCGGTTGTGCAAACCCACAGTTTCATCAGCTGTCCGGGTGGCTGGTCTCAGACGATCCTGCAGGTGAAGAAGCCGGATGTGGACGTCCTGGGCAGGCGTGGTTACACGTGGTCTGCAGTTGTGAAGCCGGTTGGAAGTACAGCCAAATTCTCTAAAACAATGTTGGAGGCGGCTTATGGTAGAGAAATGAGCATTCAATTCTCTAGCAACAGCTCTGGTGGACATTCCTGCAGTCAGCTTGCCAATTTTACGCTCCCTCAAAACTTGAGACATCTGTGGCATTGTGTTGTGTGACAAAACTGCACATTTTAGAGTGGCCTTTTATTGTCCCCAGCACAAGGTGCACCTGTATAATGATCATGCTGTTTAATCAGCTTATTGATATGCCACACCTGTCAGGTGGATGGATTATCTTAGCAAAGGAGAAATGCTCACTAACAGGGATGTAAACAAATTTGTGCACAAAATTTGAGAGAAATTAGCTTTTTGTGCGTATAGAAAACATGGGACCAACACTTTACATGTTGCGTTTATATTTTTGTTCAGTATTAATGAAGGCAGGTTAAAATGACTAGGCATCAGGATAGATAGAGTAAAGTAAAGAACAAAGCAGCAGCGTGTAAGTAAAGTAGTGTATGTGAATGTGTGTGGGTTTTGTGTGGGAGTGCCAATGTAGTGTGTGTGGGTGAGTGTGTATATGGTTTGCATATATAGTCTAGTGAGTGTGCGTAGGGTCAGTGCAGATAGTTTGGGTACCATTAACCAGCTAATTATTTGAATCAGGTGTGCTAGATTAGGGTTGGAAACCTACAGGTGTCACGCTCTGGCTCCGGGACTTTGTATTATTGAGCCAGGGTGTGTTCATTTTTGTTGTGTTTGGGGATTAGTTGGGTTGTTATTGGTTGTTTCATTGTTTGGTCCAGTGACTCCCAATCAGTGGTAACGAGTGTCAGCTGTCGGCTCGTTATCTCTGATTGGGAGCCATATTTAAACTGTCATTGTTCACCTTGGGGTTGTGGGTTTTTGTTCTATGTTCAGTCGTTGTCACTGAGGACTTCATGATCGTGTTTTGTTTTGTATTCTCGTGTATTGCATTAAAGTCAATATGTTCGCTACCAACGCTGCGCTTTGGTCCTACTTCATAGACGATCGTGACAGAAAAACCCACCACAACGAGACCAAGCAGCGTTTCCAGGAGTTGGATGACGAGTGGTGGAGACAGAAGAGCGAAGGTTGGGAGAGGACTATAGAGGCCTGGTCCACCGAGAGGAGAGACCCCCAGAATATTTTTAGGGGGGGGCTCACGACGTCGGGGCAGCAGGAGTACGGGTTAGAGGAGTGCAGTAGGTTGGCAGAAAAGGCCGCCAAGTTAAGGGGGCCACTGGTCACGAAGGGGAAGGAAGGTGTGGAGGCACGGCGAAGGGTACTGGGGTGTGTTACCAGTCCGGTCCGGCCCGTTCCTGATCCCCGTGTAGGGCCAGGGGTGTGTGTCCTCAGTGCGGTCCTGTCTGTTCCTGTTCCTCGCATGGAGCCTGTGGTGCGCGCCGCCAGCCCGACTCGGTCTGTTCCTGCTCCCTGCACCAAGTCTGTGGTGCGTTTCGTCGGCCCTGTCCGGCCCGTGCCTGCTCCCCACACCAAGCCAACGGTGTGCGTCGCTAGGCCAGCTCGACCTGTTCCTGCTCCCCGCACCAAGTCTGTGGTGCGTTTCGTCAGCCCTGTCCGGCCCGTCCCTGCTCCCCGCACCAAGCCAATGGTGCGCGTCGCCAGCCCAGCCCGGCCTGTCCCTGCTCTACGCACCAAGCCAAAGGGGTGCGTCGCCAGCCCAGCCCGGCCGGTTCCTGCTCCACGCATCAAAACTACGGTGTGCGTCGCCGGCCCAACCCGGACTGTTCCTGCCACTCGCACCAGGCTAAGGGTGCGAGTCGTCAACCTGGGTCAGCCCGTTCCGGCTACTCGCACCAAACCAAGGGGGCGAGTCGTCAACCTGGTTCAGCCTATTCCTGCTACGCGCACCAAACCAGGGAGGCGAGTCGTCAGCCTGAGGAGGTCCGTTCCGGCTCCACGCACCAAGCCGAGGATGCGTATCGTCAGCCAGGTCCGGTCCGTCCCTGCCTCACGCGCCAAGCTAGGGGTGCGCGTCATCAGTCCGGATCCAGCCAGCTGGGTGGGATCGGACCGGGGCCATTACGGGGGGATGGATGTAGGAAGGTGGTCAAGCCCGGAGCCAGAGCCGGAGCCGCCTCCGAGGAGCAACACCCACCCAGCCCTCCCCTATTTGGGTTCTTTGAGGCGCGGTCGCAGTCCGCGCCTTTAGGGGGGGGTACTGTCACGCTCTGGCTCCGGGACTTTGTATTATTGAGCCAGGGTGTGTTCATTTTTGTTGTGTTTGGGGATTAGTTGGGTTGTTATTGGTTGTTTCATTGTTTGGTCCAGTGACTCCCAATCAGTGGTAACGAGTGTCAGCTGTCGGCTCGTTATCTCTGATTGGGAGCCATATTTAAACTGTCATTGTTCACCTTGGGGTTGTGGGTTTTTGTTCTATGTTCAGTCGTTGTCACTGAGGACTTCATGATCGTGTTTTGTTTTGTATTCTCGTGTATTGCATTAAAGTCAATATGTTCGCTACCAACGCTGCGCTTTGGTCCTACTTCATAGACGATCGTGACAACAGGACGGTAGCTCGAGAAAAAAATTAAATGTATGCACTCACTAACTGTAAGTTGCTCTGGATAAGAGTGTCTGCTAAATGACTAAAATGTAAAATGTAGCTCTCCAGGAACAGGGATGGAGAGCCCTGACCTAGATCTACACTACTTATGATGTCGATATTTTGTGGGTATTTAAAGAGCAAACACAGTAGCGTTAGCGGTGCATGGTAAACGTACTGTTGAACAAAAAGTCCCTTTATAATCAAGCAATAATAACACTTGTGATGTGGCAGTTGAGCAGAGACATTTTTAGAATGTCCACACATAGGGGATTTTTTAAAATCAGGGTCAGAAGAAATGTGGGCCTTTTATAAACGCATTTCATGTAATTCTACGTAATTTACATGACAGAAGACATAGGCAGATATTTTTTTTTTGTGTGTGTTTTAAAAAATCTTTTTTTTCGTGGTATCCAATTTGTAGTGCTGGCCAAATTGTGGCCTTCCGGAATGTAGGCATACTGGTAACTGCAAAAATAAAAGGAAATACAAAGCACAGTGCCCTAAAAAAAACAATAAAAAAAATAAAATAAAATAACAGTGCCTTCAGAAAGTATTCACACCCCTTGACTTTTTCCACATTTTGTTGTGTTACAGCCTGAATTTAAAATGGATTAAATTGAGATTTGTCACTGGCCTACACACAATACTCCATAATGTCAAAGTGGAATTATGTTTTTAGCTATTTTGATAAGTGATAAGCTGAAATGTCTTGAGTCAATAAGTATTCAACCCCTTTGATATGGCAAGCATAAATAAGTTCAGGAGTAAAAATGTGCTTAACAAGTCACAGAATAAGTTGCATGAACACACTCTGTGTGCAATAATAGTGTTTGACATTATTTTTGAATGACTACCTCATCTCTGTACCCCACACATACAATTATCTGTAAGGTCCCTCAGACGAGCAGTGAATTTCAAACACAGATTCAACCACAAAGACCAGGGAGGTTTTCCAATGCTTCGCAAAGAAGGGCACCTAGATGGGTAAAAATGTAAAGCGTAGACATTGAATATCCATTTGAGTATGGTAAAGTTATTAATTACACTTTGGATGGTGTATCAATACACCCATTCACTACAAAGATACAGGCGTCCTTCCTAAATCAGTTGCCGCAGAGAATGGAAACCGCTCAGGGATTTCACCATGAGGCCAATGGTGACTTTAAAACAGTTACAGAGTTTAATGGCTGTGATAGGAGAAAACATTGTAGTTACTCCACAAAACTAACCTAATTGACAGAGTGAAAAGAAGGAAGCCTGTACAGAATAAACATATTCAAAAACATGCATCCTGTTTGCAACAAGGCACTAAAGTAAAACTGCAATAATTGTGGTAAAGAAATTAATACAAAGCTTTATGTTTTGGGCAAATCCAACACAACACATCACTGAGTACCACTCTTCATATTACTACAAATGACTAGGTTTGCATGTACACTGTATAACTTGGCATATGGTTATGACAAATGGCCAAAAGTTGAATAAAATGCATGGGGATTTCCACAACTGAAAGGGAATGGCGTCGGAGGGGATGGCTGCCGTTTTACGGGCTCCTAACAAACTGTGCTATTTTGTTAGTTTTTTCACATTGTTTGTAACTTATTTTGTACATGAAGTTGCTGCTACCGTCTCTTATGACCGAAATGAGCTTCTGGACATCAGAACAGCGATTACTCACCTCGAACTGGACAAAGATTTTTTCGTTAATGAGTCCGATATACTGCTTCCTGGAGACCAGGCCCAAATCCCCATCATTCGCATGAAGAAAAGATGGAGATACAGGGGGAGAAGGTCGGGGTGCCTTGTGAGAATTTATAGGCGAGTGAGTAAACCGCCACTACCATCCGTTCTACTGGCCAACGTGCAATCACTGGAAAACAAACTGGAGGATCTACAGTCGAGACTATCCTACCAACGGGACATTAAAAACTGTAATATCTTATGTTTCACCGAGTCTTGGCTGAACGACAAAACGGATAATATAGAGCTGGCAGGGTTTTCCGTGCATCGGCAGGACAGAGCAGCTACGTCTGGTAAGACGAGGGGCGGGGGTGTGTGTCTATTTGTCAATAACAGCTGGTGCACGATGTCTAATATTAAAGAAGTCTCGAGGTATTGCTCGCCTGAGGTAGAGTACCTCATGATAAGCTGTAGACCACATTATCTACCAAGAAAGTTTTTATCTATATTATTCATAGCCGTCTATTTACCACCACAAACCGATGCTGGCACTAAGACCGCACTCAACGAGCTGTATAAGGCCATAAGCAAACAAGAAAATGCTCATGCAGAAGCTGCGCTCCTAGTGGCCAGGGACTTTAATGCAGGCAAACTTAAATCAGTTTTACCTAATTTCTACCAGCATGTCACATGTGCAACCAGAGGGAAAGAAACTCTAGACCACCTTTACTCCACACACAGAGACCCATACAAAGCTCTCCCTCGCCCTCCATTTGACAAATCTGACCACAATTATGTCCTCCTGATTCCTGCTTACAAGCAAAAACTGAAGCAGGAAGTACCAGTGACTCGCTCAATACGGAAGTGGTCAGATGATGCGGATGCTACGCTACAGGACTGTTTTGCTAGCACAGACTAGAATATGTTCCGGGATTCATCCAATGGCATTGAGGAGTATACCACCTCAGTCACCTGCTTCATCAATAAGTGCATCGACGACGTCGTCCCCACAGTGACCATACGTACATATCCCAACCAGAAGCCATGGATTACAGGCAACAACCACACAGAACTAAAGGCTAAAGCTGCCACTAATCCGGATGCTTATAAGAAATCCCGCTATGCCCTCAGATGAACCATCAAACAGGCAAAGCATCAATACAGGCCTTCGATTGAATCCTACTACACCGACTCTGATGCTCATCGGATGTGGCAGGGCTTGCAAAGTATTACGGGCTACAATGGGTAACCCAGCCGCGAGCTGCCCAGTGACGTGAGCCTACCAGACGAGCTAAATGCCTTTTATGCTCGCTTCGAGGCAAGCAACACTGAAACATGCATGAGAGCACCAGCTGTTCTGGACGACTGTGTGATCACACTCTGCTTAGCCGATGTGAGCAAGACCTTTAAACAGGTCAACATTCACAAGGCCGCGGGGCCAGACGGATTACCAGGACGTGTACTCAGAGCATGCACGGACCAACTGGCAAGTGTCTTCACTGACATTTTAAAACTCTCCCTGACCGAGTCTGTAATACCTACATGTTTCAATCAGACCACCATAGTCCCTGTGCCCAAGAATGCGAAGGTAACCTGCCTAAATTACTACCGACCCGTAGCACTCACGTCGGTAGCCATGAAGTGCTTTGAAAGGCTGGTCATGGCTCACATCAACACCATCATCCTGGAAACCCTAGACCCCCTCCAATTCACATACCGCCCCGTAAGATCCACAGATGACGCAAACTCAATCCCACTCCACACTACCCTTTCCCACCTGGACAAAAGGAACACCTATGTGAGAATGCTGTTCATTGACTACAGCTCAGCGTTCAAAACCATAGTGCCCACAAAGCGCATCACTAAGCTAAGGACCCTGGGACTAAACAGCTCCCTCTGTAACTGGATCCTTGACTTCCTGACGGGCCGCCTCAGGTGGTAAGGGTAGGCAACAACACATCTGCCACGCTGATCCTCAACACGGGTCCCCTCAGGGGTGTGTGCTTAGTCCCCTCCTGTACTCCCTGTTCACCCATGACTGCGTGGCCAAGCACGACACCATCATGAAGTTTGTTAACGACACAACAGTGGTAGGCCTGATCAATGACAACGATGAGACAGCCTATAGGGAGGAGGTCAGAGACCTGGCAGTGTGGTGCCAGGACAACAACCTCTCCCTCAATGTGAGCAAGACAAAGGAGCTGATCGTGGACTACAGGAAAAGGAGGGCCGAACAGGCCCCCATTAACATCGACAGGGCTGTAGTGGAGCGGGTCGAGAGTTTCAAGTTCCTTGGTGTCCACATCACCAACAAACTATCATGGTCCAAACACACCAAGACAGTCGTGAAGAGGGCATGACAACACCTCTTCCCCCTCAGGAGACTGAAAAGATTTGGCATGGTTCCCCAGAACTCAAAAGGTTATACAGCTGCATCATCGAGAGCATCCTGACTGGTAGCAGAGGCGGTGTCTGAGAAAGGCCCAAAAAATTGTCAAGACTCCAGTCACCCAAGTCATAGACGGTTCTCTCTGCTACCACACGGCAAGAGGTACCAGAGCGCCAAGTCTAGGTCCAAAAGGCTCCTTAACAGCTTCTACCCCCAAGCCATTACACTGCTGCTACTCGTTGTTTATTATCTATGCATAGTCACTTTACCCCTACCTACATGTACAAATTACCTCGACTAACCTGTACCCCCGCACAATGACTCGGTACCGGTACCCCCTGTATATAGCCTTGTTATTGCTCCCGAGTGGCGCAGCGGTCTAAGGCACTGCATCTCAGTGCTTGAGGCGTCACTACAGACCCCCTGGTTCGATTCCAGGCTGTATCACAACCAGCCGTGATTGGGAGTCCCATAGGGCGGTGCACAATTGGCCCAGCGTCATCCGGGATTGGCCGGTGTAGGCCGTCATTGTAAATAAGAATTTGTTCTTAACTGACTTGCCTAGTTAAATAAAGGTAAAATAAAAAAAATGTTATGTAATTTTGTGTTACTTCTTATTTTATTTTTTACTTTAGTTATTTAATAAATATTTTCCTAACTCTATTTCTTGAACTGCATTGTTGGTTAAGGGCTTGTAAGTAAGCATTTCACGGTAAGGTCTACTACACCTGTTGTATTCAGCGCATGTGACAAATAAAAATTCATTTGAATTGAACTTTAACAGAGGGGTGAGTGGGTGTTAACCATCAGCATTTTATTTTCTCTTATCTATCTCTCAGGTAAAATTACATTTAGTAATTTACTGTGGAATGTCATACATGCAATTGTGAAACAAATTGCATAATTTTCTCTTAAAAATCCTCAACCAAAATGTTTAATTTAAATGTTCTGGACTTGTTTCCCACAATTGTGTTTTGTTTGAGGAATTCAGAGATTAGAGTTTAGTTCCAGCAGTGGGTGATGCCCTACTGGCCCCAGCGATTTGTGTAATCTCATAGGAAATACCTTCATAGAACTCATGCTTTCTGTCTCAGATTTCAACTGTTCCTTTTGTATCCCGCAGCAACCTTTTTCCATTTGAAAGTAAAGCCCCTCTTCGGTAAATGGGTAGCTGAGGGAAAGGGGAACAATAGATGCAACTCAGCTGAAAAAGGCAACCAATGCCGTGTCATTAAAAAATATAATTTCCTAATATATTCTGAATCAATGGTGTCAATACATTGCAGTTTCGTGATGAACAGTGAAACCAAATGCTGTTCAGCATCTCACAAGAGAAAGTGGAACTTTTACTTTGAAGCCAAGTGTGAATTAGCCTATATGAGCAAATGTGAGCTAGTTAGATGAAACACCTGTTTTGACAGGCCCACTGTCTGATCCTGGTCTGACTGAGCCCCAGACACGAAGAAGAGAAAAACAAATCCGTTCTTTCAGCGATTGTCTTTCCTCCGAGTTGCTGTCCCACAAACAGCTTTGTGTGAGCATGACAGAAATCTGCATAAGGACAATAGCTCCCAATGCCCTGCTTCTAAAGGGTCTGAGAAGTCCCAATCTCTGTAACTCCCAAAAAAGGGACCCGTTTTAGAACCCCCACCCCTCCCCAAGAATGTCCCAAGGAGCGAGAATGCTTCCGGTTGCTATAGTGACACCCCACGAATTGCCAAAGCCTCTCAGCCTCTGAATTCCCCCTTTGCCCCTTTCTCCAAGGTTGAAACACTTTGGGTCTAGTGGGAGATAGAAACCTCCCCCACAGTTTCTTTAGGAGGGACGGCCAGGTTAACCACTTCTTGCACTGGGGTAGTCCAGAGAGTTGAAAAAAGGGCCATTAACTACAGTAAAAAAAAAAAAGGTTGGCTATAAGTTGTTTCGCCATAGAAAGCTCCATAAATAAAAGGTGAGTCACATCCTAAAATTAGAGGATGCAAGGAATCAAGGAAATGCAATTGAGATTCTCCCCCAATCACCAACTGTCAGCACTTTAAGCCACGATGATGTCATCTTTCCTATGCGCTAAGTCTGGCATGCTGTAGTGTGTGATACTATCCCGTAGTACCATTCACTACAATAAAAGGCTAGGATTTTACTAAAACTTGCTCAAATAAAGAAGGCCATTTCCCCAGGGAATGGGAATGCCTTAAAGAAAACTTGGGAAAATCCTTATTTGTAATGAGCGAGTGATCTGAGAATATTTAGTGGGCTTAGCAGAAGCTTGGTTGATTATCATGACAGTTGATTATCATGACAGTTTTTGTGGTTAGGAAGTGACACATCGGTCCCTTACATTGGCCCTCACCTTTCATCATCTAAAATCACTCCAACCCGGAACATCTTTCCAGTTGAACATTGTGACTTAAGAGGAACATATTTATACCTCCATGCATATCCTAAATAATATTTATATTTCATTTAATAAAGGCGTAATATAAACATATCCTTCTGCAATTCAACTGATATTCATAATTTAATTCTAGAACTAAACTTAGGTTGAAATAGTATGGTCTCTTTGGCTCCCCATTGGAATGACAGATTACAGAGAATTCCCTCCTCAGCCACTCTCTCCCCATACTTAAAAGAGAAGGGCATTTTGGGACTAACAAAGGCAAAGGAGAACACACCAAAACCACAATAGATTTAGTATGTTTGTGATACAACTCATCCAGGTGGTCGTAAATTAAGTAAGCATTAGTGGAAAATACAGTTGAAGTCGGAAGTTTATATACACCTTAGCCAAATACATTTAAACTCAGTTTTTCACAATTCCTGACATTTAATCCTAGTAAGAATTCCCTGTCTTAGGTCAGTTAGGATCACCACTTTATTTTAACAATGTGAAATGTCAGAATAATAGTAGAGACATCTATTTTGTGAAGTGCACCAGTCCCTCCTGCAGCAAAGCACCCCCACATCATGATGCTGCCACCCCCGTGCTTCACGGTTGGGATGGTGTTCTTCAGCTTGCAAGTAACCCCCTTTTTCCTCCAAACATAACGATGGTCATTATGGCCAAACAGTTCTATTTTTGTTTCATCAGACCAGAGGACATTTCTACAAAAAGTACGATCTTTGTCCCCATGTGCAGTTGCAAACCTGTCACGATCGTTACCGGAAGACAACACGGACCAAGGCGCAGCGTGATAAGCGTACATTTTATTTAGTACACAACACGAACAAAACAAACGATACGTGAAGTCCTAGGTTAATACAAAACAAACCTTTCGGAACAAGATCCCACAATTAACTGGTGCAAAACAGGCTGCCTAAGTATGGTCCCCAATCAGAGACAACGAGCTACAGCTGCCTCTGATTGGGAACCACCCTGGCCAACATAGATCTAAACGATCTAGAACAAAAACATAGAAAACTAAACAATGAAAATCCACACCCTGGCTCAACATTTAAGAGTCCCCAGAGCCAGGGCGTGACAGTACCCCCCCCCCCCCCCCCCCCCCACAAAGGCGCGGACTGCGACCGCGCCACACCAACACAACAGGGTAGGGGCCGGGTGGGCATTCCGCCTCGGAGGCGGATCCGGCTCCGGGCGTGACCACCACTCTCTCTCTACCCCCCCGTTGCGCCCCTGGTCTGGTCTGGCCCCGCTGGCCGGAGCTGGACTGGACACCGGTGGAGCGGATTGCTCTGGCTCCGGAGTGGATCCGCTGACCGGAGTTGGACCGGACCCCGGTGGAGCGGATTGCTCTGGCTCCGGAGTGGAGCAGCTGACCGGTGCTGGACCAGGCACCGGTGGAACAGGCACGGGCCGTGCTGGGCTGACGACATGCACCACTGGCTTGGTGCGGGGAGCAGGAACGGGCCGGACCGGGCTGACGACGCGCACCACTGGCCTGGTGCGGGGAGCAGGTACGGGCCGGACCGGGCTGACGACGCGCACCACTGGCTTGGTGCGAGGGACACGAACAGGCCGGACCGGGCTGACGACGCGCACCACTGGCTTGGTGCGGGGAGCAGGAACGGGCCGGACCGGGCTGACGACGCGCACCACTGGCTTGGTGCGAGGGACAGGAACGGGCCGGACCGGGCTGGTGACGCGCACCACTGGCTTGGTGCGAGGAGCAGGAACAGGCCAGACCGGGCTGGCGACGCGCACCACTGGCTTGGTGCGAGGGACAGGAACAGGCCGGACCGGGCTGGCGACGCGCACCACTGGCTTGGTGCGAGAGACAGGAACAGGCCGGACCGGGCTGGCGACGCTTACCACTGGCTTGGTGCGAGGGACAGGAACAGGCCGGACCGGGCTGGCGACGCGCACCACAGGCTTGGTGCAAGGGACAGGAACAGGCTGGACCGGGCTGGCGACGCGCACCACAGGCTTGGTGCGAGGGACAGGAACAGGCCGGACCGGGCTGGGAACACGCACCACTGGCTTGGTGCGGGGAGCCGGAACGGGCCGGGCCGGACCACCATTTCCCCACCTGGGACATCGCCATCTTCTCCTCCTGTGCACGCTGCTTGGTCCTCTTAAGGTGGGATCTTCTGTCACGATCGTTACCGGAAGACAACACGGACCAAGGCGCAGCGTGATAAGCGTACATTTTATTTAGTACACAACACGAACAAAACAACAAACCAAACGATACGTGAAGTCCTAGGTTAATACAAAACAAACCTTTCGGAACAAGATCCCACAATTAACTGGTGCAAAACAGGCTGCCTAAGTATGGTCCCCAATCAGAGACAACAAGCTACAGCTACCTCTGATTGGGAACCACCCTGGCCAACATAGATCTAAACGATCTAGAACAAAAACATAGAAAACTAAACAATGAAAATCCACACCCTGGCTCAACATTTAAGAGTCCCCAGAGCCAGGGCGTGACAAAACCGTAGTCTGGCTTTTTTATGGCGGTTTTGGAGCGGTGGCTTCTTCCTTGCTGAGCGGCCTTTCAGGTTATGTCGATATAGGACTTGTTTTACTGTGGATATATATACTTTTGTACCTGTTTCCTCCAGCATCTTCACAAGGTCCTTTGCTGTTGTTCTGGGATTGATTTGCACTTTTCGCACCAAAGTACGTTCATCTCTAGGAGACAGAACGCGTCTCCTTCCTGAGCGGTATGACGGCTGCGTGGTCCCATGGTGTTTATACTTGCGTACTATTGTTTGTACAGATGAACGTGGTACCTTCAGGCGTTTGGAAATTGCTCCCAAGGATGAACCAGACTTGTGGAGGTCTACAATTGTTTTTCTGAGGTCTTGGCTGATTTCTTTTGATTTTCCCATGATGTCAAGCAAAGAGGCACTGAGTTTGAAGGTAGGCCTTGAAATACATCCACAGGTACACCTCCAATTGACTCAAATGATATCAGAAGCTTCTAAAGCCATGACATAATTTTCTGGAATTTTCCAAGCTGTTTAAAGGCACTTTGTGTATGTAAACTTCTGACCCACTGCAATTGTGATACAGTGAATTATAAGTGAAATAATCTGTCTGTAAACAATTGTTGGAAAAATTACTTGTGTCATGCAAAAAGTAACCGACTTGCCAAAACTATAGTTTGTTAACAAGAAATGTGTGGAGTGGTTGAAAAACAAGTTTTAATGACTCCAACCTAAGTGTATGTAAACTTCCGACTTCAACTGTATGTGCCTGAATGTTCATAAACTTGTCATTATAGCTACAAAGAGCAAGCTTTGAAAGCTCTGAATACAATACGTTTCACATTAAACAAGTCCAGTTAGTTCTGAGAATGTCACTGTGTCTCTTATTCACACACTCATTAAGCTTCTGCCAATATGTAATGTATATGTTGTTCTTGTAGATGTGTAATGTAGCCTATGCTTTATGATATAGGCCTACGCTCCAGGTTTTTTTTTCTGGATCAAAAAGGGGTTTAGGTGGTGGACGTAGCAGCCGCCAGCCGTTGGCATGGCTACATTTTAGAGGCCCTCACATTGGCATTTTATTTTTAAGCCAATTTTCTGCAATTCTACAAATTTCTCCATGGAACTGTTTTTTTCTGTTTTAAAGGAGATTTCCTGCAATTCTACACATTTGTGAATCGTTTCAGGAAACTAGGCATATGTCGCACATCACTACTTTACAGGAGAGGCATTTGACCATAAACATAAATGTTTTATCAAAATGCATTTTTTGGCAGAAATGCCTTCTGGAACATGTGAACTTTCATATGTCTTAATAACAAACTTGTATGCCATCTGTCAATACGAATAAAATTGTTAAATTATGAGCCTAGTTGGTTTAGCAACGGAAAAAGACAGGAACCGTCCTGCTAGCCATGATTGGCTGAGATAATAGATGGGCTGGACATGCCGAGAGATGAGTTCGGATTGGTCTGCCATGTAGCATGCTTCTGTCTATAACATGAGCTGCTCAGTATGTGTAGGTAATCCTTTCTAACGTGGCTTTTTTGAAAGATATCACGAAGATCTGCAACAAAGAAGTTGACCGACTTATGAAATCAGTGGAATGCCCGGTGGAAGAGGAGTATGATAGCTATGTAGATGGAGAAAGTTCTGGTGTTTGATTGCAAATATTATGCAGAGGGAGTCGAAAAGAGAATGCCTGTCTCTGGATTACATCTTCAAACTAAGGGCAACCATGCATGGCATCAGTGACAGAGAGGGAGAAGCATTCATCCATGTATACTGGTAAGAGAGTCTAGCTTGTTACATTTTCAGATATTATATGTTTCAAGTCATTTTCATTGCAAGCTGAAGTGTACTGTTAGCTAGCTAGCTAACGTTAGCTGGCTGGCTCTCTAGTTAACGTTATGTGTATGATCTTTGTAGTAATATTATTCGTATCTCGGAAAGCAATTTGCATTGCTAGTTAAAGCCTAATGTTAGCTAGCTAGCTAACATTGAACCTAGTTGGTTAAATATAGTTACCTGCTGATTCATGCATGGTAGTAACGTTATCAGTATGGGTGGTCCTCTGTAGCTCAGCTGGTAGAGCACGGCGCTTGTAACGCCAAGGTAGTGGGTTCGATACCCGGGACCACCCATACACAAACATGTATGCACGCATGACTGTAAGTCGTTTTGGATAAAAGCGTCTGCTAAATGGCATATTATTATTATCAGTTGGGATTATGGTTCATTGTTTAAAAGACTCCACTATGCAAGGAACCATTTCACTGTACCGTTTACACCTTCTGTATCCTGTGCATGTGACAAATAACTGTTGATTTTATTTGATATAGTGTGTGTTTACCAGAGACAGTAATGCGAAGAACAATATGACCTGCACCAAAGTCAAATTAGGATATAAAGTTAGGCCAACGAGACAGTGTCCAAGTTCTAAAAGTCTCTGGTAGAATGCCCTGCTTTTATTTCATCACACTCACAACCGTAAGGTATTTTTTGTAATAAGCTCACCATTAACTTGTAAACAATGATCTTGTTGTGAGTTTATTTTCCTGTGATTTTCTGCTATGATATGGTCATTATTTGAAATGGCTAGCCAGCTAACTTAACATTAGCTAGCTATCTAACGAGCTAGAAACTAACCCAGAAATGGTTTAGAAAGTTGCTTTTAGTTGCCTGGTTTGCTAGATTTACATATCCTAAACTCATTTTTAAACAGATTGTTGGTGTTAAAATACACCAATTACGCTATTTCGGACCACCAGGCTGCTGATGTCATGCAGCCTGTCGTTTTCGTGTTTATACTTTTTTCATAACGACAACGGCAAGTTTGATGTAGGTCGACAATAGAAGGTTCATGATGTCACTGTGACAACTGTCTACAGACATGTCGATAGACGTAGTATAAACCAGCATTTAGTCTTGAAATCTTTGGTTGTTTAGCACATGGCCTCACGTGAATCTTTAAAGAGATGGATGGGGCTAAGGCTTAAGAGGGTGTGAACGATGCTGAATGGGTAGGTGCACCAAAACATTCAAGGCACATTTTCTCAAAAGTGGGGTTACAAATTTATTAACTTTCAAAGCAGAATTACTTTCCCATTGTTCCTCAACTTTTATCCAACGTTAAAAAAATAAAAATGTTGCTACATAGGACCGAATGCAGGTTATCAGTCACATTTTGCCATGGAGTTGAGAGAAAATGTTGCAGTTTTAAAGCTAGTTTCCTTCAATTCTATGCATTTTGCTATGGATAAGGCTGTGTTCTTTTGCTCAAACATAATAATACTGCTTAATTCATTGTTTTTTGAATTTTCAATTCTCCCAGTCTAGCTTTTAGTTTGGTGCTTGTTGGTTCTCAAATATTATTTTATTAAGAAATATACACTGAGTGTACAAAACATTAAGAACACCTTAATAATATTGAGTTGCTTCCCACAGTTGTGTCAAGTTGGCTTGATGTCCTTTGGGTGGTGGACCATTCTTGATACACATGGGAAACTGTTGAGCGTGAAAAACCAAGCAGCATTGCAGTTCTTGACACAAACCAGTGTGCCTGGCACCTACTACCATACCCCGTTCAAAGGCACTTACATTTTATGTCTTGCCCATTCACCCTCTGAATGGCACACATACACAATCCATGTCTCAATTGTCTCAAGGCTTAAAAATCCTTCTTTAACTTCTCCCCTTCATCTACACTGATTGAAGTGGATTTAACAAGTGACATCAATAAGGGATCATAGCTTTCACCTGGATTCACCTGGTCAGTCTGTGTCATGGAAAGAGAAGGTGTCCTTAATGTTTTGTACACTCAGTGTATAGGTCCATTTTCTTTTCTGCATACTTCATATCTGGTTTTAGTCGTTTTAGTTTTCACTAAATCATTTTTCCATCCCAAAAATGTATAATAATAATTACAAAAATGTATAATAATAATTAAAAAATGACACTGTTTGGACTTAGGCGACCTGCCCAGTGATTACAATGGCAGAAGAATCCCTGCAGTCAATGTAAATTGTTACTCTTTACTGTCCTATCAGAAAATGTGGTTTGCAGGCAGGATGTGCATACAAAACAAGACATAGAGACACTGTTCTCCACTTAGGCTAATGATCCTGGTGAGTATAAAATATGACTAACGCTCTGGGCAGCCAACATCAAATTAAACAAATTCCATCATAGAATGACATACAACATAATGACACCCACAAAATGACTTAACCTCTGTGGCGACATCTGTACATTCCAAACAGACATGCTTTTGTTGGCCAGTGCATGTACACCATTGTTCACATTACAGGAAGAGCATGACAAATTATGCAAATATGCAATTACCTGCTTTTCGTCATTGGCTCGCCTTCAGGGACTGTCAATAAAGATCAAGGAAATATTAAATCTCCACTGTAAACAAATGTTTCAACAGTGACACAGTCATCATTGATCATTCTCTATGGGACATTTCCTTTGCCACTCACTGTGAAGTCACAGAGGAGAAATGTGTAGCTGACAGCTATCGTCTCAAGATATTCTAACGTCCACTAACACCTTTTGTAGAGTGGAAAAAAGTAGCACAACCCAGTCTGAGTTTAGGTCCCTACTTACTGGCCTTGATGTTTCCCTTGCCTAAGGTCCTACAATCTCAACGCTCCCTTTCTCAAACCACATCGCAAGACAAAACATAATCTCCATTAGTTTAAAAGTCAACCTGAGGTTGCATGAGTTTGTCTCTGTCTGCAAAACAAACTCTGAAAAAATACATTTGCCTGGTTCACTAAATGCCACATCGCTGTCAAACCCACTTTTAGAAATGAAGGCCATTGGTTTGCATTAGGACCATGTCCTAAGCGGCAGAGCATGCTGTTGGTAATTTCCCCAAATTGAATTGGGGGGGGGGGGGGGGCATTGGGTCTAATAGAGAGAGTTCCAGTGAACCCAGACACTAAGACCCGCCAAGTATTCTGAGCTAAGCATGGACGGCTAATCCAATTCTCATGGTTAGAGAAGCAATGCCCACTGATTCAAGATAACTACGCCCACTCAGAATTTTTTGAAGATAACGGAGTACATGAGCAGGACAAAATTGTTTGTTTGTATCTAGTAGTAGCAGGACTCGCACTAATGGAGAAACAGATCTCTGATGAAGGGGAAAGATAGTGATTATGTATGTTTGTGAAAAATAAAAAATAAAGGCACACATGTGTGTGTGAGTACTGATGCCCAGACACTCAAATTAACCCAAGAGTGGGCGAGTTGCAGCATGCTTTGATCTTAGACTGGAGTGTGTATAGGAATCATAAATTAAGCTGAATTTCTTCCTGTAACATAGGCCTAATCAATCATTGTTTCATAACGAAGATGTAAGCCAGAGTTTGGGGCAACGTTTGTGTAGGGAGCATGTCTACAATGTAGGCCTCAAAGGAACGTCTGGTTAGCTGAAAAGAGTTCAAATATTTTCTCTACATTGCTATTACTTGTTTATGCTGGTTTTAAAGGGGAACTGCACCCGCTGATTTGGCCTCGTTTTTTGGCTTGCTCCCATTATAGAAGCCAAATGTGAGTTGGCTTGGGGGTGTGGTTTGATGTGGGTGTTTCTTGGGTGTGCCCTTGTTTTATTGTCACATACACCAGATAGGTGCAGTGAAATGTGTTGTTTTTACAGGGTTTTGATCAATTTCAAATGTAGACAACTTTACATAATACCATAGAATCAGTGTTCTGCTAATATAACAATGTGCACATTTCATATTTCATTGTCATTCCCAGCCGATACAGATACCGTGCCTATCTGCATTTTGTCTGGTGGTAATGGGGCTACCTTGGCAAACATGTCAGAGTGTGGTGTCCCATATACAATAGGAGTTCCCTGATCCTGGTGCAGAATACACAGGGTTTCTCCCTCCCCATATTGACTGATACCATTCAATTCAATAATAAAAAAAGACAATACAAGTAAAAGTTGTGTCTAGTAAAACTTTTATGCAAAGTCTCTCTCTATTCAGAGACATCAGAATCAGGCCCGTCTGTCAGTCTGGACTTCATCACATCATCTTGCAATTCTCCATGTGCTGGCTCCATACATGTTTCTGTGAACACATACACAGTCACTGTTCTATTACCAATGTCAGTTAGGGATAGGTGATATCTGACACACAAATAAATACTACGGGTCAGACTAAACCTACCTAATTCTGTTGGTGAGCAGGCAAGAGGTGAGGCTGGAGGTGAGGTCTTTGCCAGCGCCCCATTGATGGGCATGGCAGCGTAGATCAGTCCCTGGCCCTTCACCAAAGATAGTGGTCTGTCACACACACACACACAGAGCACTGATTACATTATTAATGATGGTGGTCATGATTAGCCTGGTGGAAACAACCTGATTGCTGCATTCAGCTTTCTATTTCACTTCAGTTATCATAAAATGTGAAATAGAATGGTGAACACAGTGATCAGGTTGGTTCTACTAGGTTATGCTCTGGACATTATATGCACCTAAGAAGTAGAAAATGAGCAACACATAATGTCAGTTGACATAAATTATGTTTAATAATTGGGTTATCAAATGTATCAAAGTAATGAAGTGGGTTGCTTTCTGTATTTGTACAAACGATGAGCCTGTGAAAGCTGTTGCTGCTGACAGGTGAATGTTGCTGGTCGGATACTTGCCAACATGTGGCTGACTGTTCCATTCATAGGAATGCTCACAGCGAGGTCATGTTTGCATGATGCTGATGACGGCCCCCTTGCTGGTCTTTTCTATGCATTTTCAGCTGCAAACTGGACATCTCTCGAACAACTGCAGCAGGCAATCTTATGAGGTGGTGTTGACTAGGAGGGCCTGTGACATGGTGATATAATAGACAGCCAAGTGGTGAATTGCATTTCGTTCTAAATAAAGGACAAAGCTTTTTGCTAATGCACTTCACAACCAAAATGAAAACGAGTTGTATTAGTTTGGCTGGGGAATTAGCTTACTAGTTTATCAAGCTGGGTATTTTTTTAATACTACTTTTCACATAACACACATTACCTGTCGTTGTCGATGAAGCCATCTGTGTCATCAGGGCAGTAACACAGGCCACTATCAGAGGCTTCATGATGGTGTGTCCTTTTCATAGGAGTTGAGGGAGACTCTGGCAACAATGAAGGAAGTGTCACAAGGGTACTTGTTTTTGAGGTCTGACAAGCTGTGAAAATAGCAAGTGAACAGTGAATTAAATTATTTTTGGAGATCAAATCACATTGCTGGACATGTTATGATACTAGTGCTGAGCAATTAACGGAGTTGTAGTTTCCAACAGGCCAATATTCTACATAGTTTAGTGCAGAAAACGTGGTAATTAACAACAATGACGATAATCCATTTCGTGCCCAACTACTTGCCCGGTCTGTGTGGAGCACTGAGACCCACGGAGATTGATAGAACAGAGAACGTGCGATCAAAAGGGATAGAAAGCAGTTGTTTTGCAAAGTATGTCTACCTGAAAATATATGATCTATGTGATTGATAGTTGGTATTCAGCAGTCCTAAAAGCATGCCTTATTTACTTTGAAGAACTAGTAAAACAGAGGTTTTGCCAGATGGCATAGGCAGCTCTATAGAGATGAGACGATGACTTGGAATGAAACAAAGTCATCAAATTAAACAAATATTTGAAGTAATGTGAAATGTTAATAAATTATGGTTAATAAGTGATTAGCAGCAATGGGCAGTCACTATTAATTGTTTTGTACTTTAATTAATTGTTTTATTCTGTGTTGTTACAGCATTCAACCCACATAATGAATACTGCATTTCATGTCTACATTTTAAAAATCCCAAAACCGTGATATTTTTTAGTAATCTAACTGAAATGACCTCAAAAAGCACTAATCACTCAGCACTACATGATACCCACCTTCGCTTCTTCTGGAAGGTCCCGGCATCCGTTCATGACCAGGGGATCAGTCTGGCACCCAGATTAGATTCAGGCCGGTGACGCCGTTACAGTATGCAACCAACTGTGATATGTTTTGCTATCGCCCTGGGTTGGTTTGTTGCTGCTAATTAGTACACTGTTGTAGTCAGACATGAGTTAGATAGTACAACCATAGCTGCATCCAATATTTATTTGTGCCCTAGACATGGGTTGCAGCTCAGAGGCTAATGTGACTGTTGTCTAAATTACACTAATTTAGAGTGGCATGGAAATATGATGACTTGCTAAAGTAGGCAAATAATTAGTAGGAAACAACTTTGCCATATGTGACCGACCGGCTCAATCTTATGTAGCAAAATTTGAAATTGTGTTTTTTTTTCTACATTGGATAAAAGTAGAGACTCCGAGCTAGAACATTGTATATCATACACTACAGTTGAGGAACAATGGGAAAGTAATTCTGCTTTGAAAGTTGATAAACTTTTGAGAAAATGGCCCTTGAATGTTTTGGTAAACCTACTGGAGAGCTCTTCTTTGTCTACACCCATTCAGCATCGTTCACACCTTCTTAGGCCTTAGCCCCACCCATCTCTTTAAGGATTCACATGTGAGGCCATGTACTAAACAACCAAAGATTTCAAGACTAAAGGCTGTTTATACAACGTCTATCAACAGTTGTCGCAGTGACATCGTGAACATTCTATTGTCATCCGACATCAAACTTGTCGTTGTCATTATGAAAAAGTATAAACACAAAAACAACAGGCTGCATGACAGCAGTCTGGTCGTCCAAAATATCATAACTAGTGTATTTTAACACTAACCAACCCACCCGTTAAAAAAATTAAATTATATGTCAATCTAGTAAACCAGGAAACAAAAAGCAACTTTCTAAACAATGTTTGGGTTAGTTTCAAACTTGTTAGCTAGCTAAGTTAATGTTAAGTTAACTGGCTAGCCAGTTCAAATAATGACCATATCATAATATAGCTGACAACGTCTTCATTATTACAGGAAAACAAACTCACAACAAGATCATTATTTACAAGTTAATGGCGAGCCAATTACAGAAAATAGCTTATGGTTGTGAGTGTGACTAAATAAAAGCAGGGCATTCTACCAGAGAATGTTTGAACTTGGACACTGTCTCATTGGCCTAACATCATATCCTAATTTGACTATTGTGCAGGTCATGTTCTTCACATTACTGTCTCTGGTAAACACATACTATATCAAATAAAATCAAAGTTTATTTGTCACATGCACAGGATACAGAAGGTGTAGTGAAATGGTTACTTGCATAGTGGAGTCTTTTGTTTAGACATGTAGCTAGCTGAACAATTATTCCAACTCATAATGTTACTACCCTGCATGAATCTGCAGATAGCTAACCAACCAGGTTCAATGTTAGATAGCTAGTTAACATTAAGCTATAACTAGCAATGCAAATGGCTCAGACACAAGTACTATTACTACACAGATCATACACGTAACGTTAGCTAGCAAGCCAGCTAACGTTAGCTAGCTAGCTAACAGTATTCTTTAATTTGAAATGAAAACAACTTTCTGACAAAACTAGAAACGTATAATATCTGAAAATGTAGTTAGCTAGACTCTCTTACCTGTATACATGGATGGATGCTTTTCCCGCTCTGTCACGGATGCCATGGTTGCCCTTAGTTTGAAGATGTAATCCGGAGACAGGTGTTTTATACAACAGCCTTCTGTGTGTTCTCGTTTTGACTCCCTCTGCATATTTGCAATCAAACGCCAGCATCTCCTTAACTATCATACTCTAATTCCACCGGGCAATCCACTGATTTCAAAAGTCGGTCCTCCAGAAAGTGGAGAGCAACACTTTTGCAGTTCTACTATGTCATAACTTTTTTTAAAGCCACATTAGAAAGGATTACCTACACATACTGAACAGCTCATGTTATAGACAGAAGCGTGATACATGGCAGACCAATCTGAATTCATCTCTAGGCATGTCCAGCCCGTCCATTATCTCAGCCTATCATGGCTAGCGGGAAGGTTCCTGTTTTTTTCTGTGGTTAAACCAACTAGGCTCGTAATTTAACAATTGTATTCATATTTACAGATGGCATACATGTTTGTTATTAAGGCACATGAAAGTTCACATGTTCCAGAAGGCATTTCTGCCAAAAAATGCATTTTGATTTAAAAAAAGGTTTACGTTCAAATGGCTCTCCTGTGAAGTAGTGACGTGTGACATACACCTAGTTTCCTGAAACGAGTTACATATTAGCCAGCTAGCTAGCTAGTTAGGGTAACTAGCTAGCTAACATCTGCTATGCTAGCGATAATGATTATCAAAATATACATAACCTGATACATAACCAGCAGTCTATGGTCTAGCTACGGCAGGGCATGCAAACCAGTTGGCTGTGCATCCTGCTGGAAGCATGCAATGCATGGTAAATCCGTATAGAGCTTTTCAGTCTAAAACGGACGTGATCCTTTGAATGCGTTGGGGGCGATGAAACAGCTGAGCCCCATTCAATGTTTTTTAGGGGTAGTCGCTCTAATGTGCTTCAACGCCTGTCTTGTCTTGAAATGGTTTAGCTTTTAGGTTTGCGTTTTAAAACAGAATTGTGGTACAAGCAGTGGTGTGTCTAAACCATTTCTCTACGTGTAGGCCATCTATCTGATGCTGTCTAGTCCAAACGAGTATGACATTGTTACCGCCCGTAGCATTGAAGGCAAAGGAAGCCAGCGAGCATCTGGCCTCCCTTGCCAAAAAAAGTATACAACATTTGCCAATCAGCGTTGAGTTAAACTGAGCGAGCTCAACTGTGAATGGTCCCGTCGCACCAAAAAAAAGTGTCAAGGGAAGCCATCTTGGATTTGGCGTCACTCCTATCAAATCCCATTGAGAGCATAAGTAATTGACAGAAAAACTGGAATTGTTGCAATCGTGTTGTTATCCTCTGGTGGCTAGCTATCCAGCTAGCTAAAATTGGACTTGTGGTTTCACTTAATTCTCTGTACTGGCCAATTACTATAACGGCGATTCTGATCCAACCATTAATTCAGTCATTATTGTGCCCCTGGCCTGAGAGGATGGAAGTTCAATATGTAGCTAGATGTAGAAGTTAACTAGCTAATGTTGCCCAAGAATGGAAGTTTGGCTAGCGAGCAAGCATTTTAGCCAGGTAGCCTAGAACAACAACAAAAAAAAGTGTGTACTGTATGACAGAGTGATGAAAGAGAGGAGGATGGCATTGGCGTGTCTTTACAAGTTGGGTGAGTCAACATGTTTTCTACTCGCACACACACACACACACACACACACACACATCATAACCATGAACAGCCACATCATAATTAGCTTGTGTTGATTGGACTAAATTGTTTTTGGTATCTTTTAGTTGTCACTGTATTAGACTAAGCAGAGGTGATTTGATGATGTTAAAATGTTGAAGTTTAAATGGTGCTGGTATAGTGGAGGCAGCTCCTGTTTTCTTTGCAACTTGTGGTAATTCTCTGTGGTTCTAAATCAATAGTTGTTTAGTGGTCCGAAAATGTCGGAAACATTAAATTGTTTGACCATGCTGTAGGTCATGTAACTGTCTGTTACTGTACATGCAATATGCTTTGTGGACTTCACTGGACAGAGGTTGCTACCCGGTTTTGTGATAAAACAAAGGTGTGTTAAATGTATTCTGCCACAGTGTCTTCTTATTGTGTCAGCCTTTAGGCCTATACTGTATATCATGGTCGCAAGGCATATGAATGAACAGCTATAGAGCAAACAACCAATTATCACAACACATAGGCTTCCCCAGTGATTTTACACACGCACTGCTACCGGTAACAAGTGCATCAACTTTGAAAGAGTCCCACCTTAGTTCTTCAGATTGCAAATGTACCAATACAACAAGCTTGAGTAATAAATAGCATGGGGCTCTCTGGGAAAACAATAAACAAGTTGCCAAAATTGACTAAAAATTAACAAATGGATAACAAAAACTAGTGTCAACGACTTCAGGAAAACCATTTCTCTAGAAGACGCGCAAACAATAACATGGTAACTACTGTCACAAGATATGAAATAGCATGAGATTAAAGAGCACAGTGCCTGAGTATGGTCTTGCAAGTGGGTACATCCAGATACTGTATAATTTGGACAACTTCATGCAATGCCGTTGTATTTCTGTTACAAGCACAGCACTGAGCACTGATATTGAATACTTCAAGTCAAGCCATATGGTTAAAGTTGAACAAGAAGACAGACAGAATCCAGCTAAGCCTGGGTATGCTGCTGTGCCTCCTTTTTTGGACAGAGGGGTTCCAAAGAATAGGGGTGCAAATCACATCAAAGAGAACAAAGGGGGGTAGTTGTCACGGCAACAATGCTGTTGGATAACATTTTGTGGATCTTTTAGTAGATAGCCAGCCAGTAATGGGCAATGTGGTGATTTAGGCGCAAACACCAGTCTTACATGCAACAGACTCCCTTTCAAAGTAGAGACAAGTACAAGCAATAAAACTGATTTACAACTAGCACAATTAGTAGAGGTCTCATTGCAAGACAACAGCAACAACATCAAACGCATGGAAGAATGAAGAGAGGAGGTGGAAAGGACAAACAAAATATACAAATATCTGCCATGCATATGGAGACGCATTTAAAAGGCTAATGCATTTCATTACCTGTGACTGATATCTTCATGGTGGCCTCAAGGGGCCGGTTGTTGTCCAGGTCTCTGCTCAGCCTCAAGTCCCCTGTGTCCTGGTTCAGGATGAGTAGACTCAGCTGGTTGCCTTCCACAAAACTGTAGTGGAGGTTATCTGAGACATCTGGGTCCTGGGCCGGAACCTTCCCGATCACCCCAGCCGGAAAGCTGTTGGACCTGTTGGTGATGTAGTTGTTGAAGATGATCTCAAAGTCACGTAGGACAGGGTAATTGTCGTTGACGTCTAGCAGGCGGATGTGCACGATGGCGCGGCTGACTAACGGTGCAGAGGTTGCCTGGACGACGATTGTGTACTCCATCTTCGACTCGTAGTCTAAATCAGTAAGGGCGATTAGATCCCCGTTGAAGATGTCTAATTGGAAGACCTCTGGGACGTTCCCTTCCACTATTTGGAACAGGATCTGCGCGTTGGTTCCCTCGTCGGGATCTGTAGCGGTGATGCGGGCTACGATGGAACCCACAGGACTGTTCTCCACTACACAGACGTACAGTTCGTCCTTTTCAAACACAGGAGCATTGTCGTTGATGTCCAGGATGGATACATGGACGTCCACGGCTGCCTTAAGAGGCGGAACCCCCTTATCCACAGCAAAGGCCTTCAGGTTGTACACAGGCACATTCTCCCTGTCCAGTTTCCTGGCTGTTCTAATGATGCCAGAGTACGGCTCAATGATGAAGTCCCCCTCTCCATCATCCCCACCCTGAAAGGTGTAACTAAGCCTCCCATTAGACCCTGAGTCCCTGTCAGAAGCAGAAATCTGGAGGACGCTGGTGTACACAGGTGCATCCTCAAACACGGACCCCTGGTATATGTCCCTGAGGAACTGTGGCGCATTATCGTTAGCGTCCAGAATGATGATCTCCACATATGTGGTGTCAGATTTCTGGGGGATGCCATTGTCGCGGGCAATGATAGCTAGCGTGTAGGAGGCCTGATCCTCATAGTCGATTTCTATCTGCGTGGTTATGCAGCCTGTGTCGGGGTTGATCTTGAACTGTGGCACGTTATCCTCCATGACATAGCTGATGCGGGCGTTCTCTCCTGTGTCCTCATCTGTGGCACTGATTACCACCACCGTGGAGCCCACCGGCCGGTCCTCGCTGATCATCACCTGGTAGTTGGCACTCTGGAACACGGGCCGGTGAGTGTTGGCATCAGTGACGTTGATAAAGACCTGCGCTGTGTCGTAGCGTGTGCCATCTGAGGCGGTCACCGTCAGGACATACTGGCGCTCCTGTTTATAGTCCAGCAGCAGTGCCAGGGTGATAACTCCCGCAGCAGTCTGACTGGTGATGGCAAACCTGTTCCGCGTATTGCCACTGGAGATCTGGTATGTTACCACACTGTTGGCGTCCCGATCAATGGCAGAAAGTGCTAGCACACTGGTACCAACCACAGCATCCTCATTAATTTTCAGGCTATACAATCTCTGAGTGAAAGTGGGGACATTGTCGTTCACGTCAAGCACCGTCACACTGACGCTGGCCGAGGAAGACATGGCAGGAACCCCATGATCCACTGCTTCTACGCCAAAAGTGTAAAAGTCAGTGGTTTCCCTGTCCAGCTCTACACTGACTGTAATCCACCCTGTGCTGTTGTTGATGGTGAAGGGGAAGCCTGGAGCCATGTCTGTTAGTCTGTACTCCAAATGAGAGTTGTCACCGGAGTCTGCATCAATAGCCTGAATATGGATCACAGAATAACCAACAGCCACATTTTCTAATACTGTGGCTTGAAATGGTGTGCTAACAAACATAGGTGCGTTATCGTTGACATCCACAACTTGTACTACAACCATCCCTGTGCCATTAATCAGAGGTGGTCTGCCCCCATCCTGTGCCTTTATTCTCAAATTATATTCCCTGATTATCTCATAATCTAGGGGGTTGATTATTTCAATGTCACCTGTAGGGGAATGGATGTAGAACTGGCCCTTCACGTTGCCACTGATGATGCTGTAGTGGACTTTTGCATTGTTACCCTCGTCTTTGTCTGTGGCCTTCACCTGGGCCACTTTCGTGTTCACTGCCACACTCTCAAGCACCTGGACTACATACCTCTTCTCACTGAACTGGGGGTAGTTATCATTCTCATCCTCCACAGAGATATACACTGTAGCTGTGGCACTGCGGGGGCCTGGGTCTTTACCCTGATCATTGGCCTCCACTATCAGCTGATACTGGGTCAAGGTTTCTCTGTCAGGCCGAACCCTAATCTTGACTAGTCCATTTCTAGGGTCGATTTCAAAACCAGCATTATCTTCTTCCTCATTCACAATCTTATAGATCATGTTGGCATTTGATGGGGCATCCCCATCTGTTGCCCTTATAGTCAACACTTCAAAGCCTACCTCCACGTTCTCCCTAATGCTGACCCTGTACTCTGTCTGCTCAAACACAGGCCCATGATCATTAGTGTCACTAATAGTGACAGTGAGGTAAGCAGTGGCCGACCTTTTAGGGATGCCATTGTCTGTAGCAATAACTTTGAATACATGTGTATCCTTGACCTCCCTGTCTAAATGCTGCAAAGTTGTGATGCTGCCGGTCTGCAAATTTATTTGGAAATAATTATTGGATCGGCTATCGAACAGAGCTTCCATATCATATTCAACCTCACCAGCATCTCCATTGTCGGTATCCAGTGCTTTGAGCGTAATTACGCGAGTTCCCGCGGGTTCGTTCTCCGGGACAGACACCTGATAGTTGGGCAGTTGAAACTGGGGAGCAGTATTCACATTTCTTTTTTTACGTTTGGTCAATGAATCCAGTCTCCCCAAATCCCTGTCTGTAAACATGGCATGACTATGTAGAGAATTAAATCGCATTTTCACACGGACAGTGGTGTAATTCCATAGATGTTGCACTCTGCAGAATAAATCCAACTCGTTCCGCTCATTGTATTGCAGACAGTTTGGAGAAAAACTCCCGTTATCAAAAACAACTTTCCAGTTCCCTCCCTTACATAATGAACGATAAGAGTGAGGTTTTCGAGTAAATAGTGGTAAATGTTCATAAATGTTCAACAGCAAAATACTGGTGGAGACGCATGGCGATGTCTCTACTTTTGTGAGAACGTTCATGTAAATATCGGGGTTACCTTCGGCGCTCTTTCTCCTATATTTAATTAAACAATTTTGTCCATGCACAAAAGTATTGAAGTGAATTAAAATAAAGTTTTCCGAGGTAATTGATTTTATCTGAATGTAAAGCGGCGCTGGGTTCCTCGGCAACTGCGCACAATTCACTTTTCCTGAGAAATATACAATTCCGTGTTGTCTCTCAATATTGAAAATGTGTCTTACGTATTTAGGAGTTAAAGTCCTGTCTATTTGATAGATCCAACCCCGTCCAAGAGATACATTTCCGAGCACTACTCCAGGCTGAAATGTATCAGAAACGTGTACATCAAAAAATGCTAATACTGGAACGTGTGACAGAAAACATATCCATAGCCAAAGCATTTGTAATTCCATGGTTTAAAACACATGGCATCCACCGAATCGGTCAAGAACACCTATAAAGACCACTGAGGTTTTTCCCGGGGCCTCGCTGTCCTGTCCCGTTCCATGATTAGTTAGAATGTTGCGAGGATCCTAGTGCAGGATAGCTTGCCCATGGAATAATTCAAAGTGGTCTCGCTCTTTCACCACACCTCCTCTGAAAGCAACCCTGCTCCCCGGTGATTGTTTGTCAGTCAAATGCAGATTCCCAAATCTCCGCAGCTGACCACAATGTGCCATGAAGTGATGCGCGTAATGATATTCAAAAACCTCTTATTTGTGCAAGTCTATTGTTTTTGGGGCGACTCAGACTTAGGTTTGCCAATTACATTAACATTTTAAGCATGTGCTCATTGTATCAAAATCCCCCGAAAATCCACAGAAAATTGAAACTTAATAAATGCTGTCACCTAGTGGACAAACTTAACAATACGCAGTATCTAGAACCATGTAGCCTTAGTATCTATCCACTCCAAATGATCTAACTTTATATATGATCAAATGTTTGGCAGTTCTAAAATGCATCAGACTTTGATCATTCTTGGTACAGACAGGGTAGATAGATCACAAGTATATATAATAAGATGCTCAACCAAATATACAAGGATACTTTAATATATCTCACATTTGACAGAGCACATTAATGAACATTTTCAATAAACTTATACCAAGTATTTGGTAAATGTACAAGTGTATAATCCCTTATTATGAGAGCACGAGAAAATCTCTGTCTGTTGGCAGGAGATGTTCTTCAGTTGAGGTCAAACGTCTGGGTTTCGAGACAATGGTGGGGTATACGTCTCCGATAGCAGTGAGCAGACAGGTCAACTCTCTGGCCATTCATTTACATAAAAGACTCAGCATCACAGTAATATTGAATTAAGAACAATTATTTCAACATTTTAAATAATCACACAGAGCAGCAAGATGGCAACAAACAAAAATAAAAGTTACAGTACCATTCTTTTAAATAAATCAGATTGGTTACTTGCATAGTATTTATATTAACTGTCTTGATTTAAATCACAATCTTTTTTTCTAAAATCCTTGATCATCAACACCTAGTTTTATCATTATAAATACAACTAGTGTGTGGTATACGCACAAGCGTCAGCAGGAAGGCTATTTGAATCAATGTACATGTAGAGAAACATTTCAAATATAGCTCTATAATAACATTGATGAAAAGGATAAATTGATCAGGGTTGCATCCTTTAAGGCATTTTCCTGACTCCATTTGATCAGGGGAGAGCTCAGGTCTGTAAGCAGAAAAAAATATACATACCATTACCTGTAATCAGTGTGGTCATTTAAATCCTGACAACATATCCACTGAACAGTATTGAATTCACATACTAGTTGACGTAGGCAATTTGCATTCACACACCATTTTCAAACCGGTATGTAACAATCTAAAAAGTATCATATTAATTCATGCTTAATGCAAAACAATATTTCACCATAGAACCGTCAGACACCATGATGTTATGAGTCAACTGGATATTACGGCAATGTATTTATTATTATCAAAATGCAGCAAGCTTCAGTCAGAAAATCGGCCGGTTCACTAAAGGAAATTAGCATATTACTTTCTTTCAACCATTTGAAAATACCTAATATTTTGTGACAACTGATGCGTTGACAGCCATTTATCTACAAATCATTTTGTATGCCGAACAACCCCCGACAATATCAGTAGCCTAATCAAACTGCGCTCTGACCAAAGAGAGGTCTATTACTGATCTTGCACATCTGTGCGCCTTCAGCATTAAAATGTTTGTAAAACGGCTTACGCAATATTAGGCTTTATTAGTTGAATGACAACCACTGTAATTTGCTAGGTTATTATCACATGCACTGTTGAAAATTGTGTTTTACTAGAATAAAACTAAGCTAAAGGAGACGAGTCTCATCCTGCTATAGCCTACCTGCTGATTAGGCCTTACATTATATTTCGATTGTTCATGTTCACCATCAAAACTATTAGATTTTGAGACAGGGCTGAAATCCAAAATGGTGCTATATATATTCATTAGCCATGTCATATCTACTTTTTTAAAGATAAATATATTACTAGCTCAAACACTTTTAATCTGCAAAAATGACTAATTAGTGGGTGATGGTGATTTCAGATCAAAAGCGGGGGACAAAAAGTCAGATTGCTCCTCCTAATCTGATAGTGGGGTGGTATATGCCCATTCTCCCTTATGGCTTACATACACCATTTAGTCACTTTAACTCTACCCACATGTACATATTACTTCAACTACCTCAACGAGCCGGTGCCCCCGCACATTGACTCTGCACCGGTACCCCCCTGTATATATAGCCTCCCTACTGTTATTTTCATTTTCATTTCATTTTAGTCATTTTAGCAGACGCTCTTATCCAGAGCGACTTACAGTTAGTGAGTGCATACATTATTTTTTTATACTGGTCCCCCGTGGGAATCAAACCCACAACCCTGGCGTTGCAAACGCCATGCTCTACCAACTGAGCTACACCCCTGCCGGCCATTCCCTCCCCTACCCTGGACGACGCTGGGCCAATTGTGCGCCGCCCCATGGGTCTCCCGGTCGCGGCCGGTTACGACAGAGCCTGGATACGAACCAGGATCTCTAGTGGCACAGCTAGCACTGCGCTGCAGTGCCTTAGACCACTGCGCCACTCGGGGCCATTTTATTTTACTTCGGCTCTTTTTTTCTCAACACTTTTTTGTTGTTTTATTCTACTTTTTTATTAAAAATAAATGCACTGTTGGTTAAGGGCTGTAAGTAAGCATTTCACTGTAATGTCTGCACCTGTTGTATTCGGCGCATGTGGCCAATACAATTTGATTTGATTTGATTTTACACACAAGAAAAAAAAAAAAATCAGAGACCCAGCTCATGAGCTCCATCTGCTACGGATTTTAATTTAGAATGTAAAATGTATGTATTTACACAACAAATATGAGTGCATTGGATCATTAGGCATCGAACCCAATCGCATCGTTCCTCTAATCAAACCGAATCAAACGATAGTTTCAAAATAAAACATATCGTTCCTGTATCGTATCAGAGCCCATGTATCTAGATCTGAATGGAATCACATTGAAAGGGAAAGATGCACATCCCCAGGGGTCCCATTAGCTTTCAAAAGTCTGCATCTTCAAAACACAGACCCTAAACAATCTGCGTTTTATCAGATTTCACCTGCGTTCTAATTAAACAAACTGATAATAAATACATACTCAGTGTTCTAGAATGCAGGGAAATACAGGTCAGTTCAAGAGGGTACAATGTGAAAACTCCTATGTGATTATAATAATAATTAATCTGAGGGATATTTTAGCCTCAATATGCTTGTACTCGATAGAGTTGATGAAATAAGAACGCTATAGGTGCGTTGGAAAAATGACAAGCACTCAACACGCATCCGATTAATTCATTATGAATAGGATTTGGTATTTTATTAGGATCCCCATTAGCTGTTGCAAAAGCAGCAGCTACTCTTTCTGGGGTCCACATGAAACATGACATAATACAGAACATTAATAGACAAGAACAGAACTACATACATTATTTGATTATTCTTTTACATTATTCATTGTAACCACGTGACAAATACATCGAATTCTGGTTCGAACTTTAGCAAACGAACTAGCCTACTGTGAAAACTGACAGATTACATTGGCGACATACATTTTGCGCAAATGTGCGCACACTTCCCTCAGTTGCGCTCTATTTTCTCCCTTTGGCACCCTGGTCAAAAATGGCGCGTGCCCTAACAAAATCAAATTTTCGGGACTCCGGTGCTCCCATCGAAATGGTCATTAATGTCTAAGTGACCATTGCCTATGCAGGACCATTTCTTCGTCAGAATTCAGTTCTGGCAGGTTAATCCCCTTTCAGCAGGAACACTGGACAAGGGGAGGACCACAAGAGAGCTGAGCGTGCGCTGGGAACACGTCTGCAAACTCTTGAATGAGAGCCCTGCATGCTTCTGCCATTGTTCTGTAGCCCTGGTGTTTTAATACATGTTTCACCTGGGGAAGAAAAAGGGGTTGTTATTGCAAGAAGCCATCACTGCATTTAATAAATGATGTAACAATTACAACGTGGACTGTGGAAACTGTGCTCCAATGGAAGGGGATGGAGGCTTTGTGTGTGTGTGTGTGTGTGTGTGTGTGTGTGTGTGTGCACAAAACCATGTATTAAACACGTATTAGTCACACATATTAGTCACATTATTAAACATCAATTGCTCATTAAACAAAAAATGTGTATTGCTATATGTTGATGTAACACTTACAACAGGAATTGTTGAAACTGTGCTGTGTGTGTCTTTGTTTGTGTGTGTGAGGCGCATGGGAAAGAGAGAACAGAGAATGCACCAATTTGCCTTTTAAACAAAAACATTTTAGCATAAACAGTCATGACACTTGCACTGTCGCTGCCCAGGCCCACCACATTCTTAAAATCAATACCCTTTGATTCAAATGTTGCTAGAATGGCATTTGTGATTGTTTCGGCATCTCCATGCGGTATCATTACATTTGCTAAGAACACAGTCATCGCCTGGCCCTCATGCACATACTGTACCTCACGAACATCACAAG
Source organism: Coregonus lavaretus (assembly GCF_964263955.1). Taxonomy (NCBI): domain Eukaryota; kingdom Metazoa; phylum Chordata; class Actinopteri; order Salmoniformes; family Salmonidae; genus Coregonus; species Coregonus lavaretus. Next base: position 46,154,962 of record NC_139996.1, on the reverse strand, counting down.
TTTCTTTTCGACTGCAACTGTCACAGACTCGTATATGATTATTCCAACATACGGACTACGTTCTATTTCCGGTATGTCCTTCTCAGTCAGTGTTTGACCTATGGCGTTCTGCATTTACGCAACGCTGGAGTGATGTGTGTAGGAGGTACCTGACTGAAGGGAAGGGCAGCCCTTTTCTTTATGCAACTCTTTCAACACTGGAAACTTGCTGTCTGGTATGTCCTCTTTTGCCATACAGTATACAGTCACACAGTTTTGGAGTCGTTTGTTTGCTTTTCTGCCTCTTCCAATGTTACTCAAATTTCATTTTGTAAGTTCTGAAGTAACACTGCATCCCAGTGGTCACTCTGCTCTGTGTGGCGTTGTAATGCACTTTTCTGACATGTTGTGCAGCCAATGGTGAATGAATTATTTTCCCCACACTTCTCACATAAAGAGCTAAATATACGTGTCCCTGACACACCATCTACTACTTTTCCTTCACGTGAAGCCATCTAAATTCTCCCTTCCATTCTTCTCTGTATTGCGCTTGCCGTTTCTGTGGCCCATTAGCATTAGCTGCAGAATTCTTCTCTACCCTGGCTGTCTCTGCATTCTCTTTCACATTCTCCATCACAGTCTCTCTCAGTCTCGGACTCACTTTCATTTCAAATTGCAGAGGGGTTAAATAACCCTAGTAGGGTTCTTTGTGTTAATTGACTCGTCATTGTTCATGTTGGCTAGCCATTCCATTCAAGCTTTTTCCTTTCAAAATTCACACGGTTTAAACATAATCTAGCAACAAAAATGCCACTGACAGCTAATGTGCCTATTTATATTATAACACCTAACCCTGGTTCAGTATGTCAATTATGGCAAGCAAGACTATTAGCTTGGCCCCTTTAGGCAGAGTCCAATGTAGTGGTCCAAGTACGGCAGCTGCATTCTCACCTCCGGTGGCTGGCCCTGCAGATGGAGGAGTGCTCAGGGAGGGCCTGCCTGGCCACGACACGCTCTTCGGGGTGGTCCTCTGTAGCTCAATTGGTAGAGCATGGCGCTTGTAACGCCAGGGTAGTAGGTTTGATCCCCGGGACCACCCATACGTAAAAATGTATGCACACATGACTGTAAGTCGCTTTGGATAAAAGCGTCTGCTAAATGGCATATTATTATATTATTATAATTATTATTATTATACCAGAGATCCTCCAGTTCACAGGGGTGGGCTGGGCATATGGGCGTCTCATCTTGGGCTGCACTGCCAGGAGAGGGTGTTTGGAGAAGCTCTAGAGCTGGAAGCGCTGGTTTGTGGGGGATACTGTTGGATAGAAGATGGGGCATGTTCAATGCTAATGCACTGTAAAAAATGAAGTATTGAATCTATACCGAACCAAAAAATATAAACGCAACATGAAACAATTTCAATTTTTTTACTGAGTTACAGTTCATATGAGGAAATCAGTCAATTGAAATAAATAAATTAGGCCCTAATCTATGGATTTCACATGACTGGGAATACAGATATGCATCTGTTGGTCACAGATGTAAAAAAAAAAAGAAAAAATAATAAAAGGGCCTTCGGATCTCATCACGGTATTTCTGTGCATTCAAATTGCCATCGATAAAATGCAATTGTGTTCGTTGTCCATAGCTTATGCCTGCCCATACCATAACCCCACCGCCACCATGGGGCACTCTGTTCACAACGTTGACATCAGCAAACTGCTTGCCCACACAACGCCATACACATGGTCTGCAGTTGTAAGGCCAGTTGGACGTACTGCCAAATTCTCTAAAACGACATTGGAGGCGGCTTATGGTAGAGAAATTAACATTCAATTCTCTGGCGACAGCTCTGGTGGACATTCCTGCAGTCAGCATGCCAATTGCACGCTCTCTCAAAACTTTAGACATCTGTGGCATTGTGTTGTGTGACAAAACAGCACATTTTAGAATGGCCTTTTATTGTCCCCAGCACAAGGTGCCCGTGTGTAAGGTCATGCTGTTTAATCAGCTTCTTGATATGCCACAATATTATTGAGTAGATGTAATTCCCTATGTTTTTGACAAAAATTTGAATAAGTTGTTTGAATTTACAAATAAAGTAAGTCCAGGGAATTCATAATAGCCATACAATTGTTGGATTTACTGATAATATGGTTAAATAAATTGATGATTCAAATATTTAGTAAACCCAACATATTAGTGTTTCACAAACACTTAATGTATAACATTGTTGAATGTATATTTGATCATTTGCAATTTTAACCCACTTTGGCAGGCATTGTTGAGCTCAGTGCTCAATCCACCAGCAGTAAATGGCCATACAATTGCAAGCATTGTAGGACACTACATTTGTCTCAGTCATTAAGAGTGGGGATGGTGGGAATGGGTGGTCTTGAACGTAAATTTGCTTGACGGTTTTGATATTCGTTCATCATGATCCATTACACCTCATGGTACAACAAGCTGCTTAATACTAGTATAGAAATATAGTTTTCTTTCTTCAAACATGCATACAACATTGGGTAAAATAATCATAAAGTATAAAAGTGTTGAATTACCCACAATCCTCTAAAAACAGAACCACGTGGCAAGTTGTTGCAAGAAATGTAATTATTAAGTAGATATAAATATTACATTCAGTAAATTAAATCACTTAAAATACATTTTAGCAACATATTAAGTTGAATTGACTCTTAATTTTTTGTAAAATGAAATGAACAAATCATTGAAAGGATCATTGCATTCATTTTTATTAAGTATACGTTGGCAGTTGTTTTTCGTCAATTTCAATTCACCCCTGAATCATATTTGTACAGTGTGGGCTAGATTAGGAAGATTAACACAGCTTTGGTATTCTAATCAACTTCAATGTTGTACAATTTCCCACTCCAGATGCTTAGGATAAAAATGTACATCCCAATTTCAGTACCTTTCCACACTGCAAGCAGACAACGATCTAGTTGGCTTCATGATCTGAGGGGCATCAGGGGATGAAACCACTTTGTAGGAAAGACAGAGATAAATACGTTTACATTTTTTGCGAGCAAACAATTCTGAGCCTTTCCATGTACATACAGTAAGACAAGCCAGCGATCTGTAGAAGCTGCTCATTGTTAGCCAACAGTTGACCAATCCTCACCTTCCGACCTCATCTTGAACTGACTAGTTGGGGTTGGAGCAATGAACGCCTTGAGTTTGGGGTTGCCCCTGATGACGTGCTCCGTCTTCACTGAAGTTGAGGTGGGGATGTTGGGCACAGAGGACATTCTCTCCATGTCCCTCTTGGCTGGGTTCTGGTATAAGGGGGTGGCTGTGGCCGCCGGTTCAACACTCTTCATAGGGGTGGCCTGAACCGGTTTAGACTGATCTGGCTCTGAAGGTTTCCTTCCATGGGCTGAGATGGAGCGGCGTGCTACTGTGGTGGAGGGCGGCTCCGGAGCTCGGCTGATGAGGGTGGACCTGAGGGTCTTGGTGGCAGGTCGGCTCATGCCGGTGGGCAGGCGGCCATTAAGGCCACTCATGCTGGAGTTGAGGGACGTTTTGAGTTCACCTAAAATCTGAACAGGACATTCATGTTTCAACATCTGCCATTTTATCAGACGGCATTCACATCTTTTATCATCTGATCTGAAGTGTCATACATATGAATGAAGGATCCTGTATAAACATCAGTTTCTTGAATATATTAGCAAATCCCTCCGTGTTACCTTGCTAGGGGGTACGAGGGTCCTCTTCCCCTGCAGACTGGAGTTGAGTGAGGTGTCGCTGATGTCGGAGGCAACGCTGGCTGTGTCAGAGAGGAGGTCCTCACTGGAGGCTGCTCTGCTGGAGTTACGACCACCCGGGGCTACGCCTCAATCCCAAGTTACCCTGAAACAAACAAACTACATAGGATGAGAAAACTTTCTCCTATATTGATTTGACCTTAACCTAGATAATTAAAATTTGCTATATTTGGCTACTGGCTAGATATCTTCTAAGATCCCTAGTGCCCATACTTTGCTTGGCGGAGGCAGCATGGTGGTCCTCTCAGCAGGTGGTCTAGTCTTGGCAGTATGCAGGGCTGTCTTCATGGTCGCTACTCGGGCTGCTGGTTGTTGTTTGCTAGGTAGCACCCTGGTGTTGCAGGCATTCCCTGCCTCTGAGCACCATCTTGGGCTGAGTTGTAGTCCCTGCTCTCACAGGGCTGGAGGTGCTAACACGTCTCTTAGTGGAGTTAGAAACCCCACCAGCCCTTAAAAGCCGCTGCTGAATAGCAGGAGGGAGCTGCTTCAACGGACGATCCTGGACACAGAAGGTCTCCCTTTTGATAGGGCTGAGCACAGCATCAACTGGCTTGCTGAACATGCCCAGTTTGGCTCCAGCATCCAGCACAAAGTCCTCTTTCGGTTCCTCCTTACTCACTGTGAGGTTACCATTGGTTTCGCCTACATCTGGGTGCTGCTGGTTGATTACTAGTTGACTGGCTAGTAGGTGGGCTTCCTTGCAGATTTCCTCAAACTTGTCCCCAGCCAAAGGACTCCAGCTGGGCCACTCCCCCATTGAAGACCCACGGCTAACGCTTTCCTTGACAATGGTCTCCAGACCGAACGACACGACATGCACCTTCCCTTGTGACGGACAGGCCCCACAAAGACCTCGTCATCATCTTCATCGCCTCTTGAGCTTTAAACAAGGGGGAATTATTTTACAATGTTATTTTCATATGTAAGTGAAGCACAATTTCCCAAGTAAAAATGTATTGACAATGGTAGTGTCAGGTACACAGACAGATTGTGTTCAATGGCAATGCATTCAAGGTAGAAATATATGCAAACCAAAGACAAAGAAATGGAAATCAACGATAGCTATGACACCAACCTGGCAGGTGACAGTGAAACGTCAAAATCAAACTTATTTTCAGCCAATGAGAATAATTATTGTGGAAAATGAACAAGTCAATTAATACAACATTTATTAATTTGATAGGAAGGACAGTGTTTATCTCGCTACTAAAGAGTCGACAATGTAAATATCAATGACAAATAATATAGTTAGCTAGCTAGTAGTCGGCTTAATCAGGCTGCAATATACAATTAATTGGTATAGGGAGGAGGTCTGAGACCTGGCCGTGTGGTGCCAGGACAACAACCTCTCCCTCAACGTGATCAAGACAAAGGAGATTATTGTGGACTACAGGAAAAAGAAGAGGACCGAGCACGCCTCTATTCTCATTGACAGGGCAGTATTGGAGCAGGTTGAGAGCTTCAAGTTCCTTCGTGTCCACATCACCAACAAACTAACATGGTCCAACCACACCAAGACAGTCGCGAAGAGGGCATGACAAAACCTATTACCCCTATGGAGACTGAAAAGATTTGGCATGGGTCCTCAGATCCTCAAAAGGGTCTACAGCTGCACCATCGAGAGCATCCTGACTGGTTGCATCACTACCTGGTATGGCAACTGCTCAGCCTCCGACCGCAAGGCACTACAGAGGGTAGTGCGTACGTCCCAGTACATCACTGGGGGCAAGCTTCCTGCCATCCAGGACCCCTATTGTCAGACTCAAGCCACTCTAGTCAGATTGTTCTCTCTGCTACTGCACGGCAAGCGGTAACGAAGCGCCAAGTCTAGGTCCAAGAGGCTTCTAAACAGCTTCTACCCCCAAGCCATAAGACTCCTGAACATCTAATCAAATGGCTGCCCAGACTATTTGTATTTTTTGGTGATTTGTTTTTGGTATTCTTTCTTAAACTGCATTGTTGGTTAAGGGCTTGTAAGTAAGCATTTCACTGTAAGGTCTACACCTGTTGTATTTTGCGCATGTGACAAATAACATTTGATTTGATTTGATATATACAACCTGAGACATTGTGTGCAAAATCGTGGAAATATTCCTTATGAGCCAGAATGTTTAATAAAATTACATTTAAACCTACTCTACTGGTTGTCTGTGTGGTTTGTCTTTCAGCTGCTCAAGACAATTTGAGACAAAATACCCACATGATAGTATTATTTCTACACGTTGTAGCTAGCTATCTTCTGCTGAATCATGTCACTCAGTTCAAAATCTGTCAAAAAAAAAAAAAACATGGCTTTGGTGGATATTTCAAATTTCGTAAACAAAGAAGTGGTCGTCACTAATTACCACAGACACAAAGTCATAAACCCTGCCTATTTCTACAATTTATCTTCTTAAAATGTGATTTTAAACATAACCTTGATCCTAGCCACACTGCTAACCTTATGCCTAACCTTAAATTAAGACCAAAAAATGATTTTTTTGTTTTCATAAATGTTTACGATATAGCCAATGTTTACTCTGTGGCTGTGGTAACTAGCGGAAACCCAAACAAGTTCATGTGACATGCAGGCTGCATCGTCATTGGCTGAAACGTCTGGCGGAAGCAGCACCAGAGCGCTCATGGGAACTGTAGTCATTTTGCGCTGTATCCTTGGTCAAGAACAGAGGGATAAAGTAAAGACAAATACTTTTGTTTTGGGGGGTATCTGTACTTTACTTGAGTATTTATACTCTTAAATACTTTTAGTTTTACTCAACTAGCTACATTCCTAAAGAAAATGTTAACTTTTTTTTTTACTCCCATTCATTTATTTTCCCTGGAATACTCATGTAGGAAAGCAATAGTCCCAGGGCTCATTTGAGTCGTAAGGTTTAAGCAACCGACTGCAGACGAAAGTCGAGGAGTAAAGTTGGGGGAGGTGCATCTGCGACAGCTAAAGTCGGAAACTTACGTGGTTTTCCAACAGCAAGGCTCAATGCAAGATTGCAGTGTTGCCATTGTTTATAAACGTTTTTCTTTGTAATGTCAAAATAAACATGTCTCCAACCCTCATATCACACACTCACCGGCCATTTTATTAGGTGTTCACGAAAATTGATCACTCCTACAGACAGTGAGTCACGTGGCCGTGGCTTGCTATATAAAGCATGCAGACAGACATCGAGGCATTCAGTTACTGTTCGATTGAATGTTAGAATGGGCAAATTAGTGACCAAGACTTTGAGCGTGGTATGATTGTCGGTGCCAGGCACACCGGATCCAGTATCTCAGAAAAGGCTGCGCTCCTGGGCTTTTCACGCACGACAGTGTCTAGGGTTTCCAGAGAATAGTGTGACAAACAAAAAACATCCAGTCAGTGGCAGTCCTGTGGGCGAAAACAGCTTGTTGATGAGAGGGGTCGAAGGAGAATGGCAAGAATCGTGCAAGGTAACAGGCAGGCCACAAACAGACAAATAACAGCGCAGTACAACAGTGGTGTGCAGAACGGCATCGTGGGGCTACTGCAGCAGAAGACCACACCAGGTTCCACTCCTATCAGCTAAAAACAACAAGAAGTGACTCCAGTGGACACTGGACAATTGAGGAGTGGAAAAACATTGCATGGTCCGACGAATCCCAGTTCCTGTTGCGTCATGCTGATGGTAGAGTCAGGATTTGGCTTATGCAGCATGAGTCCATGGACCCATCCTACCTGGTGTCAACAGTACAGGCTGGTGGCAGTGGTGTACCACCGTCCAATCTGCAGCAACGTGATGCCATTACGTCAGCATGGACCAACATCCCTGTGGAACATTTCCGACTTGTAGAAACCATGCCCCGAAAAACTCAGGCTGTTCTGGAGACAAAGAGGGTCCGAACCAGTACTAGATGGATGTACCTAATAAACTGGTCAGGAGTGTATGTGTGTACAATGTACTATCAATTTAGTTGGTGAGAGAGCGTCAAATATCACATTAATTTGTACATTGAAGTCTATACATGAATCAAGGCAAAGTTTGTTCCTGTTTCATCACGTCTTTGTCAGGCTCACGTGGGTCAAACAGAAGCACCCTAATGATTGGTTGACAATTGAGCCTCCCACAATGCAGGTTCTGGCTGTAGGATGAAGTTGATGTAGAGCAACTGCAGAAACTTGCAGTCAAAACTTCATGACCTTTGATCACATGTTTTTTTATTAAGTTCATGCAGTTGTCATGTAGGCGTAAGTCTGACAATTTTTATCCCCATAATGCAACACAATTTGGAAGGCGGTGACCGATGGCCCCCGAAATGACAAAAGTGATCCGCTTGAAGGCGCCCCCATTCACACGATAATCAAGAGAATGGCAATGATCCCTTTTGTTTCACCTCTGACATAAATGCTGCATTGGTAAATGGCATCTGAGGCCTTTTCTCAATTCGATTTGCTCAACTCCTGCGTCCTCTCTCCATCCTCTCTCGCCTTCTTTTGAAAAATGTCAAAGGTACTCAAGGAGAGGCGCAGTGGAGAGTGATGAAAATGAGCTTGTATGAAATGAGAAGCTCCTTCTCCACTCGCGCGTCATCAGGTAAATTACGTTTACAGGGTGGATCGCAAAATAAATGTGTAAAGTGATAAAACAAATTACGTTAGTTGTGCAAGATATTTTATAGATAAAAGGATAAGTAGTATATTGTCTTTAAATGTGTGCATGCTTTTCTCCTCCGACAAAACAACAGCTCAATCAAAGGCGGTGTGGCAGATATCAACTCTTCCATGGTAGGGTACACTTGTGCTTCCTCGTCAAAAGGAGGCTATTGAGGAGGGGAGGACCGTCTTCCGTTTGCCTACTAACGAATTGACACCCTCCTCGACCACTCAACCACTTGTCGTCCGGGTCATGGATGAAAGAGGACGGAGGAGAGAGGACAGAGGCTGGACTTTTGCCCAAACGAGAAAAGGCCTGAGTGTTGGAGTAGCCTACCTATTTGAGTATAGAGAGCAATAGCGTCTTTTTGTAGACACTAACTCCGCCATGGTTCATTGGTAAAATGGATAACGCCGAAAATGAGGTCTCTGGCAACGGCATTTCTGGGATTTTAAGAAATTCTGGGATTAGCCCAAAGCAATTAGGGGGGTCAAAAGTAACATTGAAAAGTAGTCATCAATATAATTTATATAAAAACACAGATACCCAGACCCCAAACATTATGTATGTATTTGGTGCACTTTGAGATGAACATTGAGAGATTAGAACATTGAGAGATTAGATATTTTTCAGGTAATTTGCACTTTCCCACCTGCAACAGCAGACACTGACATGTCATATACAGGTCATCTTTTCAAAATTCTTCAAGCTCTGTCAAATTGGTTGTTGATCATTGCTAGACAACCATTTTCAGGTCATGGCAAATATTTTCAAGTAGTTTTAAGTCAAAACTGTAACTCGGCCACTCAGGAACATTCACAGTCTTCTTGGTAAACAATTCCAGTGTAGATTTGGCCTTGTGTTCTAGGTTATTGTCCTGTTGAAAGGTGAATTCATTTTCCAGTGTCTGGTGGAAAGCATACTGAACCACGTTTTCCTCTAGGATTTTGCCTGTTCTTAGCTCCATTTCTTTTTGATCCTGAAAAACGTCCCAGTCCTTAACGATTACAAGCATACCCATTACATGATACAGCCACCATTATGCTTGAAAATATGTAGAGTGGTACTCAGTAATGTGTTATATTGGATTTGCCCCAAACATAACACTTTATAACAATGTATGCAGGACAAAATGTTAATTGCTTTGCCACATTTTTTTTTGCAGTATTACTTTAATATCAAATCAAATTTCAAATTTATACAGTACATTTCAGACATGGAATGCAACACAATGTGCTTCACAGGACAAAAAACAATGAAAAACAATGAAAATAAAAACTACACAACAAACATGAGGATAAAAAACAAAAGAATAACAATAAAAACTGAAGGACTAAAAAGCACCCTAAAGAAAAGCAAAGCTAAAAAGGTGTGTTTTAAGATCTCTTTTAAAAATGTCCACAGTTTTGGCCCCCCTCAGGTTCTCTGGCAGGCTATTCCAGAGGCTGGGGGGCATAGTAACTAAAGGCTGCCTCTCCATGCCTCTTGGTCCTAGGCTTTGGGATAGTTAAAAGGCCAGTGCCAGAGGACCTGAGGGACCTACAGGGTAAATAACTTAAAAGCATGCCTGACATGTATTGGGGTGCACAATCGTGGAATGATTTAAAACCAATAGAATAATCTTAAAATTAATTCAAAAACTCACAGGCAGCCAGTGCAGAGACCTTAAAACCGATGTAATGTGTGCTCCTCGTCTGATCTTGGTCAGTACCCGTGCTGCAGCATTCTGTCTGTTTTGCAGTTGACCAATGGCTTTCTTAGGTAGACTAGACAGGAGCGCATTACAGTAGTCAAACCTGCTTGTAATAAAAGCATGGATGAGTCTCTCTGTATCAGTCTGAGTGAGAAACTGCCGCACCTTGTTCCTCAGGGGGTAAAAAGCTATTTGGTCACATTCCTAATTAGTTATTCGAAATTGAGTTCAGAATCTAAAATAACACCTACGTTTTTTACCTGGTGTTTTATCTTTATTGCCCGTGAATTAAAATGTGCGGCCAGATTCTGTTTCTGTGCTTTGGCTCCAACAATAAATACCTCCGTCATGTCTTGATTTAGCTGGAGGAAGTTGTGAGTATTTAAATCACTAATATAGTCCAATAATTTATCCGTGTAGCTAAAATCCTATGGTGACACAGAAATGTAAAGTTGTGTATCGTCTGCTTAGCAGTGAAAATCAATGCTGAGCTTTCCGATAACGCTGCCAATGGTTCAAAAAAATAAAGGGAACACTTAAACAACACAATGTAACTCCAAGTCAATCACACTTCTGTGAAATCAAACTGTCCACTTAGGAAGCAACACTGATTGACAATAAATTTCACATGCTGTTGTGCAAATGGAATAGACAACAGGTGGAAATTATAGGCAATTAGCAAGACACCCCCAATAAAGGACTGGTTTTGCAGGTGGTGACCACAGACCACTTCTCAGTTCCTATGCTTCCTGGCTGATGTTTTGGTCACTTTTGAATGCTGGCGGTGCTTTCACTCCAGTGGTAGCATGAGACGGAGTCTACAACCCACACAAGTGGCTCAGGTAGTGCAGCTCATCCAGGATGGCACATCAATGCGAGCTGTGGCAAGAAGGTTTGCTGTGTCTGTCAGCGTAGTGTCCAGAGCATGGAGGCGCTACCAGGAGACAGGCCAGTACATCAGGAGACGTGGAGGAGGCCGTAGGAGGGCAACAACCCAGCAGCAGGACTGCTACCTCCGCATTCGTGCAAGGAGGAGCAGGAGGAGCACTGCCAGAGCCCTGCAAAATGACCTCCAGCAGGCCACAAATGTGCATGTGTCTGCTCAAACGGTCAGAAACAGACTCCATGAGGGTGGTATGAGGGCCCAACGTCCACAGGTGGGGGTTGTGCTTACAGCCCAACACTGTGCAGGACGTTTGGCATTTGCCAGAGAACACCAAGATTGGCAAATTCGCCACTGGCGCCCTGTGCTCTTCACAGATGAAAGCAGGTTCACACTGAGCACATGTGACAGACATGACAGAGTCTGGAGACGCGGTGGAGAACGTTCTGCTGCCTGCAACATCCTCCAGCATGACCGGTTTGGCGGTGGGTCAGTCATGGTGTGGGGTGGCATTTCTTTGGGGGGTCGCACAGCCATCCATGTGCTCGCCAGAGGTAGCCTGACTGCCATTAGGTACCGAGATGAGATCCTCAGACCCCTTGTGAGACCATATGCTGGTGCGGTTGGCCCTGGGTTCCTCTTAATGCAAGACAATGCTAGACCTCATGTGGCTGGAGTGTGTCAGCAGTTCCTGCAAGAGGAAGGCATTGATGCTATGGACTGGCCCGCCCGTTCCCCAGACCTGAATCCAATTGAGCACATCTGGGACATCATGTCTCGCTCCATCCACCAATGCCACGTCTGGGAGGAGATCCCTCAGGAGACCATCCGCCACCTCATCAGGAGCATGCCCAGGCATTGTAGGGAGGTCATACAGGCACGTGAAGGCCACACACACTACTGAGCCTCATTTTGACTTGTTTTAAGGACATTACATCAAAGTTGAATCAGCCTGTAGTGTGGTTTTCCACTTTAATTTTAAGGGTGACTCCAAATCCAGACCTCCATGGGTTGATACATTTGATTTCCATTGATCATTTTTGTGTGATTTTGTTGTCAGCACATTCAACTATGTAAAGAAAAAAAGTATTTAATAAGATTATTTCATTCATTCAGATCTAGGATGTGTTATTTTAGTGTTCCCTTTATTTTTTTGAGCAGTGTATATAAACTGAACAGTACCGGACCCAATATTGAACCTTGTGGAATGCCACATGTGATATGTATTTTCTCTGAGTTATGTTCACCAAAGGTTAAATTGTCCAGAAGGACATCATGGTCAACTGTGTCGAATGTAGCCCTTAAATCCAAGAGTACAAGGACAGAGAGCTGTTTGGCATCTGTGTTGGCTCTAAGATAATTTACAACTTTAACTAAGGCTGTCTCTGTGTTGTGGAGGGCTAAAAACCAGATTGCTTAACAATAGAAGGTTGGAGATTGGCTGAAAAAGGCTATGAGCTGAAGAATCTATGTAGTTTACTTTTCTTCAGAAGGGGTTTCATCATAGCAATTTTTAGTGCAGTGGGGAAAGTGCCTGTGAACAGGGAGTGATTAACAATAGCTTGCACTTCTTCAGATATGCAATTAAAAACTGTTTTGAAGAAGGTGGTGAGGATATGATCGAGAAGGCAGGTAGAAGGCTTAAGTTGTGATATCACTTTCCTGAGCATGTCTGTGTCAACCAGGGAAAATAAATCCATAGTGCCTTTGCGTGGTAGGCTAGGGCACACACTGCATCATCAATCTTTCATCAGGTCTTGTTTGACTGATACACAGCCTAATGTTTGTTATCTTATCTCTGAAATATGCCGCAAAGTCATCACATTTAGATGTGGAGGAAAGTTCATATATGTTTGAGGGGGTAGGATTTATCAGGCCATCAATGGTCAATAAGAGCACTCTCGAATTATTCTGATTATTAATGATCAAATTAGAAACTTTAGTGACTTGTTGCAAACAGGAGGCATATTTTGGAATATTTTTATTCTGTACAGGCTTCCTTATTTTCACTCTGTCAGTTAGGTTAGTATTGTGGATCTCTCTGTACTTTGCTCTGTTCATCTTTGTCACGCCCTGGCTCTGGGGACTCTGTTATGTTGAGCCAGGGTGTGTAGAGTCTATGTTTTGTGTTTCTATGTTCAGGATCTAGTTCATTGTGTTTCTATGTTGGCCGGGGTGGTTCTCAATCAGAGGCAACGAGAATCAGCTGTTGCTTGTTGTCTCTGATTGGGAACCATACTTAGGCAGCCGTTTGGGCATTTGTGTTTGTGGGATCTTGTTCCGTGTTGGTTTGTGTTTGTTACCAAGGACTTCACGTATCGTTTTGTTGTTTTTGTTGGTGTGGTGAAATATAAATAAAAGATGTTCGAATTCCACACTGCGCATTGGTCCACTCCTTTCAACGAGCGTGACAGAAGATCCCACCAAAACTGGACCAAGCAGCGTGTGTCGGAGCAAACGCCGGGTAGGGAGCTGGAGAAGTTGGCGATGGCCCAGGTGGGCCAATGGTGGTCCTGGGAGGACATGTTCGAGGGTAGAGGACCATGGGCAAGGGTTAAAGCCCTGGCGAGAGAGGAGGTACTGCGCCAACAGTGTCGTCGTCGGACAGACGAGAGGCACCCCCAATACATTTTTAGGGGGGGGCACATGGCATGGGCGACGGGGCTGCTGGAGGCAGAAAAAGGGCGAGTTAGTGGACGAGGAGAGAAGGCCACCGGGTTACGGGAGCCATTGGTGAGTAGAGGGAAGGAAAGTGTAGAGGCACGGCGAGATGTACTGAGGTGTGTTGCCAGTCCGGTCCGGCCCGTTCCTGATCCCCGTGTAAGGCCAGTGGTGTGTGTTCCCAGTGCGGTCCGGCCTGTTCCTGTCCCTCGCACCAAGCCTGTGATGCGCGTCGCCAGCCCGGTCCGGCCGGTTCCTGTCCCTCGCACCAAGCCTGTGATGCGCGTCGCCAGCCTGGTCCAGCCTGTTCCTGCCCCTCGCACCAAGCCTGTGATGCGCGTCGCCAGCCCGGTCCGGCCTTTTCCTGCCCCTCGCACCAAGCCAATGGGGCTGCTGGAGGCAGAAAAAGGGTGAGTTAGTGGACGAGGAGAGAAGGCCACCGGGTTACGGGAGCCATTGGTGAGTAGAGGGAAGGAAAGTGTAGAGGCACGGCGAGAGGTACTGAGGTGTGTTGCCAGTCCGGTCCGGCCCGTTCCTGATCCCCGTGTAAGGCCAGTGGTGTGTGTTCCCATTGCGGTCCGGCTTGTTCCTGTCCCTCGCACCAAGCCTGTGATGCGCGTCACCAGCCCGGTCCGGCCGGTTCCTGTCCCTCGCACCAAGCCTGTGATGCGCGTCGCCAGCCTGGTCCGGCCTGTTCCTGCCCCTCGCACCAAGCCTGTGATGCGCGTCGCCAGCCCGGTCCGGCCTTTTCCTGCCCCTCGCACCAAGCCAATGGGGCTGCTGGAGGCAGAAAAAGGGCGAGTTAGTGGACGAGGAGAGAAGGCCACCGGGTTACGGGAGCCATTGGTGAGTAGAGGGAAGGAAAGTGTAGAGGCACGGCGAGAGGTACTGAGGTGTGTTGCCAGTCCGGTCCGGCCCGTTCCTGATCCCCGTGTAAGGCCAGTGGTGCGCGTCGCCAGCCCGGCCCGGTCTGTTCCTGCTCCCCGCACCAAGCCAATGGTGCGCGTCGCCAGCCCGGCCCGGCCTGTTCCTGCTCCCCGCACCAAGCCAATGGTGCGCGTCGCCAGCCCGGCCCGGCCTGTTCCTGCTCCCCGCACCAAGCCAATGGTGCGCGTCGCCAGCCCGGCCCGGCCTGTTCCTGCTCCCCGCACCAAGCCAATGGTGCGCGTCGCCAGCCCGGCCCGGCCTGTTCCTGCTCCCCGCACCAAGCCAATGGTGCGCGTCGCCAGCCCGGCCCGGCCTGTTCCTGCTCCCCGCACCAAGCCAATGGTGCGCGTCGTCAGCCCGGTCCGGCCCGTTCCTGCTCCCCGCACCAAGCCAGGGGTGCGCGTCGTCAGCCCGGTCTGGCCCATTCCTGCTTCCCGCACCAAGCCTGGGGTGCGTGTCGTCAGTCCGGCACAGCCCGTGCCCGGTTCACCGGTGCCTGGTCAGGTACCGGTCAGCTGCTCCACACCAGAGCCTAAGCAATCCGCTCCACTGATGTCCAGTCCAGCTCCAGCCAGCGGGACCAGACCAGGGGCACTACGGGGGGGTTATTAGAGGGTGGTGGTCACGCCCGGAGCCGGATCCGCCTCCAAGGAGGAATGCCCACCCGGCCCTCCCCTGTTCGGTTTATGTTTGGCGCGGTCGCAGTCCGCCTTTGGGGGGGGGGGGTACTGTCACGCCCTGGCTCTGGGGACTCTGTTATGTTGAGCCAGGGTGTGTAGAGTCTATGTTTTGTGTTTCTATGTTCAGGATCTAGTTCATTGTGTTTCTATGTTGGCCGGGGTGGTTCTCAATCAGAGGCAACGAGAATCAGCTGTTGCTTGTTGTCTCTGATTGGGAACCATACTTAGGCAGCCGTTTGGGCATTTGTGTTTGTGGGATCTTGTTCCGTGTTGGTTTGTGTTTGTTACCAAGGACTTCACGTATCGTTTTGTTGTTTTTGTTGGTGTGGTGAAATATAAATAAAAGATGTTCGCATTCCACGCTGTGCATTGGTCCACTCCTTTCAACGATCGTGACAATCTTTGCCTCGATCCTGACTAGTCTCCCAGTCCCTGCAGCTGAAAAACATCCTCAGAGCATGATGCTGCCACCACAATGCTTCACCGTAGGGATGGTGCTAGGTTTCCTCCAGACGTGACGCTTGGCATTCAGGCCAAAGAGTTCAATCTTGGTTTGATCAGACTAGAGAATCTTGTTTCTCATGGTCTGAAAGTCTTTAGGTGCCTTTTGGCAAACTCCAAATGGGTTGTCATGTGACTTTTACTGAGGATTGGCTTCCGTCTGGCCACTCTACAATAAAGGCCTGATTGGTGAAGTGCTGTAGATATGGTTGTCCTTCTGGAAGGTTCTCCCATCTCCACAGAAGAACTCTGGAGCTCTGTCAGAGTGACCATCAGGTTCTTGGTCACCTCGCTGACCAAGGCCCTTCTCCCCGATTGCTCAGTTTGGCCGGGCGGCCAGCTCTAGGAAGAGTCTTGGTGGTTCTAAACTTTTTCCATTTAAGAATGATGGAGGCCACTGTGTTCTTGGGGACCTTCAATGATGCAGAAATGTTTTGGTAACCTTCCCCAGATCTGTGCCTTGACACAATCGTGTCTTGGAGCTCAACAGACAATTCCTTTCAACCTCATGGCTTGGTTTTTGCTCTGACGTGCACTGTCAACTGTGGGACCTTATTTAGACAGGTGTGTGCCTTTCACAATCATGACCAATCAATTGAATTGAATACAGGTGGACTCCAATCAAGTTGTAGAAACATCTCAAGGATGATCAATGGAAAAAGGATGCACCTGAGCTCAATTTCAAGTCTCATAGCAAAGGGTCTGAATACTTTATTTTTAATACATTTGCTAATAAAATTAAAAACCTGTTTTCGCTTTGCCATTATGGGGTATTGTGAGGAAAAAATAATAATTTAACACATTTTAGAATAAGGCTGTAACGTAACAAAATGTGGAAAAAGTCAACGGGTCTGAATACTTTCCGAATGCACTGTATCTGGAGTCATTCCACAATGCCCTGCTGAAAAATATCCCAAAGCAAGGGCATTGTGGGTACACAAGCATGAGAGAGTGGACACACCTTATGGTTATGGAACACAACAAGATTGTGGGACAGAAACCAGTAAGACTACAACAGTAATGACACAATCACCTCATTATTTTACATTTTAGTCATTTAGCAGACGCTCTTATCCAGAGCGACTTACAGTTAGTGCATACATTTTTCATACTGGCCCCCCGTGGGAAACGAACCCACAACCCTGGCGTTGCAAGCGCCATGCTCTACCAACTGAGCTACAGGGGATTATTCTCTAGGCAGATTCTCAAAACACAATACAAAGATTCCCATGCAAAGGGCTACTATTGACAAGAATTATCTGTGAATTGGCTTTGGGAAATTTACAGACAGTACTTTGAGATGATGAAGGGGGTTTTGGTTGTGCAGGGTTGTGCTTACACATTAAATGTGTTGTGTATGAGAGCGATTGAGGTGCCATTTCTCCTCAATCTCCCATTCACAACAATTCATACTGTGTAAGAACTGCCTTCCTAAGACTTTTCACACCTTCTTTAGCCCCCCAGTCCATTCACTTTGTTAACTGATTTTTCCTCTCAAAAGCAGCTCCCAATGTCCCCTCATTGTCCCTAAACAATACGCTAGCCTGTCCCATTCGGTTGATACCTTTACCAACAAAAGCGTGTTGCCCTATGTCCCTTCCACAAAAATAGTAAAATGCTAAGGCCACAACCATGTCTTTCCAGGAGACGTGCAGTACCAGCAAATCTTCTGCAAGAGGACCAAACAGTTGGTGTTTAAGAAGCCCTACACCACTTTCGGCAGTCTTATCCAGCTGGCCGTTCACCGCAGACAGGACAAGCCCATCGTCATAAGCACAAAGAGTCTCAGCTTCCCCAGCCCACCATTGCCAGTGTACTGAAGCCGGAATAAAGGACTATGGCTGCATTTACACAGGCAGTCTCAGCTATCTAGCCAGCCAGTAGCTACTGAAGTGGCTAGCCAGCCAAGCTAGCTGCAGAAAGGAAAACCCATCAAATAAACACTTTTCCTAATATCATGACTTATATCAACATCCTTGGCTTGCCCATTCACTAAATATACTGTTAAATAACTCTGACTTACACCCAATAGGTTAAAGATGCTGATCACTAACACTAGCTTATTACCATTAGCCAACCCTTAAACTGAGGGAGACTAGCTAGTTAGCTACGACCAACCCTGCACAAACATGTGGCTAACTGCTGCTGCTGCTGGCTGTTCTGCCATCTCCACTTCATTCACTGCTGCCTCAACCTGCTCGCTTTTTTGCCACTCCAGTTCAGAAAATCCATATTTGCTCTGTGCTATGCTGCACACTCTTCACTGAGTGACAGGCGTTTTGCTGAGTGATGACGTTTACATCTAACCAGTGCTGTGAGGGTGTCGGAGGGGTCAAGGGACGTGACGGTCCACTGCGTTGTGAAATCTCGACCAATCACAGCAGGCACCGCGTCACTCCAGTGGCTTCTTGCAGTGCCTGCTACTGCGTAGCGCAGTATATTGTATTGTTTATTTTTTTCATACAAATTATTCTGTGATTTATTTGTATTTTTATACTGTATAGCGCAAGTGAAACTCATATCAGACTAAAAAAGTGGCCTAATGACGACACCGGTCTGTGGTAAACACAGGCTTAGGAGATCTTTTACGTTTTGTTCTATGAGATAATCTTCATCAGCTAACGTCACTTTTAGTGACTTTTTAAGCATTTATGTAATCAAAACTGATATTATCTCATAGAACAGAATCTCCTAAGCCTGTGTTAACCTCAATTCCTTATTTTCTGTGTTTTATCCCAAAACCCCATTCTTTAGGCATTAAATTCCCCTATAGGAATGGCTGAACAAACCAGAGGTAACTCATTTCAGGTGTTTAGGACTACAATCTGCCGTGCTCTATTATGGAGAAATATAAGGGCCAAGTGAAGAAAAAAAAAAGTGGTTGTACTTAGATTTTTTTGGCACAGATAGTACTTTAAAAAAACTCGAAATACTTCGAGAATGAAGTTGAAGTTTCGAAAATGAAATCACAATTCAGAGAATAAAGTTGACATTTAGGGAATAAAGTGGAAAATATTTTGAGAATAAAGTCCAAATTATAATTTTTTAATAAAGTCGCAATGTTTAGAAAGTAAAGTCGTAATATTTCCTGAATAAAATCGAAATTCTATTTTGAGAATAAAGTAAAAAACATAGGATATTTTTAGCAGGCTACAGCAGGATATTTTTCTCAGCCATAATCACCTGACCACTGTGATCAGCACAGAGCATGATACACAGTTGTACAGAATACATATATTAGGAACTCCGCCATTCCTCCTCCTCAGACCTCACCCCTGCACTAGTCAAGTGTCACCCCTTCTCCTCAACCCTCACCCCCCCCCCCCCCCTTAGTCAAGTATCAACCCTGCACTAGTCAAATGTCACCCGTCTTCCTCACCCCTCCACTAGTCAAGTATCAACCCTACACTAGTCAAGCGTCAAACGTCCTCAACATTGGTAAGTTAACACCCCTGCTCTAGTCAAGCCTCACTTCTTCTAACCCCTTACACTAATTTATTCACAATAATGAGCTTTTCCATTTGCTGAAAAACATGCTAAGCACCGACAACGACAACAACACATGTGGAGGTATACGATTGGGAAAATATAGCTGGCAATTACGAATGATCATCGTCATATTTAGCTATGATTAAATGCATTTAAATTATAATGTTGCTAGCTAATGTGGATGTCGTTAGCACTCCACTGGCCGCATAGGTCCACACGGGAAAGTGATGTTTTCAACGAAAATCACGGAAGTGGTACCCACAACCTTTCCCCAGTTCAGCCTGAAAGCAGTCAGGCCTGAATTCAAGAAATAACGACACACAGCCAGCTGCAGACCATACTATTTACCAAGAGAGTTTTCATCTATATTTTTTGTAGCGGTCTATTTACCACCACAAACCAATGCTGGCACTAAGACCACACTCAACGAGCTGCGTAGGGCCATAAGAAAACAAGAAAATGCACATCCAGAGGCGGCGCATCTCGTGGCCAGTGATTTTAATGCAGGGAAACTGAAATCCGTTTAATCACATTTTTACCAGCATGTCACCTGTGCAACTAGAGACAACAAAACTCTAGGACACCTTTACGCCACACACAGAAACTGTCGTAGAAATATTTGACTCAAAAGTAGTCAACTCAAAAATATCTCTTTAGAAACTGGAGCTTGTGAATCCAAAAATTTGACTTTATTATTGCGTATCAAATCCGAGCTTGCTCCATGGAACAACTGCTTGCCCTGACCCGGAGCTCTCCTTTTATACAGACACAAATGCATAGTCATGCTTATACAACATACATAGTTACTCCTCTCTATGTGAATGAATAACATATTTCAGTATCACATGTTGGCTACTCACGAGGCTACGTGCATTTCTCTAAGTGGGGCTTCTGTCTCTTATTAGTGGCGTGACTCAAAAAATTATATACATATCTACGTTAAAGAACAATCACACTCTGTATTGACTATATTCACTATCCAGACATGCATCTGAAGTACAAAGTATCAATCATGTTCATTCTGTTTTACCTTCATCATTTCATAACACATTATAAAACATATCAATTAATACTTAAACATGGTTTAAACATGTCATGGCCATAACCCATTCTCAACCACATACATTTAAGCCAATCCCAAAAAGCATCCTCCCAGGACCCTTGAGATTATGTGCATGTGGCTATGTGTCAGGTCATAAGCACAAACAAATGATAACACTAGTTCCATTGTTACTCCAATCTCCACACAGCCACCACGAGGAGTTGTATCTCCATCACATGTCATTGACATACCCAGACCAGCTGCAGGGAGTTATCAAAAGCACAGCGTTTGCACTAAAGAAATGTCTCTGCTCTGTTTTAACCCTTCAACTGGTTCTCAATCCATAAGCATTTAAGGCATATAGGTGTTTAATTCTACAACATATGTACTAGAAAATCATCCATATAGTCCCCCCTTTGGGACTTTCTAAGTCCCAACCAATAAAACAAAAGTTAACATAAAATGAGTGTAAGCATGTGCATATACTTATTCATAGCCTTGCCATCTGTGGTTACATTTTTATAAGAATATATATTCAGACCAATGTATCTTCCTCATTGTCTGACCCATCCCGATGAGGACAAGGAGCCCAGTCGGGTACTGGGTACAAATCCGGAAGGTTTCCCTCTAAGCTAACCTCCAATTGTTGCTGTTGAACTTTGTAACCATGACAGGCCCATCCACCCCGAGGGACAACACCATACAGACATTCAGGATTCCCAAATGGGCAGTCCATTGGTCCTCCTTTAATGTTACAGGGCTTTCCATATTCATTAACATACTGTCCTGGAGCTCCCTGAACAGGGTATATTTCTTTGGTTGACTTATTAACAATTGTCTGTACAGTCATTTGCTTTACTGTGGTTTGGATCAAAAGTGATTTCAACAAAGGCAGTACACAACAAAAGACCGTTCCCATTACTACAAGTGCTATGCCTATCATGATTGCCATTTTTGTAAACATTGCTCCCCACTTTCCCAAAGTTAAGTCCATCCAATCCCAAGTGTGAGCGTCATGCCCAGCATTGTCCTTAACTTCTTTTCGTAGTCCTTTGAGCTTAGTCATTGCTTCAGTGAATAAACCATCCGGAGCAGTATTATTGGGAATGAAGGTACAACATTCATCCCCAAACATAACACAAACTCCATCTTTTTCTGCCAACAGCCAGTTTAAAGCCTGCCTATTCTGCCATGTCATTCTACTTGTAGCCTGTACTTGCTCTCCCAGAGCTGTTAACGCAGAGTCTGTGTAATTAATAAACCTTTGTTGATTATAATAAATATAATTGATCCATTCTAGGTTTTTGTTAGGTGATATCCAGACAAATATTGATTCAAATCCTGCTTTAATTTCATCTCTTGCCTTATATTGTCACGCCCTGACTCAGAGGACGCTTATATGTTGAGTCAGGGTGTGTATTTTCCTTGTTGTGTTTTTCTATGTTGTATTTTCTATGTTGAGATCTAGTATGTCTAGATCTATGTTGGCCGGTGTGGTTCCCAATCAGAGGCAGCTGTCGCTCGTTGTCTCTGATTGGGGACCATACTTAGCAGCCTATTGGCACTAGTGGGTTGTGGGATCTTGTTCCGTGTGAGGTTTGTTGTGTGTACCTTAGGACGTCACGTATCGTTAGTTCATTGTTTTGTCGTTGTGTTTATTTGTTTAATAAACATGTTGGCATATCACGCTGCGCCTTGGTCCGTCCCGTTCATCAACGTACGTGACATATATTCATTTGGAATTCCTCTGGGTTGACCTTTTGCATCTAAGTATACATTGGGGTCATGTTCATACGCTCTTTTTACCCTTTTATTATTGTCCTGGGTGTCCTGATTTGTTGTTTTTTCCACCTCTCATTCTGATATATCCACTTCCTGAAGCATTTGTACCCTAGCACATATTCCCTTCCATCCTTTAGGCAAAGTGGCTCTAATTCTTTGTCCTCCACAAATCCAAAATAAATCTGCCACTGCCACCGATTGATCCTCATATGGAGAGATCAGTGGCATTTCCAGTGTTTGCTTCTCACATTCCCCAGGGTCACCAGGCCCTCCACTAGTAGCTATCACTCCAGTGCTCGATCCCACCGCCTGATAAACTGCTCTGCGTGGATTATCTGCATTCCAAGACATATCATTATTTAGGTGCCATGTGGTCTCACACTTTCCCCTAAATTCTCCCAAATCATGCTCCCCATCTGTTTTGTTGTAGCATTCATAATCTTGATTATAATGTATACGATATCTTTCCGGTGCTTCCATTTTTCTGGGTTCTATTCTGACATCTAATTTTTTACACCACTCCCCCCTGTCAACGATGTAGTGATGGTGTGGTGGGGAATCAGGCGCAGAAGCAGAGGTACAGTCCAACAAGACTTTACTATGCAAAAATAATCCACAAACGGCAGGATGCCAAACAGACGCGCACAGGCGTCAACACACGATCGCACGAAAACACAGTGCGCAAAACTCTCCTAAACAGAGGAGGACACTACTAATCCTGGCGTACTGGAAAAACAACACAGCTACGCAACCATCTGACAAGCGACAATTACACACAACACTATACACACAAACAGGGAACTAAATAGGGTGCATAATGAGACCTAACACAAAACAGGTGTGGCTAACAGACAAAACTAATCAAACAGGAAACACAGAACATAGAACGGTGGCAGCTAGAATTCCGGAGACGACGAACGCCGAAGCCTGCCCGAACAAGGGAGAGAGGCAGCCTCGGCCGAAACCGTGACAGTACCCCCCCCTTGACGCGCGGCTCCAGACGCGCGCCGACTCCGGCCTTGGGGACGACCCGGAGGCCGCGGCGCAGGGCGCGTCGGATACCCCCGATGGAATTCCGTCAGGAGCGACGGGTCCAAGATGTCTCTCCTCGGCACCCAGCACCGCTCCTCCGGACCGTACCCCTCCCACTCCACTAGATACTGAAGACCCCCTCTCCGACGTCTAGAATCCAAGATGGATCTCACGGTGTACGCCGGTGCCCCCTCGATGTCCAACGGGGGCGGGGGGGTCTCCAAGATCTCATGTTCTTGGAGCGGGCCTGCTACCACCGGCCTGAGAAGGGACACATGGAACGAGGGGTTAATACACTTATACTCAACTGGTAACTGTAATCTATAACATACCTCGTTCAACCTTCTCAGGACTTTAAATGGCCCCACAAACCGCCGACCCAGTTTCCGACAGGGCAGGCGGAGGGGCAGGTTTCTGGCAGAGAGCCAGACTCGATCTCCAGGTGCGTACACAGGCCCCTCACTGCGGTGTAGGTCGGCGCTCGTCTTCTGTCGACGTATGGCACGCTGCAGATGGACGTGTGCAGCGTTCCACGTCTCCTCCGAGCGCCGCACCCACTCATCCACAGCGGGGGCCTCGATCTGGCTCTCATGCCATGGTGCCAGAACCGGCTGGTACCCTAAAACACACTGAAAAGGGGTTAGTTGGGTGGAGGAGTGGCGGAGAGAGTTCTGTGCCATCTCGGCCCAGGGCACATATCTCGCCCACTCCTCCGGCCGGTCCCGGCAGTATGTTCTGAGAAACCTGCCCACATCCTGGTTTACGCGTTCCACCTGCCCATTACTCTCCGGGTGGTAACCCGAGGTGAGGCTCACCGAGACCCCCAACCGCTCCATAAAAGCTCTCCAGACTCTGGAGGTGAATTGGGGACCCCGGTCAGCCACAATGTCCTCGGGCACCCCGTAGTGCCGGAACACATGAGTGAATAGTGCTTCGGCGGTCTGTAGGGCAGTAGGAAGACCCGGCATGGGGAGCAAACGACAGGCCTTAGAGAACCGGTCCACAACGACCAGGAGTGTAGTATTCCCTTGAGAGAGGGGAAGGTCAGTTATAAAATCCACCGAGAGGTGGGACCATGGTCGTTGTGGAACGGGCAGGGGCAGTAACTTACCCCTAGGCAGATGTCTAGGCGCCTTACACTGGGCGCACACCGAGCAGGAGGAAACATAAACCCTCACATCCCTGGCCAACGTGGGCCACCAATATTTGGCACTAAGACAGTGCACTGTCCGGCCGATACCCGGATGTCCAGAGGAGGGTGACGTGTGAGCCCAATAGATCAATCGATCCCGACACTCGAGCGGAACATACTTCCGACCCTCCGGGCATTGTGGTGGACTAGGGTCGGTGCGTAATGCCCGCTCGAGCTCAGAATCGAGCTCCCACACCACCGGTGCCACTAGACACGACTCCGGCAGTATGGGAGTGGGCTCCATGGACCTCTCCTCCCCGTCATACCGCCGAGACAGCGCATCTGCCTTACCGTTTTGTGACCCAGGGATGTAGGTGATCTTAAAAGAGAAACGGGTCAAAAACATACTCCATCTAGCCTGTCGAGGGTTCAGCCTCCTCGCTGCCCGGATGTACTCCAGGTTACGGTGGTCCGTCAAAATGAGGAAAGGGTGTTGAGCCCCCTCAAGCCAGTGCCTCCACACCTTAAGGGCCTGTACCACAGCTAACAGCTCCCTGTCTCCTACGTCATAATTTCGCTCCGCCGGGCTGAGCTTCTTGGAATAGAAGGCACAGGGGCGGAGTTTAGGTGGCGCGCCTGACCGTTGTGAAAGCACGGCGCCAATACCGGCCTCAGACGCGTCCACCTCTACCTGAAATGGTAAAGAGGGATCCGGATGCGCCAGCACCGGAGCCGAGGTGAACAGGTCCTTCAGCTTCTCAAACGCCCTGTCCGCCTCGACGGACCACTGCAGACGCACCGGGCCCCCCTTTAAGAGAGACGTGATGGGAGCTGCCACTTGCCCAAAACCCCGGATAAATCTCCGGTAGTAATTCGCAAACCCCAAAAACTGCTGCACCTCTTTCACAGTGGTTGGTGTTTGCCAATTACGCACGGCTGACACTCGGTCTACCTCCATCTTCACCCCTGACGCAGACAACTGATACCCCAAAAAGGAAATCGACTCCTGGAAAAACAGACACTTCTCTGCCTTCACATACAGGTCGTGCTCCACCAGCCTCCGCAACACCCTGCGCACCAGGGCCACATGCTCGACACGGGTAGGTGAGTACACGAGAATGTCATCTATGTACACCACGACTCCCTGTCCCTGCATGTCCCTGAAGATCTCATCCACGAATGATTGGAAAACTGACGGAGCATTCATCAACCCGTATGGCATGACTAGATACTCGTAATGGCCCGAGGTGGTACTAAAGGCTGTTTTCCATTCATCATCCTTCCTGATGCGCACCAAGTTGTACGCGCTCCTGAGATCTAATTTCGTGAAGAAACGCGCCCCATGCAACGACTCAGTCATGGTCGCAATCAGCGGGAGTGGATAACTATACTTCACCGTAATCTGATTGAGACCACGGTAATCGATGCACGGACGCAAACCCCCATCCTTTTTCTTCACGAAAAAGAAACTCGAGGACGCGGGGGAAGTGGACGGCCGTATGTATCCTTGTCTCAGTGATTCGTCTATGTAAACCTCCATAGCTTTCTTCTCCTCCTGAGACAGAGGATACACATGACTCCGTGGGAGCGCAGCTCCTGCCTGAAGGTCTATCGCACAATCCCCCTGCCTATGGGGTGGCAACCGCGTCGCCCTCGCCTTACTAAACGCAATAGCCAAATCCCCATACTCAGGTGGAATGTGCAATGCGGGCACCTGGTTTGGACTCTCCACCGAGGTAGCCCCTATGGAAACGCCCAAACATCTACCCACACACTGAGCAGACCACTCCATCAGAGCCCTCTCCTGCCACGAAATAACGGGGTTATGGGTACTCAACCAGGGCATGCCCAGCACCACCGGATACGCAGGAGAGTCAATCAGAAACAGTTGAATTATCTCCTGATGACTCCCCTGCGCACACATCCTAAGTGGCGCCGTGACCTCCCTGATTAAGCCCGTACCCAACGGACGACTATCTAGGGCGTGAACGGGAAAAGGAACATCAACAGGGAGAAGGGGAAACCCTAACTCTAAACAAAACTTCTTATCAATAAAATTCCCAGCCGCGCCTGAATCTACCAGCGCCTTATACTGGGAATGAGGTGCCACCTGCGGAAAACGCACAGGCATACAAAAATGGGCAACAGTGAGCTCTGGGTGAGTGGGGCGCCTACTCACCTGGAGGGAATCCCCAGTGCGGGACCTGTCGTCATCTCCCCGAGGAGGCCATCCCCAGCACCTAGCCGCGGTGTGTCCTCCCCGACCACAGTTGGTGCAGTGGATGGACCCCCTCACCTGCCGACTCCTCCTATCTCTAGCGCCAGCGCCCCCGAGCTCCATAGGACACGGCTCGGATGCGCTGGAGGGTGAAATGGACGGACCCCCCTCAGGACGTCCGCGGGTGGCCAATAGGTTATCTAACCTGATTGACATGTCGACCAGCTGGTCGAAAGAGAGACTGGTGTCCCTACAGGCCAGCTCCCTACGGACGTCCTCTCTTAGGCTACATCGATATATATCGACGAGGGCCCGCTCATTCCACCCTGCATCAGCCGCTAGAGTACGGAATTCAAGCGCGAATTCCTGAGCACTCCTCCTCCCCTGCCGGAGGAAGACCAGACGCTCCCCCGCCGCTTTCCCCTCCGGGGGATGGTCGAACACCGCCCTAAAGCGGCGGGAGAACTCGTCGTAGGTGATACTCGCGGCGTCGATCTTCCTCCACTCCGCGTTGGCCCATTCCAACGCCTTCCCGGACAGGCAGGATATCAGGGCAGACACGCTCTCATGCCCCGAGGGTGCCGGGTGTACGGTGGCCAGGTACAACTCCACCTGGAGGAGGAATCCCTGACACCCAGCCGCGGTTCCGTCGTAGGCCCTCGGGAGAGCGAGTCGGATCCCTCGGTGTTCTGGCGCTGGAATGGGCAGGCTGGCCGATGGTGCTGGCTGGGCTGGCGGTGAGGAAGGTGTTGGAGGTGCGCCCCAGCCTCGGAGCGTGGTGATTACCTCCTGCAGGGCGGTTCCCATCTGGAGGATCTGTTCCTGTTGCTCCCGAACCTGGACCTCCAATCTCGTCGGCGCTGCTTCGGCTCCCGCTGATTCCATGTTTAAGGTGTGTAATTCTGTCAACGATGTAGTGATGGTGTGGTGGGGAATCAGGCGCAGAAGCAGAGGTACAGTCCAACAAGACTTTACTATGCAAAAATAATCCACAAACGGCAGGATGCCAAACAGACGCGCACAGGCGTCAACACACGATCGCACGAAAACACAGTGCGCAAAACTCTCCTAAACAGAGGAGGACACTACTAATCCTGGCGTACTGGAAAAACAACACAGCTACGCAACCATCTGACAAGCGACAATTACACACAACACTATACACACAAACAGGGAACTAAATAGGGTGCATAATGAGACCTAACACAAAACAGGTGTGGCTAACAGACAAAACTAATCAAACAGGAAACACAGAACATAGAACGGTGGCAGCTAGAATTCCGGAGACGACGAACGCCGAAGCCTGCCCGAACAAGGGAGAGAGGCAGCCTCGGCCGAAACCGTGACACCCCCATCCTGTTTGATTATAGTATTTGTGATGGTCAGGACTTCCTAAGAAGGATAAGCATTCTGCAGGGCAATAGGGTCTCTCTGATCTTTTGAGATGACAGAAGTTTCGTTTAAAGTCAGCACAGTCCCTGTGGCTATGTGGACTTGGTATTACCATCAGTTCCTTTAATGGGGAGGGGGAGCATACTAGACAATCCGTTTTCTTATTAATTACTTTAGCTGAATACTGTGCCCATCTGTACCAATCATTTTGTAATGCTCCCTCCCATAGTCTACTTAGTTTTGTTGGTGCTTTCATTATTTCCGGTATTACTGCTGGTGCTGAGCTAGATTGTTTATTTTCCTGGTTTCCCCAATTAGTCAAAGATTCCCATACATTTTGAAAGAACCCAGTTGATTCTGTTGTTTCTGAGTCTTCCTTCATTGCTTTAGTTGTTACAACAATGGATGGTCCTTGAGTGATTGCCATAGTTACATTGACTGTCTCTATTTCTCCTTCCTGTCTAGTTTGACGTGTGGGAACAAAAATAATATTGATTGTTGTTAAATTATTTCCTTCTGGCCACTTTGTGCTAACTAATTCCAAAACATATTTTTGCATAATTTTCTTGTGTCAATTCCTCTAAGATAATTTCCCAAGTAATGTTTCCTTTGTTAATTTCTATTAGACATCCATATTCATCCCAGATCACCTCTCCCATTGTTTGATGATTAGCCCACCCACAAAGTGCTGTTTCTGGCAAAGGTTTTACCCTTCATATTGAAAAGGATCTTTGAGTTTCTTCAACTGTCCTTTCTTAGGCTGGAATAGAAATACTAGTTCGAGCTATCCCCAATGGTACATGCTTTTCTATTCTATTCTTCAATCTAACTTTAGGGGCCAATTTCTTAAGCACTGATGGAATCATGAGATGTTTAGCTTGTTTTATATCAATTATTTTCCCATGTCTATTTACTTCTACACAATGATTTTTTTGGCATTTTATTTTAAACATTGCATATCCTTCAATCTGACATTTCCTCAATCTAGGCCATCTTATGTACGATACTTGTTCTTTATTCACAACAACAATTCTTCCAGGTTCAGTAAGGTTATCTCTAGAATATTGTATAGTTGTAGGCAGACTCACCACCATCTCTCCTAGATTAACTGCTATTACAGTTAAAGCAATTCCACAGTTCTTAAGTTGTTGGAGACCATGTGAGGGCAGAGAAGTCAATTGTGGGAAAGTCCCCTTCCTCAACGGCTAAGGAGTCTCTTCCTTCACCGGTGGAGACGTCACCCCCCTCAATGGTAGAAAGGTCACTTTCTCCTCCTTCTCCTGTTGTCTCTCCATTCCCTGGGTCGCTGCTTGTGTTTGGGGCATCTGCCATAGCAGGTATCCTATTAGTAGTATTCCCCACACCATCAGACCCCACCTCCCGACTCTCCGGATTTTCAGGTGGGAGTGCCTGCTGTTCTTCGACGTTGGCACTTGGACTCGTGCTTGCTTCTTCTTTTTGGACTCCATCTGGTGCCTCGACATCCTCCGCTTCCTCATGACTCGCTGACGGCAGGCCAGTTCTCCTCGGGACCCTGGTACAGTGGTTCAGATGGTACCACGTTGTGCTTCCTTCCACCTGTATCGCCATGGGCGTCGCTCGGATCACCTTGTATGGTCCTTCTCTCCTGGGCTCATTCCACTTTCTGCGAAACACTCGGATGTAGACTCAATCTCCTGGAATCACCGGCCCTGGCTCCTCTGGTCCAGGTTCCGGTTCTCGCCCTTTTTCCTGGAGATAGATCACTTTATGTATAGCAGGTAGTTGTCTTACATATGCTTTAAGCTCCATCTATAATTGTTCCAATGGGGGTCCTTTGTAGGGCCCTCTTAGAACTGGCACTGGCATGGGTCGACCCGTAAGCATTTCATGCGGGGTTAGATGCGTATTTCTGTTAGTTTGCATGCGATAACTCATCAAAGCTAGTGGTAGTGCATCCACCCAATTGAGCTTTGCACCGGCACAGATTATATTCAGTTTAGCCTTGAGGGTCCCATTAATCCTCTCAACAATCCCCTGAGATTGCGGATGATACATACACCCTAGTCTTTGCTTAATCCTTAGCTGCTGTAATACTTGCTTCACAGTTTTTTGAATAAATGCTGATCCATTGTCTGAGCTGATTTCTGTTGTTATTCCAAATCTGGGTATTACTTCTCTGGTTAGAAATTTGATTACTGCTCCTGATCCTAGATCTGCTGATGGTACCTCTTCTACCCATCTACTGAATCTATCTATTATCACTAGCATGTACCTTTTGCCATTCACCTTTTTTATCATATCTACATAGTCCATGACTAAATGTCGAAATGGTCCTTCAGGAACTGGTATGTGCCCTATAGGCGTTGTTATTCCTTTCCTTACATTGTTTTGTGCACACACCTTACATCTTGCTAATGCCTCATCTATTGTTTCCTGTAGGTATGGAGACCAGTATCCTTGTTTTTTTTATTTTCCTTACTATCTCCCCCCTTGCGCAATTGTCAAAACCATGCACATCAGTTATCAGTAAGTTGAGCAACACAATGGGTGCTACTATGGTTCCTTCATGAGACCTCCATAATCCCTTCACATCTTTGGTGGCCCCTCTTTGGTGCCACATAGTCTGTTCATAAGGTCCTGCTCTTTCCTGCATCCTTATTATATCGTCTGGTTGTGATATGGATTCAATAATGACCACTGGTGCTGTTAACACTGGGACGGTGCATCTAGATGCCTTCTTTGCAGCTTCATCAGCTGCATTGTTTACTTTGGTTATATATCCTTTTCCTTTCCTATGCGCCTGACATTTCACTATCGCCAATTTAGTGGGATACATTAACGCCGTCATTAATTCCACAATCTGCTCGTGGTGTTGTATGGGTGTACCATCGCTTTTCCTGAACCATCGCTGCTTCTAGACTGCCCCAAATAAGTGACACACATCATGTGCATATGCTGAATCAGTATAGATATTAACCGTTTTTCGTTTTCCCAGGATGCAAGCTGCAGTGAGTGCTTTTAGTTCAGCTAATTGGGCTGAGCATGGCTGTGGACAGTATTCTGCTATTACCTCTTTCAAATCCTCTCCTTGCTTTTGTACTACTGCAT
Source organism: Coregonus lavaretus (assembly GCF_964263955.1). Lineage (NCBI taxonomy): Eukaryota > Metazoa > Chordata > Actinopteri > Salmoniformes > Salmonidae > Coregonus > Coregonus lavaretus. The sequence goes on along the minus strand of NC_139996.1, from coordinate 46,124,060 downwards.
AACCTGCATGATTTCCCACATGATCTTTATAACAGGATCCATCCACAAAATACTCTTCTATGCACTCTTCCCCCAGGCTGGACAACGGGGTTGACTCTAAGTCTGGCCTTAGTCGGGTAAATGTCAATGAGTCTGCTACACAGTCGTGTGCTTGTCCCTCAAACTCCAAAGGGATTATTTCAGCTGGATATACTGTACTGCATCGTTTAATGGAAACATCTGGATAGGTCAGTAGAGTCATGTATTCTAAAGTTCTAGCATTGGTAAGAACTTCCCTTTTTCTATCAGTTCCGCTATTTTATGATGGGTATGTATTGTTACCGGGTATCCCATAGTAATTGTGGACGCTTTGTCATATGCATATTGTAATGCAGCTAAACCTTGATAGCAGGGTGGATATCCCTGAGCAACAGAATCTAGTTTAGAACTATAATAAGCAATGGGTTGTTTTCGTCTTCCACTGCACGTCTCTTGCATAAGTACCGCCATTGCATACCTATCACATCTATTTGCCACATACAACAAGAATGGTTTTGTGTAATCTGGGGCTGCTAGAACAATAAATGTTGCTGTTTTTTAATTATTATTCCATTGTCGGGGTTGTTGTGCATACACATTCACTACTGGTGATGTGGGTTGCACTTGGGCCTGCGGCGTGGGAGGCGGATATGGCCCTCCTGGAGTGACTGCAGTCACCATTCCTGTTTCAGTCATAGGTGCTGTTACTGGGGCCTGGATTTTCTTCTTCCCTCTGTTTGTTAATTCTTCCAATTGGAGTTGAGTCAGCTTCCTCTGAATGTCTTTCCCCTGCTCTTTAAGTCTCTGTTAATCTTTTCTGTGTTTTTCTACTGCATGTATCACATGGTCACAGAATTCTTTGTGTGTCTTTGAGGTTAGTCCCACCACATCCTCCAGCCTGCTTCTCACTGATTGAGGCATGGCTTCTATTATTGAGTTTCGGAATAGAGTTGTCATCAGTGGGTCCCCTTCTGGATCTCGTTCTGTTTCCAGTATCCATCGTTTCATCTGTTCATGTAGATAGGCAGCTGGATTCTCAGTTTCTCCCAGTGTCCCCCCTTTCAGTGACTTGGGGTCAATTCTTGCCGGATATTCCAGTCTCAGTGCTCTCCAGACTTCAGGGCGGTGTGAATCAAAGTCCATCCCATCTCCTTGTGGGTCACATCACTTCTCTCCTCAGGTCACTGTTCCCCAGTATATCCTCCATTTTTGCCTTTCCAACCACCCTTGCCAACAGTGCCTTCAGATCCCCCACAGCCAGCAGTTTCCCCATGGTTTGTTCCTCAAAAATCCTTATCCATTTTCCTGCCCCATCATGCAAATCTGGCAGACGGGCAACCAATCCTTCCAGGTCCTGTGATCCCCATGGAACATAGCGAGCCTGGGTACCTTTTATTAGAATTGGATATTGTCCCTTGTATTTTTCAAGTCTTCTCAATGTTCTCCAATTCCTGAATCTTTCTTCCCTTACACCTTGATTGCAATCTCCCCATATTTCAGCTGCTGCTCCTTCTTCCTCCTCTAGGTCTCTGCCTGTCCACTGTCTTACCTCACTCTGCTCCCTCTCTACTTCTTCCTTTTCTCTCGATATTCTCCTCATCCTGTCCATTTCTTTCTCTATTAGTTCGTTTGTTGCTTCAATATCTGCCATTTCTTCATCTGAGAGTTCTCCATCATCTCTTTTCATCATTTTCATTCTTCCCAATGCTTCCCTCAGCTCTCCATAGCAATCCAATCTGTTTGGCTTGATTTCTGCCCTTCGCATGATTCCTTCTGTTTTCTTTGAGTCTTTTTCCATCCTTTGGGAGGATGTAAACAAGGGTCTTTCTTCTTCCATTTCTATTTCTCCTTTTATTGATACTACTCCGGACACCTGGGGATATTGTCCACCAACATGTGGTGGGGGCCCCGTAGACCAATCTGCTTTCTTTTTGTTTGTTTTCTCATCATCTTTTCTCAACATGTTTCTGGCTTCTTGCATGTTCTTTAGCAATCATTCTCCTTCCATTTTGAACATGTTGAGTACTTATTTTTCTCTTCCTCTTTTGGCGCTTCTCTTCTTTCCTGTGTCTTTTGCTTTATGGTCCTTTATCAGTGTTTTCATTTCCTCACACACCGTGACATCAAACGTTCCTCCAAATGGCCATTTGGTGCCCATTTTCCTGGTGCGTTTCTCCCATTTTTCAGATGTTTTCGCTATTTCTCCCTTGCCTAAGGGATACCTAGCACTCAGTATTTCTACCGCCGTTTTATTCATATTTATGGCCTGTATTTTTTTACTTCTTTTTAATCTATTTTAGTATTCGTCCTATTTATTTATTTCTCCTTCTTAATTATTTTTATATTAGTATTCGCTTTTGCTGTTAAACTTATTAGTGCTTTTTTAATTATTGTTTGGTCAGAACTTATTTATTATTAATGGTCATTTGACAATCTCTTTATATGATACTAATATAATATCTCCTGATGTCCACTTTTCTTTTGTGTGGAACACCTCATGAATCTTTCCCTTGCTAGTGTTTTTCTTAACACTAATATAATATCTCCTGATGTCCACTTTTCTTTTGTGTGGAACACCTCATGAATCTTTCCCTTGCTAGTGTTTTTCTTAACTTGAAACCCCTCAGCTATATGTGTGTTTCTACCCCTATGAGCATCCACACACCATTCACTCTTCCTCTCCTGGTGTGAGACCGGGTGCGTCCTTCCTACCAGGTTACACTTAAGCAACGGTCCAGGAAAGGTGCGTCAACCTTTCCCCACTGAGGACAGAAACTTTCACACTCACTTGCACTCTCACTCTTTCACACACTTATCTAAGTTACCTGTACATTTACCCCTTTCTTGATACACTTCCTCGACACAAGAAAAACAGTTTTGTACAGGATTACTATCTACCTATATAGCCCTCTAGGTGATTCACTTCCTCGACACACCTTTACTGGACTTCTACCTATCCTACGCTTTCCTAAGCGACCTGTAAATTCGGCCCTCTTCTCTGATTCACTTCCTCGACACAGAGAAAAGCGGTATTGCACAGGATTTTTGCCTTCCTAAGCAGTCCTCTAAATGATACACTTCCTCGACACATTTAGAGTGGTATTGCATGACTTCTACCTATGCTTTCCTAAGCAACCTGTAAATGCAGCCCTTTTCCTGATTCACTTCCTCGACACAGGAAAAGCGGTATTATACGGGATGTTTTGCCTACCTAAGCAGTCCTCTAAATGATACACTTCCTAGACACATTTAGAGCGGTATCTGTAGGGCTTCTACCAATTTATTTTCTGATCGTTCAAACAGATGGACAGCCGCCCGTGCCGAAATGACCCAGACAAAATGATCAGCAAGATGAATCAAATGAATCAACCGAATCGAACAGACGCGTCAGATGAGCAGCCAAGTGACATTTGACGGGTACAAGACGCGTCAGACAAAACAGTCGAATTAGTCAAACGGATGCAATCACACTGACCAAATGATCAACCCAAACAAGACAGATAACCCACCCCACTTAACCACAATGAATGAACCACACCGACCCAAGCAGACCATCCACCCACTCGGACCGAGCAGATCTACTCTTACTTAAGCTATTTCCTATTTATTGCAACCCTCGAGGCTTTTTCATTTAACATGCATTTTAAAATCCAAAAGCTCCCAGTCTCTAATTTTCTGGTTCTTAAATTTGGAGAGACCTACTTGGTATTCTGCAGCTGAGGCCGGGCCCCGGATCGAACCACACAAACTTTATACTCTATAAGTAAGAACTTGGCTTACCTTTTTTAAAAGTGGCCGCTTTGTTTGTATGGTCCGTCCAAGCCGTTTCACAGCCGCAGATGTCCACCGTCTCTGGTCCCTGTTTTCAACTCCTGGCAATGCTCGCCATTTATGTCATAGAAATATTTGACTCAAAAGTAGTCAACTCAAAAATATCTCTCAAGAAACTGGAGCTTGTGAATCAAAAAATTAGACTTTATTATTGCGTATCAAAGCCGAGCCACTCCATGGAACAACTGCTTGCCCTGACCCGGAGCTCTCCTTTTATACAGACACAAATGCATAGTCATGCTTATACAACATACATAGTTACTCCTCTCTATGTGAATGAATAACATCTTTCAGTATCACATGTTGGCTTGGATAAAAGCGTCTGCTAAATGGCATATTATTATTATTATTATTATTATTATTATTATTGGCTACTCACGAGGCTACGTGCATTTCTCTAAGTGGGGCTTCTGTCTCTTATTAGTGGCGTGTGTCACGCCCTGGCTCTGGGGACACTTGTATGTTGAGCCAGGGTGTGCATTTCATTTGTTTATCTAGTATGTGTATTTCTATGTTGGCCTGAGTGGCTCCCAATCAGAGGCAACGAGTGTCAGCTGTCGTTGGTTGTCTCTGATTGGGAGCCATATTTAAACTGTCTGTTTCCCATTTGTGTTTGTGGGATCTTGTTTCAAGTCTGTTTATGTTAGACCGTGAACTGTCACGTATCGTTTGTTGTTTTGTTCGAGTGTTTACTCTCTAACAATAAATATGTTTGCCTCATCTCTGTTCGACGATCGTGACAGAAGATCCCACCAAGACAGGACCAAGCAGCGTGAAGAGGAGAGAGGAAGGACTTGGGATCAGTGGAGTAGGAGTCTCGACTGGGCCAAGCCAAGTGAAGAGCAGAAAGGTTGGACTTTGGAGCAGTGGGGTGAATGTCTGGCTAGAGACATGGAGACCTGGTCCACGGGTAGGAGTGAAGCCCATACATTTTTTAGGGGGGGGGCTAACGCCGTGGACGACGGGGCAGCAGGAGGCCGCCAGGTTACGGGAGTCACTGGTCACCAGGGGGAAGGAGGATGTAGAGGCACGGCGAGAGGTACTGGCGTGTGTTACCAGTCCGGTCCGGCCTGTTCCTGATCCCCACGTAGGGCCAGTGGTGTGTGTTCCCAGTACGGTCTGGCCTGTTCCTGCCACTCGCACCAAGTCAGTGATGCGCTTCGTCAGCCCGGCACGGCCCGTTCCTGCTCCCCGCACCAAGTCAGAGGTGCGTGTCGTCAGCCCGGTCCGGCCCGCTCCTGCTCCCCGCACCAAGTCAGTGGTGCGTTTCGTCAGCCCGGCGCGGCCTGTTCCTGCTCCCCGCACCAAGTCAGTGGTGCGTTTCGTCAGCCCGGTCCGGCCCATTCCTGCTCCCCGCACCAAGTCAGTGGTGCGTTTCGTCAGCCCAGCTCGGCCCGTTCCTGCTCCCCGCACCAAGTCAGTGGTGCGCTTCGTCAGCCCGGCACGGCCCGTTCCTGCTCCCCGCACCAAGTCAGTGGTGCGCTTCGTCAGCCCGGTCCGGCCCGCTCCTGCTCCCCGCACCAAGTCAGTGGTGCGTTTCGTCAGCCCGGCGCGGCCCGCTCCTGCTCCCCACACCAAGCCAGTGGTGTGCGTCGTCATTCGGGCACGGCCCGTGCCTGTTCCACCGGTGGCTGGTCCGGCACCGGTCAGATGCTTCACGCCGGAGCTAGAGCAATCCGCTCCACCAGTGTGCAGTCCAGCTCCGGCCAGCGGGGCCAGACCGGACCAGGGGTACTTTGGGGGGTTGGAGAGGGAGCGGGGATCAGGCCCGGAGCCGGATCCGCCGCCTAAGCGGAGTGCCCACCCGGTCCCTCCCCTGTGGTGTTTGGTGGGCGCGGTCGGAGTCCGCGCCTTTAGGGGGGGGGTACTGTCACGCCCTGGCTCTGGGGACACTTGTATGTTGAGCCAGGGTGTGCATTTAATTTGTTTATCTAGTATGTGTATTTCTATGTTGGCCTGAGTGGCTCCCAATCAGAGGCAACGAGTGTCAGCTGTCGTTGGTTGTCTCTGATTGGGAGCCATATTTAAACTGTCTGTTTCCCATTTGTGTTTGTGGGATCTTGTTTCAAGTCTGTTTATGTTAGACCGTGAACTGTCACGTATCGTTTGTTGTTTTGTTCGAGTGTTTACTCTCTAACAATAAATATGTTTGCCTGCAACGCTGCGCCTTGGTCCTCATCTCTGTTCGACGATCGTGACAGCGTGACTCAAAAAATGATATACATACCTACGTTAAAGAACAATCACACTCTGTATAGACTATATTCACTATCCAGACATGCATCTGAAGTACAAAGTATCAATCATGTTCATTCTGTTTTACCTTCATCATTTCATAACACATTATAAAACATATCAATTAATACTTAAACATGGTTTAAACATGTCATGGCCATAACCCATTCTCAACCACATACATTTAAGCCAATCCCAAGGACCCTTGAGATTATGTGCATGTGGCTATGTGTCAGGTCATAAGCACAAACAAATGATAACACTAGTTCCATTGTTACTCCAATCTCCACACAGCCACCACAAGGAGTTGTCCCCGGAGTACTAGCTGCCACCGATCTATGTTTCGGTGTTTGACTTGTTGTGTCTGATTGTGTACACCTGTTCCCCATTATGTTGTATTGTATTCCCTATTTAACCCTCTGTCGTGCATTGTGTGTTATTGTTTGTGTCATCAACAGTGTACAGGTCGTTCATTTTCTCCGTTGTTTGGAGACTGTGTATTTCACTGGCGACGTTTATTAAAAGTACGGTTTCCAGTAGCTCCGTGTCCTGCGTATGACTTCGCCTACCGCATTTCACTGTTGCCGTTTTCTGACAGCGAGTGTGTCTTCTAAGTCTGTCACCAGAATATTGTCAAGGAGAAAGCAAGTCCTTGATGTCATTTATGCCCATAATTATGCTTAATTAGTAGGTTGATAACAGAAATGTAACAGTGAAATATTTGAGTGAACAGATTTTATTTCAGGGTATGAGGGGAAGAGACATTACAGGCTATCCAAAAGAAAACGATCATCCTCCCCCCTGGCAGATATCAGACAGCGATCTGCTGTCTTATAGCAGGTGTTTATGACTCTTTAAAAAACTAATCAAATGAGTAGATAGATGACAAACAAAAATAGTCATACATTCTATCGTCTGTATATTTCCAACCATTTAGTGTAATAGAGGTTCAGCACCAAGGTTCTGCACTATGGCAGTGTTTACACAGGCATCCCAATTCTGATATTTTGCCTTATAGGCAAAATAGCTCATTTGATTGGTCTAATCTCAGTTACACAGAAGTAAAATTCTTGCAAAAGTTGTCACTTTCCATTTAACATGTGAATCTGTCCACAAGGTATTAGATTGGTCAAAATACCAATTAGTAGGAAGATAATCAGAATTGGCTGCCTGTGTAAATACAGCCTAGGTGGCTTCCTCAACCCTCCCTGAAGAAGGTGCTGAAATGTAGGTTCTTTCCATTAAATCAGGGGTGTCAAACTCATTCCATGGAGGGCCTACTGTCTGCTGGTTTTAGTTTTTTCCTTTCAATTAAGACCTAGACAACCAGGTGAGGGGAGTTCCTTCAATCAATCAAGTACAAGGGAGGATGAAAACCCGCAGACACTCAGCCCTTTTTGGAAAGAGTTTGACATGTTCATTAAATGATTAGAGTATCCAGTGTGTGTCTGACATTATTATATGCACTACCGTTCAAAAGTTTGGGGTCGCTTAGAAATGCCCTTGTTTTTGAAAGAAAATATAATTTTTTGTCCATTAAAATAACATCAAATTGATCGGGAATGCAGTGTAGACATTGTTAATGTTGTAAATGGCTATTGTAGCTGGAAACAGCATATTTTTAATGGAATATCTACATAGGCGCACAGAGGCCCATTATCAGCAACCATCAGTCCTGTGTTCCAATGGCACATTGTGTTTGCTAATCCAAGTTTATCATTTTAAAAGGCTACTTGATCATTAGAAAACTATTTTGCAATTATGTTAGCACAGCTGAAAACTGTTGTGCTGATTAAAGAAGCAATAAAACGGGCCTTCTTGAGACTAGTTGAGTATCTGAAGCATCAGATGGGTTCGATTATAGGCTTAAAATGGCCAGAAACAAATAACTTTCTTCTGAAACCCATCAGTGTATTCTTGTTCTGAGAAATGAAGGCTATTCCATGCGGGAAATTGCCAAGAAACTGAAGATCTCGTACAACGCTGTGTACTACTCCCTTCACAGAACAGCGCAAACTGGCTCTAACCAGAATAGAAAGAGGAGTGGGAGGCCCCGGTGCACAACTGAGCAAGAGGACAAATACATTAGAGTAGTTTGAGAAACAGACGCCTCACAGGTCCTCAACTGGTAGCTTGATTAAATAGTACCCACAAAACACCAGTCTCAACGTCAGCAGTGAAGAGGTGACTCCGGGATGCTGACCTTCTAGGCAGAGTTGCAAAGAAAACGCCATATCTCAGACTGCCCATCTTAATCTTTTCTTTTTATTGGCCAGTCTGAGATATGGCTTTTTCTTGTGGCAAACCTTGTGCCTATATATGGATCTGTTGAGCAGAAAAATAAAAAGTGACAAACATAGCACATGAATGGTTATGATTCGAAAGTTAGTCTTTTAATGACCAATGTTTGACATCAGTGACAGTAAGACTATGTACACTATATAACCAAAAGTATGTGTACACCTGCTCGTCGAATATCTTATTCCAAAATCATGAGCATTAATATGGAGCTGGTCCCCCTTTGCTGCTATAACAGCCTCCACTCTTCTGGGAAGGCTTTCCACTAGATGTTGGAACATTGCTGTTGGGACTTGCTTCCATTCAGCCACAAGAGCATTAGTGAGGTTGGGCACTGATGTTGGGAAATTAGGCCTGGCTCGCAGTCGGCGTTCCAATGCATCCCAAAGGTGTTCAATGGAGTTGAGGTCAGGGTTCTGTGCAGGCCAGTCAAGTTCTTCCACACCGATCTCGACAAACCATTTCTGTATGGACCTCGCTTTGTGCACGGGGGCATTGTCATGCTGAAACAGTAAAGGGCCTTCTCCAAACTGTTGCCACAAAGTTGGAAGCACTAACATTTCCATTCACTGGAAATAAGGGACCTAGCCCAAACCATGAAAAACAGCCCGAGACCATTATTCCTCCTCCACCAAACTTTACAGTTGGCACTATGCATTCGGACAGGTAGCGTTTTCCTGGCATCTGCCAAACCCAGATTACTCCGTTGGACTGCCAGATGGTGATGGTGATTCATCACTCCATAGATCATGTTTCCACTGCTCCAGAGTCCAATGGTCCAACGCTTGGCATTGCGCATGGTGATCTTAGGCTTGTGTGAGGCTGCTTGGCCATGGAAACCCATTTCATGAAGCTCCCAACAAACAGTTATTGTGCTGACATTGTTCCAGAGGAGGTTTGGAACTCGGCAGTGAGTGTTGCAACCGAGGACAGACTATTTTTACGCGCTATGCACTTCAGCACTCGGCGGTCCCATTCTGTGAGCTTGGGTGGCCTACCACTTCGCGGCTGAGCCATTTTTACTCATAGACATTTCCGCTTCACAATAACAGCACTTAAAGTTGGCAGCTCTAGCAGGGCAGAAATTTGATGAACTGACTTGACGGTGCCACATTGAAAGTCGCTGAGCTCTTCAGTAAGGCCATTCTACTGTTTGTCTATGGGAGTTGTACGGCTGTGTGCTCAATTTTATACACCTGTCAGCAACGGTGTGGCTGAAATAGCCGAATCAGCTAATTTGAAGGGGTGTTCACATACTTTTGTATGTATAGTGTACATCGTTTGCAAACTCACCTCCCCGGTCAGTGATGATGTTGTCCACAAGTCCAAAATCAAGAAGTTTGTTTGTGACTATTGAAGCGATCTCTGTTCCCGATTTGCCCTCCAAGGGTTCAGCAATCACCCATTTGCTGAAGAGGTCAGTCATGGTTAGGGCATACTGGTTACCAGCCATGGTTCTCTTCTCAAAAGAGCCTATGAGATCAACGCCCAGGACAGACCATGCCTGTCTAACTTCGATAGGATGCATCACAAGGGACCACGTTTTCATGTTATCGTAGAGTTGACACTCTGGGCACTCCTCAACCTTATGGAATGAGAAAACATATTACATTAGATATAACATAGGCAAACATTCATCTTAATTTAAAAGAACAGTTATAAAATGAGTTGTTTGGATCCTTGATACTGATTGGTTGATAGCAGGGAGTTATAGCACCACAATCCCCATATTCCATGGGTAATGCCTGTTAACAGTTCAGGTAGATGTATCAATGTGCAGCCACTGTCCCACAGCCCAGCCAGTCAATTTGTAAACTTAATCTCCCCTGGAAAATTACTTCCCCATGCTACAAGCCTTGCTAAAGCAGTTGGTTTGGTACAGCAGGGGTTAATATAAGCCTCACTGTGTGCCAATCAGACATATGCAACATGGTGCAGTTGTTTTGTTTGTCATCTCCACTGTGCCATGTATATGAATGTGACGAGACAGACAGCTTCTCTGATCCAGGCAAATTAATTTATCAGGATCATTATAATAATGTGTATATCCAAAGAATTGACAATAACAACGAAGGTAAAACAAACGAAAATGCACATAGTTTGCTGTCATTTCAGCAGTAGCGATGCGTAAAATCACAGGGGAAGCCAATCCAGAAAAAAACCCATATTAGAACCTACAGTGCCTTCGGATAGTATTCAGACCCCTTGACTTTTCCACATTTTCTTACGTTACAGCCTTAATTCTAAAATGGATTAAATAAATAAAAATCCTCAGCAATATACACACAATACCCCATAGCGACAAAGCGAAAACAGGTTTTTAGACATTTTTGCAAATGTATTAAAAATAAAAACAGAAATACCTTATTTACATAAGTATTCTGACCCTTTGCTATGAGACTCGAAATTGAGCTCAGGTGCATCCTGTTTCCATTGATCATCCTTGAGATGTTTCTACAACTTGGAGTCCACCTGTGGTAAATTCAATTGATTGGACATGATTTGGAAAGGCACACACCTGTCTATATAAGGTCCCACAGTTGACATTACATGTCAGAGCAAAAACCAAGCCATGAGGTCGAAGGAATTGTCCGTAGAGCTCCGAGACAGGATTGTGTAGAGGCACAGATCTGGGGAAGGGTACCAAAAAATGTCTGCATCATTGAAGGTCCCCAAGAACACAGTGGCTTCCATCATTCTTAAATGGAAGAAGTTTGGAACCACCAATACTCTTCCTAGAGCTGGCCAAACTGAGCAATCGGGGGAGAAGAATTGGAGAAACTCCCCAAATACAGGTGTGCCAAGCTTGTAACGTCATACCCAAGAAGACTTGAGGCTCTAATCACTGCCAAAAGTGCTTCAACAAAGTACTGAGTAAAGGGTCTGAATACTTATGTAAATGTGATATTTCCATTTTTTTATTTCTACTAACATTTCAAATTTTTTTGCCCATTATGGGGTATTGTGTGTGGATTGATGAGGAAACAAGACAATTTTGTCCTTTTTAGAATAAGAGTGTAACGTAACAAAATGCACTGTATTTGATACCATTCCACCAATTCCGCTCCAGCCATTACCACAATCCCGTCCTCCCCAATTAAGGTGTCACCAACCTCCTGTGCCAGTAACTGTCGATTTGCCAATGAGCAAGGCACTTAACACTTAAGATGCTCCAGGGGCGCTGCTCTGACCGTGCTGCTCCAGCCTGTCGTGTGGTACTGTGACACCAAAAACAATGTATGTCTATATGGACCAATAAAGATTGCATTGTATTATAAGGGATTTGGATTTTCAGAATTCACTTTTATTTAGGCTACATAAAAAAAAACTATTTTGGGACTTTTACTCAGGTATGAACATGGGTATTTCAAAAATAGGCTATTGTAATGCTGGCATACCAATAGGTCTACATATAGTGTGGCTTTTTTCAGAGACATGTCTTGCTGCACCTACATTTCTTAGGGCACTGATGGCCAAATTCAATAGCATTTTTCAATTAATTGCGTATGTTGCAACAATGACTGACTGTTGAGAAAATATATATAAAAATAGAGGACAGATTCAAAACCATTTTTAGGTAAGCTAAATATTCATCTTTTATTTTCAAAAACCATACACATTACTCAAGTTTCAAAAATGAATATTGACCACAAAAACCATTTACACTGCTCAAAATAAACAGACATTAAGTACTTTATTACCAAATATTGATATATAAAAATGTATAATCCATAAAGAGATAAATAAACATTAATTCCCAATTGTGGAATGAAACTATAGAGAAACACAAAAGTGACCTATGGAATCATTCTCCCATTTTAAACACCTAAAGTACTTTCTTTGGATTTATGCCTATCTTTAGATGCAGTTTGTAATTGCAACACAGTGAAGAAATCCAAAATAAATATGTCGTCAAATTAACTGAGACCCTGAACTGTATTCCAGAAAAATAACATTGGTCCTGTAATGTGAACAATTGTAGACTGTAATGTAACAAAACATTTTTTGAAATACAGTTCTCCACAGCCCAGGACCACTTTTTATGTTCTAGCATTCCAGGTTTTTAGGTTTTTGTGTTTTTTTTTAATAGCACCCAATGACACAGGACCCTACGATCCTGTCAAACAAAAGCAATACACTTGGTAAACATGTAGGCTATTTCCAATGACAGTGTGAGGGTATTTTGACTGTAGGAAAATGTTTTGAATCCTTTCCCAGCTGATGATACCTTGACTTTTGTGACGGATGAAAGCTACTTAGTTCTCTCTAAGAAGACACAAAGCTAGGCTATATTTTACAAAATGTAAGTCTCCCTAAAGGAGGTTTAGTGCAATAAAGTACTCTGTGCTGAGAGTCCAAAGTCTCCTGTGTCTTGAGTATTTTCTGTTTCCTGGAGGGTATTTCACAAAGCAGTATCAATATGTTAGTCAGCTATAAAATATAAAATTCTCCCAGGTCACGAGAGAGATCAAAATGAAATGAGTATCAATTAATCAAGTTATTTCAGTTAGCTATCCTATTTTGTGAAATACCACCCAGTTCTTCAAAAGCATTATTTGAATTAGGTTATGTTTTATCAGACAACGTTCTCTGGATTTCTAAATCCTAAAAATGACTTAAAACCAACAATCTACTGGCTTTACACAATTTTCTCCACAGAAAAATCTGAAACAGTAACTGGTTTCTCCTCTCTTTTTCTGTAATGTATGTATCTTATCCCTGATTCATAATGAGCCTTTCAATGGATCAGTGGTCAGTGCCTATGATCAGTGGTCTAGATTGAAAGCACTAGGGACACAAATAGGAGCTCCACCACTTTCCAGTTATCATGAAATGTAGTTTTGGAATGATTTGGGAACAAAGTTACAGAGATTCTCCGGTACTTTTGTATACTCTTTAGCCAGTAGTTCTGAAAGTAGCACTCACAAGCCAAAAGTGGTCCCAGAAGATTGCTTACATGGTCCAGAAATGTGCACCATGTCATTGCGCTCTCTCTCTCTCTCTCTCTCTCTCTCTCTGCTGTGTCCACTGAGCCATTAGGCCCGCCGTGCAACTTCATTGGATAACACTGGACAGGCCTCTTACTAGCTGTCACTCAAATGCGAAGAGCTAAAGCTCAATAGCTAGAATTGCTAGGGGGCTGACCCACGTGGGGGGCAATGTAGGGAAAAATGCACTGCAAAGCTTCAAGAAAACAATGGCTTTCAAACTAGAGATTTCTTGGCTAATTAATAATAATAATAATAATATGCCATTTAGCAGACGCTTTTATCCAAAGCGACTTACAGTCATGCGTGCATACACTTTTGTGTATGGGTGGTCCCGGGGATCGAACCCACTACCTTGGCGTTACAAGCGCCGTGCTCTACCAGCTGAGCTACAGAGGACCACAATTGAGGTAAGACAGTAATTATGCTCATAGTTTATGCATGTATGTACTGCACATTGACACATCCAGCCCAAAGCTGGAGGTTTAAAAAACACTTTCTTATTCGCCAAAGTACCGGAGAATGTCTTTAATATTTACAGTGTGGAAGTGTGAACATGGATATGAGGACATTTTCCAGTTATCCCAATGTCTTCTTATAGACATTAAACCCTCTTTCTTATGCAAGTTTCTACACAAGTCTTCTTATTTCGATAGATATTTATATGTACCTAGAAAAAAACATACCAAATAGAACCTGCAGGCAAATTAGTTCAGTTTCAATAGAAACCTTACTTTTCTTCTAAAAGTTAGCAATATCTCAAATACAGTTTTATTTTTTTTTCATTTCACAGTATACAGCCCCACTTTGTACATGTTATAAGGTAGGTTTTTCACGGACAATCAAAGTTTCACAAACGTGTAAACAGGGTTGCTTTCACAACATGAATGAAATCATAAAAATATAAATAGCCAATGCATTAATTCTTTAGAAGTATTGCTGATGTACAGCAAAAACACTGTCTATAATTCTTTCATGCAAAATGTGCACCTCTCCTCAATACAAGACCCTAAAAATGTTTAGGAACCAAACATATAATAAGTAAAAACAGAAGCCATGAGGCTTCCAGAAGCCCTCTCTCCCCACATCTTGGTATTGTTAAGTGGGCTGAGGTTACATTACTGGTACTAGGGCCCAGCTCAGAGGGAGGTCTCCAGGCTGTTCAGCGGGCTCCCAGGGCACTGCGGTAGCGCAGCACTCTGGGGGATCCCGCCAGTCTTTGGGCTCTCCTTGTGGAAGGGGATGATCCTGTTCACAGCATTATTGTTCTGGTTGGGCGTGGACGGAAGGGTGGCCAGCGTGGAGGGTGGGGGCAGGGTCTGCACAGTATTGCGCTTGGTGGGAGCATCGTCCTCCCCCTCTGTGTCGTCGATGAGCGGGATCTGCGGCTGTGAGTCTTCTATCCGGAACTCCGGGGTGTTCATGAAGTTGTGGATCGAGTTGCGGGACTCAGGGGTCTCCAGGCCCTCGTAGGGGGACATAGTGTCTTGGAAGGCATTCACTACGCGGATCTGGATGGTTTGGGGATGAAGACACAGTCAGAATTTTAGTATTGAGTCCCCATCAAAAGTTAAAGCACAATCCTGAGTTTGTATCCTTGGTTTGGTGTAAAGCTGAGGAATGATTGTGAGCTGAGATGTAATTATGAGTTGACCATACAAACCTGAGTCTGGATCCTGCCTAGGCCTCTGCACCAGAGCACCTGCCCCCTTCTCATCTCCATCTCACCGTGGTCGATTTCATCCAGGTCCTCCATCTCCTCCAGCTCCTCCTCAGGGATCTCCTCCTGCTGCGTGCCATGACCTGCAGACTTCAGGAACTTCAGCCGGCTGGTGGGGACAGTGGTGACCACCTAGAAATGAACAGACAGGAACTCAAATGTTGAACTCATTTGTGACAAAACATTTGTGACAACTTCATAACAGCCAAGTAGATCATAGGGACTTTGAAACACATTAGAAACCTGTGAGAATCTCACCTGGCCCCATAGAAGACATCCAAAGCCCAAGAACACGCACCAGAGCCACTGGTCGATGCTGAGGCCCACACAGCTGAAAGGTTTCCCTCCAAACTGAACGATCACAATCTGGACAACAAAACACAGGGTGATTGGAGAGCAATGTTACTTTCTATACGATATGAACTCTCCTGTGTGAATATCCTGTATGGATCTGAAGGCTTCTCACCTGGATGACGAACGTTCCGAACACAATGGAGCAGAAGATCATGTTTTTGAAGATGCCATCAAAGACATTACGCTCGCCGTGGATCTTGCGGGCGTTGATTTCGTTGAAGAGCTGCATCATGACGAAGGTGTTGAAAACAATGGTGTAATGTTCCGAGGGAGGGGCATGGAGCGGCGCATACCTCCCACTGTCAATGTCGAAAATCTGCTCCCCTGTGGTGGCAACATATAGGTACATTATAACAAGGCCCACTGGAGACAAGCAATACGGCTCACGTCATACATTACATCAATACATTTGCTTTCATAACTTCATTAAGAACAAAGTTAGATTCAAGAATAATACAAAACCATGAATTTCATGTCAATTTTCAATTGGCACGACTCATTTGAACTCAGGCGGTACTCACCGGTAGGGTTGCAAAGCTACTGGTAATTTACCTAAGTTACTGGAATCTTTGGCAATCTATGGAAATCTATGGTAATTTATACTTGAATAACTTTTTACATTTTTTGATTAATATATAGTGTAAATGTTTTATATCTAAGGGATGGATCGAAATTTACAGGAAGGTTACTTGGAGGAAAATGGGGGCGGGTCATGCTTTTTGAATTTCAATCAAGGGGAGGATTTAGTATTTGTTTTTATCTAGTCCAGGGTAGGGTCATGTAATTTGTAATAAATGAAATGTAGATATTTCTCAGTGTTTTAGTTGTTTATCGCTGTGTCCCGATGCTGCCCCTTATCTCTGATTCTCCGCTGGGTGCGCAATATCAATAGGCTGCATTACACACTGTAATGGATGTTACAACCCTGAGCCCCAGCCTGCTCTGCTCTTGCTGATCAAAAACGTTTTTGTGTGCTGCCTAACCAATGGCTGTGCTGTGTAGGCCTAAAGTGGCAGTTCATGAGGAGAGTCAAAGGCTTCTTCTGAATATTTGATTTATTTATTAGTCCAAAAAATACATTATCACTAGCCTATAGCCCAGGGCTTTCTAACCCTGTTCTTGGAGAGCAACACTTCTTTAGGTTTTCGCTCCAACCCCAGCTGTAACTAACCTAATTCAGTTTATCAACCAGCTAATTATTAGAATCAGGAGCGCTTGATTACGGTTGGAGTGAAAACCTACAGGATGGTAGTTCTCCTGGAAAAGGCTTGGAGAGCCCTGCTATAGCCTATGTTCTGTTCAGTTTGAGGAGGAGAGCACGAAGATGACAAGGAGGACCGGAGGTCAACTTTGATAGCTTGCTACTACTATGATTGATTTTATTAAAAACTAAATGTTTCTTGCCTCACAATAAGCCAGATTCGAGTAACTTACATTGTGGTGCTGAAACTTGAAGCAGCAGCCGTGGCACAATCAATCGAAAATGGAAAGATCATGGTGCTGAAAGAAGGCAAATTCCAGTAGGCATAATTCATTTCAACCAATTTTATTAGACTTTACTAACAACAAGAGGGCTTTGTGTTGGACCCTATTTCTTCCTGTTTAAGAAATAACAGGTAGGCCTACCTGTTTGACAGATGAAATTAGGCTATAGGCTGCTATAGCCATAGATTTGTCAGCCAATTCCTCCACCCACCATCTACTCTTTAAATAGCCTACCTCCGTGTCAGTGAAGGGCTGTTAAGTTAAAACCAGGACACAAATTGAGGGGGTATGAGAGGGTTTGCCAATGGCCTACCTTTTATTAAAGAAAATGGCAAAAAGCACAGGCCTACCCTTTGTTAGCTTAAGATTTTGAAGAAAATAAAAGAACTCTGATTATATACAGTGGGGAAAAAAGTATTTAGTCAGCCACCAATTGTGCAAGTTCTCCCACTTAAAAAGATGAGAGAGGCCTGTCATTTTCATCATAGGTACACGTCAACTATGACAGACAAATTGAGATTTGTTTTCTCCAGAAAATCACATTGTAGGATGTTTAATGAATTTATTTGCAAATTATGGTGGAAAATAAGTATTTGGTCACCTATAAACAAGCAAGATTTCTGGCTCTCACAGACCTGTAACTTCTTCATTAAGAGGCTCCTCTATCCCCCACTCGTTACCTGTATTAATGGCACCTGTTTGAACTTGTTATCAGTATAAAAGACACCTGTCCACAACCTCAAACAGTCACACTCCAAACTCCACTATGGCCAAGACCAAAGAGCTGTCAAAGGACACCAGAAACAAAATTGTAGACCTGCACCAGGCTGGGAAGACTGAATCTGCAATAGGTAAGCAGCTTGGTTTGAAGAAATCAACTGTGGGAGCAATTATTATGAAATGGAAGACATACAAGACCACTGATAATCTCCCTCGATCTGGGGCTCCACGCAAGATCTC
The DNA here is from genome assembly GCF_964263955.1 of Coregonus lavaretus. NCBI lineage: Eukaryota > Metazoa > Chordata > Actinopteri > Salmoniformes > Salmonidae > Coregonus > Coregonus lavaretus. Next base: position 46,106,171 of record NC_139996.1, on the reverse strand, counting down.
ACCCCGTGGGGTCAAAATGGTCACAAGAACGGTGAGCAAAAATCCCAGAACCACACGGGGGGACCTACTGAATGACCTGCAGAGAGCTGGGACCAAAGTAACAAAGCCTACCATCATTAACACACTACGCCGCCAGGGACTCAAATCCTGCAGTGCCAGACGTGTCCCCCTGCTTAAGCCAGTACATGTCCAGGCCCATCTGAAGTTTGCTAGAGTGCATTTGGATCCAGAAGAGGATTGGGAGAATGTCATATGGTCAGATGAAACCAAAATAGAACTTTTTGGTAAAAACTCAACTCGTCGTGTTTGGAGGACAAAGAATGCTGAGTTGCATGCAAAGAACACCATACCTACTGTGAAGCATGGGGGTGGAAACATCATGCTTTGGGGCAGTTTTTCTGCAAAGGGACCAGGACGACTGATCCGTTTAAAGGAAAGAATGAATGGGGCCATGTATCGTGAGATTTTGAGTGAAAACCTCCTTCCATCAGCAAGGGCATTGAAGATGAAACGTGGCTGGGTCTTTCAGCATGACAATGATCCCAAACACACCGCCCGGGCAACGAAGGAGTGGCTTCCTAAGAAGCATTTCAAGGTCCTGGAGTGGCCTAGCCAGTCTCCAGATCTCAACCCCATAGAAAATCTTTGGAGGGAGTTGAAAGTCCGTATTGCCCAGCGACAGCCCCAAAACATCACTGCTCTAGAGGAGATCTGCATGGAGGAATGGGCCAAAATACCAGCAACAGTGTGTGAAAACCTTGTGAAGACTCACAGAAAACGTTTGACCTGTGTCATTGCCAACAAAGGGTATATAACAAAGTATTGAGAAACTTTTGTTATTGACCAAATACTTATTTTCCACCATAATTTGCAAATAAATTCATAAAAAATCCTACAATGTGATTTTCTGGATTTTTTTATCTCATTTTGTCTGTCATAGTTGACGTGTACCTATGATGAAAATTACAGGCCTCTCTTATCTTTTTAAGTGGGATAACTTGCACAATTGGTGGCTGACTGAATACTTTTTTTCCCCACTGTAAAGTGATCTATAACAGTGCTTTGGTCCACTATGCTTTATGCTAGAAACAAGCTGTAAAATACCCGGGAAAGACTTGACTCCAATGCATATGTGAATATCATTGTTTCTTTGACATTCAGAGGCTGAGCTACAACCGTTTATAGCAGAAGAGACAAAAAATATACTTTTTTTCTTTTATATATATATATATTTTTTTGGGGGGGGTAGATCAGCTTTAATATTGCAGATAGATTGTAACTTCCATCAATGTAATTGTCTACATCACTTCCAATCCCCCATATGTTTTTTTTGTTCTCGCAAATAATATAATATAAAATATACTTTGCTTGGGAAGTAATCTAATTCTGTCACTATCAATTGGTAAAGCTATTCACTTTTTGTACAATATAAGATGTTTAAACCCAGACAGATTTTAGGGAAACACTTGTGACCTTCTCTCGTTGGGTTGAGCCACAGAAGAAGAGTAGCCAGCAGTTAAAGCTTAACATTTTCTGTGTCGGTAGGCCTACTCTGTCTGGGGTGGAAAGGTAGGCCTAAATGGGACAGTTTCGTTGCAAACAAGACACACTGATTTGGCATTGGAGAAATATGATAAGATGAACACATAGGCCTATCTCTCTGTCTATTCTTAGCCTGTAATTTCAGTAATTTCTGTCATATTAAAAATGATTCTGCTAATATGTAAAATGACATAGAATTGCATGAAATGTTTAGAAAAGGCTATTTTTTCTCGGACATGTAAATACAATGCTAGATTCATGCAATGCTTTTACTATAAAGACAATTTTTCCACCCCTACTCTTGTCCACGGTGGTCTGCGAACCCACAACCTTCTGGCCCGCAGCCCTGTGCGCTAGGAATGCATTGCGAATAAATGCTTACAGGATGAAGAACAGTTTCTAAAACTGCATATCTAAGGCTCTGGTCTGTCCAAGAAGTGAGGGTAAACAGTAGACATGTTCTCTGCTATTCACTTTGTTTTAATTATTATTTTGGGTATAGGGGAGGGTCACTTGTTTTTTTTCCCCAAGAGGGTTTAGGTCAAATACACTCAGCAAAAAACTAAACGTCCCCTTTTCAGGACCCTGTCTTTCAAAGATAATTCGTAAAAATCCAAATAACTTCACAGATCTTCATTGTAAAGGGTTTAAACACAGTTTCCCATGCTTGTTCAATGAACCATAAACAATTAATGAACATGGACCTGTGGAACGGTCGTTAATACACTAACAGTTTACAGACGGTAGGCAATTAAGGTCACAGTTATGAAAACTTTGGACACTAAAGAGGCCTTTCTACTGACTTTCTACTATTTTTTTCATACTGGCCCCCCGTGGGAATCGAACCCACAACCCTGGCGTTGCAAACGCCACGCTCTACCAACTGAGCTACATCCCTGCCGGCCATTCCCTCCCCTACCCTGGACGACGCTTGGCCAATTGTACGCCACCCCATGGGTCTCCTGGTCGCGGCCGGCTCCGACAGAGCCTGGATTCGAACCAGGATCTCCTCCCTCATGTGGTACCCTTCCTGCAGGCTCATCTTGACATGACCCTCCAGCATGACAATGCCACTAGCCATACTGCTCGTTCTGTGCGTGATTTCCTGCAAGACAGGAATGTCAGTGTTCTGCCATGGCCAGCAAAGAGCCTGGATCTCAATCCCATTGAGCACGTCTGGGACCTGTTGGATCTGAGGGTGAGGGCTAGGGCCATTCCCCCCAGAAATGTCAGGGAATTTGCAGGTGCCTTGGTGGAAAAGTGGGGTAACATCTCACAGCAAGAATTGGCAAATCTGGTGCAGTCCATGAAGAGGAGATGCACTGCAGTACTTAATGCAGCTGGTGGCCACACCAGATACTGACTGTTACTTTTGATTTTGACCCCCCCCCTTTGTTCAGGGACACATTATTCCATGTATGTTAGTCACATGTCTGTGGAACTTGTTCAGTTTATGTCTCAGTTGTTGAATCTTGTTATGTTCATACAAATATTTACACATGTTAAGTTTGCTGAAAATAAACGCAGTTGACAGTGAGAGGACGTTTCTTTTTTTGCTGAGTTTATATTTTGCTGAAGGGAGGGCCATCCATTTTCATTTCAGAGGTCCGATTTTCTTCATGTAACCTTTATTATAAATAACATTATTATTTGAAATTAACTCAGCAATTCTTCCAACTTTTTTCACAACTGCCACCAGTTTGCCGCCAAAACATTTACAACAAATACATAATGATATAGTAAAATAAAAGTGTGTAAAACATGTATTTATTTATTTCATGCTGAAACAGTCATTTTAAACACCAATGTTATTCACTATTTATTCTTAGGATAATGTTTTAATTTATTTTAAATTAGTCCACACATAGGGCCATAGATAATTCCAGACACCTGTGTTAATCTGAATTACCCAAAAGGGCCACTAGATGTCTTGTGATTACATAAAATCCTTAAAATCTACCAAAATTATGGTCGTTTACTGGTAAACTTTGAAAGTTTCCTGTAATATATCCTGCCTTTGCAACCCTACTCACCGGCGAAGAGCAGGGTGAAGATGACAGTGAGCTGGTAGACAGCATGCCCCAGGATGTTCTTCATCATGGTTCGGGAGATGAGGGGCTTGTTGCGGCCATATGGTTTCCTCAGCAGCAGAGACTCGGTGGGAGGCTCAGTGGCCAGGGCCAGAGAGGCAAAGGTGTCCATGATCAGGTTCACCCACAGCATCTGGACAGCTTTGAGAGGAGAGTCCTGGGGGGAGATGTAGTTTGAGTTATGTATAGCTCCCCACTTTTTAAAGACAGTTGTAACTTGTAGAGCAGGTAATAAAAACTCCCTATAGTAATGTCAGCCGCTCCCTAGTTGACCTATGCCTCACCTTTTCAAGCAGAAAGACAAGATGGGAAGGATGGACATGACAGAAATACAGTGTCTCACCTGTGTGATGCAGGCTCCGGTGAAGGCCACGATGACAGCCACCACGTTGACCGTCAGCTGGAACTGGAGAAACTTAGAGATGCTATCGTAGACGTTCCGCCCCCACATCACCGCCTTGACGATGCTGCTGAAGTTGTCGTCTGTCAGGATGATGTCTGAGGCCTCTTTGGCTACGTCCGTGCCCGCAATGCCCTGTGGGCACAGCATGTCAAAGCACATTAGTCACAGCACCAAAAGTACCAGTCTGGTCAAATCAGAAAGACAATATACTCATGAAATATTGATGGGATATAACATGTGCCAGATCTTGAAGTATAGAAATACCATACCATGGCAAATCCAACATCAGCTTTCTTCAAGGCAGGGCCGTCATTAGTACCATCTCCTGTTACAGCAACAACTTGTCTTGGTTCTAGTACAGTGCTATCCATTATACCTGTGAACAGAGGCAAGCATCATCTCTTTAGATAATAATAATAATATGTAAGACCTAAAAATGTATCTGTAGTGATAAATGAAAAAATACCCCCCAAACATACCTTTTACTAAAGTATGTTTGTCAGTGGGTGAGGATCTTGCAAGCACACGGAGTTTGGGCCAAATCTTATCAATGCGTTCTTGCTCAATCTGGAAGTAGATTGTTTCTTGGGTTACTCTATCATCCTTTTTTTTTTTACAGAAACAGATTCATTTTGTGAGAGAAATAGAGGACTATTACCTCTCCCAGTTCGTTTCTTATCCGTTTGTTGAACTCTTTGCCGTCTATACAGAGGAAGTCATCTCCGGGGTGCACTATGCCACACTTACTGGCAATGGCGCGAGCAGTGTTGATGTTGTCCCCTGTGACCATGCGCACCGTGATGCCAGCGCGCTGACACCTCTTAATGGCGTCAGGAACCTAGGGTGGAAGAAAAATACTTTATTGTCCATTTTCTTTTTCAGATTATGGAAATGTAGTTTTGCTTATAATCCAACACCCCAAGATACACTCACAAAGACCTGCTCTCCCCTTCAGGGGGATTATACAAGTACATTGTTGAGGGTTATACTACCACAAACATCTACCTCCTTGAATTAATTGGACCTTTACAACAAGGACTTTGATTGGGCATATCCCGCTTGCCCTTTTACCTCTGGCCGAACAGGGTCCTCGATGCCCACCACACACAAACAGGTGAGGCCGGTGAGGATGTCAGTTTCGTTTTCCCAGTTAGGCTCGCCGTCGATCGGGGGGAAGTCCCTGTAGGCCAGGCATATGGTTCTCAGGCCCTCGGAGGCCATGGGCTCGATCACATTCTTCACCACATCGTCTTTATCCCTGGGCTTGAAGACCTTAGCCTCCCCACTCGCTGTCATGATCTTACAACACCTGCGATGAGATAAAGAGGGAATCTATATCAGGTTTCTGACAAATAATACTGGGGAAGTTCATTTAGTTAATTTGCAGGAAAGGAAGAAACTGAAAGTGCCAGCCTACTTCTTCAGGAGGATCTCGGAGGCTCCTTTGCTGAACATGCGGTAGCTCCCGTCTGCGTTCTTCAGCACTGTGCTCATGGACTTCCTGACTGAGTTGAAGGTGTAGACCTTGAAGAGCTTCTCCTCTGGGATCTCGTTGCGGATGGTCATATAGTCACGTCTCAGATCCAAGATAAAGCCCAGCAAGGCACATTCGGTCTTGTTGCCCAACTGGCGCGGCAGCCCACCCTCCTTCTCAGGAGACTGAGACAAACCATTTACACGTTAAGGTCAGTTCCAAACTTCAAATCAACTAAAATAACTGATACTTTGTGCAAATATTTCCCATTATATCAATGCATGATTTAAATGAAAGTCTGAGTACTCAGATTTCAAGAGGATTTGGCCCTGGCTTGAAATCCCTGACCTGGCACTCAACGTTTTTGCTCAGATGTCAATGAATGATTGCCATGAAAAGAGCTGTATTACAGATCTCTTTGTGTTCTGTTTGGCAGAGTTGAAAACCTCAACTCGGAGTCTCAAGTGAAGTATGTTCACCTACCATGATATTGGATGTGTAAGCACAGTTGACTCCAATGCCCATAATGAGCAGGTCCAAGACTTTGCCTGGGATGAGGTCAGACTCAGGAACCTTCCTGTAGTGCCTGTCTCCCAGATAAGCCTGGACCACGGTCATCCTGTTCATGGTCAATGTCCCCGTTTTGTCAGAGCAGATGGCTGTGGCGTTGCCCATGGTTTCACAGGCATCCAGGTGCCTCACCAGATTGTTGTCTTTCATCATTTTCTGAGGAAGATAGGAGGCTATTATTTGTGATCTGGCAATGCCTTTCTTAATTGCTCCTGTCTGTAATATATATATATATACTATAGTAACATAGTAGTGACAAAGTAGTGATACCTACTTTAACAGAATATGCGAGTGAGATGGTGACGGCCAGGGGGAGACCTTCGGGTACGGCCACCACAAGCACAGTAACACCAATGATGAAGAACTTGACGCAGAACTGAATGTAGATGGGCGTGCAGTCCGCGATCCATGGTAGGCCCTGGATCCAGAAGGTGTCCACCATAAATAGAGTTATCAGGATGATGACAGTCAACCCTGACATGAACAGGCCTGGACAGAGGAATGGATAGTAGTGTACACAATGAAATAATAAAATATTTGCAATAATGACAAACTGTGACAAGCTGCTGCGGAAATCAAACATACTTTCAAAATTCCGAATTCCCTTGTGATGGTCTTACCTGCTTTGCCGATCTGCACTGCTAATTTGGTCAACTTCCCCTGGAGCACCGACTTCTCCTTCTTTGGGTGAGCTTTCTTCTTCTCCTCTCCTCCATCGTCACTGTTGAGGGGCTGCATCTCCACACCTGCACCATCCTGAGACTTACCTGAGGGAGAGGAGAGGATGGGTCCAAAGACGTTACGTTTAAATAGAGACATTTTAATAAGAATTGAAAGATGCATTCAATTAAAAAATAGTAAAATGGGAAAAGTAGTCGAAAAAAATTGTACATTGGTGTTAGGGTTCATAGTTAGAAGGCACGGGTTGTTGATACCGCATGGAAACAGATAGGGGGTGCTATTCTATGTGATACACCGCATGACACTATGTTGTTTAGCTCACAGTCCTTAATCCTAGTCTGGGGATTATTGCTCTTTCTTGGCTGAGATTCTCTACAAGCCAATCCATCCACCATCATCCCAAAACATGCCCACGTTCTGTAATAGTACAAACACACACGCACTAGAACCCTAAATACTCAAAACATTTGTATGTGAATTAAAGGGACATTGTTTATCCAGGAAAATGTGTGAGTGAGCATGTGTGTCTGTACGTGTGTATGTAAGTGTGCTGATCCAAAAACAGTACACAAGGTTGTTAGGGAAGAAAGGCAGGGGGAAAAAGCAGCTGCTGAGCTTAAGAACTGTAATCTCTTTGGTCCTAATCACCATGAACGGAGTCAAGAGCACCTGCTGCTCGGACCACAGGAACACATGACCATATGGCCTCATGCACAAACCGGAGCCCTATACTATGAATTTAGTTTGAAGTGTTAGCGAGGTAACTTTGGTCTACTCTGAGTTCAACTTGGGATAACCGATACCACGAAAGTGGCTCACCTTTAAGCAAGGTACATTTCTATGGCAACAACCTGAGCCATATACTACAAATGTAGTTTGAGGAGTTAGTGAGGTACAGTGCCTTCAGAAAGTATTCACACCCCTTGACTTTTTCCACATTTTGCAAAAATGTCTAAACATGTTTTCACTTTGTCATTATGGGGTATTGTGTGTAGATGGGTGAGCAAAAAAATATATTTAATACATTTTGAATTCAGGCTGCAACACTTCAAATTGTGGAATAAGTGAAGTGGTATGAATACTTTCTGAAGGCGCTGTAACTTTGGTCAACTCGGAGTTCAATAATTGATAAGCACACCAAAGCTCACCCAAGATGGCATTAACAATAAGTAATAAAATAAAGATGGTACTTCTAAATGTCTATTTCACATGAGAGATAGCCTGCTGAATTTGCAAGATAACTTTTCTTTCATTTTGATATCGGGAACAAATGAAAATATGGCACTGACCCGCCCATGGATTGATGTTTCAGCATTGAATCAATGACGAGTACTTTGTTCGACTAGCCACGTGCGACATGCATGCGCAGTTACAGATGTAGGATCTTAATTTGATCACTATTTTTTGTTGCTGAGAATTTTCCTGCACAGTAGGAAATGCAAACTTGGAGTGTAAGAGGTTTAAAAAGGCATCTGAAGTTTTTTCATTTTCACTTTGAAATTTCAGACTTGATTTGCCCAAATGAAAAACTGATCAACCCATAGAAACATTTCCATGAATTATAATCCACATAATAATTTACATTTCCTGTTGCTGCAGGTTTATTTTCCTGCTGTAGTAAACAGACTCAAATTAAGATCCTACATCTGTACAAGCCTGCTAGCGTTAGTGTCAGACAGACAAACAATGTACACCGTCGTAGTATGGATGAAGCCTGAGCTGGAATGGGAAGCTAACTGAAGCTGGCTAGCTTTAGAAAACCCTGAGTAGATCTAGTTTGCTTTGCAGTATACCCCTCCGACCATACAGATTCTATATACTGTAAACACACACAAACTAAACTAGTAAGTACCCAATATAAACACAAGATGGTCATGGAGTGCACACAAACTAAACTAGCAGTCTCAATATAGATATAAAACACAATGAGTATGGTTACATGCACACAATAATGTGATTATTGTGGATAGTCAGATTAATAGTTATATTACAACGTTTTACATGCAAAAATAACGATTTCCCTAATAAACCTGTTTACATGGACACATCTGAAATCAGGTTACCTGATCGCACTCTGATAAATGCATTTGATTCTGAGTTTGTACATATAAAGTCTGTATGTGAAAACTACTTCTAAGACGCATACATTCAGTTGTTCCAAACTCACTTCACTCGCACTATAATATAATATAAATATAATATATATAAATATAATAATATATATAATATAATATAATATGCCATTTAGCAGACGCTTTTATCCAAAGCGACTTACAGTCATGCGTGCATAATTTTTTTTGTGTATGGGTGGTCCCGGGGATCGAACCCACTACCTTGGCGTTACAAGCACTAAAGAGCTTGGCACTAAAGAGAGAGGCTCGCTCGGCTGGTGCTAGCACATGCTCAGATCAAATACACAGCTGGAACGCCAATTAAGCTGTTTACATGTCATAATAATTCGAAAGATAACTCAGAAAACCAGGTGTTTTAATCGGCGTATACTTACTGCGATTTTGAACTTTGGCCGATTTAAGATAAGCAGAGTAAAGTGTTTGCATGACTATTGCATAATCTGCCTACTGCCATAATCAGTTTAATATCAAATTATTACTGTGCATGTAAACGTACTCATTGACAAACGTACCTTTTTTGTTTTTCTCATCTTTTTTATCTGTGGAAAAATAAATGACTGCAGTTAATCATTTGGCCATTTACACATCAGCAAAGAGCTTCTCACACTTTTAGTTTTAATATGTTCCCATTACGATTAGCCCTTAGACATTGCATTGGAAACTAAGAGGTGTGAATGCTCTGACATGCATTTCTGTCTTAACTCCCTAATACAGTACTCACTCACTCTGAGAATCCCCTGATCAATGATACTCGGACTACAAACGTAAACAAAACACTCCCCTAACACACTTAGCAGCTATACACCAGGTTGGTTAATTCACAGGCAGTAAAGTTTTTTATTCTTGCTGTAGCAGGAGAGGTAACGTCCATAGTCCAACTGACCCAACTGCAGCCAGTTAACCAACTGAGATGTTAACCAACTGTGTCTAAGTCAGCATCTTCTGTAGCGTTCTCACATGCTGTAATTAACCTGCACCACGATTCAGCTACAGATACTCTGTCTGTGTATTGTGGTGTAATGTGGGAACTTCCTCTATTTGTAGTATTTATCATTGGCCCAGCATCTGAGTGAAAATGTTGAATGTGCATATCTCTCTCACACCATTGGCAGACACATCTTATAATTCAAGATGGTTGACCCAAAAGCATCATCTTAATTTTACTGCTTTCATGAATTATTCTTTGACCCCTTCAGTTAATACAGAGCTAATGTGGCAGGGCTTGCAAACTATTCCAGATTACAAAGGGAAACCCAGCCACGAGTTGCCCACCGATGCTAACCTACCAGACGAGCTAAATGCCTTCTATGCTTGCTTCAAGGCAAGCAACACTGAACCAAGCAACACTCCTCCGTAGCCGATGTAAGACCTTTAAACAGGTTAACATTCGCCGACGGAAAACCAGGACGCGTACTCAGAACATGTGCTGACCAGCTAACAAGTGTCTTCACTGAAATGTTCAACGTATCCCTGACTCGGTGTGTAATAACAACTTGTTTCAAGCAGACCACTATAGTCCCCGTGCCTAAGAACGGCAAGGTAACCTGCCTAAATGACTAGCACTCACATCAATAGCCATGAAATGCTTTGAAAGGCTGGCATGGCTCACATCAACACCATCATCCCAGACACCCTGTACCCACTCCTAATTGCATACCGCCCCATCAGATCCACAGACGACGCAATCTCTATTGCCCTCCACACTGCCCTCGCCCACCTGGACAAAAGGAATAACAATGTAAGAATGCTGTTCATTGACTACAGCTCAGCATTCACCACCATAGTCCCCTACAAGCTCATCACCAAACTCAGGACCCTGGGACTGAACACCTCCTGGACTTGCTGATGGGCCGCCCCCAGGTGGTGGGGATAGGCAACAACACATCCGCCATGCTGACCATGAACACGGGGCCCCCCAGGGGTGTGTGCTTAGTCCCTTCCTGTACTCCTTGTTTCTACTCCCTATATATAGCCATGTTATTTTCTACTCCCTGTATATAACCATGTTATTTTTTACTCGTTATTGTTATTCGTTATTCACTGTGTATTTTGTATCTTTATCTTTAACTCTGCATTGTTGGAAAATGACCCGTAAGGAAGCATTTCACTGTTAGTCTACACCTGTTGTTTATGAAAGCATGTGACAAATAACATTCTATTTTATTTTAATAACCTTGTCTGACACCTTCCATGGGGGCAAATAGCTTTATGTCATGCCACTGGCAAAATGTAGCTTAATAGCATCTGAAGGCCTTACAGTTGAAGTCGGAAGTTTACATACACTTAGGTTGGAGTCATTAAAACTTGTTTTTCAACCACTCCACAAATTTCTTGTTAACAAACTATGGTTTTGGCAAGTCGGTTAGGACATCTACTTTGTGCATGACACAAGTAATTTTTCCAACAATTGTTTACAGACAGATTATTTCACTTATAATTCACTGTATCACAATTCCAGTGGGTCAGAAGTTTACATACACTAAGTTGACTGTGCCTTTAAATAGCTTGGAAAATTCCAGAAAATGATGTCATGGCTTTAGAAGCTTCTGATAGGCTAATTGACATCATTTGAGTCAAATGGAGGTGTACCTGTGGATGTATTTCAAGGCCTCCCTTCAAACTCAGTGCCTCTTTGCTTGACATCATGGGAAAATCAAAAGAAATCAGCCAAGACCTCAGAAAAACAATTGTAGACATCCACAAGTCTGGTTCATCCTTGGGAGCAATTTCCAAATGCCTGAAGGTACCACGTTCATCTGTACAAACAATAGTACGCAAGTATAAACATCATGGGACCACGCAGCCATCATACCACTCAGGAAGGAGACGCGTTCTGTCTCCTAGAGATGAACGTACTTTGGTGCGGGAAGTGCAAATCAATCCCAGAACAACAGCAAAGGACCTTGTGAAGATGCTGGAGGAAACAGGTACAAAAGTGTCTATATCCACAGTAAAACAAGTCCTATATCGACATAACCTGAAAGGCCGCTCAGCAAGGAAGAAGCCACTGCTCCAAAACCGCCATAAAAAAGCCAGACTACGGTTTGCAACTGCACATGGGGACAAAGATCGTACTTTTTGGAGAAATGTCCTCTAGTCTGATGAAACAAAAATATAACTGTTTGGCCATAATGACCATTGTTGTGTTTGGAGGAAAAAGGGGGGAAGCTTGCAAGCCAAAGAACACCATCCCAACCGTGAAGCATGGGGGTGGCAGCATCATGCTGTGGGGGTGCTTTGCTGCAGGAGGGACTGGTGCACTTCACAAAATAGATGGCATCATGAGGAAGGAAAATTATGTGGATATATTGAAGCAAAATCTCAAGACATCAGTCAGGAAGTTAAAGCTTGGTCGCAAATGGGTCTTCCAAATGGACAATGACCCCAAGCATACTTCCAAAGTTGTGGCAAAATGGCTTAAGGACAACAAAGTCAAGGTATTGGAGTGGCCATTACAAAGTCCTGACCTCAATCCTATAGAAAATGTGTGGGCAGAACTGAAAAAGCGTGTGCGAGCAAGGAGGCCCACGAACCTGACTCAGTTACACCAGCTCTGTCAGGAAGAATGGGCCAAAATTCACCCAACTTATTGTGGGAAGCTTGTGGAAGGCTACCCGAAACGTTTGACCCAAGTTAAACAATTTAAAGGCAATGCTACCAAATACTAATTGAGTGTATGTAAACTTCTGACCCACTAGGAATGTGATGAAAGAAATAAAAGCTTAAATAAATAATTCTCTCTACTATTATTCTGACATTTCACATTCTTAAAATAAAGTGGTGATCCAAACTGACCTAAAACAGGGAATTTTTACTAGGATTAAATGTCAGGAATTGTGAAAAACTGAGTTGATATGTATTTGGCTAAGGTGTATGTAAACTTCTGACTTCAACTGTATATGATAGCATAATGGAATATCTCATAACACTTATATTGTTGGACAGGGTTTTTCAAAACAATTATATTCTATGTTTACTCCTATGATGGTGAGTCTCAACCAAAAGCAAGTAGGCCTATATTTAACAATGAATACAATAGAGATGAGGTTAGTTTGACACATTTTGTGTAACAGAGTATGTTAACAGTAGAATCCAGTTCCACATACTTTTCTTGTCCAGTTTGTCCTTCTTGGCCTTATTTTCTTTCTTCTCTTTGCTTTTCCTCTCTTTCTCTTTCTTCTTCTCCTCCTTTTCCCTCTTTTTCCTTTCCTTCTCTGCTTTTTCATCCTCATTGTCATCTTCGTCTTCGCCAGCTCCGAGCAGGGTGAAAATGATGCCGGTCTGGGAGTTGACACCTACTGCTGTGATCAATATCTTCCCAGAACCCTCCATGACGTGGGTACCTGACAAATGACAAACATGGACAGTCAGTGAGACATGGTAACAGGAACCTGAGAAATAGAATATCTCCAACTAAAATGGGATAGTAAAATATGTTTCTTTCTTTTACAAGTAAGGCCAAACAAATGTATTTAAATGTTTAACGGATTTCATTTTTGTGAGGTGAGCAAGTGAATACATTTTACATTTTAGTCATTTAGCAGACGCTCTTATCCAGAGCGACTTACAGTTAGTGAGTGCATACATTTTCATACTGGCCCCCCCGTGGGAATCAAACCCACAACCCTATCATTGCAAGCGCCATGCTCTACCAACTGAGCTACACGGGTTGGAAAATACAATTGTATTTATTTTTGAGAACGATGAAGAGGGGCATCCGTTAAATATTTAATTACATGTGTATGGCCTAACAGTAAATATGCAGGAATAGCAAGATCATGCTGTTTCAAGTAGCTGTTGATTCCTAAGAGCTCTTATGAAGATTGATTGACAGTAATAAGATGCCAGGCTAAACAACAAACGAAAAACAACAATGAAAAAGCAAAGGGAGGATTCCACCACCCAGTGGTGTAAAGTACTTAAGTAAAAATACTTAAAGTACTACTTAAGCAGTTTTTGGGGGTATCTGTACTTTACTATTTACTTTTACTTTTACTTCACTACATTCCTAAAGAAAACAATATACTCTTTACTCCATACATTTTCCCTGACACCCAAAAGTACTCATTACATTTTGAATGCTTAGCAGGACAGGAACATTTTCCAATTCACGCACTTATCAAGAGAACATCCATGGTCATCCATATTGCCTCTGATCTGGTGGACTCACTAAACACGAATGCTTTGTTTGTAAATTATGTCTGAGTTTTGGAGAGTGCCCCAGGCTATCTGTAATTTAAAAAACAAGAAAATTGTACAGTCTGGTTTGCTTAATATACAGTGGGGAAAAAAGGTATTTAGTCAGCCACCAATTGTGCAAGTTCTCCCACTTAAAAAGATGAGAGAGGCCTGTAATTTTCATCATAGGTACACGTCAACTATGACAGACAAATTGAGGAAAAAAAATCCAGAAAATCACATTGTAGGATTTTTAATTAATGTATTTGCAAATTATGGTGGAAAATAAGTATTTGGTCACCTACAAACAAGCAAGATTTCTGGCTCTCACAGACCTGTAACTTCTTCTTTAAGAGGCTCCTCTGTCCTCCACTCGTTACCTGTATTAATGGCACCTGTTTGAACTTGTTATCAGTATAAAAGACACCTGTCCACAACCTCAAACAGTCACACTCCAAACTCCACTATGGCCAAGACCAAAGAGCTGTCAAAGGACACCAGAAACAAAATTGTAGACCTGCACCAGGCTGGGAAGATTGAATCTGCAATAGGTAAGCAGCTTGGTTTGAAGAAATCAACTGTGGGAGCAATTATTAGGAAATGGAAGACATACAAGACCACTGATAATCTCCCTCGATCTGGGGCTCCACGCAAGATCTCACCGCGTGGGGTCAAAATGATCACAAGAACGGTGAGCAAAAATCCCAGAACCACACGGGGGACCTAGTGAATGACCTGCAGAGAGCTGGGACCAAAGTAACAAAGCCTACCATCAGTAACACACTACGCCGCCAGGAACTCTAATCCTGCAGTGCCAGACGTGTCCCCCTGCTTAAGCCAGTACATGTCCAGGCCCGTCTGAAGTTTGCTAGAGTGAATTTGGATGATCCAGAAGAGGATTGGGAGAATGTAATATGGTCAGATGAAACCAAAATAGAACTTTTTGGTAAAAACTCAACTCGTCGTGTTTGGAGGACAAAGAATGCTGAGTTGCATCCAACGAACACCATACCTACTGTGAAGCATGGGGGTGGAAACATCATGCTTTGGGGCTGTTTTTCTGCAAAGGGACCAGGACGACTGATCCGTGTAATGGAAAGAATGAATGTGGCCATGTATCGTGAGATTTTGAGTGAAAACCTCCCATCACCAAGGGCATTGAAGATGAAACGTGGCTGGGTCTTTCAGCATGACAATGATCCCAAACACACCACCCGGGCAACGAAGGAGTGGCTTCGTAAGAAGCATTTCAAGGTCCTGGAGTGGCCTAGCCAGTCTCCAGATCTCAACCCCAAAGAAAATCTTTGCAGGGAGTTGAAAGTCCGTGTTGCCCAGCGACAGCCCCAAAACATCACTGCTCTAGAGGAGATCTGCATGGAGGAATGGGCCAAAATACCAGCAACAGTGTGTGAAAACCTTGTGAAGCCTTACAGAAAACGTTTGACCTGTGTCATTGCCAACAAAGGGTATATAACAAAGTATTGAGAAACTTTTGTTATTGACCAAATACTTATTTTCCACCATAATTTGCAAATAAATTCATAAAAAATCCTACAATGTGATTTTCTGGATTTTTTTCCCTCATTTTGTCTGTCATAGTTGACATGTACCTATGATGAAAATTACAGGCCTCTCTCATCTTTTTAAGTGGGAGAACTTGCACAAATGGTGGCTGACTAAATACTTTTTTCCCCCACTGTAATGAATTTTAAATAACTTATACTTTTACTTTGATACTTAAGTATATTTGAGCAATTACATTTACTTTTGATACTTAAGCATATTTAAAACCAAAAACTTTTACTGAAGTAATATTTTACTGGGTGACTTTCACTTTTACTTGAGTCATTTTCAATTAAGGTATCTTTACTTTTATTCATGTATGACAATTGGGTACTTTTTCAACCATTGCCACCAACTTAATTCATAGTGGAAATAACAAACGAAGCGATGCCTCTGGGCGATGCCCAGCTTGATCCAAATTGGATCTGCATCTAGACATCAGCCATATTATATGAAGAGAGGAAGGCTCATCATCATTACCTGACAGCAGCATTGGATCGTTGTCCAGCGTCTTCTTGACATGATCAGATTCACCGGTGAGAGAGCTTTCATCGATTTTCAAATCATTTCCCTGGATCAACACACCATCAGCAGGAAGAAGGTCACCTGGAAAAACGTACATACTATATATGAACATCAGACAGTTCAGCTGGGTGAGTTAGCGCATTTAACCCAGATTCAGACAGAGTAGTGGAAAAAGAAGGGTAAGGAACGTTATATCAAAAGTAGGACTGAAGATGCTCTTTGGTTTTAGGGCACATACACATTTGTAAGCTCGCACGGACACACAGGTCACTTTTCCTTCAGGACCATACCGTATTTCACTTGTGCAACGTCGCCGACTACAATCTCAGCCACGTGGATTTGGATGACTTGGCCTCCGCGGACCACTGTAAACTTCTGCTCCTGTTCGATGCGGCTCTGTAGCCCGCGGAACTGCTTCTCTTTGCTCCAGTCATTGAATGCTGTAACCAGGACCACACAGACAACGGACAGGAGGATGGCTGCACCTTCAATCCAGCCTGCGTCTGCCTCCCCCTCATCCTCCACCCCTCCCGCTGCCTTTCCACAATCTGAAAGGAGGGACAGTTGTCACTATCTGGACATGCTACAAAGAACAGAAGTACAATGCAATCCCTCCAGAATTGTGCTTTTAAGTCTAGGCCTAACCCTAAATTGAGGACAAATAGCTCATTCATTCTGACGACATTGCCAATGTTGTCGTTGGTAGCATGGCCATCTAGTGATTACCCAAAGGGACAGCTACAGTGAGTCCCACAGAAGGTAGCCTACAAAAGTAACCTACAATGATTATAAGACAGGAAGTACCATTGTCTTGATCACAGGAAGTACACTGGCTACCCACTACTGCCACTGAACAGTCCTTTGTGGAATGGGATTATGGATTGATTGAAGTGTATCAAGAGTATCAGAGTAAATCCCTTTATGATTAGTCAATGGGCAGGATACTCACACTTTGTACCAAATTATATCTCTTTGTGCCAATAAAGTCAGAGACTTGAGTTCAAACAAAACATTGTGACCATCCCCGGGAAGACACAGCAAAACGTCTGAAATTAGATCTAGGCTAATTGTTTTGGCCTGCAATGAATTCCCAAGTATCTGTCCAATAAACAATTACCAGAAAGTGCACAAACCAGACACGTGGAAACTGTATGACTGCATGCATGAAGTTTACAGGTGCAAAGTAGCAACAATCTGATAATTTGGTATTTGATTTTGTGAATATTCATTATCTGGTGATGAATCAATTAGAATACATTCCATTTCAAATAAAAGGAGATACTTACTTTCTCTTTCGGCATCTGGAGGTCTATAAAAAGAAAGGCCTAATGAAATGATGGCTGCCACTTCTAGGATGATTAGTGTCACATCTTGCAATGCTTCCCACACTAATTGAATAAATGTTTTTGGCTTTTTTGGAGGTATAACGTTCTGTCCAAACTCCTCTTTCCTTCTGGCAATGTCGTCAGCATGGCCTCCTAACCCTAGAGACAAAAAAGGGAAAGGAATAATGAACAGCTGTAAGGCATTTGTATTGTTTAGAATTCATACAGTAGGAAATACATGTATTACTCTCCCCTGGCTGACCTCCATTTTTAGAGAAATGTAGTGCAGACCTTTGTTTATATTTTTTTATATGTTCACAGACTGAACAGCAGAAACAGAACCTGTCAAGAATGGTAAGCTTTGTTTGTTTTTGGAGGCGTTCTAACCTGAAGCTTTAGACCTTTAAGGTGGCTCTGTATGGGCTGTGTTCATGACTAAACCTGACAAAGATGGCCATGAATACAGCCCATGCAGTGTTACCACAAGGGTCTTCAGAACCAGCATTCGATGTCAACAGCAGGGAATCAATGACATTCAAACGCACAAGCCCTCATCTGCCCTAAAAACAACATACTCAACAGCACTGGCATGTGCAAAAAGACCACTCAAAATACTGTAGTTTCAGTAAGATGGATCTCAAAACTTTTTTTTACGTTGTCCATGAGATGACGGCAATACTATGCAGAAACTATGCAGATCCCAATAGTCAGTATGGGATAATGTTTAATGATGCACTTGCGAGCTGCAATATTCCAATATCTTTGGTAAGATTTTGTCATTTTGCGGACAGAACCTCACACCAAACCACACCAAAACCTTTTTGATGGACATGTATTCTCGCTGAAAGGATTTCATTGATGAATTCCTCAGCGTGACAGTGTACTTCTCTTTACATTTAATCATTGACAAAGTTTTAAATCATAAAGACCTACATTTTCATTAGGTGATTCTTCCTCTGCACCTCTGATTCAGAAAGCAAACCAAATGAATCTCTGAGCTATATGGACAGGCAACCCGGCAAAAGACATCACACAACAAACTCGTTTTATTCCTCTTATATTCTCATTAGATCTAATTGAGGTGGCTAGTGGCTCTATGATAATAACAAATAAAAGAGGCGTGAGAAGAAAGCCTTGTGCTAATGTGAGTTACACATTAACATTGAAGTTACAACTCTGCCCTGAGTATGTATCTATTTAATGTACCTAAAAAGTAATGGTCAGAGCCGCCAATGTGGTGTGTGAAACAGAGACGTTGCTTTCTGTTGTGGCGAACATCTGGAGTTTTTAAATCATGTCATGTAAAATGTAGCAGTTCAAAATGATAAGCATTGCTGTTTGTGGGCACAAAACATCAACCAAGGAATGAAGAATAACAAACTTGGAAAGTTAAACTAGTGAGGAGAGATGTTCTACAGTTGATCATGTGATCCGCACAAAAAAGGTCTGCACAAAACAATAAAAAATCTGAGGTTTGAAATTTTATTTTTATTTTTGTTTATGCTCCAGGAAACTAGCACATGTAATTAAATTAGACTGAACTTTAATTGTAATCGTCAAGTAAGAGTGCTGCACTTTGAACTAATATCATGAGACATATCTTGCGTTCCCCCTGGAGAGCTGATGACTCCATTGTTATCATCGCAGTAGGGGTCAAATGGCTGCTATTGTGACTCCATGTAGCGCAGCATAGGCCTTCTCTAACCTGAGTTGGGTTAGTATGCTAATTCCCTCTAAATCCCTCTAAGCAATGCTGCTTCTTCTGAACCTCTAAGGTTAGATTCCAACTCAGGAGAAAGCACCTGCGGTTATTCTTCACCCTATCACTGAATTACAGATTTCTTGACTTATCTTAGATTCATTCTGACTATTTTGAGGAGGTGTACTTGTTGCTATGGCGTCTCAAGAGGGACAAATAGTAATATTGCTGCTTTTTTCTCGTTTTTCAAGCGAAGGACTTAAGGGAGAATGCGAGGCACAGACGTTCACTTCGCCTAGCCGAGTTCTGCTAGGAGCAAACCAAACTTAGTATGCAGGTGCCTTTATAGTCGCACCTGCCATTTGCATTTTATAGTGCAAAATTGATGTGTTTGTGTCACATGGATTTGTAACTGTACTCATTTTCTTATTCAATCTTAAATTAGGAATCATGTATGCGGCAGGATTGGACAATTTTTTTGTAATCTGAGAATCCCATTCAAAATCCCATTCCCTAAGAGTTCACCAAAGGTCACCAAAGTAATTATGCAGAAGGACAATAGAGAAGCAGTACTCAAAGGTTTGTCACAATTTGGCCTGTGTACGCTGTGTGCTCGACCAACAAATGCAGGTGTAAATTGGAGCAGAATAGGGCATCACCAATGCATAGCAGTGTCAAAATGGAAAAAGGTTAATTGCCAACATGTCAGCCAAACAATATCTAACACCACATCATTCAATCCACATATGGATTTATAAAACTGCTTGGCCAGAGTGAAGCTGGTTTCTGTTCCTGCATCAATCTTCTTTCCCAACGGCCTACAACTGGCAAAAACATACATGAATAAGCCATTATAATTGCTAGTAAATGTGTATCAATGCATATTTATGAATTATAAAAAATGATTTTTAATGCTTATAAATGTTTACAAATGAATGTATTAATAGTATGTACAGCACCTTTAGAAAGTATTCACACCCCTTGACTGTTCCCACATTTTGTTGTGTTACAACCTGAATTTAAAATGGATGAATTTGAGATTTTTGATCACTGGCCTACACACAATACCCCATAATGTCAAAGTGGAATTATGTTTTTCTAAATGTTTACCAATTAACTAAAAATGAAAAGCTGAAATGTCTTGAGTCAATAAGTATTCAACCCCTTTGTTATGGCAAGCCTAAATAAGTTCAGGAGTAAAACTTTGCTAAATAAGTCACATAATAAGTTGCATGGACTCACTCTATGTGCAATAATAGTGTTTAACATGATTTTTGAATGACAACTTCATCTCTGTACCTCACATATACAATTATCTGTAAGGTCCCTCAGTCGAGCAGTGAATTTCAAACAGAGATTTAACCTCAAAGACCAGGGAGGTTTTCAATGCCTCACAAAGAAGGGCACCTATTGGTAGGTGGGTAAAAACAAAAAAAGCAGACATTGAATATCCCTTTGATCATGGTGACGTTATTAATTACACTTTGGATGGTGTATCAATACACCCAGTCACTACAAAGATACAGGCGTCCTTCCTAACTCAGTTGCCGGAGAGGAAGGAAACCGCTCAGGGATTTCACCATGAGGCCAATGGTGACTTTAAAAAATGTACAGAGTTTAATGGCTGTGGTAGGAGAAAACTGATGATTGATCAACAACATTGTAGTTGCGCCACAATACTAACTTAATTGACAGGTTGAAAAGAAGGAAGCTTGTAAAGAATAAAACATATTCCAAAACATGCACACTATTTGCAACAAGGCACTAAAGTAATACTGCAAAAAAATTTGCAAAGCAATTAACTTTTTTTCCTCAATACAAAGTGTTGTGTTTGGGGCAAATCAAATACAACACATTACTGAATACCACTCTCCATATTTTCAAGTGGTGGCTGCATCATGTTATGGGTATGCTTGTAATCGTTAAGGGCTGGAAAGTTTTTCAGGATAAAAACGAAATGGAATGCAGCTAAGCACAGGCAACATTCTAGAGCAGAACCTGGTTCAGTCTGCTTTCCACAAGACACTGGGAGATTAATTAACCTTTCAGCAGGACATTAACCTAAAACGCAAGGCCAAATCTACACTGGAGTTTCTTACCAAGAAGACAGTGAATGTTCCTGAGTGGCCAAGTTACAGTTTTGACTTAAAATTACTAGAAAATCTATGGCAAGACCTGTAAATATTTGTCTAACAATGATCAACAACCAATTTGGCCCTGTGTAGCTCAGTTGGTAGAGCATGGCGCTTGCAACGTCAGGGTTGTGGGTTCGTTTCCCACGAGGGGCCAGTATGAAAAAATGTATGCACTCACTAACTGTAAGTCGCTCTGGATAAGAGTGTCTGCTAAAAATGTAAAAATAATACAAATAATGTAAAAAATTGAAAGAGCTTGAAGATTTTTGAAAAGAAAAAATGGGCAAATGAGCACAATCCAGGTGGAGAAATCTCTTAGAGACTTCCTCAGAAAAACTCACAGCTGTCATTGGTGCTGTGTGAAAGGTGTGAGTTATCCCCATGTATAGAAAAGTGACAGCCGGGCCCTGCAGTGCCTTCCACTCAAAGCCCAAACCGTAGCCCACACCAGTTCCCCTCAATAAACTCAAGCCTTTGTACTAAAAAGCATGCATGTCTTGAGATTGGTGTAGGAGGAGCAACTCATGACAACTCCAGTATCTAGAATCATTCTGCATTGCAGTTGTAGATGCTATATAGAATTGTTCTATAAAAAAAATAATATATATATATTCCAGGAACTCAGTCGGGGTCTCGACTTACTGTTGAGAGATAGCATAGTAGAATACACAACGTGCAATTTCGAAATTTGGTAGTGTATCAGCAGTTTTTCTCTTATGTCATTTACTGACAGTCACTCAATTAGCGCATGTCAGCTAACATTTTATAAGATTGCTAGGTAAGTTAGTCTAGCCATCTATCAAAACCTTCATGGCTGAATGAAGGGCACATGCCCAGGGGCCCTGACCTCCAGGGGGCCCCCGATCTCCAGGGGGCCCACATTGATATTGTTAGTCGTCCAGATATCGTATGAACATGGCATAAGTCAAGGCAAAATGTGTAGAATTGCAGGAAAGGGGGACCCAACCAAATCTTGCTTAGGGCCCCCAAAAGGCTTATGGCCCCCAAAAGGCTGATTGTAGTTAAGCCTAGCCCCGATGAGTAATAGCAGAATTAGTGTGTCAGGCACCAGACATACAAAACAAAACAAAAAACACAAAGCAAGATGCTCAGCAGCATATTTACCATAAATAGGTGATGTTCTTAGTCTGGTACAGAGTCCTTCGACATCTCCGTAACATTCCTGGATTCTAGCTATTCCCTCAGGTCCCCTGAGTTCCATGAGGGACCGCAGCTCCTTGAGCGAGCAGTTGAAATCTCCAACATCATGATTGGCCTGTGCATGTCGACCACGCTTTGACCCACGGAACGAGTTGCTGGCCATGTCTCCTCTACAGCGCACAACTCAAGGGTGGTGGAGAGAGGCTTTCCCAAAAAGGCAAGTAAAATCCTCAGAGGCAAAATCCGGTATTTCCCATAAACTGCTGTTATTTCTCAGGGGTGTACGTTGCTTGACTCCATAGAGCATGACTTGGACACGTAGAAAGCCATTTTCATTTGATTCCTGTAAGCCCACTCTCTCATCTTGGCTGTTGATGTTGGCTTAAGTCCTCACAAGGCTTCATCTGAAAAGACAAAAAAAAACATTGCGTAAAGGTTTTTCCTTTTTTACCTCTAAAGTCATTCATGTTGACATAAGGAACTTGATCCCGCATATGGCCGAAATGCTATCCAGTAATGCCACACCAATAAATAATTACTTTGAACCCCAAATCATTTAGGTACACTGATACTCCTGTTGATATAATTGCCTATTACTAATCAATACATTTGTACCAAACATTTTACATTACATTTACATTTCAGTCATTTAGCAGACACTTTTATCCAGAGCGACTTACATCTTCATATTTGTTCGTACTGGTCCCCCGTGGGAATCAAACCTACAACCCTGGCATTGTAAGTGCCATGCCCTACACAAAAATTAGGGGTTCAACAAGGGTTCTTCTAAGATCCTCAAAGTTCTTTGAAGAACCTTAGGGTTCTTGGCACTGAAAATGGCCCCCAAAAGGTTCTTCCAAGAACCCCATAGGAGGTGGGGTTCCTCGAGGAACCTCCTTAGTTGGTGGGGGTTCTTGCAGGAACCTAACTGCCCAACTGAAATGTTTAGATTTGAAAGAACAGCAGGTGCAGGCACTAAACTTTAAATGTAAAGATCTCCTCAATTTAAGGTTTGTCCCTTGTATGATCTACATTTATATTGTTTTATGATGATACCATCTATCTTTTCATATTTGTTCAAATCTTTCTAAAACAGATAATGGACAATCAATCAACAAAGAGGTAAGAATGTGGAGGCTATAAGAATATGTTGAAGGCTAGCTCTATTGCCTGCAGATGACTGAACTGCTCACTTTTGTGTCTGTAGGTACACAGACGAGGAGGCATACAAAGGTATGTCAATTTGTATTGGTATGTTATGCAGATCACATTTACCATCTTCCTCCCTTACCTCTTCAATGAATATCCCATAGGCCTCAACATTATGGACAAGGTATGCGTATGAAAACCATTATCAAAACAGGTTTTTTCATTCACATTCACCACAAAGACCAAGGTATGAATTCTGTTGTGTGCATGTTCTGTTAATCATCTGTATAACTACAATTTTTTCCCCCTACACCTCTGATGAATATAACAGGAAACCTGCTCAATCACCATGCACTGCAAAATCATTCTGGCTATGGAGAACATCAACCCATTTACATCAACATGCCAGAGGATAAACCCATTGGACTTGGGGCTCTGCTGGGAATTTACCTCATATTTTGATTTTTTTTTGCCACTAAAATCTTAATAAACACTGAGAACTAAAATATTGTGTTATTTGATGCGTATTATTAATACTAATAATAATAATAATAATAGGGGGGGGTAGTTCAAAAATGTACCCCAAAAGGTTATTCAAAAGTTTATTTGAGGATCCATTAAAAGGGGTTCTTTTAAGAACCCTTTTAAAGGGTTCTTCGAATAACTTATAGGGGTTCCCCCACAGTTTCAATTTGAAGCACCCCTAAAGGATACTACAAGAACCTTTTCTTTTTAGAGTGTACCAACTGAGCCACACGGGACCTATCAGCAAAAGATGGAATCTGCCTAATGAAACACACATATTTTAAAGGATATGGAGATGTTTAGCAATGTTTATGCCAAGCTTCTGCACAGCCTCTGTATAGAAAAGCTATTTGAGGAAGAATTCACCCAGAATTCTACAAAGACATGACCATTGTTTTCAGACTGTTACCCAAATATATATTTTTAGTCCAGGCCAATGCTGTAAACTGCAATACAATCAAATCATTCCCCTTCTCCTGAAATGATGAGGACATTTTTGTTGTCTCTGTTATAGCTCTAGACATCCCATCTCAGTCAATCAATCATTTTTGACTCAATCAACTTGAATTGAGAGTTCTGTTAGGGGCGATCATGTCTGACACTCACACCCACTGGCCTGTACACAAAGTGACAGCCGGCTTTAAACACGAGGCCCTGCGAAGGGAATATATGCCAAGTCCATTTAAGACATGAAAGGCACAAATTAGTTCAGTTACATAAAACTGATAAGTTGGCCCTGAAATGATCAGCTTTGGGCAAAGTGTACCTGACTTGAAAAATCCCTTGAAATTTGTAGAGAAACTCTGGAAAAAGGACCTAAAAGATGTTGAGGTCCTATCTGCTCATCCTTACTGACACATCTAAGCCTAGTACAGCTAATAATAACACACAGGGTGCAACTAATTGCCAGCACGATGGCTGTGCCTTGCAGTGAAAACTGTGAAGCCTGAAGACATCGATCCTTGGAGTCGATTCAGTGGTCGAGAAAGTCTTGTAATTAGGGCTGATCAGACAGTGTCTGTGATGGAGGGAGACAAGATTAGCAGGCCCCAACTCAAACACCAGACATTACAGTGCCTTGAAAAAGTATTCATCCCCCTTGGCGTTTTTCCGATTTTGTTGCATTACAACCTGTAATTTAAATGGATTTTTGTTTGGATTTCATGTAATGGACATACACAAATTAGTCCAAATTGGTGAAGTGAAATAAATAAAAAAATACTAAAAAATAAATAACCGAAAAGTGGTGCGTGCATATGTATTCACGCCCTTTGCTATGAAGTCCCTAAATAAAATCTGGTGCAACCAATTACCTTCAGAAGTCACATAATTAGTTAAATGAAGTACACATGTGTGCAATCTAAGTGTCACATGATCTGTCACATGATCTCAGCATATATACACCTGTTCTGAAAGGCCCCAGAGTCTGCAACACCACTAAGCAAGGGGCACCACCAAGCAAGCGGCACCATGAAGACCAAGGAGCTCTCCAAACAGGTCAGGGACAAAGTTGTGGAGAAGTACAGATAAGGGTTGGGTTATAAAAAAGATAACCCTGAACGGGCTGCAAAGCTCCACAGCGGAGATTGGAGTATCTGTCCATAGGACCACTTTAAGCCGTACACTCCACAGAGCTGGGCTTTACGGAAGAGTGGCCAGAAAAAAGCCATTGCTTAAAGAAAAAAATAAGCAAACACATTTGGTGTTCGCCAAAAGGCATGTGGGAGACTCCTCAAACATATGGAAGAAGGTAATCTGGTCAGATGAGACTAAAATTGAGCTTTTTGGCCATCAAGGAAAACACTATGTCTGGCACAAACCCAACACCTTTCATCACCCTGAGAACACCATCCCCACAGTGAAGCATGGTGGTGGCAGCATCATGCTGTGGGGATGTTTTTCCATCGGCAGGGACTGGGAAACTGGTCAGAATTGAAGGATTGATGGATGGTGCTAAATACAGGGAAATTCTTGAGGGAAACCTGTTTCAGTCTTCCAGAGATTTGAGACTGGGACGGAGGTTCACCTTCCAGCAGGACAATGACCCTAAGCATACTGCTAAAGCAACACTCGAGTGGTTTAAGGGGAAACATTTAAATGTTAAACTTAAAGATTGCTGTACACCAGCAGAACCCATCCAACTTGAAGGAGCTGGAGATGTTTTGCCTTGAAGAATGGGCAGAAATCCCAGTGGCTAGATGTGCCAAGCTTTTACATTTACATTTTGGTTGTTTAGCAGACACTCTTATCCAGAGCGACTTACAGTTAGTGAGTGCATACATTTTCATACTGGCCCCCCGTGGGAAACGAACCCACAACCCTGGCGTTGCAAGCGCCATGCTCTACCAACTGAGCTACAGGGGACTTATAGAGACATACCCCAAGAGACTTGCAGCTGTAATTGCTGCAAAAGGTGGCTCTACAAAGTATTGCCTTTGGGGGGGGGGGTGAATAGTTATGCACGCTTAAGTGTTCTGTTTTTTTGTCTTATTTCTTGTTTGTTTCACAATAAATAATATTTTGCATCTTCAAAGTGGTAGGCATGTTGTGTAAATCAAATGATATAAACCGCCAAAAAGTCAATTTTAATTACAGGTTGTAAGGCAACAAAATAGGAAAAATGCCAAGGGGGGTGAATACTTTCGCAAGCCACTGTATAAACCCATCAAGGAATGACACCATGCAAGCACGGCTAACAAGAGACCCTGGATGAAACCTTACAATGGTAGCAGATAGAATCAGCTCGAGCATTATTAAAGAGACATGACACATTTCTGTACAACATTTAATATTGACACTTACTATTGATTTTAGAGATTGTTTCTGCATTGACCAAAAGATTGAGTGTACTTACTAGAAATCCACATTTTCCTATCCTCATAGCAACAGGAGGTATATGCCGGTAATACCACAGGTCCGGTTAGGGAAGGCAGTGTCTTTCACAGAACTCCAGAAACACCCCCATAATCCCCAAAGGAGCATGTACCAGCACTTCTCTAGGGTATTCAGATAGTTACCCTTCTCGGGGTTATGTCCAAATTGCAATTCTTCCTTTGAAAATTAAGGTTTGCCCTTCAGCGCACACACTCAACCAACGCAGGCTTCATTAGAGGAAAAAGGCTCGCTCAATGATTATCTCAGGAAAGCTTCTTCCTTAATCTAATTAGACAATCTGTGGCATCGGTGCGCTCTACAGCCACTGCTTGCTGTCCCTGAGAGAGCCACGAACACTGTGATGGGGACACTGTGGAAAAGTGAAGACAATGCCATCCCATATTTTTCATTACCAGTTTCTCTACCACTGTCCATTCAGTTCTACTTTGCCTGTCGTGCATGACATCTGTCAAATTGCACAGTTAAAGGCACAACATTTGGATGCATTTCTTAGAATCACAATCAGGGAATGCACCATTGTGACCTGTATGCTCTCGTTGGCTGGCCCTCACTACATAATCGTCGCCAAACCCACTGGCTCCAGGTCATCTATAAATCACTGCTAAGCAAATCCCCGTCTTATCTTAGCTCATTGGTCACCATAGCAACACCCACCCGTAGTATGCGCTCCAGCAGGTATATCGCACTGGTCATCCCCAAAGCCAACACCTCCTTTGGCCGCCATTCCTTCCAGTTCTCTGCTGCCAATGACTGGAACGAACTGCAAAAATCTCTGAAGCTGGAGACTCTTATCTCCCTCACTAACTTTAAGCATCAGTTGTCAGAGCAGTTTACCGATCACTGCACCTGTACACAGCCCATCTTTAATTAGCCCACCCAACTACCTCATCCCCATATTGTTATTAATTTTGCTAATTTGCACCCAAGTATCTCTATTTGCACATCATCTTTTGCACATCTATCACTCCAGTGTTAATACTAAATTGTAATTATTTTGCACTATGGCCTATTTATTGCCTTACCTCCATAACTTACTACATTTGCACACACTGTATATATATTTTCTATTGTGTTATTGAATGTACGTTTTGTTTTTGTTTATTCCATATGTAACGCTGTGTTGTTGTTGTTTTTATCACACTGCTTTGCTTTATCTTGGCCAGGTAACATTTTTAAATGAGAACTTGTTCTCAACTGGCTTACCTGGTTAAATAAATGTTAAATAAAAATAAATAAAAAATATAAAAAAACATGTTGTGGATTATATTCTTTCCATGTAGACTGAACTTCCTACTCAAGGGAGGCACACTGCCTAGATATCACAGACCACCAGATGGGAGGTTGTTTTATTCACTTTTGTTTGACACTGAATGGCCATGGAATCCAATCATCTCTTGGCAATTTAGATTCTATTCTGAGGTCTATTCTGCCCTCAAGCACAAACAGATGAGCGCTTTCTATTTCATTAAATAAATTGCTATACTAAATACTCTTTCACAGCCTCCACCGGTGAAAGGTTCGTTTTTGGTGAAACTTTTTGATTATGTAGATCTCACTACAAGACAAACTAGAGCCATGGAGATACAACCAAATGGTTTAAGGAGATTTTAGCCTAAATAGCCTAGATTAATTGGGCCACAATACAACAACAAACGTTACAGGGTCACATGTAACATACAGTAATGGTTTAGTTCCTGCCCATCTAGATGCGCAGGCGTTGCATTGCGTCAACCAATTGCTGTGTGCCATGTCATCAACTGTGCAGTTAGGCATCAGATTGCTATATCATAAGATTTGGTAAACGGATATGTTAAATACCTATCCAGGCATTGTAAGATCTGGCATGTGTCTGCAATGTAGTCCTGCGGGATGAGACCCCCTTCCACTTGATCTAGTGACAATACGAGTGTAATGATGCCAAATCGAGGACCGAAGCTGATTAAGATAAATTAATCGACACCCTACAACTTCAGGGAGCAAGTCATGTGACAATGTGTGTTGAATCTAGGTAATAATGTGAACAATATAAAATATGAATATTTCTATAAAAAATACTCATAGGATACAGAGCATTGATCTGAGATATATTTTGTCTGGAAACATTCTGCTCTTTAATGTCAGGACCTTTATATCAGTTTGGCCTTCCCCCCAGGATCTCCGTCTTTATACTGTGCCTATGGCGTTCTCTGCCTTTGAATTCATACACTGCCCGCAGAAAGCATTCTTCATTAGCCATGTATGGATGTTACTTGTATTTCAACAGAACAAAAGTAGCCCATGACCCCGCTGATCAGCCTGCATGTTTTTCTCTTCCACCCATCACACTTGTGTCTTTGTGAATCTCAGTTACTATGAAAACTATTGAAAGACCTTGTAAAGGTAAACATTAAAAAAATTACTCTATCATCAATTACCTTTTTCTGTTGTCTTAATGCTGAATGGAGGCTGGAGAAACACAAACGTGTGTGTGTGTGCGCGATGTGCGTGCGTGCATGCATGCAACGTGTGTGGTGTGCATTCATAGTGTGCGCTCTCTGTGTGTGTGTGTGTGTGTGTGTGCGTGCGTGCGTGCGTGCGTGCGTGCGTTAACGTATGAGGAATTGATTACACTTCAAAGGGATAAGGGATGACAAAGTAAAGCTCACTATAACAACAAAGACAACAGCAGGAAATTAGTCAATGGATTTCTGCTGTAAAGGTCAAAGTTGGGGAGGTTAAGTAATTCATTTGGACAGCTTTCCTTCTCCACTGAGGCCATCAATACTACAACAACAAGCATAATCCTGAAATCTATTAGAAATTATAGTGCTGGAGTCTAGTATAGAGGCACCGCTAATGACTTCAGATCACACATCCCCCCCTTTGGACGGGGGTTACATTCTCGCTAGAACCCTTTCTGTCTGCATGCCCCTCTACATGTATCTCTCTTCTCTATTTGATGACTTTACTACAATAAATAAATAACAATTCTTAAAAAGACAACAATTCCGACATTGATACGTCGTCACATGGAAATGTTTTGATATTAAATGACATAAAAACAACGTTGCGTTTCATGGAAACATGTTGATTCAAACAGCTCGTGACATGTATGGCAACATTTTAAGCCATGTCATGTTTCTTCCAGTTACATAGATGCTTAATCTTAGTATGGTGGCACCTACCTATCACCCTGTAAATGCATTCTCAGACAGAGAATATATGAATAATGTTTTTTTGTGTTGCTACGACACAGTGTGTGTGTGTGTCTATGTGTGTGTGTTGTTAGTGTGACAGAGCAAATAATAAATTAAGGATAAATAAACGATTGGTATAGCTTTTAAAATCCCATTCTAAATACAAAAAGTACTCACAACTGGTCATGCAAATGTCTTATTTTGACCAACAAAAAGTTAATAATTCTAGTAAAATGAACTGCAATTCAAATGAGCTCCAAGAAAGCACCCAAGAGCCCACAAATGATTGTTTATGTTGGTGTGATATGATAGTTTATGTCAAGGCGGAGTCACTTACATGTGAGTCACAGAGGGGGCCGCCGGTGGGGCAGGGCTCGTGTGTAGAGGTGAAGAAAAGCCGCCATGTCAGAATCATCCAGAAGAGCCCTGTCTATCTGTCCATCAATGGTCACACACACGAATGGAGCCCTGTCTGCTGCCTAGCTTCATCCTTTGCCAGCCCTCTCTTGCACGACGACAGCACGCAAGCGGCGCTTAACTCCGATTGCTCCGTCTCAGGGACAGTAGAGAGCACGACCTCACCGAAACCGGATTAGCTATAAATAGGCACGCATATCCGTCCAGGGGCTGATGCGTGGCAGTGGCTCAGTCTTTGCCTGTGTGGTACTCTGTGCTGTGGCGCTACAGCACTAACGCTTGTGGAGTAAACTACTAAACCTCACTCAACCCCACCCTACTCCACCCACCAGTCATTGGGTTAGCTATAGCTCCAAGGGCCTTAGGGAGCGATTGGCGGGGGAATGTGTTGATCAGACCCCTTTCCCATCCCCTTGTTCTACAGAGTCCTGCCTTTCCCCATGCCCCAACCCCCAATTAAGAGATCAAGCCAAGTATCCCATGATCAAGGCCTCATATCACCTCACTACTGCTGTGACATACACATACACACATTGAAATGCAGTGCACATATCACACATGCATACACACAACCTCACGTGCACAGATGCCCACATTCAGAGGAGGATTAAACTACACCTACACACATACACAAAACACACACAGCCAGATTACAGACGCACATATACACACAGAGACACAGAAGGATTATACACAAATGCACACACCCACACATACACTGCAGCTAGACAGCAGGATTAGAGGCACACACAAGTACACACACAGAAAGAGACAGACAGAGAGAGAGATTACAATGCAGTTCAGACCCAGTTGCCTCTGCAGAATGTGCAGCTCTGATATGTAGGGCAACAGAGGAAGAGGACATTATTTAATGGAATCTCTCCAAATAATACGTACCCTCCCTGCCAGTGACTCTGTTTGAAAGCTACCCTAACATGACATTCGGCCAGTGCCACAACAAAGAGTGATGAGCCATTGAAAAGCATAGCGATCAGGCTGCGTTTCTCTATCGCGTCAGCTTCTTTCCGAGTGGATTGTTTGTTGCTTGTGTCTCCTAGGTATTCGATCCTTTAGACAAAGGGCAATTCCACGGTAACGGAATGAAGCTTGGACTCAGTTTTTCACTTAAATGCATGCCAAACAAAAAATATTGATTTCAAAGTTTAAAAACCATACATGTCTATTCACAAGGACTACTTTTTGTACAAAAACTAATTTAATGGAAGAACTGTCCAGATGCAAACATTTTTATGGGACCACGTTTTCCAAAAACTCTGTTAAATACCTGCTCCGAATTCAGATTAGATGATGTCTGCATTAAGAATGGTGTGTCAGCTATGACATGGCACCTTGAGTTTGAAAAAATCTCATTTGGTTATTGAACTACAGTAAGTGAAGTAGATTTACACCCGATAACGGAGTTACGGTAACGGATTTACATCATGGGTCTCTGTTCTGGACTACACAGAAATGCATAATTATGGATACGAATGTCATTCTCCTCATGTTTCACAAGTTCAGACATAACAGCGCAGCACAGTAAAGTACAGTGCAGTACAATACAACACAGCAGAGTAGGGTAGAGTTCAGTACAGTGCAGTGCAGTAGAGAACAGCGGAGTACGGTACAATAGAGTACAGTACAATATACTGTACTCTACTGTGCTCTACTCACTGTACAGTACTGTGCTGTACAGTACTCAGTACTGTATTGTCCTTTTTTTGTACTGTACCCTACTGTGCTCCAAAAACGGGTTACAGAAGCCATCTTTTTCCCTAATATATACCCGAGAAGCCTGAACTGTCAGAGCCCCATATAGGGAACCAGAACCTGCTTTAACTTGGCTATGTGCCCTGACCATAGAGTCCAAGTCCATAACCCCACAGTTCCAAGAACAATATTTACCTTGCGAGCCTGAAATGTCAGAACTCGTACAAGGAACCCCAAGTCCAAAATAACAGAACACCTGTCGTGACTTGGTAAAGCGCGCACGCGCACTGCATAGCATCGACCAGGGTCGATGAACCACGGCAGCCGGAGGCTCAAACCCACAGGACACCTGCAGTAACCTGTAAACTGCGTACTCGTGCACTGCCAGGCAGCCCAAGGCTCAAACCTACAGGGAATTGTGGTAACCTGGATAAATGCTCAACCTGCGGGCTGCCAAACACCCACTCCCGAACCCGAGCTGGATTAGTGAAATAGACACAAAGCTGGTCACAAACGCAGATATCCTTGGTCCTACCAAACATGTGCATAAAGCACACACCGGACACAGGCCATGCAACCTCCGTTGTTCACTGGAACAAACGGAGGAGGTTAGAAAGGGAACAGCTTGAAAGCCAGGGACCTGTAAGATATAGGCATAACCTTGGCCGCAAAAGCTGCATTAGGACATAACATCACTTTGGAGTCGTCAGGCGCAAAACTCCAAACAGGAAGGGTGTACTGATAGTGTGGAGATCCCCAATGCGCTTCGCTGACGCCAAGGCCATGAGTAGCCCAGTCTTGTAGGAAAGGACCTTCAGGTCCACAGACTCCAATGGTTCAAACGGAGACTCACACAATGTCCAGGACCAAAGCCAGGTCCTAGATCGGTGCCATTAGATTAGACACTGGTCTGAGCCAACGCACGCCTTTCCGGAACTGCACCACCAGAGGATGAGACCCCTGTGTAGAGCCGTCAATCCCTACATGACATGCCGAGATGGCTGCCATACATGGTCCTCTGTAGCTCAGCTGGTAGAGCACGGCGCTTGTAACGCCAAGGTAGTGGGTTCGATCCCCGGGACCACCCATACACAAAAAAAATTATGCACGCATGACTAAGTCGCTTCGGATAAAAGCGTCTGCTAAATGGCATATTATTATTATTATTATATAAACCTTTAATGTGGAAAAAGAAAGGCCCTGCTTAAAAAGCTCTTGCAAGAACATAAAAATCCACCAAAGAGCTCTGAAAAAGAGAAACTCATTTAACTGCCCCAAACAATCGGAAAGGGGATTCATCAGAGAAAATGACTTTACCCCAGTCCTCAGCAGTCCAATCCCTGTACCTTTTGCAGAATATCAGTCTGTCCCTGATGTTTTTCCTGGAGAGAAGTGGCTTCCTCGCTGCCCTTCTTGACACCAGGCCATCCTCCAAAAGTCTTTGCCTCACTGTGCGTGCAGATGCACTCACACCTGCCTGCTGCCATTCCTGAGCAAGCTCTGCACTGGTGGTGCCCCGATCCCGCAGCTGAATGAACTTTAGGAGACGGTCCTGGCGCTTGCTGGATTTTCTTGGGCGCCCTGAAGCCTTCTTCAAAACAATTGAAACTCTCTCAATTCTTGATTGAGTTCTTGATGATCCGATAAATGGTTGATTTAGGTGCAATCTTACTAGCAGCAATATCCTTGCCTGTGAAGCCCTTTTTGTGCAAAGCAATGATGACGGCACCTTGCAGGTAACCATGGTTAACAGAGGAAGAACAATGATTTCAAGCACCACCCTCCTTTTAAAGCTTCCAGTCTGTTATTCTAAGTCAATCAGCATGACAGAGTGATCTCCAGCCTTGTCCTCGTCAACACTCTCACCTGTGTTAACAAGAGAATCACTGACATGATGTCAGCTGGTCCTTTTGTGGCAGGGCTGAAATGCAGTGGAAATGTTTTTTGGGGAATAAGTTCATTTTCATGGTAAAGAGGGACTTTGCAATTAATTGCAATTCATCTGATCACTCTTCAGAACATTCTGGAGTATATGCAAATTTCCATCATAAAAACTGAGGCAGCAGACTTTGAAAATTAATATTTGTGTCATTCTCAAAACTTTTGACCACGACTGTACAAACTGACAGAATTTGGAGCTCAATTATGCATGTACTGAAGGGATAGCAAAGATCAATGGTCAAATGGATGAGATGGTTTTTCACCAGGTTTGGGGGGTTCAATTCACTCTAATTCAGCAAATGTATTGAAATTCACTGCATGAGGATCTAATAGAGAATTTTCCAATCCATTTTAGCCAAGGTAGGTGGACAAATCATGTTAGGCTGTATTTTGAGAGGAACATATTTTTCATGTCGGGACCACAGTCTTTAAAGGGATGTTTCAACCATAATACAATATAGCTCAGTTGGTAGAGCATGGCGCTTGCAATGCCAGGATTGTGGGTTCAGTTCTCACGGGGGACCAGTATGAAAATGTATGCACTCACTACTGTAAGTCGCTCTGGATAAGAGCGTCTGCTAAATGACTAAAATGTAAATGATTTTTGATGAAGGGTCCTTGCTGCTTCTGTTTACATAGTAAATAGTAGGCTCATGTCACCCCGCTCCTCCGCACACTCCACTGGCTTCCAGTTGAAGCTCGCATCTACTACAAAACCATGGTGCTTGCCTACGGAGCTGTGAGGGGAACGGCACCTCCTTCCCTTCAGGCTCTGATCAGAACCTACACCCAAACGAGTTTATATATTTTAAAAAAGGGTGGTTGTCCCACTGGCTATCCTAAGTTGAATGCACCAATTTGTAAGTCACTCTGGATAAGAGCGTCTGCTAAATGACTTAAATGTAAATGTAATGTAGGCTACTAGTGAAGAAATGTCTGCATCCAATTGTTGCACTGTATTTTAGGGAGAATATATAGATTTAATTTACTTTCAATCATCCTTTTTTAAATAAAATTAAATGCAATCTGCAGTGTCGGAAGAAATCAAATACATTGAACTCACAACTCACAAAATGCTGCCAAATATTATGTGATACTGCCTACTTGTGGTCATTGTGGAACACCTGGAATGTTTTCTCTAAACTTGTAAAACATTTTTGCAAGAGCTGTCTAGGCCACAATCTAAATTGCAATGGAATACATAGGAGGCTCTGAATATTTCCTAAACCTAGAAGAAAACAGTAAAATTCATCACAATAAAGAGATATTCATTACCTTTACTGGGGTGGTAAATTGTTTTCCTACTTTTTAAACCGAGAATACTCAGTATATAACCGTGATTGTGCAATAGTGCATACAAGGGCACACTTGTGTGGAGAATTGGTGGCTGTATTATTTGAAGCCCTAAAAACGTCTCACATTCAGTCTCAACCCACACTTTGACACATTTGATGGAGAATGCAGGCGCCCACTACTACAGGACATTATGACTAAAAAAGAAATAGAAGTTCCCCCATTGGAGAGGTCAATGATCCTAAAAGAGTAGTTGAGGGGGTTCTCCTTACATGATTAAGACCATCAACCTCACTCCTAAAAGAGTCGTTGAGGTGGATCTCCTTACCTGATGAAGACCATCAATGCCATATCCTGCTATGTGGTGAGGGAACTTCACCAGGCTGCCTGGAAGGAGGAGCAGGTCCAACTGAAGCGACAGGGAGCAAGTCTGTGCATGTGCTGCCTGCAGCAGAGATTAGGCAGTTTAATTTTTCATTCATTTTGTATTCATTTATCTTGTATCCTTTTTATTTTATTCTGGTACTTTTAAAGGGATAGTTCAGGATTTTGGTAATGAGGCCCTTTGTCTACTTCCCCAGAGTCACATTTCATTGTGGATACCATTTTTTATGTATCTGTGTGCAGTTTGAAAGAAGTAGCTAACCAGCATTAGCGCAATGATGTTCAGGAGGTTGTTGATGCAGCCCCCTGAGGCGGCCAGGCTGAGAGGAGTGTTGTCTGAAACGTTACTGTACTCCCTGTTGGCCCCACGCAGCAGCAACAGCTTTACCACCTGGAAGGACTAGACCACAGGTTAGTCAATCCACAAAACACCTTTGGGGAATTTCCACTAAAGACATACCCCAATGTTTTACCAAAAAGGTCACTGATGTGGTGTTCAGGAAAGAATGTGTTTAGTGAAGAGCAGAGAGGTGTGTTTTTGGTTCTCTCAGACTGGGTTCTCTCGGACTGGGCTTCGATGTCCCCTCCTTTATCCAGCAGGATCTCCACCACGCCAACATGACCCGCTGAGTGAAACTGTACATGGTGTGACGTACAGTACCAGTCAAAAGTTTGGACACACATACTCATTCAAGGGTTTTTCTTTATTTTTACTATTTTCTACATTGTACAATAGTAGTGAAGACATCAAAACTATGAAATAACACATATGGAATCATGTAGTAGCCAAAAAAGTGTTGAACAAATCAAAATATATTTGAGATTCTTCAAAGTAGCCACCCTTTGCCTTGATGACAGCTTTGCACACTCTTGGCATTCTCTCAACCAGCTTCATGAGGTAGTCACCTGGAATGTATTTCAATTAACAGGTGTGCCTTGTTAAAATGTATGGAATTTATTTCCTTCTTAATGCATGTGAGCCAATCAGTTGTGTTGTGACAAGGTATGATTGGTATACAGAAGACAGCCCTATTTGGTAAAATACCAAGTCCATATTATGGCAAGAACAGCTCAAATAAGCAAAGAGAAATGACAGTCCATCATTACTTTCAGACATGAAGGTCAGTCAATACGGAACATTTCAAGAACTTTGAACGTTTCTTCAAGTCCAGTCGTAAAAACCATCAAGCGCTATAATGAAACTGGCTCTAATGAGGACCGCCACAGGAAAGGAAGACCCAGAGTTACCTCTGCTGCAGAGGATAAGTTCATTAGAGTTACCAGCCTCAGAAATTGCAGCCCAAATAAATGCTTCACAGAGTTCACGTAAGACACATCTCAACATCAACTGTTCAGAGGAGACTGCGTAAATCAGGCCTTCATGTTCGAATTGCTGCAAAGAAACCACTACTAAAGGACACCAATAAGAAGACGAGACTTGCTTGGGCCAAGAAACATGAGCAATGGACATTAGACCGGTGGAAATCTGTCCTTTGGTCTGATGAGTCCAAATGTGAGATTTTTTCGATCCAACCGCCGTGATTTTGTGAGACGCAGAGTAGGTGACTGGACGATCTCTACATGTGTGGTTCCCACCGTGAAGCA
The DNA here is from genome assembly GCF_964263955.1 of Coregonus lavaretus. Classification (NCBI taxonomy): domain Eukaryota; kingdom Metazoa; phylum Chordata; class Actinopteri; order Salmoniformes; family Salmonidae; genus Coregonus; species Coregonus lavaretus. The sequence continues at coordinate 46,068,598 of NC_139996.1, read as the reverse complement.
TGGAGGAGGAGGTGTGATGGTGTGGGGGTGCTTTGCTGGTGACAGTCTGATTTATTTAGAATTCAAGGCACACTTAACCAGCATGGCTACCTCAGCATTCTGCAGCGATACGCCATCCCATCTGGTTTGCGCTTAATGGGACTATCATTTGTTTTTCAACAGGACAATGACCCAACACACCTCCAGGCTGTGTAAGGGCTATTTGACCAAGAAGGAGAGTGATGGAGTGCTGCATCAGATGACCTGGCCTCCACAATCACCCGACCTCAACCCAATTGAGATGGTTTGGGATGAGTTGGACCACAGAGTGAAGAAAAAGCAGCCAACAAGTGCTCAGCATATGTGAGAACTCCTTCAAGACTGTTGGAAAAGCATTCCAGGTGAAGCTGGTTGAGAGAATGTCTAGAGTGTGCAAAGCTGTCATCAAGGCAAAGGGTGGCTACTTTGAAGAATCAAAAATTTAATACATTTTCATTTTTTTAACACTTTTTTGATTACTACATGATTCATGTGTTATTTCATAGTTTTGATGTCTTCACTATTATTCTACAATGTAGGAAATAGTAAAAATAAAGAAAAACCCTTGAATGAGTAGGTGTCCAAACTTTTGACTGGTACTGTATATGCATCGATTTCCACGAGGCTTGGGCAGTATACCATATATGTATACTGTAAACTGGGATATTTAACTGTACCGTCGGTCTGGTTTTTCCAATACTGTTAAAACCGTTACTGTCTAAACAGTGAAAATTCACCCAACATATTGTGGGAAGCGTGTGGAAGGCTAGCCGAAATGTTTGACCCAAGTTAAACAATTTAAAGGCAATGCTGCCAAATACTAATTGAGTGAATGTAAACTTCTGACACACTGGGAATGTGATGAAAGAAATAAAAGCTGAAATAAATCATTCTCTCTACTATTATTCTGACATTTCACATTCTTAAAATAATGTGGTGATCCTAACTGACCTAAAACAGGGAATTTTTACTAGGATTAAATGTCAGGAATTGTGAAAAACTGAGTTTAAATGTATTTGGCTAAGGTGTATGTAAACTTCCGACTTCAACTGTATATAACACAACTCAGGATATGACCCAGATGCAGACACAGGAGATGGAAGGTTCAATATTCAGAGTAGTTTACTAAAACCACAAGAGGCAGGCAAAGGGCAGGTCGAGGACAGGCAGAGGTTCGTAACTAGGTCAGAGCCTGATAGGTACAGGGCGGCAGTTAGGCTCAGGGTCAGGACAAGCAGAAGTTCATAAACCATGTCAGACTCAGATAGGTACAGGACAGCTGGCAGGCTCGGGGTCAGGGCAGGCAGAATAGGTTGGAACCGGAAGAACTAGAAAACAGGGATTAGAGCGAACAGGAGTACGGAAAAACACATGCTGGTAGGCTTGACAAGACGAACTGTCAACAGACAAACAGAAAACACACGTATAAATGCACAGGGGTTAATGGGGAAAATGGGCGACACCTGGAGAGGGGTGGAGCCAAGCATAAGACAGGTGAAACAGATCAGGGTGTTACAATATAACTCAATATGTGCAATTCGATGCTAACAAGTCGTTGTTGTTATTTATATATTCATATTATTTCTTATTTAATTGTTTTGTTGTATTTTGATTACATTTTTAAGACAGGTGGACATGCTATTTTTACTGCCCTACTTTGATAAAGCAGCTAATGGTCATTTCGAAAGCTATTTATATCTTGTTGTTGCTCAACGTGCAATATTCGATGCTGAACAACTCTTATTGCTGCATATTATGTGTTATTTCTTTTTAATTGTTTTGTTATATTTTGCTTGTGTGTCGTAAGCTACACTTTGTTTGCCCTTTTACTGTCCTATTTTGATATAGAGCTTGTCCTCCGTCTCTTTCACAATGCACTCCAGGGATTGGTACAGGTGGAAGGGGGGCAGCAGGTCTGTCTGGACTGTTTGCAGCGGCGGGGTTACCCTGTATGGGGCTCAGCCTCTGCTTGGAGCCGCCTGAGAAAGCCACAGAGGACAACACAGCCAGTTAGCTACAAGGTTGTAGCATACAATATTACAGTAATCATAATGCGTTGATGCCTTGTGCAGTCAACTTGTGTCTAGTTAAGTTCTTGGTCACTCCTTCAAATTTCTGAATTCGGCTATTTCAGTCACACTTGTCGCTGACAGGTGTATAAAACACAGCAATGCAATCGCCATAGACAAACATTGCAGTAGAATGGCCCGTACTGAAGAGCTCAGTGACTTTCAACGTGGCACCGTCATAAGATGCCACCTTTCCAACAAGTCAGTTCATCAAATTTCTGCCCAGCTAGAGCTGCCCCGGTCAACTGTAAGTGCTGTTGTGAAGTGGAAATGTCCTCGGTTGCAACACTCTCTACCGAGTTCCAAACTGCCTCTGGAAGCAACGTCAGCACAAGAACTGTTCGTTGGGAGCTTCTTAAAATGGGTCTCCATGGCGGAGCAGCCACACACAAGCCTAAGATCACCATACGCAATGCCAAGCCTTGACTGGAGTTGTGTAAGCTCACTGCCATTGGAAACGTGTTCTCTGGAGTGATGAATCATGCTTCACCATCTGGCAGTCCGACGGCCGAATCTGGGTTTGGCGGATCCCAGGAGAACGCTACCTGCCCCAGTACATAGTGCCAACTGTAAAGTTTGGTGGAGGAGGAATAATGGTCTGGGGCAGTTTTTCATGGTTCGGACTAGGCCCCTTAGTTCCAGTGAAGGGAAATCTTAACGCTACAGCATACAATGACATTCTAGTGCTTTCAACTTTGTTGCATCAGTTTGGGGAAGGCCCTTTCCTGTTTCAACATGACAATGCCCCCGTGCACAAAGTGAGGTCCATACAGAAATTGTTTGTCGAGCCCTGACCTCGACCCCATCGAACATCTTTGGAATGAATTGGAACGCCGACTGCGAGCCAGGCCTAATCGCCCAACATCAGTTTCTGACCTCACTAATGCTATTGTGGCTGAATGGAAGCAATCCCCGCAGCAATGTTCCAACATTTAGTGAAAAGCCTTCCCAGAAGAGTGGAGGCTGTTATAGCAACAAAGGGGGTACAAACTCCATATTGATGCCCATGATTTTGTAATACTTTTGGCCAATTATTGTATTTTTACTGTTGGACTGACCTTTTGTGATGATGGATGGAGGTGTTGTGATGTTGGAGGGTACTCTGTCTGGCTCTTTGGGAGGCACCACCATGGCCAGGGCTTGGCTTGGAATGGAACTCGTGGTGCCTGTTTGGGTTAGGTAAGATATAAGGCGATATTACAAAAGTATATTTGAAATCAATATTTGGTATCAACTTGGTGTCAATTCAACTCCATCCAGACATATAAACAAACATGTTTGTAGAAGTACAGTAGTTGTTTGTCTGTTAGTAAACCAGCGGTCCCTACCTGAGAGGTGTCATGGAGGGGGGTGTGAGCTGAGATGTTGTTGGGTAGTCGAGGAGGTAGGACACAATGAAGCTGTGACCACCCTATGCACCTCCTTCTCCTCTTCACTCTTCTTTCCTTCCATGTCCTCTTTGTCACTGCTGGACGATTCTAAGATCTCGCTCATATCCATCTTCCAACTGTCAGGGACCACCTTGATTTTGAGGAAATGCACTGTCCAACCCTGGGAGTAGCCAGAGCAAGTCAAGAGTTACAGATCAATTTTATCTCAATTCAGTTGAATAAGACATTCGATTTCTCCATAAGAATGCCCATTCAGTTCCTTTCGGGAAGCACAGCCACACTAACGCAAAAAGGCTGTGTAATGACATGAACTGTGTTTCCCAGAGATGAGGCCAGGCCAGAGCGTGAGGTCTCACCAGGTCAGCCACGTCTGTGTGTCCATGGTGGTGTGGACATTGGCTCCTGAGGACAAGAACACAGGTGTCAAATTACACAGATTTTGTGTGTGTGGATAACAAAGAACAACTTGAGGAAATGTTGGTTTTGGTGATAGTCAGGTGAATTTCGATAATGTATGCATTGAAGACCATGAGCTTAAAACTGTATATGAATATAATCATATCACTTAATAATGTTGTTTCCAAAATAGGGGTTTTGTATTTTTGCCTCAACACTGAGTTTGACAGTCAATATGGTAGGTAAATGGGAGTGACAGTCAATATGGTAGGTAAATGGGAGGGAGAGAGAGACAGAGACCCATACCTTGTGCCAAAAGCAGCTCCTCCATCTCCTCGTGGCCCTCTCGTGCAGCCTCTATGAGTGGAGTCTATCCCTCATCGTTGACCCCCTACAGGTTGGGACCCCTCTCGACCACAGGCTGCCAGCTTCAGCGGAGACAAACGAGTCAGCAGGAATGTTGACCTGCGCCCCCCCTGTCCAATAGCAGCCGCGCAACCTCCACATGTCGTGCTGCAGGTGGTGCTGCAGAGGGACAGCCACGACAGGGGTCGTTGGAACATCGAGCGCCTCGAACCTCGACTAATCCGCGCGTCCTACCTTTTCGGAGACATGAAAACGCCCCTCTTCCTCCCATCACCTCTACAATATAAATCTAATGTATAACATTTTTCCATCATCTGCCAGGTAGTTGCCTTGATCGGCCCTAGATCTTATCACCATAACCCAAACCATTAAGACGCCATTAAAGTCGGCATGGTGTTGATCCATGACACCCGACGCAGACTCTCAGCAGAGCATGGCTTCACTCAACCGAGTTCGGCTAGAGTCCTGGTGCTAGCTGGGATAACAATTGATTTGTACTTTGTGTCAAATTAACGAGTTGTTGTCTTTTGTTGAATTTATATAACAACATTCCAACCTTGTTTAGCATCATCTAGTCAAATTGTGACATAATTCCACAATTTGTATCCGTTTGCATCAGTTTCAATGGGTGACTTTTAATTTGAAGGCGAACCGCCGATTCCACTATTGTTGTTCACTACACACTGGTCTTTGAAACACATACAGGTGGGAAAGGGCGACCGACGGAGTAACAACAGCGTTAATGAAACTTTGTTACTGATTTCGTAATGGGTAAGAAACTTTCTGACCGCTTCTTATTTAACCTCATAGTTCTAAGATCAACAGGCGCAGTCGTGTCGTGCAATTTCTCTTATGGCACCAAAATGATATTGGTTTAATTCGATATCATGATATTTTCACAACGTGTCTTTACCTGACTACATTTAAAGTTTTTGATACAATTATATAATGTAGCCTAGCATAACCTACTGATAGTATTTCTTGTTAATATGTACCATTGCCTCCTTTTACTGTTGTGTTAGCCATCACTACAACTAAAACTGGCTACTTTTGTCTGCTTTACAATATTTCTACAATCTACACTGTTACAATGTTCTTAGATCATGATTAGCTGGTGACGGTGTAACATCGTATCACGAAATTGTTGTGAAATGATGTTTGTACAAACCCTCATCCAAACGTCTTGCAATTGAACATTCAGATTTTTACATTTCATTTTGAAGTGATATGTGGCGATGTAAACTGCCCAGCAGCTACAGAATTCAGTCTCTGTTGGCCCATAAAAAAAACAAAAAACATAATGAGCATTAACAAAGACACTGCGACCTAAAGGACCAAACAACATGTACCATACTTCCACCCTGTCATTAATATTTATAGGCTTATTGATCTCCTGTTCAGGGAGTGGTTCTTAGTGTGTTGCACCCAATGATTTATATTTACACTAGATGACTAAAAGGTGTGCTGTTTTGAAGCCGCCGCGCCTCCATCTTGGCACACCCCACCATTGTAAAAAATATATATTTGACGCTATAGAAATGCATTGAATATCTACATTAGTTTTTGCCACGTTTATTCTATTACAGACACCTTCATGCAAACTTTCAAATTATATTATTTGAGCTAAACATAAACATTTAAATGTTATAATTTGTAGAAAGTACTAATATTAATGTCCCCACAATAAAAAGACATGTAATTTTGTCCTTTAAACATTTAATTGAAATAATGTAGAATTCCATTCAGTCCTATTAAGGACTGCTTCTTCTGGGGAGTGGCCAATATGGGCGACCTGTGGCTTTAAAGCCTCTGATTGGCCAATACATACCATCAGCAATCCAGGGTTTATATACATTATTGTTTGCACCATAATTGTTTGCCACATTAGTGTTGCATGGTATACTGAAACTTCTGTACTTTTTCGATACTAGAACATGAAAAACGGTTCGGTACTAGAATTGTTGTTACTTTCGATACTTCTGTCAAATGTCAGGTCTATCAGCGCAGCCGATGTCCCCCTTATAGCACAAAAGCACTGTGCCTGCTTCACTTAGCCTGCACTGGGAGTCTGGGCTGCATCATGTTAGCTCCCCACTCATGTTGCACAGAAGTCAACAAATTTAAAGAATGCGTATTAATATTCACAAAACAATGTCCATACAGGCTAGAACACTTTAAAATGCAAAAAAATACCGGACACTTCTTGGGTATGACGCTACAAGCTTGGCACACCTGTATTTTGGGAGTTTCTCCCATTCTTCTCTGCAGATCCTCTCAAGCTCTGTCAGGTTAGATGGGGAGCGTCGCTGCACAGCTTTGTTCAGGTCTCTCCAGAGATGTTCGATCGGGTTCAATGCCGGGCTCTGGCTGGGCCACTCAAGGACATTCAGAGACTTGTCTTGGCTGTGTGCTTTGGGTCGTTGTCCTTTTGGAAGGTGAACCTTCGCCCCAGTCTGATGTCCTAAGCGCTCTGGAGCTGGTTTTCGTCAAGGATCTCTCTGTACTTTGCTCCGTTCATCTTTCCCTCGATCCTGACTAGTCTCCCAGTCCCTGCAACTGAAAAACATCCCCACAGCATGGTGCTGCCACCACCATGCTTCACCGTAGGGATGGTGCCAGGTTTACTCCAGACGTGATGCTTGGCATTCAGGCCAAATAGTTCAATCTTGGCTTCATCAGATCAAATAAAATAAAATTGTATTTTTCACATACATGTTTGGCAGATGTTATTGCGGGTGTAGCGAAATGCTTGTGCTTCAAGCTCCGACAGTGCAGTAATATCTAACAATTTCACAACATATACCCAATACACACAAATCTAAGTAAGGAATGGAATTTAAGAATATATATGGACAAGCAATGACAGAGCGGCATGGACTAAGATACAGTAGAATATTCTAGAATACAGTATATACATATGAGATGAGTAGTGCAAGATATGTAAACATTAATAAAGTGACTAGTGTTCCATTTCTTAAAGTGGCCAGTGATTTCAATAGGCAGCAGCAGCCTCTAATGTGCTAGTGATGGCTATTTAACAGTCTGATGGCCTTGAGATAGAAGCTGTTTTTCAGTCTCTCGGTCCCAGCTTTGATGCACCTGTACTGACCTCGCCTTCTGGATGATAGCGGGGTGAACAGGCAGTGGCTCAGGTGGTTGATGTCCTTGATGATATTTTTGACCTTCCTGTGACATTGGGTGCTGTAGGTGTCCTGGAGGGCGGGTAGTTTGCCCACGGTAATGCGTTCGGCAGACCGCACCACCCTCTGTAGAGCCTTGCTGTTGCAGGCGGTGCATCTGTAAAAGTTTGTGAGGGTTTTAGGTGCCAAGCCACATTTCTTCAGCCTCCTGAGGTTGAAGAGGCTCTGTTGCGCCTTCTTCACCACACTGTCTGCGTGGGTGGACCGTTTCAGTTTGTCAGTGATGTGTACGCCAAGGAACTTGAAGCTTTCCACCTTCTCCACTGCGGTCCCATCGTTGTGGATAGGGGGGTGCACCCTCTGCTGTTTCTTGAAGTCCACGATCATCTAATTTGTTTTGTTGATGTTGAGTGAGAGGTTATTTTCCTGGCACCACACTCCCAGAGCCCTCACCTCCTCCCTGTAGGCTGTCTCGTCATTGTTGGTACTGTTGTGATGTCTGCAAACTTGATGATTGAGTTGGAGGTGTGCTTGGCCACGCAGTCATGGGTGAACAGGGAGTACAGGAGGGGGCTGAGCACGCACCCTTGTAGGGCCCCAGTGTTGAGGATCAGTGAAGTGGAGATGTTGTTTCCTACCTTCACCACCTGGGGGCGGCCCGTTAGGAAGTCCAGGACCCAGTTGCACAGGGCGGGATTCAGACCCAGGGCCTCGAGCTTAATGATGAGCTTGGAGGGTACTATGGTGTTGAATGTTGAGCTATAGTCAATGAACAGCTTTCTTAAATATGTATTCCTCTTGTCCAGATGGGAAAGGGCAGTGTGCAGTGTGATGGCGATTGCATCGTCTGTGAATATATTGGGGCGGTAAAAAAATTGAAGTGGGTCTAGGGTGACAGGTAAGGTAGAGGTGATATGATCCTTGACCAGAGAATCTTGTTTCTCATGGTCTGAGAGTCTTTGGGTGCCCTTTGACAAACTCCATGTGCCATTACTGAGGAGTGGCTTCCGTCTGGCCAGTCTACCATAAAGGCCTGATTGGTGGAGTGCTGCAGAGACGGTTGTCCTTCTGGAAGGACCTTTTATAGGCAGGTGTATGCTATTCCAAATCATGTCCAACCAATTGAATTTACAACAAGTGGACTCCAATCAAGTTGTAGAAACATCTCAAGGATGATCAATGTAAAGAGGATACACCTGAGCTTAATTTCAAGTCTCATAGCAAAGGGTGTGAATACTTATGTAAATAAGGTATTTAAGTTTTTTTATTTTTAATGCATGTGCAAACATTTCTAAAATCATGTTTTCACTTTGTCATTATGGGGTACTGTGTATAGATTGATGACAATTTAGATTTATTTAATCAAATTTAGAATAAGGCTGTAACGTCACAAAGTGGAAAAATTCAAGGGGTCTGAATACTTTCTTCCCAATTTTAGTAAATGTATCAGCCAAAACATGACATCCACCATACGTTCAAGGGCAGGCACAACACAAAAACCTTAGATGATGTAAAATAGGGTCTAAGCTACAACATATGAAAAATATTAGAGTTTAAGCATCTTTAGAGAATTGGCGTTAGAAGTTTAAAAAAAGTACAATTTATATTTAAAAAAATATTTTTTTCTTCCTGAAATTATAAAATAGTTTGACAACCCTGTTAGCATCTTTATCAAATCAAATCAAATTTTATTTGCCACATGCGCCGAATACAACAGGTGTAGACATTACCGTGAAATGCTTACTTACAGCCCTTAACCAACAATGCATTTATTTGTTAATAAAAAAGTAAAATAAAACAACAACAAAAAAGTGTTGAGAAAAAAAGAGCAGAAGTAAAATTAAATAACAGTAGGGAGGCTATATACAGGGGGGTATCAGTGCAGAGTCAATGTGCGGGGGCACCGGCTCGTTGAGGTAATATGTACATGTGGGTAGAGTTAAAGTGACTATGCATAAATAGTTAACAGAGTAGCAGCAGCGTAAAAAGATGGGGTGGGGGTGCAAATAATCCGGGTAGCCATGATTAGCTGTTCAGGAGTCTTATGGCTTGGGGATAGAAGCTGTTGAGAAGCCTTTTGGACCTAGACTTGGCGCTCCGGTACCGCTTGCCGTGCGGTAGCAGAGAGAACAGTCTATGACTAGGGTGGCTGGAGTCTTTGACAATTTTGAGGGCCTTCCTCTGACACTGCCTGGTATAGAGGTCCTGGATGGCAGGAAGCTTGGCCCCAGTGATGTACTGGGCTGTACGCACTATCCTCTGTAGTGCCTTGCGGTCGGAGGCCGAGCAGTTGCCATACCAGGCGGTGATGCAACCAGTCAGGATGCTCTCGATGGTGCAGCTGTAGAACCTTTTGAGGATCTGAGGACCCATGCCAAATCTTTTCAGTCTCCTGAGGGGGAATAGGCTTTGTCGTGCCCTCTTCACGACTGTCTGAGTACTTCTACAATGCGCAAATATCTATGGAAGGTTTCATTCAAACCAAAAGGGCTGCTCTCAAAAAGTGATTGAATTCAAATGGATTTACCCTATAGGCTTAGAGGATTTTAGTCTTCTCATTGCTTTGTTTACTTTGCCTCTGTGCACAGACACAGACATCACACCTTTCTGCTCATGATTTTCTCTCAATCGGTAGGGCTTAGCTGCGTATGTCAAACCCCTTAACTCAGAAAAGATTAATGGTTAACCTTAGTCCATTCTTAGACTTTAGCATCTATTCATGAAGGTATCTTCTGGCCGGGGGAGTTTTGTTAAAGGGCGACTGCACTTCCTGATTTGGCCTTGTTAGCTATGCTATGGAGAGAACAACGTTTTGAAGTTGAGGACTTCTCCCCTCCAGACTGACTCGCCATCTCAAGATGGTCAGCTAATTCAGTTCTTGGTGATAGCTGCCTATCCTATTTGGCTGATATTTCTTTGTCAAATTAGTTCTGGCAAGATGGCAAGCGCCAGTGTCTGGAATGTGTTTCATAAGACACTCGTTCTACAACACCTTGCTACGGAAGTAGCTTGCAACTTAGTTTCAACGTTTCGTCATGTCATGTAAATGCATGTTACCGTGGAAATGGTATCTACTGGGAGTTGAATGCCCGGTCTTGAGTCGGCTCAGCTGTCATACAAAATTCTATAACTGGCTAATTTTGTCTCGTCTCATCTCTCCTTATGTCTGCTGTTAGATCTTTCCCGGGGGACAAATCCCAGAACTACTAATATCCCTACAACAGGTGTAGGCTACATGTGGACATTGCACAAACATCACCCAGCTTGAGTGTAGATACATTTATCAACTAAAAGTCGATGTGTGTGTTCGTGTTACAAAGACAAAACATTTTATGCTGTAACTATCTTATTGATGTGCTTATGAAGACAGTATGCCTAGACTTGTGTGTAGAGTACAACTTCAGCTGTCAAACCAGAACTAGAATAGCATTCTATTTGTCTATTTGGCCAAATCTAAGGGTTTGCCTGTCTAAAGGCGTCCGCATGCTTCCCAGCCGAAACAGTTCGGAAGAGTTTGTGCATATAATTTATTATGCTGACATTTTGTGATGTTTTTGTTCGTGTTGGACTCCGGTAAGTGTTTTTTCGGCTGTTCGGGCACACAATATATTTTTCCTGAGGCAAGCTGAAGTTCGGAGCCGAAGTCTACGCCCCTTCATCGGTGATTGGTCAACAGTAGGGATTCTTCAATAAAGTCTTTGTTGTCATTCAACAAGAGACGACTTGTTTTCATGCACATTTTTTGTAAAATTGTGCGACTCTGATCTCCTCCGCAAAAACATCAAAATTAATGACAGATGTCTTGAGTTATCTTAGATTAATTCTGACTATTTTGATGAAGTGTATACTGGCTACATCGTCTCAAAATGGACAAACAGTACTATTGTCGCTTTTTTCTCATTTTTCAAGCGAAGATCTTGTAAGGGAGTATGCGAGCACACTCGTTCCTTCTGCTAGCCGAGTGCGGCTAGGCACCAGCCAAACTGAAGCATGCTGACGCCTTAACCACACACTGATATGCACAGCTCTCTGGGTGAGGTTCTGTCATCAAGTCTCCAGTGGGTGATGAGATGTTTCTATGTAATGTATTACAGGTTATGGACATGTGCAGTCAGGTGGCAGGAGGGGTGGAGTACATGACACTCCATCCTGGATATGACTGAGTTTGCCTAAACCCATGCAGGCAGAGTTCAATAACTACAGGCAGATGTGAGATGCAGGAGGATGCCACTCTTCTCATACCACTCTGTAGGCTGCCTAATTCAGCTTCCGCCAGGAGGAAGCTTTAAATAGGTCCGTAGCCTACAGAGTAATATGAGAAGAGTGCAATTGCTGAACTTATGCAGATATTCTAAACAAAGTGTTTTGATAACTTTCAAGTGTAATAGTTCCATGTAGAATAAACCATATTCTGCTAATATAACAATGTGCAAAAATTATACCTTCCTGTATGGTGTCCCGTATAAGAAAGACGTTCCCTGACATGTTCGACTCAATAACAAAAGACGATAAAAGTAATAGATATCTTGTATAATTTTAATGCTGATTTGTAAGGTCTCTCCCAATTCAGACATTACATTTGACATTTTAGTCATTTAGCAGACGCTCTTATCCAGAGCGACTTACAGTTAGTGAGTGCATACATTTTTCATACAGACATCAGTAGGGCCCCGTGTAGCTCAGTTGGTAGAGCATGGCGTTTGCAACACCAGGGTTGTGGGTTCGTTTCCCACGGGGGGCCAGTATGAAAAAAAATTAAAAATGAAATAAAATGTATGCACTCACTAACTGTAAGTCGCTCTAGATAAGAGCGTCATTAAAAAAAAATTACAATTAAAAAACCTGTTTCAGGACTCCATTTCAAAAGCATCTCTTCTGCCCATCTGTAGAAAAACAAGGAAAAGTTGATGAGTGACACGTATTGAAAGGGTGATATTACTAAACACTTGTGATGTACTGTCTCATTAGTAATCACCTTTTGTCCCTTCTGAGGTGTTTGCCAATGCCTGATGGGCATGGCAGCGTAGATCAGCTCCAGGCCCCTCATCACAGATACTGGTCATGAAGGAGCCCGACTTCGGCTCCTATATCCAACCCAGCTCCTATATCACAGAGGGAGGGAGAGAGAGAAAGACTGTCACCATACAGTCATGGACGCCAACAGTAAATACACGGTTGAACATAGTCAATCAGAGATCCTGATTCACAGCTAATTCACAAGGGAAACGTGCCAGCATTGCACTGACTGGTTGGCATTACTCACTCGGGCCCAAGACAAACATATACACACAGCACTGATTACATTTTCAATGGTGGTTAGGTGAATTCCAGGATAGATATTATTTTTACCATTATTAACCAGATCAAAGGTGCCCAACCTGATTTGTATTTATTATGGATCTCCATTCTTCCTGGGGTCCAGCAAAATTAAGGCAGTTATACATTTTAAAAACTTTACAACACATTCATAACAGATTTCACAACATATTAAGTGTGTGCCCTCAGGCCTCTATTCTACTATCACATATCTATAACACAATATGCATGTGCACATGTGTGTATGTTATCATGTGTTTGTATGCATGTGTCTATGTTTGTGTTGCTTCACAGTCCCGCTGTTCCATAAGGTGTATTTTTATCTGTTTTTTAAATCTAATTTTACTGCTGGCATGAGTTACTTGATGTAGAATAGAGTTCCATGTAGTCATGGCTCTATGTAGTACTGTGCGCCTCCCATAGTCTGTTCTTGACTTGGGGACTGTGAAGAGACCTCTGGTGGCATGTCTTGTGGGGTATGCAATGGTGTCCAAGCTGTGTGCCAGTAGTTCAAACAGACAGCTCAATGCATTCAACATGTCAATACCTCTCACAAGTACAAGTAGTGATGAAGTCAATCTTTCCTCCACCTTGAGCCAGGAGAGATTTACATGTTAGCTCTCTGTGTACATCCAAGGGCCAGCCGTGCTGCCCTGTTCTGAGCCAATTGCAATTTTCCCAAGTCCCTCTTTGTGGTACCTGACCACACGACTGAACAGTAGTCCAGGTGCGACAAAACTAGAGCCTGTAGGACCTGCCTCGTTGATAGTGCTGTTAAGAATGCAGAGCAGCGCTTTATTATAGACAGACTTCTCCCCATCCTAGCTACTGTTGTATCAAAATGTTTTGACCATGACAGTTTACAATCCAGGGTTACTCCAAGCAATTCAGTCTCCTCAACTTACTCAATTTCCACATTATTCATTACAAGATTTAGTTGAGGTTTAGGGTTTAGTCAATAATTTCTCCCAAATACAATGCTTTTAGTTTTTGAAATATTTAATATATGCCATTTAGCAGACGCTTTTATCCAAAGCGACTTACAGTCATGTGTGCATATATTTTTACGTATGGGTGGTCCCGGGGATCGAACCCACTACCCTGGCGTTACAAGCGCCATGCTCTACCAATTGAGCCACCCATTCTGAAACTAACTGCAGCTCTTTGTTGGTGTTGCTGTCATTTCAGTCGCTGTGGTAGCTGAAGTGTATAGTGTTGAGTCATCTGCATACATAGACACACTGGCTTTACTCAAGGCCAGTGGCATGTCGTTAGTAAAAAAGTAAGGGGCCTAGATAGCTGCCCTGGGGAATTCCTGATTCTAACTGTATTTTGTTGGAGAGGCTTCCATTAAAGAACACCCTCTGTGCTCTGTTAGACAGGTAACTCTTTATCCACAATATTGCAGGGGGTGTAAAGCCATAACACACGTTTTTCCAGCAACAGACTGTGATCGATAATGTCAAAAGCCACACTGAAGTCTAACAAAACAGCCCCCACAATCTTTCTATCATCAATTTCTCTCAGCCAATCATCATTCATTTGTGTAAGTGCTGTGCTTGTTGAATGCCCTTCCCTATAAGCGTGCTGAAAGTCTGTTGTCAATTTGTTTACTGTAAAATAGCATTTTATCTGGTCAAACACAATTTTTTCCAAAAGTTTACTAAGGGTTGGTAACAGGCTGATTGGTCGCTTTTTTGAGCCAGTTAAGGGGGCTTTACTATTCTTAGGTAGGGGAATAACTTTTGCTTCCCTCCAGGCCTGAGGGCACACACTTTCTAGTAGGCTTAAATTGAAGATATAGCAAATAGGAGTGGCAAAATCGTCCGCTATTATCCTCAGTAATTTTCCATCCAAGTTGTCAGACCCCGGTGGCTTGCCATTGTTGATTGACAATAATACTTTTTTCACCTCTTCCTTACTTTATGGAATTCAAAATTACAATGCTTGTCTTTGATAATTTGGTCAAATATACTTGGATGTGTAGTGTCAGCGTTTGTTGTTGGCATGTCATGCCTAATTTGCTAATCTTGCCAATGAAAAAATCATTAAAGTAGTTGGCAATGTCAGTGGGTTTTGTGATGAATGAGCCATCTGATTCAATGAATGATGGAGCGGAGTTTGCCTTTTTGCCCAAAATTTCATTTAAGGTGCTCCAAAGCTTTTTTACTATAATTCTTTGTCATTTATCTTTGTTTCATAGTGTAGTTTCTTCTTATTTTTATTCAGTCCAGTCACATGATTTCTCAATTTGCAGTACGTTTGCCAATCGGTTGTACAGCCAGACCTATTTGCCATCTCTTTTGCCTCATCCCTCTCAACCATACAATTTTTCAATTCCTCATCAATCCACGGGGATTTAACAGTTTTTACAGTAATTTTCTTAATGGGTGCATCCTTATTAGTAACTTGGATAAGCAATTTCATAAATGTGTCAAGTGCAGCGTCTGGTTGCTCGTCATTACACACCATGGACCAACAAATATTCTTCACATCAACAACATAGGAATCACTACAAAACTTATTGCATGACCTCTTATACACAATATTAGGCCCAGCCTTTGGAACTTTGGTTTTCCTAGATATGGCTACTATATTGTGATCACTACATCAGATGGATTTGGATACTGCTTTCAAACAAATTTCTGCAGCATTAGTAAAGATATGATAAATACATGTTGATGATTTCATTGCTGTACTGTTTGTAACTACCCTGGTAGGTTGGTTGATAACCTAAACCAGGTTGCAGGCACTAGTTACAGTTTGAAGCTTTATCTTGAATGGGCAGCTTGATGAAAGCCAGTCAATATTTAAATCAGAGCCTATGCCGCTCTGACAATGACATTGCTCATCCATATATTTATATATTCTTATTCAATTCCTTTACTTAGATTTGTGTGTATTAGATATTAGTTGTGGAACTGTTAGATATTACTTGCTAGATATTACTGCACTGTCGGAACTAGAAGCACAAGCATTTCGCTACAATCGCAATAACATCTGCTAACCATGTGTATGTGACCAATACATTTTATTTGATTTGATTTTGATTTGAAAGTATACCTCTCTATTGATATCATATATATTATCAAGCATTTCAGACATGTTATCCAGATACTGACTGTTAGCACTTGGTGGTCTATAACAGCTTCCCACCAGAATGGGCTTTAGGTGAGGCAGGTGAACCTGTAGCCATATTAGTATTTAACATGAGATCCTTTCTAAGCTTTACAGGAATGTGGTTCTGAATATAGACCACAACACCACCCCCTTTGGCTTTTCTGTAAATGTTATAACCTTGTATTGCTACCACTGTATCATCAAAGGTATTATCTAAGTGAGTTTCAGAGATTTGCAGAATATGAATGTCAGCCTACAAAGGGAAGCACAGCCACGAGCCTACCAGATGAGCTAAACCACTTCTATGCTCGCTTCGAGGCAAGCAACACTGAAGCATGCATAAGAGCACTAGCTGTTCCGGATGACTATGTGATCACGCTCTCCGTAGCCGATGTGAGTAAGACCTTTAAGCAGGTCAACATTCACAAGGCCGCAGGGCCAGACGGATTACCAGGACGTGTACTCCGAGCATGTGCTGACCAACTGGCAAGTGTCTTCACTGACATTTTCAACATGTCCCTGACTGAGTCTGTAATACCAACATGTTTCAAGCAGACCACCATAGTCCCCGTGCCCAAGGACGCTAAAATAACCTGCCTAAATGACTACCGACCCGTAGCACTGACGTCTGTAGCCATGAAGTGCTTTGAAAGGCTGGTCATGGCTCACATCAACACCATTATCCCAGAAACCCTAGACCCACTCCAATTTGCATACCGCCCCAACAGATCCACAGATTATGCAATCTCTATTGCACTCCACACTTCTCTTTCCCACCTGGACAAGAGGAACACCTACGTGAGAATGCTATTCATTGACTACAGCTCAGCATTCAACACCATAGTGCCCTCAAAGCTCATCACTAAGCTAAGGATCCTGGGACTAAACACCTCCCTCTGCAACTGGATCCTGGACTTCCTGACGGTCCGCCCCCAGGTGGTAACGGTAGGTAACAACACATCTGCCACTCTGATCCTCAACACGGGGGCCCCTCAGGGGTGCGTGCTCAGTCCCCTCCTGTACTCCCTGTTCACCCATGACTGCATTGCCAGGCATGACTCCAACACCATCATTAAGTTTGCCTACGACACAACAGTGGTAGGCCTGATCACCGACAACGATGAGACAGCCTATAGGGAGGAGGTCAGAGACCTGGCCGTGTGGTGCCAGGATAACAACCTCTCCCTTAACGTGACCAAGACAAAGGAGATGATTGTGGACTACAGGAAAAAAAAGCGGACTGAGCACGCCCCCATTCTCATCGACTGGGCTGTAGTGGAACTGGTTGAGAGCTTCAAGTTTCTTGGTGTCCACATCACCAACGAACTATCATGGTCCAAACACACCAAGATAGTCGTGAAGAGGGCACGACAAAGCCTATTCCCCCTCAGGAGACTGAAAAGATTTGGCATGGGTCCTCAGATCCTCAAAAAGTTATACAGCTGCACCATCGAGAGCATCCTGACTGGTTGCATCACCGCCTGGGTTGGCAACTGCTCGGCCTCCGACCGCAAGGCACTACAGAGGGTAGTGCGTACGGCCCAGTACATCACTGGGGCCAAGCTTCCTGCCATCCAGGACCTCTATACCAGGCGGTGTCAGAGGAAGGCCCTCAAAATTCTCAAAGACTCCAGCCACTCTAGTCATAGACTGTTGTCTCTGCTACCGCACGGCAAGTGGTACTGGAGCGACATGTCTAGGTCCAAAAGGCTTCTCAACAGCTTCTACCCCCAAGCCATAAGACTCCTGAACAGCTAATCATGGCTACCCGGACTACTTGCACTGCCTCTGTTAATTATTTATGCATAGTCACTTTAACTCTACCCACATGTACATATTACCTCAACTACCTCAACTAGCCGGTGGCCCCGCACATTTACTCTGCACCGGTACCCCCCTGTATATAGCCTCCCTAATGTTATTTTATTTTACTTCTGCTGTGTTTTTCTCAACACTTTTTGGTTGTTGTTGTTTTATTTTACTTTTTTATTAAATAATAAATGCATTGTTGATTAAGGGCTGTAAGTAAGCATTTCACAGTAATGTCTACATCTGTTGTATTCGGCGCCTGTGGAAAATACATTTTTATTTTATTTGATCTGTTACTAGCAAATTATTGATTTCATGAACCTTGTTTCTCATGCTACATATGTTAACGTGGGCTATTTTTAACACTTTTCTGGGATGCTTGATAATTTTCTTGGTTTACTGGGAAGCTTAACAGAGGTAGACATTCTCAAGTTATTTTTATTAGTGCAGGGTGAGCTGCACACAGTGGACTTCCTACTAGGGCACACCACCTCAGTGCTAACAGTATTACTCTGGTTCATAGGCATTTGATTACTGCATACAATAGCTGTAGGATCAGCAGAGGCGTTCCGGGCAATAAGAAGGACATAAACTAGGTTATTTACATTGTCTTCCAACGCCCCTAAGATAATGTACATTTGCTGAATCAACTCAGCGACACAATGGTAGGGAAAACTGAGCTGGACTTGGGTAATTAATAAGTCATTATCTCAACGTAGCCTTATAATGCTGTGAAAGGATCTAGGAACCCAAATTATTTGGGTGGATCCCATCCTCCTTTATAATACGAGCTTTGTTTCCAGAAGGTATCAAAATTGTCAATAGATGTTACACCCACAGAGCTGCAATGGTCTCATAGCCAGTTATGGAGGGCTAAAAGTCCTCCACTACTCTGAAGCGGGACTGATGTCTGGCCACTGCCTCAGCCTTCTGTAACTGCTCTTGATATATTAGCGGGGTTCCCACGACACTGCTGAACAACAAATCCACCAGGTTCTATACGTAGCTGTGAATGAAATAAAATATCATCACTCAATAAACATATAGCGAGAAAAATAACTTTCTCTAGTTTGGAAGTATTTGATATGCTAATAGAGGGACTGTAACTACAGAATAGATTCAGGCCGGGGACGCTGAATGCTTGCTGATTCGTTTTGACATTTTCTGCCAGAGCCATAGCTATATTTGTAGTAGACAAGTACCATCCTGAAAATAAATTTGCCCTAGAAAATACACAATAAATGTTTATGAGAACAGGCATGTTGTTTTGGGTTAGCAGACAAAGCCCCGAATGCTAGCTAGCTACTTACCTAACTTGAAAAACCGGGTTAGTTGCATCTTTGTCCAAGTTGAAACGAGTTGGCTAGCTAGCTTATGTTGGCTTGCCAGTTCGAGTTGAAACATTATTGAAAGCAAGCTGGCTACATCCTATGATAAGCTAGGAAGCTAGTATCCAAGTGCCTGCCCTTTATTGACCCTAAATGCCAATGGGCTATAGTTAGGTGTTGTTAGCAAGGCAGTTAGCTAACGTGAGCTATGCACATCTTCCTCTGACATGCACGTTAGCTTGTTGTATTTAGCTAGCTGGGTCATTCCTACTTGTGGTGCCCTTTGGACCTCATAACTTTTAGGGGGAAAAGGAATATATACAGTACCAGTCAAAAGTTTGGACACACCTACTCATTCCAGGGTTTTTCTTTATTTTTACTATTTTCTAGATTTTGGAATAATATTGAAGACATCAAAACTATGAAATAACACATATGGAATCATGTAGTAACCAAAAAAAGTGTTAAACAAAT
This sequence comes from Coregonus lavaretus, assembly GCF_964263955.1. NCBI lineage: Eukaryota > Metazoa > Chordata > Actinopteri > Salmoniformes > Salmonidae > Coregonus > Coregonus lavaretus. The sequence goes on along the minus strand of NC_139996.1, from coordinate 46,049,171 downwards.
AAAAAAATATTTTATATTCTTCAAAGTAGCCACCCTTTGCATTGATCACAGCTTTGCACACTCTTGGCATTCTCTCAACCAGCTTCATGAGGTATTCACCTGGAATGCATTTCAATTAACAGGTGTACCTTGTTAAAAGTTAAGTTGTGGAATTTCTTTCCTTCTTAATGTGTTTGAGCCAATCAGTTGTGTTGTGACGAGGTAGGGGTGGTATACAGAAGATAGCCCTATTTGGTAAAAGACCAAGTCCATATTATGGCAAGAACAGCTCAAATAAGCAAAGAGAAAAGACAGTCCATCATTACTTTAAGACATGAAGGTCAGTCAAAACGGAAAATGTCAAGAACTTTTGAAAGTTTCTTAAAGTGCAGTGGCAAAAACCATCAAGCGCTATAATGAAACTAGCTCTCATGAGGTCCGCCACAGGAATGGAAGACCCAGAGTTACCTCTGCTGCAGAGGATAAGTTCATTAGAGTTACCAGCCTCAGAAATTGCTGCCCAAATAGATGCTTCACAGAATTCAAGTAACAGACACATCTCAACATCAACTGTTCAGAGGAGACTGCGTGAATCAGGCCTTCATGGTCGAATTGCTGCAACAACAAAAAAACACTACTAAAGGACACCAAGGAGATGAAGGGACTTGCTTGGGCCAAGAAACACGAGCAATTAGACCGGTGGAAATATATCCTTTGGTCTAATGAGTCCAAATTTGAGATTTTTGGTTCTAACCGCCATGTCTTTGTGAGAAGCAGAGTATGTGAACAGATGATCTCTGCATGTGTGGTTCCCACCATGAAGCATGGAGGAGGAGGTGTGATGGTGTGAGGGTGCTTTGCTGGTGACACTGTCAGTGATTTATTTAGAATTCAAGCCACACAGCATTCTGCAGCGATACGCCATCCCATCTGGTTTGGGCTTAGTGGGACTATAATTTGTTTTTCAACAGGACAATGACCCAACACACCTCCAGGCTGTGTAAGGGCTATTTGACCAAGAAGGAGAGTGATGGAGTGCTGCATCAGATGACCTGGCCTCCACAATCCCCCGACCTCAACCCAATTGAGATGGTTTGGGATGAGTTCGACCACAGAGTGAAGGAAAAGCAGCCAACAAGTGCTCAGCATATGTGGGAACTCCTTCAAGACTGTTGGAAAAGCATTCCAGGTGAAGCTGGTTGAGAGAATGCCAAGAGTATGCAACGCTGTCATCAAGGCAAAGGGTGGCTACTTTGAAGAATCTAAAATCTAAAATATTTTTATTTGTTTAACACTTTTTGGGTTACTACATGATTCAATATGTGTTATTTCATACTTTTGTCTTCACTATTATTCTACAATGTAGAAAATAGTACAAATTAAGAAAAACCCTTGAATGAGTAGGTGTGTCCAAACTTTTGACTGGTACTGTATATAGAAAAGTAGTATTCTATCATAAAAAGGACATGATTTGACTTTCAGAAAAACAAATTTGTCAAGCTCAGGCACATATTTTTTTAGGTGCATTTTCCAACCTGTTAGGTGCATAATCCTAACAGGGTGGAACCTAACAGGGTGGAAATTTGGAGCCCAAAATAGCCATAGCTCTGTGAGTGAGCAAGATTGAGCTAGCATAATGGTGAACACTTGAACAGGATTTTAACTTCTCTATCAAACATATTTTAACATTTTGAAATTTGGTAAATTTTCTCTATCATTTAGCCTAGCAGGGTGGACATTTATGAGTGGGACATACAGACTAACAACATTAAACATTTAAATATGTTATTATTTTAAGGATTATGTTTCTCGTGGAAGTTGATGAATAACACCCGGGGACATGGCAAAACACCTACATCCACTGAAAAAAAGGGTTCATAATGCATAAAGTTCCCTTTCAATATGTTTTTAAGGTAAAAAACACCTGGCCTGGCTCGCTAGCATTATAAAATAATGTTGTATAACGAAAAGTAGCTACTAGCTAGCTAGTACCAGCTATCTACTCAGATAACGTACTCACCAACACCAGCGGTTTGACGGTTGACAGGCAGCAGAAGTGACCGTGTCGGATGCAATCCATTCCTGGCCATCTGGCCAGTGGAGGCTGCTGAGGGGAGGGTGGCTCATAATATTGGCTGGAAAGGAGCAAATGGAATGTATTTGATACCATTCCACAGATTCCGCTCCAGACATTACCACAAACCCATTCTCCCCAATTAAGGTGCCACCAACTTCCTGTGCATTTGGCAATATTGTTGAAATGCATTGGAAGTTTGCACTAACTTTATGGAAGGACATTTTCACTTATTTTTGCAGATTTTAATGTGCGTATTCTGCACCCATATGCACACTTGACAACAAATGTCCACATGGCAGCTGTGGGTGAACCTCAACATGTTGTCTCTGGGCAATTGGGCATCATTGGCAAAAGTGGGCATAGAAGTAATCCATACCCAACCCTCCAGCCCGATTCTGATATTTTTTTCACAAATTAGTCTTTTGACCAATCACATCAGATTATTTCACATCAGAACTTTTTCAGAGCTGATCTGATTGGTCAAAAGACTAATTTGTGAAAAAAAGATCAGAATTGCGCTGCCTGTCTAAATGCAGCCTAAGTAATGATGAACTCACTTACAACTCAATTTTGGACGAGACTGACTTTATGACTAAAATTGTGAGCGACCGCCTCGATTCGGTCTTGTGTAGCAAAATCTGAAATGTAGTTTTTTACATTGGAAAGTAATTCTGCTTTGAAAGTTGATGAACTTGTAACCCCACTTTTGAGCAAATGGCCGTTGAATGTTTTGGTACGCCTACTGGAGAGCTACCTTTTATTTATTTATTTTATATTACCTTTATTTAACTAGGCAAGTCAGTTAAGAACAAATTCTTATTTACAATGACGGCCTACACCGGCCAAACCCAGACGACACTGGGCCAATTGTGCGCCGCCCTATGGGACTCCCAATCATGGCCGGTTGTGATACAGCCTGGAATCTGTAGTGACACCTCAAGCACTGAGATGTAGTGCCTTAGACAGCTGCGCCACTTGGGAGCCCAAAAGTAGCTACACCTATTCAGCATCGTTCACACCCTCTTAAGCCTTAGCCCCACCCTTCTCTTTAAGGATTCACATGTGAGGCCATGTGCTAAACAGAGTGAGTAAGATAGTCTTGAACTCTTTGGTTGTTTACTACACTAACAGTGGTTTAAGCAGTACCCTACAGTAAGGGAAAAACTCCAGGTAAAAATACACTATCATTTGTATAAAAAAGTTGTGTGAAGTAGTGATGTGTGACATATGCCTAGCTTCTTGAAATGGGTCACAATTATCCTATTTACACTTTGTACTCAAGTTTGACACTAGAATGAATGTTTCTGACTCATATCGATGCCACATTAAACCAACTTTTCTAGTTTTAAATGGCCTAAGGGGAAGTTGACCTTTAAGAGCCCCGCGTTAACAAGCATCGCTTGTTTTAACAAAACCAAACATTTAAATTACTACACATCTTTATACATTTAGGTTTAGTGTTCACACGCAGCCATATCTCCATGTTACAGCACTTGTTTACGAAAGACAGAAGAGACCTCTGCTAATTAGCTATCTAGTGTGCTCAAAATGCCTTTGTGTAAGTGTACTTGGGGAAGAAGTGTAGTGGAAGTGTATTTTGTCGGCTGGAGGCACACAGCCATATGGATCTGTGCAAACCTGCTACAGCAAGTGTATCTTTTTTTGTTTGAAAGATTCTCACTGATATGAAAGATAAGTTCCATATGTTTTGAAAACCTTATCGCAAACAATGATTATTTAAGTTTCTAAATGATATAACAGAGCGTCTGGATTGTAGTTCACATGGTCCCACCGGTAAACGGTGCTTATAGCTGAGAACCCTTGGGATTTGGATTTGATTTGATTTATTGGGATCCCCTTTAGCCGACCCCAACGGCGACAGCTAGTCTTACTGGGGTCCGACACATAACGAAAAATACATTACAGACAAAATACTTTCCAATTTACATACATTTAAAAAACATTAACGTGTGTGTGTGCATCTATCAGTTGCACAACATACATTCCTACATACAGTGCATTTGGAAAGTATTCAGACCCCCTGGCTTTTTGTTACGTTACAGCCTTATTCTAAAATTTATTAAATAGTTTTTTCCCCCTCATCAATCTACGCACAATACCCCATAATGGCAAAGCAAAAACAGGTTTTTAGAACGGAAATATTACATTTACATAAGTATTCAGACCCTTTACTCAGTACTTTGTTGAAGCACCTTTGGCAGCGATTACAGCCTTGAGTGTTCTTGGGTATGACGCTACAAGCTTGGCACACCTGTATTTGGGGAGTTTCTCCCATTGTTCTCTGCAGATCCTCTCAAGCACTGTCAGGTTGGATGGGGAGCGTCGCTGCACAGCTATTTTCAGGTCTCTCCAGAGATTTTCGATCGGGTTCAAGTCCGGGCTCTGGCTGGGCCACTCAAGGACATTCAGAGACGTAGCCACTCCTGCGTTGTCTTGTTGGAATATGAACCTTTGCCCCAGTCTGAGGTCCTGAGCGCTCTGGAGCAGGTTTTCATCAAGGATCTCTCTGTACTTTGCTCTGTTCATCTTTCCCTTGATCCTGACTAGTCTCCCAGTCCCTGCCGCTGAAAAACATCCTCACAGCATGATGCTGCCACCACCATGCTTCACCGTAGGGCTGGTGCCAGGTTTCCTCCAGACGTGATGCTTGCTTCATCAGACCAGAGAATCTTGTTTCTCATGGTCTGATAGTCCTTTAGGTGCTTTTGGCAAATTCCAAGCGGGCTGTCATGCTTTTTACTGAGGAGTGGCTTCTGTCTGGCCGCTCTACCATAAAGGCCTGATTGGTGGAGTGCTGCAGAGATGGTTGTCCTTCTGAAAGGTTATCCCATCTCCACAGAGGAACTCTGGAGCTCTGTCAGTGTGACCATCGGGTTCTTGGTCACCTCCCTGACCAAGGCCCTTCTCCCCCTATTACTCAGTTTGCCCGGGCGGCCAGCTCTAGGAAGGGTCTTGGTGGTTCCAAATTTCTTCCATTTAAGAATGATGGAAGCCACTGTGTCCTGCAGAATGTTTTTGATACCCTTCCTTAGATCTGTGCCTCGACACAATCCTGTCTCGGAGCTCTACGGACAATTCCATTCGACCTCGTGGTTAGTTTTGTTCTCTGACATGCACTGTCAACTGTGGGACCTTATACTGAAAAGTATTAGCACGTCATATCATTGGGGAAATACACGAAATTGATATGGATTTCCCACTTCAAGCCCAAATATATCATACTTTGACTAAAACAATGTCATACATGCTGACCACACCGCTCGCATTACCTGGGCAAGCGTTGCAAAATAAATGTACACATACATGTTATTCAATCATTGCATCCACACTACTCGTGCGCATCAACAAGCGTGTGCATAGCCAGGCGCTAAAATAGAACTTGGTTCTATTTGTGACTCTTGACACGCTACAAGTCCTGCATCTCCCATCTCCTCATTGGTTTTTAGGAGCATATATCCACGTGGGGGATTGAAAGATAAACTGAGGTCCACACTCCAGTTCAGTTGTTGGTGGTAAAGCACCTTAAAGTTGGTTGCCAACTGCTATATAAAGTCCAAAGAAGATGAAGAAGCCTGAAGGAGGAGGGATTACTAGAAACAAACTTGGTTTCTAGACTACTGCAATGCTCTATTTTCCGGCTACCCGGATAAAGCACTAAATAAACTTCAGTTAGTGCTAAATACGGCTGCTAGAATCCTGACTAGAACCAAGAAATTTGATCATATTACTCCAGTGCTAGCTTCCCTACACTGGCTTCCTGTTAAGGCAAGGGCTGATTTCAAGGTTTTACTGTTAACCTATAAAGCGTTACATGGGCTTGCTCCTACCTATCTTTCCGAGTTGGTCCTGCCGTACATACCAATACGTACGCTACGGTCACAAGACGCAGGCCTCCTAATTGTCCCTAGAATTTCTAAGCAAACAGCGGGAGGCAGGGCTTTCTCCTATAGATCTCCATTTTTATGGAACAGTCTGCCTACCCATGTGAGAGACGCAGACTCGGTCTCAACCTTTAAGTCTTTACTGAAGACTTATCTCTTCAGTAGGTCATATGATTGAGTGTAGTCTGGCCCAGGAGTGTGAAGGTGAACGGAAAGGCTGGAGCAACGAACAGCCCTTGCTGTCTCTGCCGGGCCGGTTCCCCTCTCCACTGGGGTTCTCTGCCTCTAACCCTGTTGCAGGGGCTGAGTCACTGGCTTGCTGGTGCTCTTTCATGCCGTTCCTTGGAGGGGTGCGTCACTTGAGTGGGTTGAGTTACTGACGTGATCTTCCTGTCTGGGTTGGCGCCCCCCCCTTGGTTTGTGCTGTGGTGGAGACCTCTGTGGGCTATACTCGGCCTTGTCTCAGGATTGTAAGTTGGTGGTTGGGGATATCCCTCTAGTGGTGCGGGGGCTGTGCCTTGGCGGAGTGGGTGGGGTTATATCCTTCCTGTTTGGCCCTGTCCGGGGGTTTCTTCGGATGGGGCCACAGTGTCTCCGGACCGCTCCTGTCTCAGCCTCCAGTATTTATGCTGCAGTAGTTTATGTGTCGGGGGGCTGGGGTTAGTTGGTTATACCTGGAGTACTTCTCCTGTCTTATCCAGTGTCCTGTGTGAATTTAAGTATGCTCTCTCTAATTCTCTCGTTCTCTCTTTCTCTCTGAGAACCTGAGCCCTAGGACCATACGTCAGGACTACCGGGCATGATGACACCTTGCTGTCCCCAGTCCGCCTGGCCTTGCTGCTATTCCAGTTTCAACTGTTCTGCCTGCGGCTACGAAACCCCTACCTGTCCCAGACCTGCTGTTTTCAACTCTTTAATGATCGGCTATGAAAAGCCAACTGAGAGACCTGAGCCCTAGGACCATACGTCGGGACTACCGGCCGTGGTGACTCCTTGCTGTCCCCAGTCCGCCTGGCCTTGCTGCTATTCCAGTTTCAACTGTTCTGCCTGCGGTTATGGAACCCCTACCTGTCCCAGACCTGCTGTTTTCAACTCTTAATGATCGGCTATGAAAAGCCAACTGAGATTTATTCCTGATTATTATTTGACCATGCTTGTCACTTATGAACATTTTTGAACATCTTGGCATGGTTCTGTTATAATCTCCACCCGGCACAGCCAGAAGAGGACTGGCCACCCCTCATAGCCTGGTTCCTCTCTAGGTTTCTTCCTAGGTTTTCGCCTTTCTAGGGAGTTTTTCCTAGCCACCGTGCTTCTACACCTGCATTACTAGCTGTTTGGGGTTTTAGGCTGGGTTTCTGTACAGCACTTCGAGATATTAGCTGATGTAAGAAGGGCTATATAAAATAAAATTGATTGATTGATTGATTGATTACCCTTTTATCTGTGGATTAATTTTCGGAGTAGAGGAAAAATTAGCTAGCAACAGCAAGCTTGCTAGTTATATTGCCATAAATGTTGAATGCTTTTTGACCTGTCCCCAAATTAATATAGTTGGTTCAGAGTTTGTTTAAATTTTTCAACCTGCGTATCCTTATCGCGTCTGGTGTGGGTGGACAAAATCAACATGCGTGCGATGGTGCACATGGACGCACGCCTGCTCCCGGTCTAGTCAACATGTTATTGACTTCAATCGTTGTGCAACATCATGGATAAGTTCTGGGCATCGTCTTTCAGTTGAAAAAAATGTCAATTATAAATACAAATGTAAACTCACATTTTTTAAACTTTTCGCATATATTGTATCTTAAACCCACATTTACATAATCTAAGGTGTATGTGTTGGGCCAACCATGGATTGAGGAACCACATACTCTTCTATTTCAATCATAGACCACTGCAATTTAGCTGGTAAACCATTTCATTTACTTTACTTCCAATTACATTTACATTTTAGTCATTTAGCAGACGCTCTTATCTAGAGCGATTTACAGTTAGTGAGTGCATACATATTATTATTATTTTTTTCATACTGGAATCAAACCCACAACCCTGGCGCTGCAAACGCCATGCTCTACCAACTGAGCTACATCCCTGCCGGCCATTCCCTCCCTTACCCTGGACCAATTGTGCGCCGCCCCATGGGTCTCCCGGTCGCGGCCGGCTACGACAAAGCCTGGATTCGAACCAGGATCTCTAGTGGCACAGCTAGCACTGCGATGCAGTGCCTTAGACCACTGCGCCACTCGGGAGGACCATTACTACCACAAAGATGGCCACCGATCCACCCACCATCGAATGTCAACTTAAAAGTAGACTCAGCGAAATGACGTAGATGCAGAACATAAACAGCATAGTGGGTAAATTTCCACAACAACTAAGAGCGTTGAAGCATAAAGGTTAACTTCTCAGCTGTTTTGGTGCCCTGGCTACCACACTGTAACGGCGTGAAACATGCATAGATACTGTGTGAGAGTCTTGCATCTCGTTCATCTAAATATCTGCGATGCTGCTCGTGGCAACGTAATTTCACTGAGTCTACCTTTTAAATGGGAATGTATATTATCAATATAATATTTTGTATAGGTTTCCTATGGAAGATTGACAGTGTAATTTAAAACAACTGATATTCTCATTCAAGTCAACATTCTCTGATGTGTGGACCTCCAACCATCTTTGTGGTACCATTTGAAAGTTGACATTTAAATCTATCAGCCTAAACATGACACCTACCCTGTATTCAAGAGCATGCTGTGTCTCAACCGATGGCGGGCACAACACAAAGACCTCAGATGATGTAAAATGGGGTCTATGTGGAAATGAAAAAATATTCTGAGTTTATGCGTTTTTGGATAATTGACGATAAAGAAGAAAAAAAATGTATTACATTTTTTGTTGTTGAATTTATCAAATAGTTTGACAACCTTTTTAGTAAGCTTTTTAAATTATATCAAACTCAACAGTTTATCTTTTCCAGTGATGCAGACATGGATGTCTCATGGTATGGCGGAATATGCAAAATGGGTGAACATTGGGCACCTCTATCTCCTGAATGTTTTGGCATTCAGGTCCAAAAAGTCACTTTTGACCAGGGGCAAGAATGGAAAGTTTCGTTCAAATCAAAAGGAGTGCGGTCAAAATGTGATTGAAATCGATAAAAAATAATAATATTGATTCTAGATGAAAAGGGATCAAAGTTAAGGTAGAAGAAATATACATTCTTCCTGCCCACCATTTGGCTATTTTGTCATCCTTTTGAATTGTCTAATCATGTGGAGAAGTGATGGGAGTCGAGGTTATTCTAGAGTAAGTGTCTCATTACTGATATGAGTAGAGTTTTTTAAAGTTTTTTCTCCCATAGGAAATTGATAGGAATGATATCATGCTGTGTGCCCATTACTCTTGCAGAATTGAATGACTGTATGTGGATGACTATGCCATTCATTCAACCCTCCTCATGCCTGTGCTAGAATGCAATGTCATGTGGAATGCACATGTACAGTGAGGGAAAAAAGTATTTGATCCCCTGCTGATTTTGTACGTTTGCCCACTGACAAAGAAATGATCAGTCTATAATTTTAATGGTAGGTTTATTTGAACAGTGAGAGACAGAATAACATCAAAAAATCCAGAGAAACACATGTCAAAAATGTTATAAATTGTTTTGCATTTTAATGAGGGAAATAAGTATTTGACCCCCTCTCAATCAGAAAGATTTCTGGCTCCCAGGTATCTTTTATACAGGTAACGAGCTGAGATTAGGAGCACACTCTTAAAGGGAGTGCTCCTAATCTCAGTTTGTTACCTGTATAAAAGACACCTGTCCACAGAAGCAATCAATTAATCAGATTCCAAACTCTCTACCATGGCCAAGACCAAAGAGCTCTCCAAGGATGTCAGGGACAAGACTTTAGACCTACACAAGGCTGGAATGGGCTACAAGACCATCGCCAAGCAGCTTGGTGAGAAGGTGACAACAGTTGGTGCGATTATTCGCAAAAGGAAGAAACACAAAATAACTGTCAATCTCCCTCGGCCTGGGGCTCCATGCAAGATCTCACCTCGTGGAGTTGCAATGATCATGAGAAAGGTGAGGAATCAGCCCAGAACTACACGGGAGGATCTTGTCAATGATCTCAAGGCAGCTGGGACCATAGTCACCAAGAAAACAATTGATAACACACTACGCCGTGAAGGACTGAAATCCTGCGGCGCCCGCAAGGTCCCCCTGCTCAAGAAAGCACATATACAGGCCCGTCTGAAGTTTGCCAATGAACATCTGAATGATTCAGAGGAGAACTGGGTGAAAGTGTTGTGGTCAGATGAGACCAAAATGGAGCTCTTTGGCATCAACTCAACTCGCCGTGTTTGGAGGAGGAGGAATGCTGCCTATGACCCCAAGAACACCATCCCCACCGTCAAACATGGAGTTGGAAACATTATGCTTTGGGGGTGTTTTTCTGCTAAGGGGACAGGACAACTTCACTGCATCAAAGGGACGATGGACGGGGCCATGTACCGTCAAATCTTGGGTGAGAACCTCCTTCCCTCAGCCAGGGTATTGAAAATGGGTCGTGGATGGGTATTCCAGCATGACAATGACCCAAAACACACGGCCAAGGCAACAAAGGAGTGGCTCAAGAAGAAACACATGAAGGTACTGGAGTGGCCTAGCCAGTCTCCAGACCTTAATCCCATAGAAAATCTGTGGAGGGAGCTGAAGGTTCGAGTTGCCAAACGTCAGCCTCGAAACCTTAATGACTTGGAGAAGATCTGCAAAGAGGAGTGGGACAAAATCCCTCCTGAGTTGTGTGCAAACCTGGTGGCCAACTACAAAAAACGTCTGACCTCTGTGATTGCCAACAAGGGTTTTGCCACCAAGTACTAAGTCATGTTTTGCAGAGGGGTCAAAAACGTATTTCCCTCATTAAAATGCAAATCAATTCATAACATTTTTGTCATGGATTTTTCTGGATTTTTTTGTTGTCTCTCACTGTTCAAATAAACCTACCATTACAATTATAGACTGATCATTTCTTTGTCAGTGGGCAAACGTACAAAATCAGCAAGGGATCAAATACTTTTTTCCCTCAATGTAAGTACTATATTGCTGCACAGGAATCCTTAAATTGGCATTTAGAATTGGTCATATTGAATTAGAATTTACAGATATTTTTATTAATGACAATTGAATGCCTTATGGAGACATATCCTGGTCAGTGAGTTGGCGGTACAATATTTGATTCTAACCACCTGTGTCTTTCTTCCTTTTTGTCCCTACAGATATGCCATACGCCATGTTAAGATAAAAGACAACTGTGTTTAACATGCTTAAGCGGTTGGACAAAATCCGGTTCCGCGGACAGCGGACAGATGTGTTTCTGGATCTGGACGACTCGCCCAACACATCTGACACTGAATGTAGCGAAGAGATTCTGATGAAGCCTCGGCCCTCACTTGAAGTTAAAGACACTGAAGAACTGCAAGACCCTGTGAGTGCCCCTGTAATTGAATATCAGTATTAATATAACCACAGAAATGGCATCTCTTCAGACTCTTTCACTTCACAAATTCTCACTGAAACAAAACAGATATAGTTGTTTCCTAATTTAGTTTGGAATCTTCCAGATCACTTTAAGTCCAGTCACTCGCCATGCCATGGTGCCGCTGCCAGTTTCGTGGGGATTTTGGCCAAAATGTCCCCCTTTTGATACATGGCGTTCATGTTTATTCAACCCCCTTCCTGTTAATGTAGTTCACTCAAGCGAGGGTGGTGAGAAAGACTTAACAACCGCTGTCTACATCACTGCAGGCAGAGCTTAGTCAGACTAGACATGTGCCAAGGCCTACCGCCAACTCAACATCCCTGAGCACATTAGAAGAACAACTATATTTTTCATCTTATTATTTCATTTGTCTGCATATTCTGGTGCATTGATGTTCATATTTCTGTGGCGAGAGGTTGATAAAACTGCTTGATGTTCTTTGAAGATATACTCAGAGGAAATATCTGAATGGATTTGGTTGATCTAATGTTTTCTCCCTTTAAAACAGATCAAATTTATTATGAGTCATTTGATAACATCATCCCACACTGGGCCAAATTGATTGCGTTCTTTATGAAGTGTCCAAAAAAGCTCAAAGTTGTTGACAGATACACAAAGACGTGCAAACTTGGCACTGGTGCAAATGCTCAGCTAGCTGATCTGGTTCCTAAAGTCAAGACCCGACTTGCACATATCGAGTCTATAAGAAAAGACAATTGGAGATGTTGGACCTTTTAGGATCTCTGTATCTCAAACAAACTTTGACACAGAAACCCTATGTGCAGTGGAATTAGGGCTTAAACACAGCCCCTGTAATGTCTAACCACAAACATGTATTGGTACTGGGAAACTGGGCTTCAGCCAGTTCAGTACTGTACAGTGACACATTTGTTTGCGTCTTGGGCTTCTTCTCATGGAAACAGGTCTTTATGTTGTTAATGATTATGAACTAAATAGCTGTTCCAGATGTATTTACACCCATAGCAGGCCTGGCTGTCACTACTTACCACTTTTGATGCACTATAGCTCTTTTATGGGGTACATCTAATTAACATTCAGGTCTAATTTACACAGATGGAATAAATTGATGTACAGTTGTCAGCAAGTAGACCTGGTGAAATGTGTCACTGCTTCTCTGGGTAAATGGCGCAAAGAGGGACAGTGTTAATGTACTTCTATTATTCTCTTCATTTTACAAAGCATACAAGCAGTACTATTGCAATCTCAAAGTAGTCTGTCAACATTCTTCTTGTCAGTCATTGTTGCTAAGTTGTTGTAGTATGCTAGGTAACTTCGGAAAGTATTCAGACCCCTTGACTCTTTCCACATTTTGTTAGGTTACAGCCTTATTCTAAAATTGATTAAATTGTTTTTTTTCCCCCTCATCAATCTACACACAATACCCCATAATGACAAAGCAAAAACAGTTTTTTAGAAATGTTAGCTAATAAATACAAAATTATAATGAAATATGACATTTACATAAGTATTCAGACCCTTTACTCAGTACTTGGGGCGGCAGGTAGCTTAGTGGGTAAGAGCGTTGTGCCAGTAACCGAAAGGTCGCTGGTTCTAATCCCCGAGCCGACTAGGTGAAAAATCTGTCGATGTGCCCTTAAGCAAGGCACTTAACCCTAATTGCTCATGTAAGTCGCTCTGGATAAGAGCGTCTGCTAAATGACTAAAATGTAAATGTAAATGTACTTTGTTGAAGCACCTTTGGCAGCAATTAAGCCTTGAGTCTTCTTGGGTATGCCGCATCAAGCTTGGCACACCTGTATTTGGGGAGATTCTCCCATTCTTCTCTGCAGATCCTCTCAAGTTCTGTCAAGTTGGATGGGGAGCATTGCTGCACAGCTATTTTCAGGTGTCTCCAGAGATGTTCGATTGGGTTCAAGTCCGGGCTCTGGCTGGGATTCAAGGACATTCAGAGACTTGTTCCAAAGTCACTCCTATGTTATCTTGGCTGTGTGCTTAGGGTCGTTGTCCTGTTGGAAGGTGAACCTTCGCCCCAGTCTGAGGTCCTGAGCACTCTGGAGCAGATTTTCATCAAGGATCTCTCTGTACTTTGCTCCGTTCATCTTTGCCTCGATCCTGACTAGTCTCCCAGTCCCTTCCACTGAAAAACATCCCCACAGCATGATGCTGCCACCACCACCATTCTTCACCGTAGGGATGCTGCCAGGTTTCCTCCAGACGTGATGCTTGGCATTCAGGCAAAATAGTTCAATCTTGGTTTCATCAGACCAGAGAATCTTCTTTCTAATGGTCTGAGAGTCTTTAGGTGCCTTTTGGCAAACTCCAAGCGGGCTGTCATGTACCTTTTTACTGAGGAGTGGCTTCCATCTGGCCACTCTACCATAAATGCCTAATTGGTGGAGTGCTGCAGAGATGGTTGCCCTTCTGGAAGGTTCTCCCATCTCCACAGAGGAACTTTTGAGCTCTGTCAGAGTGACCATCGGGTTCTTGGTAACCTCCCTGACCAAGCCCCTTCTCCCCCGATTGCTCAGTTTGGACGGGCGGCCAGCTCTAGGAAGAGTCTTGGTGGTTCCAAACTTTTTCCATTTAAGAATGATGAAGGCCACAGTGTTCTTGGGGTCTGAATACTTATGTAAATAAGGTATTTCTGTTTTTTGTTTTTAATAAATTGCAAAAATGTCTAGAAACCTGTTTTCGCTTTGTCATTATGGGGTATTGTGTGAAGATTGAGGATTTGTATTTATTTAATCCATTTTAGTATAAGGCCATAACGTAACAAAATGTGAAAAGTAAATGGGTCTGTATACTTTCCGAATGCACTGTATATGCAGGCCTACTGTAGGTGAAGTACAGTATGAGAGACCTAGCTTTTAATAATCTTTTTCATGAATAAATGACACAGTACGTTGTAGTACAGTAGCTAACTATAATATCCTTCATGTGCAATGTACTAGCTTTACTCCTCCAGTCAAGGAAGTCACTAAAGAGCACTGATTTCCCTCCTTCTGACACAAGCTGTCACTCCCCCTGCTGAGAGGATGTGAAATGAAATCATCTTTCCCTTTCCCAGCTCTGTTATGTCTGAGTAGTGTAGTACAAGTTGGCACTAGTGGCTATCTCACTGGCTATCTTCTCTCTCTCGCGCTCTTTCTCTCACTCACTCATTCACTCAATCACTCTCACTCACACTCACACCTACACTCACACTCTCTCTCACACTCTCACTCTCTTGCGCACTCTCTCTCACACTCAATCTTTCCTCTTGCGCACTCTCACCATCTCAATCTCCTTTGTTTTTCTCTCTTTACCTCTCTGTTAAAATCTTTGTTCCTCTCTCTGTGTTTTGGGTCACGATGCATATGATACTCGGCATACAGGATTATGCTGCCGTTTTTTGAGCCAGGCTGGATGGTGCAGGGAGAAACTGCTGGGTGAAATGAAGTCTTCTGCAGACAGCTTGCCTCCATTTATGTCTGCTGGTTTGTTTGGGTGTTTCTGTGTTTGCTTTGCAATATCAGAATTCTGAGAGTTTTGAGGTTCTGTGTGCAGGTGTTTTGAACCAGAGCCTGCAGTAGCTCACATCGGCAGCAAGGTTGTCCTTCCTTCCTCACCCCTGCGTTTTCTTGTGTGTTTTCCCACATCCAGGCTGGTCCAGGGACACTTGCTATGGCTGCAGCCATCCAGGACTACCAGAGGACTGAGACAGATGGACTCAATGAGGTGAAAAGCCACCTGGAAATTGCCTTACTGGAAAAGTACTTCCTACGTGAGTACTGCACTGGATACTGCAGCAAAAATTTTCAACCTAGGTGAAAGTTTGTCAAACCTTGCAGAAAGGGATAATATCTTAACACATTTTGTTGTTTGATTGCCAATCTACACAGCAGCTTTGGATATCTGTCTTTCCTGTCCAGGTGTCCACCATCAATAATACTGTTCACCTCTGGTTATTTTCCTGTGTTTGGTCCGGATTGCGTTCTCACCTGCAGCCAACCGCACCACGGTACAAACAGAAATGGACCGAGACCACCCTTTTTGAACTAACAACAGTGCGTTGTTTGGTGCATTCCCAAGTGAGGATAGAGTGTTCACACCAGTCCAAACTGACAAACTAAGGGGGTAAACGCACTAGAGTTAGAAGAAGAAGAAAAACCCAGTTCCAAACAAATTTGGTGTGAAAGCCACCTCAGTTGGTGAACTAATTGGAATTTGTGTACATTGAATTTGTCTCACTTTCGGGACCCTCCTGTCTGCAGAATTACTGGCTCATATAACCCTCTGGCAACGTTAAGTGTTAGCCTCTTATTAGCCTAGCTAGGTCAGTGACCATACATAGTATCTGTGAGTGAGTGACAATCACTACTAAATGGGGACCATATGATTACGTTTGGGCAGCTGTAGTCAACATACTCTGGCATGTATCAATACATTTCACACATTGAGCAGATGAAAGTACAGAAGAGGTGTGTGTGGCCTTCATTTCGCATCAGCCCTTCATCTGGGATGCAGGATGTGTGTGTCAGCAGTATGTGTCTCATTGCAGAGCCCATTGACCTCTGTCATTGGCCACAGTTAAAATAACATCAAATCACGCATCTACAGTAGCTTTGATTGGACTGATCATGTCAACATCATACTTTCATAATCTTAGCTAGCAAGCTAGCAGTCATCATCATGAAACAAGTCGGCAATCTACTGGCAAATCCTTTTCAATCCTTGTCATATGAAGATAAATAATTAAGAGAAATTATAGATAAAACGTTTTGGCCATTGGACATAAACATTACACAACAAGTTTGAAATTGCAAATTCAACAGTGAGTGGTTTGGAAGGAATCACTAGCCTGCTATTCAGTGGAGTGGGTGTGAGGACCAAGTCTGTGTTTAAGGGGCTCTTTTCCAAGCTTAAAAGGATAAACATTCAACATTGGCCATGCTGTCAATCCAGCATGACTTCTGCCACGCTCAAAACAACTGGAAACTCGTAACTGGGAAATCTCAGACTTCAGTGAGTCCAAGACAACTGGGAACTCGGGAAAAAACGAGCTCCGACTGGGAAAATACGTGTTGAAAGGTCATCCAATTCTGAATTTCAAGTCAGGAACTCTGGCCTCTTTCTAGAGCTCCGACCTGAGGATCACTGACGTCATCATGATTCAACCTTTTTCCGAGTTCCCAGTTGTCTTGAAAGCAACGTAAATCCAGAGAATGTCAGGCTTTGATGACAAAGTTTCATGACAGAATTTGCCCATGAAGGACTGCCACGCCACCTTTCTGTTCAAGTGAGCGAAGCAAAACAAGGTGAATCCAAAAATGTATTATATGCTGCTGCATAAATGATGTAATATGCCAGGGAAATATGTATACTGTAGCTAAGAAAGTAATCCTAAGTGTATGTTGTGAAGTAAGCTGTTAGTAGCCCATGTTCCTCACCCTAATAATTGGGTCCCTTTTCCCCTCATAACTTAGCCTACTGTTCTGACTTAGTGGTACACATTTAGCCTATAGTCTGTTTTAGAGAAATGTAATCATCAAATATTGTAAGAGCTTTCATTGTCTGCTTATATGCCCCCTTTATTTATCCTACGGTTCTGACTTGGTGAACAGGGAGAATACTGCAAGAATGGCCCATGTTCTGTAGCTGTACATTTCAAAAGTGCTGAACAAATAGTTATATTGATTACATCCGTCCTAGCTCGCTCATTAATGTCTTAATCGAAATTACGGATTGTCTCTTATCCGCTCGTTTTCCCCTTATGCCATAGTTTTTATATCTCAATTGTCAGTAGAAACCACATTTGTTTAAGCAAGTCAGCCATATCAGCTATGTTTTTTTTAAAGGCAGTGAATGAGGCTGAATGAACTGTTTCACTGCCAGTCAAGGCTCTGCTGATAGCCAGGTGTAGCAACCAGTGGTAAGGTGTTGGGACTGCTATTGGGACTCTGCTGTTGGGACAGCTTTATGTAGGCCTTAACAGTTTGTGGGCACAGTTTGTCACCGTTATAGTGCAATTAATGTATTGTTTAGTGTAGTGTAGTGGCTTTGCTGGCAATGTTTATTTATTTTAGCCCCACCAATATTTACATGCTAAAATCGCCACTGGCCGGGAGAATGTTTATCATGAGCCTTCAGGGAGCTGGTAAGTTATTGATTAAATGATCAGCTTTGTCCTTTAATTCTGCTTTGATGAGTCAGTAAGACCTGCAGCTCAGAGACAAGTTCAGGATTGGTGCTGTTGTTTTGCACTGTTTTGGCAAACCTTGCCTATTAAAGTGATCCAGACTTTAATTTCAATTAGTGTGTTTGCAGGTTCAAGAGATTAGCCCTATGCTGATCAGAGAATGGTTAAACACACACACATGCACACACACACACTACAGTAAACGCAATCGCTACCAGGAATTACCAGTTATATTTACACACACCGACTGCAGTCATGTGTTTAATACACATGCACAGCACACACTGCATTGCTGATCAATTGAGGCCAATCTGCCCCGCGATCAATACATCTGTCTAACAGACAGTCCATGTTGTGATATCATCAGCCTCTACAACTGCACAGACAAAGGCATTACCACCCATTTGAGTTGAATACAATTGACAGATTTAATAGTGCTGTAAGGTTGACCATTTCCCCTAAATAGCTTGGATTTCACACTCGCAATCTATCATTTCACACAACCTGCAACAGGAAGAGCCTCACAGAGGGCCAGGAATGTGTATTTATATCCCTCCTTGCTCTCTTGATGTGTAAATCCTAGAGGCATCCCTTTTACCCCCTGACCACCTGCACTGACTCTTCTGCACCTTAGCGCAACACACACACACACACACACACACACACACACACACACACACACACACACACACACACACACGACAACTGCCGCTACCAGACTCGTATTTACTATTGCTAATAATACTCAATTGAAACAATTGCCACCAAATCCCCCTTCCCTGATACATGTGTATTGTACTATAAATTGTGCCTTCCTGTATTATACTTATGCTAAAATGTTTATTATATTCTACTGAGCCATTTACTTTATGTTTGTATTCATATCTTTTATATTTCTTACTGTTTTTGCATTGTCGAGAAGGAACCTGCAAGTAAGCATTTTTTGGGATGCTGTATACCATGTGTATCCTGTACATATGACTAATACAACTTGAAACACTTCACAAGATTCTAAATAATCACTGTGCCAGTAAATCAAATATATGGTTGTTAATAATTGATGTTACAGAAGCCTCTCTCCACTCAGAAGAAAGGCAGGCATGTATTGAAGGACCATTGGGTGTCTCTGGTCTGATTCACTGGTACAGAGACTGAAGGATAAGAGGTCACACACAGTTAATTTTACAGTAGTACTTATGGGATCTTCAGAAACATTCAGTATGGCCTCTCCCTTGCTCTTGGCAACTATGAATCTATGCTGGCTAGAAACCACAATGCATTTTTATATTCTCCAATTCCAACCTCGTCTGTTGACACGCCTGGGCGTGTGTAAGCAGGGCTACACTTTCAACGACAATAGCGGCATAGAATGTTGTAGTTATGTTAGATGAGGTGGTAGTAGTATAAGATGTATTTTAATTGGCGTTATTTATGCATATGTTCTTAAACACTGTTAGTAAAGTAGTCCAGGTTCTGTTGCACTTTTGATGTAACAGCTTGCCCACAGAGATATGGATATGTTTCTACGACAGCAAGTGTTTTCATTGTCCAATAGGGCCATATCTAAAATATATTTAACTTTCACTTGAGCTAAAGGTTGGTAGGTGCTAAAGAGGTTATACCTCCCAGGTTCCCCGTATTTGCGGGCCAGCTTCTATCATTAGAGATATCAGGGGATGTGGGTGTGGTGCCAAAATGAGGCAGAAGCAGTTTTGGATTGTTTCCAGTTTACTCTGCTAGTCTCTGGCTCCAGGCCAAAACAAGGGCAAGTCACATGAGTCCACATCCTCCTGTTTGACATTGTGAAATGCCTGGGAGAGGTTGCATAGCAATACCTCAGGAATCTCCAGGCTAGCCTGAAGATGTCATTCCACTCGCTGTTTTCCTTGTTGTGAAGCCTGGCACAGGCCCCTCGGGTTTCTCAGGGAAAGTATTAGTGTGAAGAGATGCTGCATGTCCTGGATGGCAGTAGTCCTTTATCTCCCTTTTTTTAAAATAGTAGAATACCTCTGTTTACCCTGGCACTCCTTTCCCTAGCCTGGCAACATATCCATTAGCTAAGTGTTAGCCAGTGATAAAGATACAGCACTTCCCTTACCACAGATGTCCCATGAGACTGACGCTGAAATGTTTACTTAAATATGATAAAAGACGAGAGCGACCTCAACAGTGTGTTGGAGACGCTAACATAAATTGTTGTCTTGTGTTGGCAGCTAGCCAAAACAAGGCACTGTGGGAAAGAAGAAGCCAGAAAGTCAGAGAGATAGAAGCTGGTCCTCAAATACGGGGAATCTGGGAGGTTCAACTGCTCTCTGTGACTGCCGATAACTTCAGAACAAAGTAGATATAATACAAATACAAAGTTACCAATGTCTTTGCAATTGATACAAACCAGCGACGTATATAAAAAGATGCTTCAAATTAAAACTGAGATGACTGCATTAAAATACAGTAGGCCTATTTCAATCATATTGAAATACATTTCATGTTCAATCAAGTTCTATGTTGCTACTTGTAGGCTACTGTCTGTAATTTGTCTCAATATATGTCATGATGTGTAGCCTAACGTGTGCAATGATTAGCAAAATCTTGATTTAGTGCATTATTACAGGGTAAGCAATAGAATAAGCCGCCTCAATATTTGCAGCCTTAGGTGATAGACATTATCTAGGAGCTGATCCGTCGTCAGTATTGTGGAATAATTATAATGTTAAGGTAAGATTTGAATGGAGAAATCTGATCCGAGAGCAGTGTTGCCTTTCCTGCAATCCTCCGTATTGACACATGCCTCAACGACGCATTTAGCGAACGTTCTCTCTGGGTGGTATTTTGGGAAATTTATGTTACATCTTCGGCCGTTTGTAGGAAAGATGCATCGTTAAAACACTCTCAGAAGCCTAAATTCCATCGCTATCGGGAAACCGGGCCCTGGACAGTTGAAATGAACATAGTTGATATCTTGTCTATCTCCCTCATATTGCGTTAGCCTATCCCATTCAAATCATATCAAGTCATTCTTTCTCTTGGGGATTAAGGAAGGACAATGAGGAAGTGTCTTCTTGAGATCTTTTCTATATCTGTTATTCTGTGTCATGGGGGGAACATCCCTTGTGAAAAAGAAATGTTTCTCTCTTTTCTAAGGTCTTAGTTTAATTACAGTGATTAAGTAGGTTGAAGTGTTCTCTGACAGAACTCTGTGCTACATTCATTTTTAATTACCTAAAACAAGTGCTAAACGAGACAAGCTTTACGGGTCCTAATTCATCTTCCTTTTCCCCGCTCTCTGCTCGGGCAAATAAAAGCTCAATGGTTTGGGGACTGTTAAGGCAGTTGTGGGCAAAAATATCTGTTCCCATGGAACAAGGGTAGGCAACCCTGGTCCTGGAGTGCAGCAGATCATTATTTTAGTTCCAACCAGGCACCGCATCTGATTCTACCAATCACCTTATCAAATGTGCTAATTAGGCAATATCAGTGACTGGTTAAAGACTTACCAGTTTGTCCAGGTGCCTGTGACAGTGTTTCTCTAGGAGCAGGGTAACTGTGTTAGAAATATGTATTGGCTGAGACAAATGTATAGGCTTTTATTGCTTTTATTTTTTTCAGAGGAGGAGTTGAGGAAACTTAGAGAAGAAACCAACATAGACACATTGAAACAGGAGTTGGAGAAAGAGAGATCGAAGAGGCTGGACTTGGAACAGAAACTGAACTTGGAAGTTCTCAAAATGAGGTAAGGGGCATGTGCGCACATGCTCCACTGCTGACGTCCTTGTGTTAGTGTCTGTGTGTGTGTCAGTTATATTTGTCAGTCCCTGTTGAAAATGGAGCCTCTCCCTGGAGTTGGGAGTGGGAATTTCTCATGATGCAGAGCCAGGCTGCCAATAAGCAGTCTTTATTTTTTATTTTTTTTATTTCACCTTTATTTAACCAGGTAAGCCAGTTGAGAACAAGTTCTCATTTACAACTGCGACCAGGCCAAGATAAAGCAAAGCAGTGCGATAAAAACAACAACACAGAGTTACATATGGGGTAAACAAAACATAAAGTCAAAAATACAACAGAAAATATATATACAGTGTGTGCGAATGTAGTAAGTTATGTAAAGCAATAAATATACCATAGTATTACCACTGGAATGATAGATGTGCAAAAGATGATGTGCAAATAGAGATACTGAGGTGCAAATTAGGAAAATAAATAACAATATGGGGGATGAGGTAGTTGGGTGGGCTAATTTCAGAATGGCTGTGTATAGGTGCAGTGATCGGTAAGCTGCTCTGACAACTGATGCTTAAAGTTAATGAGGGAGATAAGAGTCTCCAGCTTCAGAGATTTTTGCAGTTCGTTCCAGTCATTGGCAGCAGAGAACTAGAAGAAATGGCGGCCAAAGGAGGTGTTGGCTTTGGGGATGACCAGTGAGATATACCTGCTGGAGCGCAGACTACGGGTGGGTGTTGCTATGGTGACCAGTGAGCTAAGATAAGATGGGCATTTGCCTAGCAGTGATTTTTAGATGACCTGTAGCCAGTGAGTTTGGCGACGAATATGTAGTGAGGGCCAGCCAACAAGAGCGTACAGGTCACAATGGTGAGTAGTATATGGGGCTTTGGTGACAAAATGGATGGCACTGTGATAGACTACATTCAATTTGCTGAGTAGAGTGTTGGAGGCTATTTTCTAAATTACATCGCCGAAGTCAAGGATCGGTAGGATAGTCAGTTTTACGAGGGCATGTTTGGCAGCATGAGTGAAGGAGGCTTTGTTGCGAAATAGGAAGCTGATTCTATATCTAACTTTTGATTGGAGATGCTTAATGTGAGTCTGGAAGGAGAGTTTACAGTCTAACCAGACACCTAGGTATTTGTAGTTGTCCACATACTCTAGGTCAGACCCGCCGAGAGTAGTGATTCTAGTCGGGTGGGCGGGTGCAAGCAGCGTTCGGTTGAAGAGCATGCATTTAGTTTTACTAGTGTTTAAGAGCAGTTCGAGGCTATGGAAGGAGTGTTGTATGGCGTTGAAGCTCGTTTGGAGGTTTGTTAACACAGTGTCCAATGAAGGGCCAGATGTATACAAAATGGTGTCGTCCGCATATAGGTGGATCCTAGTGTCACCAGCAGCAAGAGCGACATCATTGATGTACACAGAGAATTGAACCCTGTGGCACCCCCATAGAGACTGCCAGAGGTCCAGACAACAGGCCCTCCGATTTGACACATTGAACTCTATCTGAGAAGTAGTTGGTGAACCAGGCGAGGCAGTCATTTGAGAAACCAAGGCTATTTAGTCTGGCAATAAGAATGCGGTGGTTGACAGAGTCGAAAGCCTTGGCCAGGTTGATGAAGGCGGCTGCGCAGTACTGTCTTTTATCGATCGCGGTTATAATATCGTTTAGGACCTTGAGCGTGGCTGAGGTGCTCCCATGACCAGCTCGGAAACCGGATTGCATAGCGGAGAAGGTATGGTGGGATTCGAAATGGTCGGTGATCTGTTTGTTAACTTGGCTTTCAAATACTTTCAAAGGGCAGGGCAGGATGGATATAGGTCTGTAACAGTTTGGATCTAGAGTGTCACCCCCTTTGAAGAGGGGGATGACCGCGGCAGCTTTCCAATCTCTGGGGATCTCAGACATTACGAAAGAGAGGTTGAACAGGCTAGTAATAGGGGTTGCGACAATTTCGGCAGCTGATTTTAGAAAGTAAGAGTCCAGATTGTCTAGCCCAGCTGATTTGTAGGGGTCCAGATGGGCAAGTTGCAGCGGAGGGTGCAGAGCTGGTGGCCTGGGTAGTGGTAGCCAGGTGAAAAGCATGGCCAGCCGTAGCAAAATGCTTGTTGAAATTCTCGATTATTGTAGATTTATCGGTGGTGACAGTGTTTCCTAGCCTCAGTGCAGTGGGCAGTTGGGAGGAGGTGCTCTTATTCTCCATGGACTTTACAGTGTCCCAAAACCTTTTGGAGTTAGTGCTACAGGATGCAAATTTCTGTTTTGAAAAAGCTAGCCTTTGCTTTCCTAACTGATTGTGTTTATTGGTTCCTGACTTCCCTGGAAAGTTGCATATCGCAGGGGCTGTTCGAGGCTAATACGCCACAGGATTTGGCCTCCCGAGTGGCGCAGTGGTCTAAGGCACTGCATCGCAGTGCTAGCTGTGCCACTAGAGATCCTGGTTCGAATCCAGGCTCTGTCGTAGCCGGCCGCGACCGGGAGACCCATGGGGCGGCGCACAATTGGCCCAGCGTCGTTCAGGGTAGGGGAGGGAATGGCCGGCAGGGATGTAGCTCAGTTGGTAGAGCATGGCGTTTGCAAAAATAAAAAAATAATGTATGCACTCACTAACTGTAAGTCGCTCTGGATAAGAGCATCTGCTAAATGACTAAAATGTAAATGTAAAGTGATGTTTTTGTACTAATCAAGGGCAGTCAAGTCTGAGGAGAACCAGGGGCTATATCTGTTCTTAGTTCTGAATTTTTTGAATGGGGCATGCTTATTTAAGATTGAGAGGAAAGCACTTTTAAAGAACAACCAGGCATCCTCTACTGACGGAATGAGGTCAATATCCATCCAGAATACCCGGGCCAAGTCTATTAGAAAGGCCTGCTCGCTAAAGTGTTTTAGGGAGCGTTTGATAGTGATGAGGGGTGGTCGTTTGACCGTGGACCCATTACGGACGCAGGCAATAAGGCAATGATCGCTGAGATCCTGGTTGAAGACAGCGGAGGTGTATTTAGAGGGTAAATTTGTCAGGATGATATCTATGAGGGTGCCCATGTTTACAGATTTAGGGTTGTACCTGGTAGGTTCGTTGATAATTTGTGTGAGATTGAGGGCATCTAGTTTAGATTGTAGGTTGGCCGGGGTATTAAGCATATCCCAGTTTAGGTCACCAAGCAGTACGAGCTCTGAGGATAGATGGGAGGCAATCAGTTCACATATGGTGTCCAGGGCACAGCTCGGGTGAGAGACTTATTTATGGAAAGGTGGATTTTTAGAAGTAGAAGCTCAAATAGTTTGGGCACAGACCTGGATAATATGATGGAGCTCTGCAGGCTATCTCTACAGTAGATTGCAACCCCACCCCCTTTGGCAGTTCTATCAAGACGGAAAATGTTGTAGTTGGGGATGGACATTTCAGAATTTTTGGTGGCCTTCCTAAGCCAGGATTCAGACACTGCTAGGGTTGGTGGAGTGTGCTAACGCAGTGAATAACTCAAACTTAGGGAGGAGGCTTCTGATATTAACGTGCAAGAAACCAAGGCTTTTACGGTTACAGAAGTCAACAAATGATAACGCCTGGGGAGTAGGAGTGATACTGGGGGCTACAGGGCCTGGGTTAACCTATATATCAACAGAGGAACAGAGGAGGAGTAGAATAAGGATACAGCTAAAGGCTTTAAGAACTGGTCTTCTAGTGCGTTGGGTACAGAGAAAAAAATGGGGCAGATTTCCAGGCGTTGTAGAATAGATTCAGGGCATTATGTACAGACAAGGATATGGAAGGATATGAGTACAGTGGAGGTAAACCTAAGCGTTGGGTAACAATGAAAGAGATACTGGAGGCACCGATTGAGTCGGTCTCCACGTGTATGAGGGATGGGACAAAGGAGCTATCTAAGGCAGGTTGAGCTGGACTGGGGGCTCTACAGTGAAAATAGTACAATAAGAAATAACCAAAACAGCAATAAGCAAGGCATATTGACATGGGAGAGAGGTATAAAGCAATCACAGGTGTTATTCGAGAGAGCGAAGACAACAGCTGGTAATGGCAACAAAGTTGCGGTACCGTATAAAGGAACAGTCCAGCAGGCATCAGCTGTATAGCTGAGTTATCATAAGGTCCGGTGAACAGCAATAGGAGAGTTCGGAGGTAGTTCGGGGGCTGCTACAGCACTGGCGAACAAGAGGCACGGCTTGCGTGTGCTAGCGGGCCGGGGCTAGCAGATGGATCTTCGTGGTCGACGTCGTAACGGGAAGCCTGTTGAAACCACATCAGACGATTTCGTCGGCAGACCAGTCGTGTTGGATCGGCGGGGCTCCGTGTCAACACTAGGAGGTCCAGTCCGGTTGACAAAGAGGTACATAGCCGCCGGGAGATGGGCCTGGCTCGAGGCTAGCTCAAGGCTAACTGGTGCTTGCTAAGGGGCAATGGTAATTAGCCAACGACAACAGCCATTCGGTTGCAGCTAGATAGTTGCGATGATCTGGCGCTAGGGTCCAGTGATTCCGTCAGAAAATCCGATATGCTCGGGTCGATAGCACGCTGTGCAGACTGGCCGACAAATTGTCCAGGCTAGATCTAGTGCTGGCTGGTGGGTAGTGCAGTACACGGACAATGGTGAAGACGCTAACGGTGGCTAATAGCACGTAGCTAGCCATTCGGTTGCAGCTAGACTTTAAGGTTCTTGATAAAAGTTTTAAAGAAATAATAGAATCCTTTCCACGTTGGGTGAGGTGGGTTGTAGGAAAGTATATTTAGTTAAAAGAATGAAAAGAAAAATTGAGAAATACATACAAAATTGACAAAAAACAAAAAACTGGCTATTTACACAAGGATACTACAGAAAACACGACCGCACTGCTACGCCATCTTGGTATACTCTCATGCACATAGTGACACACTCCCTCACTGCCATAGCCTTTCTAACACTAAACTTTGCTCTGGAAGAACCGGACCCAAAGGTCCCTTATGAGATATGCCTAACTCATTCAGTATAAATCACATTTGTGTCTGATAAGTGACAACAATAGTCCCCCCCCCCCCCCCCCCCCAATCATTTTACTTTCACTTGTCTGACACAATTATGTCTCAATAAGTGAATGTGTTTTTTTGAAGCCATGACTAATGCTCTACCTACCACTAATGCTTTTTTCTCCTGTTCCTAGACCGGAAGATACCCCACCACAGCTACCCAGAGAAACACCTCCACCTCCCACTGCCAACGGTACAGGAAAGCCAGAAACAGATATTCCACAATAGATAGCTAAAGATACGCACCATGACAGACACGCTAATTCCCACATTTTTTTTGAATATCTGTCATTGCAGACTTGACACTCACCAGATTTCAGCTCCATAACACGCCATCTCTCACCATTCAAATGACCTGTCTCATAAGGTTTCAGAATGGAAATTAGGCATTGGAGATGAGTTGAAAGAGTGACTCATCTCGTCTGCCTGTATTTTTGGCTCTTTGAATCTCAGGGCTCGGCATCTCTGTGTGGGACTTAGAAAAGCACATAACTTCGCCTCTAAGCCCCTGTGCTCTCTACCCATCAAAAACCAATCTCTCTTTTTCCCGTGTGTGTGTGTGCAAAGCCTAGTATAAGTAGCAGGAAGTGTGTGTAAGTGGGACCGCTCCAGTGAAGGCGTGGCGACAGGAGGAAGAGAGATTAATTGCATCCCTCTCCTTCTCTGTAGGGAATGTCACACATTCATAGGTGGATGAATGCAGCTGTGGAACATTGCCTCTTATGGTGGAACATTGCCTTTGTACTCCCCTGTGACCATGCGAAAATCTTGATTTGATCTCACACCAGGTTTCTTCATTCAATTCAGTCAGCCTTGTTTTCATATAAGGGTTTCTTTGTACTGCGAGTGGCTGCTTGAACCCCTCAAATAGATATTGTCCTTCCCCCACAAAAATCTGTAGTAACATGATTGGCGTTCCATTGTTTTAGTTTTAGAGTCCAGACACTGTATTAGGATAGTGACATTTTTGGGGGAATCTGTACTCCAGCACTTTGGATTTGAAATGATACAATCACTGTGAGTTTAAAGTGCAGACAGTTAGCTTGAGGGTATTTTCATCGATATCAGTTGAACCGTTTAAAAATTACAG
Source organism: Coregonus lavaretus (assembly GCF_964263955.1). Lineage (NCBI taxonomy): Eukaryota > Metazoa > Chordata > Actinopteri > Salmoniformes > Salmonidae > Coregonus > Coregonus lavaretus. Next base: position 46,021,676 of record NC_139996.1, on the reverse strand, counting down.
CACTTTGGGTACATAGTCCCACAATTTTAGGGGACCAAAAGTATTGGGACAAATTAACTTATATGTGTATTAAAGTAGTAAAAAGTCAAGTATTTGGTCCCGTATTCATAGCATGCAATGACTACATCAAGCTTGTGACAATACAAATTTGTTGGACGCATTTGCTGTTTGTTTTGGTTGTGTTTCAGATTATTTTGTGACCAATAGAAATTAATCGTAAATTAATTGTATTTTATTGTAAATAAGAATATAATATGAATTGAATAACTTTAGAGCTGTAACGATTTGACACTTTAACTTCGGTAAAAGGCAAAAACAAACGCATACTAGTAGGATAGTAGTAGTCATCGCTCCTGCTCGAGTCTACATATTCTGGGTGATGAAATACGTGCAACGTCATCTCACTGGCTTCGTCTCTGTGCCGAGCTCTCATTGGCTATTGCTAATCACCGTTCTCAAAAATTGTTGTTACACATCTCACACTACAAGAGCATTGCAGATTTTGTGCCGATAAAATCAAACATGTTTGAAAATATCGGGACGTCTGGGACGGCTCAAAGACGGGATCTGTAGCCCTCAGATTGCGTCTCTGACCTGTTCACATTAAACAAGCGCCGAGTAGGCAACGACGTCGGGATTTTGTCTCCGTTTTCAAAAACTTGTGGGACAGCAAAATCGGGGCCAAAATCATGTAGTGTACGGCTGGCTTTAGTCATCGCATCCCACAGTCTGTTGAATTTGATATCGTCTTATGTTAAGTGTGTCTGTCCACGAGAGATTAGGTATTTGCAGATTTAAGAATTCAGTCTATGTGGCCTTATGCTTGACCCCAGACATAAACACCTTTAAAGCAGGGATCAGCAACAAGATTCAGCCGTGGTTCGATTTTGTCTTGAGCTGATGGTCAGGTGGCCGGAACATACTGTAATTACAAATAATTTGTAAGACTGCAAATTGACCGCAAGATGCTTAGACAGATACAATATGTGACTGACCGGCTCGATTCGGTCCTATGTAGCAACATTTGAAATTGTGTTTTTTACATTGGATAAAAGTAGAGACTCAGAGCTAGAAAATGGTATATCATACACTGCAGTTGAGGAACAATGGGAAAGTAATTCTGCTTAGAAAGTTGATAAACTTGAATGCCCTTGAATGTTTTAGTACACCTACTGGAGAGCTCTTCTTTGTCTACACCCATTCAGCATTGTTCACACCCTCGTAAGCCTTAGCCCCACCCATCTCTTTAAGGATTCATATGTGAGGTCATGTGCTAAACAGAGTAAGATAGTGTAGTAAACAACCAAAGATTTCAAGACTAAAAGTAGTGATAGTAGTAGCAAAAATACACTTTATTTAGTCCAAAATATGACCGTAATCACCCCTGGCTAACTTGATGGGTCATTTAATCATCTGGCGAAGTGGAGTGTTTTGTTTAGCTAGCTAGCTAACAATGAACCTAATGGTGCTTTCAAGACAACTGGGAACTTGGAGAAATACGAGGTCAAATCATGACGTCAGTGATCTTCAGGTCGGAAAGTTGGGGCTCTAGAAAAAGGCCAGAGGTCCTGAGTTGGAAATACGATTTGGATGACCGTTCAAAAAGATTTTTCACAGACAGAGCTTGTTTTTTTCATTGTTCTCAGTTGTCTTTAACATGCTGAAGTCGGAAGTCTGAGATTTCTGAGTTCCCAGTTCCCAGTTGTTTTGAATGTGGCAATAATCCCAACCCATATACTACTAGAAATACAAACTGATTGTCATAGCTAGCCACCATGCATGAATCTGCAGGTAGCAAAAGCTAACCAACTAGGTTCAATGTTAGCTAGCTAGCTAACATTAGGCTATAACTAGCAATGCAAATGGCTTTTGAAATACACATAATACTAATACAACACAGATCATACACGTAACATTAGCTAGCAAGCCAGCCAGCCTGATCACCGACGACAATGAGACAGCCTATAGGGAGGAGGTCAGTAACCTGGCAGTGTGGTGCCAGGACAACAACATCAGCAAGACAAAGGAGCTGATCGGGGACTACAGGAAACAGAGGGCCGAGCACACCCCCATCCACATCGACAGGGCTGTAGCGGAGTGGGTCAAGTTCCTCGGTGTCCACATCACTAAGGAATTATCATGGTCCACACACACCAAGACAGTCATGAATAATGCACGACAATGCCTCTTCCTGCTCAGGAGGCTGAAAAGATTTGGCATTGGCCCTCAGATCCTCAAAAAGTTATACAGCTGCACCATTGAGAGCATCTTGACTGGCTGCATCACCGCTTGGTATGGCAACTGCTTGGCATCCGACCGCAAGGCGCTACTGAGGGAAGTGCGTATGGCCCAGTACATCACTGGGGCCAAGCTTCCTGCTATCCAGGACCTCTATACCAGGCGGTGTCAAAGGAAGGCCCTAAAAATTGTCAAAGTCTCCAGCCACCTGTCATAGACTGTTTCTTCTGCTACCGCAGGACAAGCGGTAACAATGCACCAAGTCTGGAACCCACAGGACCCTGAACAGCTTCAACCCCCGAGCCATAAGACTGCTAAATAGTTAGTCCGGGTAGCTATTGGTTAACTATCTGCATTGACCTTTCTTTACTCATCACATACGCTGCTGCTACTGTTTTATTATCTATCCTGTTTCCTAAACACTTTATCCCTACCTATATTTACATATCTACCTCAATTACCTTGTACCCCATGTACATCGACTTGGTACTGGTACCCCCTGTATCACAGGAGGTTGGTGGCACCTTAATTGGTGAGAACGGGCTGGAGCAGGAGCGGAATCAGTGGAATGGTATCAAATACATCAAAAATGGTTTCCAGGTGTTTGATGCCATTCAATTTGCTCCATTCAGGCCATTATTATAAGCTGTTCTCCCCTCAGCAGCCTCCAGTGCCGTTAATGTTACTCATTGTGTATTTATTCCTCGTGTTATTTTTCTATTATTTCCCTTTTTTTCTCTCTGCATTTTTGGGAAGGACCCGTAAGTAAGCATTTCACTGTCAGTCTACACCTGTTGTTTACGAAGCATGTGACAAATACTATTAGATTTGAACCACCCACCACCACATAGTCTCGGGACTCCCAGAATCTATGCTGGAACATTGTTAACATTATGGGAGGCAACCCATCTGCCTTGGGAGACTAACCACCACATTACTCGTCCGCTCAGCCACATTCCATACTAAGCGAGGATGGGGTACAGATTTGAATGGTACTCGTGAGGTGTTTTGGGGAATAACCAGAGTTGTCTATTTTAATTGGGTGTGATGTCAGGCTGCTATTATTTTTAGTGAGGTGTCTCGTAGAGAGCTGTTAGTCAATTCGTTCCAGAGACGTGCTGTAGTGACAATACAGTATGAGGGAAAGGGAGATTAGAGAAACTGCTAAATAAATACAAGGTGTTTGGATACACTGTAGTCCAGATGAAGAAATACAGGTGCTAACGTAGGCCTAACAAAAAGCATACATAGTGTTGTATTCACATAATTTCATACTGCTACAAGCATAAGTCGTGTAACATTGATTTGAATACTGGTCAAATGTATTTCCATTTCATGCCAAACAACAGGGTTATTTCATACAGTATAAGCAGTGGTCACCAATACTAGTCCTGGAAAGCAACAAGGTGTGCAGGCTGTTGTTCCAAGCCAGATCTAACCGACCTGATTCAACAAAACAAGATCTAACAATATCCCATCTGTTCCTCTGCCCCTGCAGACAAGCAGAAGGAGACCATGTACTCGTGGCTGCAGGCTTGGCTGTACAACAGGTTTGGAGCGTACATCGGGGACTTCCGTTTCCAGCCGGAGGAGAACACAGTGGAGCCAGAGGAGCCGCTAAGCGCTAAGAGGTGAGAACTACCACAATTTCTTACCCATTGAGAACATTTGTAGGGATAGTTTTGTGGAATTACCCTTACCTTGAGTTCTACCTAAAGGCCCATAATGACAGAATCTACAATAATCCATTGTTTACTTCTGCCACAGCCAGGAGCTAGCATAATAGGCATCGTCCAAATTCATGAATGTAAACCGGTGGACCAATGTTAGCAAAGCGTCACAATGGGCCTTCAGCTAGGGTTGCAAAGATACTGGTAATGTACCAAAGTTACCAGAATCTTCAGTATTTTTGGTAATTAACCGAAAATCTATGGCAATCTATCGTAACTTTGGTAAGTTATACTTGAATAACTTTTTTAAAAATCTATTCATATAGTATTCATTGTCCATGAGTTTCTAGTAGATAAACCACAGGAGTATCTAATCAACAATGGCATTATTTTCAATTAACTCTGCAAATCTTCCAACTATTGACTTTTCTTCACAACTGCCACCAGTCTGACAACAAAACATTGACAACAAAACATATTGACATAGTAAAATAAATTAAATGTATAATTTTTTTATTTAAGAGATATTTCATGCTGGAACCCTCATATTTGATACACACACACACACACACCACATGTTAATGTTTTTAAATGTATGTAAATTGTAAAGTATTTTGTCTCTAATGTCTTTTTCGTTATGTGTCGGACCCCAGTAAGACTAGCTGTCACAATTGCCGTCGGCTAATGGGGATCCTAATTAATCAAGTCAAATATTTAACACCAATGGTATTCACTAAGTTGGTTTATATTTAGGATAATGTTTTACAGCTTTGTCATTATATTTTTTATTTTTAAATCATCTTATTTAAATTTGCAATATATAACTTTTTGGGCGACCTGACCAAATTCACATAGAAATGTGAGTTATAAATCTTTCATTCTCATTGAAAGCAAATCTAAGAAGCGTTAGATATGTTCTATGTGGCTATTTCTATGCTTGCCGTTCTTAAATTTTGTTTTTGCGTCTTTTACTTTCAGTTTTGTACACCAGCTTCAAACAGCTGAAAATACAATATTTTTGGTTATTGAAAATATATTTTACAGTGGTTTAGATGGTACAATGATTCTCTACACTATGCATTGCTTGTTTTGTCACAAACTGAAATTAGGCGAACTATTAGAATTTTAGCAAACAGGAAATGGCTAAGCGATTTCTGCATATTGCACCTTTAATTATTTAATATTTTAAATGTGATAAGGCCACACAGATGGCCAGAGATGATTAGACACCTGTGATAATCTGAAATACCCAAAAGGGCCACTAGATGTCTTGTGATAGATTACATAAAATCCTTGAAAGATACCAACATTCTGGTAGTGTAATGGTAAATGTTGGTAAGGGTAATTCCACCCAAATATGGATTTTGCCTGAATTATCCCTTTAAGATTCTGATTTCAACATTTGCTCTGACATTGCTCCCCTCGGCTTCTCCCCTTTCGTTTCGATCAGAATGGCGGACCAGCCAGCCACTGTAGTCATCAGGTTAACCAGCTCAGAAGACCCTGAGTACATGCTGCTTAGAAAAGGGTCATAAAACTGATGGCTTTGAAATGGGCCTAGAGTCTGTCAGCATGCTATTTATCAGCACCCACCATAAAGTAGCCATCCTCATGACTTCACCCTGATGTCTGATTGGCCTGTTATTATAACTCACAGCCAATCCCAGGGTTTTCAGCACAGTGGAGGTTGTTACCATGTTGTTGTGGAAGTGGGAGGATTGTCTGACCCCTGGTGGCAGGTTGAGTGCACTGCAGCAGGCTGTTGTCATTCTATGCTAGTTAAAACCGATTTAGGATCAGTTCTTCCAGCTCCAATCCAAACAGTGACCTTTTATAGTTGCCCTGGATCAGTCCTCTCCTGAATAACACAGAGTGGAGTCATGGGTACTCTGACTCAAACTGTGTCATGAAACTCAATCCAAGTACAATAGACGGAAGGGGGAGAGAAAGAGGGGAGGAGAGGAAGAGAAGAAGAGAACGCTCAGTGTTAACAATGCCAGTATAGTCAGTATAGTCAGTAGTCTGACTCTTAACTGTGTCCTGTAACTTTATCCAAGTACATAAGAGGGTGGAGAGTGAGAGAGCAGAAGAGGGAGGGGAAGAGAAGGAAGGAGCATTCGCTGCACCCTGCCAGTTGAAATGACCTTGATGTTAGTTTTGGAGGCAGACAAAAAGGCTTTGGCAGTGATTCTTCCAGGCAACACATACTTTCTCATGAAGGATAGCTAAATGCAATGAAATCATTTGACTCTCCCTCCACCAAAACCTACATAGCACTGTTTGTGCTTTTGCTTGTTCCTTACATAATTTGGTTTATGCTTTTGTCATGCTGAGTTCTAATTTAATAAAACTACCCTTCTCTTGACAGATTGACTGAAAACATGAGAAGACTCAGTAAGTGTTGTAAATTTAGGGAACAAGATGTACCGATCACACTCAATGTCAGCCGTATCTTGATGAATATCATGTTCTGAATCTATGAATATTCCAATGACAGATGTTTGTTATAGTAAATTATGTATACATGATTGATGCATCAGCATTTGTGTCTTGATAGTGCTTTTTTAATGTTTAATACTTTCTACTTGTCTGTAGAGCGAGGTGCCAAACCTGTCACAAACTTCAAGAGGAACCTTTTTGCCTTATCCAGCTGGCAATCAGTGTACACGTCAGCCTTCGCCTTCATTGTGAGTACACACACACATTTTACATTACATTTTAGTCATTTAGCAGACGCTCTTATCCAGAGCGACTTACAGGTAGTGAGTGCATATATTATTTTATTTTTTTATTTTATACTGGCCCCCCGTGGGAATCGAACACACAACCCTGGCGTTGCAAATACCATGCTCTACCAACTGAGCTACACACCCCACGAGGCAGTGAGGCCAGAGGTGTCCACCTCTCATGACTATATCATTTGGCCACCTTGTGTTCGAGCCTACTCACGCGATGTGGCCTGCTTTGTGTGTCCTCATGAGTCCTCTGAAACAGAGTGACACACACACACACACCACAGTGTACAAAACATTAGGAACACCTTCCTAATATTGAGTTGCACCCCCATTTGCCCTCAGAATAGCCTCAATTCATCAGGGCATGGACTACAAGGTGTCGAAGCATACCACAGGGATGCTGGCCAATGTTGACTCCAATGCATCCCAAAGTTGTGTCAAGTTGGCTGGATGTGCTTTGGGTGGTGGACCATTCTTGATACACACGGGAAACTGTTGAGTGTGAAAAACCCAGCAGCGTTGCAGTTCATGACACAAACCGGTGCGCCTGGAACCTACTACCATACCCCGTTCAAAGGCATTTAAATCTCTTGTCTTGCCCATTCACCCTCTGAATGGCACACATACACATTTCATTTCTCGATTGTCTCAAGGCTGAAAAATCCTTCTTTATTCTGTCTTCTCCCCTTCATCTACACTGATTTGAAGTGGATTTAACAAGTGACATCAATAAGGGATCATAGCTTTCACCTGGATTCACCTGGCCAGTCTATGTCATGGAAAGAGCAGATGTTCCTAATGTTTAGTACACTATCACAGTGTATCAAGATTCCTGCAATAAAGATCAATAGCTCTCTATTGCTCCACCTGTATAGCAACATGTATATACGTTTTTAAGATTTGCATGCAAATATCTCTCTCTGCGTGAATACAGTATACAATACGTATTGCATGGTACCGAGATGTTCCATACTCAGTATGAGTATAGACTAGAGGTGGATAGATGGAAATAATAGATTGTGTATGACCTGTTCTCCTCTCCCCCTTTATATTTTACACAGATCTATATGAATGCAGCGTGGCATGGTTGGGCCATCCCCATGTTTATTTTCCTAGCCATTCTAAGGTTGTCTTTGAATTACCTCATTTCCAGGTAGCTAAGCTCATTACAAGGTGCATTGCCTGTTATAAGTTGTTCCATTTGAACATATACAATCTGCTTGTGAGTTGAGTCAAACTTCTCTCTCCACTTTATTCTCAGAGGTTGGAGGATCCAGTGGAGTATTGTGCCTGGGGTCTCTGAACCTGTGGTAAGACTTGAATGATGTCACCTCTTTTTGGATCTCCCTTTACCTAGGAAAGGTCAAAAATCAACCCCCTTCCACCTTCCACACGCCTCTACCCCTTCAGTGTTTGCAGATTTTAGGGCACTGAGCGTTACCATAATGCTTTTTGCTTTCGGGGGAATAGTTTGGATGTAGCTCTGTTCTTTTCCTAGGAACCACCAAAGGAGGATCTGACTGTTTCAGAGAAGTTCCAGTTAGTTCTTGATGTAGCTCAAAAAGCACAGGTGAGCTGTAACAATTGTTTCACCTTTGATTTAGAAATTGTTAGAGATGCTTGACGACATCTATTCATAGTTATGGAGCTGCGATGTGAGGTGTTTTAAGTTGATGTGCCATTTTCACAACAAAAATGTGTGTGTTCTTAACAGAATATTTTTGGAAAGATGGCAGATGTCTTGGAGAAAATAAAGAAGTGAGTGTGTGTTTGTTACCAGCATATTTAAGGTTGTTAACCAACGTGTGTTTTACACTTTGTATATATATGTGTGTGTGTGTGCATATGTATTTCAGCCTGTTCATGTGGGTGCATCCTGAGATCACTCAGAAGCTTTACATTGGTCTATGGGTGGCCTTGATCTGCTCATGTCTCATCCCCTACAAACTCATGGGCTTTATGATTGGTAAGTTTAATATGTCAATTGTACCCTGGACTGATCTAAGATCAGCATAGGGGTCACTCCCTGCTACACCTACCCAGTGAGGGCCCCAAGCATTGAGATGAGAAAAAGACTGAGATATACCAGATGAAAAAGGGGACAGGGAGAGATCCTCTTGATCCATGGATGTATATCAGAAGACAAAAGAGACATGGAGAGATCCTCTTGAGCTCCTCTCATGCCTTTCTGTATGTCTCCTCTTCAGGGTTGTATGCAGGGATCAAGTTCTTCATCATCAACTTCCTGTTTAGGAGCTGTCCCAAGCTAAGGGACAAGTATGACACGCCCCATATCATCTGGACCAGCCTGCCCACAGACCCCCAGCTGAAGGAGCGCGGGGGCGCTACATTGTCCAGACGGGTATGTCTCAAACTCTACATATACTATTGTATATAATGCATTTGTGTCTGCATTGTGTATATGTGAAAGTCTTTTGTACCTAGGTATGTGTACATACACATTTCATATTGATGTGTGTCATTGTCACAGTTCATCCCTATTAATGATGGCGTTCACAGCAGCTGGGACTGTGGGAATCCTTATGTTAGTGTCTGATTGCCTGAGTTTTCTGTTTTTCTTTCTCAGCTCTCTGAGTATGAAAAGGTAGGGCTCCCTAGCGTGCACTTTGGTTTGAGAGTGCTTGTGTTTGCGAAACCATCGTGTGTGTGTGTGTGTCATTAGAGATAAGCCGCATTTCAAATCAACCCCTTGCGCCTTTTGATATCAGTGTCTATGTGAAGGATCAAAACGTGGCCCGTCTTTTAAATATGTGCATCTACCACAGTGCTGTTGAAAGTATTATTTTGCATGTTGCACCAAAGTTGAACTCATAAGAGATTACCATAATGGTGTTTTGAATGTTAATTTTGTATCCATTCTCATAGACACATTTTTACATTTTAGTCATTTAGCAGACGCTCTTATCCAGAGCGACTTACAGTTAGTGAGTGCATACATTATTTTTAATACTGGCCCCCCGTGGGAATCGAACCCACAACCCTGGCGTTGCAAACGCCATACTCTACCAACTGAGCTACATCCCTGCCGGCCATTCCCTCCCCTACCCTGGACCAATTGTGCGCCGCCCCATGGGTCTCCCGGTCGCGGCCGGCTACGACAGAGTCTGGATTCGAACCAGGATCTCTAATGGCACAGCTAGCACTGCGATGCAGTGCCTTAGACCACTGCGCCACTCGGGAGGTTAGAACCCTATATTCACGATCAGAAAGAACCCTATATTCAAAGTAGTACTGTGTGTGTTTGTGTGTGTTGAGGAAGTAACTGGAAGGTAGAAACTGCTCATCGATTATTTTGAAAGATAGTGGTTTGTTAATAGTATTTGTAGTTTGTGCAATAGTGTGGTTGCATTAGAGTAATGTCTATCATAATATCATACCGGTAACTACTCTCCCATAAAATCCCATACAATTATTTAAGGTTATAATAGCTAGCAATAGTTATCAGTGTGTTCAGCCAGTGTCTTTTCTACAGACATTTCCTGCCAATGGTCAGCCAAAACAAATTAAAATCCAATTTGATTTGTCACATGCGCCGAATACAACTGGAATAGACTTTACCGTGAAATGCTTGATTACGAGCCCTTCCCAACGACGCAGAGTTTAAAGATAGTAACAAGGAATAAAATAAACAAGAATGGAGCTATATACAGTACAGGGAGTACCAGTACCAGGTCAATGTGCAGAGTTACAACGTATCATGAAGGCAGGGTAAAGTGACTAGCCATCAGGATAGATAATAATAAGAGTAAGATGATGAGTGTAAAAGTGTGTGCGTATGTGTGTTTGTGTTGTGTCGGTGCGTGTATGTGTGAGGGTTTTGTGTGGGAGTGTCAATGTAGTGTGTGTGAATGAGTGTGTGTGCGTATATATCATCTAGTGAGTGTGCGTAGGGTTAGTGCAAGATGGAGTCACTGCAGATAGGTTGGGTACTATTAATTGACTATTTAGCAGTCTTATGGCTTGGGGGCAGAAGCTGTCTCTGAGCCTGTTGGTCTGAGAGCCGATGCTCTGGTACCGTTTGCCGGGAAGTAGCAGAGTGAACAGTTTATGGCTTGGGTGGCTGGAGTCTTTGCCAATTTTTCGGGCCTTCCTCTGACACGGCTTGATACAGTATAGAGGTTCCGGATGGCAGGGAGCTTGGCCCCAGTGATGTACTGGGCTGTCCACACCACCCTCTGTAGCGCTTTGCGGTCAAGGGCGGTGAGTTTGCCATACCAAGCGGTGATGCAGCCAGACAAGAGTCTCTCGATGGTGCCAAATCTTTTCAGCCTCCTGAGGGGGAAGAGGTGCTGCTGTGCACTCTTCACAACTGTGCGGGTGTGTGTCGACCATGTTAAATCCTTAGTGATGTGGACACCAAATAATTTAAAGCTCTCGACCCGCTCCACAACAGCCCCGTCGATGTGGATGGGGGCGTGCTCTCCCCTCTTTCTCCTGTAGTCTACGATCAGCTCCTTGGTCTTACTGACGTTGAGGGAGAGGTTGTTGTCCTGGCACCACACTTTTAAGTCTCTGACCTCCTCCCTGTAGGCTGACTCATCGCCGTCGGTGATCAGGCCTACCACCATCGTGTCGTCAGCGAACTTGATGATGGTGTTGGAGTCGTCCGTGGACACGCAGTCATGGGTGAACAGGGAGTACAGGAGGGGACTAAGCACACACCCCTGAGGGGCCCCCGTGTTGAGGGTCAGTGTGGCGGAGGTGTTGTTCCCTACCCTCAACACCTGGGGCCAGTCCGTCATGATGTCCAGGATCCAGTTACAGAGGGAGGGGTTCTGTAACAGGGTCCCTAGCTTGGTGATGAGCTTGGAGGGTACTATGGTGTTGAACGCTGAGCTGTAGTCTATGAACAGCATTCTTGCATAGTTATTTCCCCTCTTGTCCAGATGGGAGAGGGCAGTGTGAAGTGCAATTGAGATTGCATCATCTGTGGATCTGTTGGGGAAGTAGATGAATTGGAGTGGGTTCAGGGTGTCTGGGATGATGGTGTTGATGTGTGTCATTACCAGCCTTTCAAAGCACTTTATAATTACAGATGTGAGTGCTACAGGGCGATTACCTTGGAGCTCTTGGGGACAGGGACAATGGTGGTCAGCTTGAAACATGTTGGGATTACAGACTGGGACAAGGAGAGATTGAAAATGTCTGTGAAGACACTTGCAAGCTAGTCTGCGCATGCGTTGAGAAAACTTGTCCAGTCTTTTTTTATGTTTCATTCTTTAGACTGAAAGATTGTTATATACAGGGCATGAGTCCATTGCTTCATGCTTTGCATGAGACACACCACAACCCTATCATTCACATCCCCATAAGCAATGTATCCAACGATCTCCACAAGTACCCCAGCCAATATTCACTGTTTACCAAACAACTGTTTACCTGAGTACGCTTTGAGAGTCACCTGCAGTGAAGTGCACTGAGTGATGCTGATGACCAAGTCAAGCCACTGGTTTGAGAGAGCCTGCTATAATACACATACGCTGCTTGGGTCTAGCCAATTCCCTTCCCACACTCTGTTCCTAGTCTAAAATGCTGACCTCTCTCCTCCATTCTTCCCTCTATCCTACCATTATTTTCTCCGCTCTCTGTTTCTCTTTAGATCCATCCGGCAGTAGCTTGTGGCAGTCTAGGAACAGCCTTACCATATGATATCAGTCTAGAGGAACAGACTGGCAGGGCCTACAATACTAAGAAGAGGGTTTTCCACGAGGTCTTCAAACTGTCTGAGGATGAGCGCCCCCTAGCAGGTTGGTAGAGCACAGCATGATAATTCTCAGGAGCGACAGCTGACTATTTATGCCTGGTTCACCACCTCCCCCTATTCCATGTTGACCCTATTTACATAGTTGTTGTTGATTAACTTAGTGTTTATTGATTGTGTTATGTTGGTGCAGTGAAACCATGACTATTGACTGTGTTTGTTGGCAGTGTGTCAGACCTGATGTGTGTGTGTGTGTGTGTGTGTGTGTGTCGACTGGTTTCATTGGCAGTGTGTGAGAATGGCTGGCGATGCTGCTTGATCAACAGGGACAGGAAGAGTCCCACTGACTACATCCGTAATGGTGTGCTCTTTGTCACTGAAAAGTAAGCCATATACTGCTAATACCTAGCTGTCACATGTAGATATGTACACTGAGTATACCAAACATTAGGAACACGATACCCTGTTCAAAGGCACTTTGTCTTGCCCATTCACCCTCTGAATAGCACACATACACAATCCATGTCTCAATTGTCTTAAAATACTTATTTAAAACCCCCTAGAGTCGATGTCCGCGCCCCGTGAAAATCGAATTATTTGAATGATGGTGCAAACGAAGATGGCGGCCTCTCGACTAGCTCTTAGGAAATTATGCAGTATTTTGTTTTTTTATGTATTATTAGCTCAGAAAGTGTTTGGCATCATTACATACAGCTGGGAAAGACTATTGGATATCAGAGCGACGGTAACTCACCAGCAATATGACCAGGAATACGACTTTCCCGAAGCAGATGCTTTGTTTGCTCTCCCCAGGGCCACTGAACTGATTCCAGCGGCTGACCCAAAACATCGCCGGCGGAGGAAAGGCACTCGGAGCGGCCTGCTGGTTCGACTTAGGAGGCGCGCACACCACCCACCGCTTCCAAGTATACTACTTGCTAATGTTCAGTCTCTAGATAACAAGCTTGACGAACTACGGGCAAGGATTTCTTTCCAGAGAGACATCAAGGCCTGTATAACATACTCTGTTTCACGGAATCATGGCTCTCTTGGGATATTCTGTCGGAATCGGTCCAGCCACATGGGTTCTCAGTTCATCGTACAGACAGGAATAAATATCTCTCCAGGAAGCAGAAGGGCGGAGGTGTGTGTTTCATGATTAATGACTCATGGTGTAATTGTAGTAACATAGAGTTACTCAAGTCCTTCTATTCACCCGACCTAGAATATCTCACAATCAAATGCTGACCGTATTATCTCCCAAGATAATTTTCTTCTGTTATAGTCACGGCCGTGTATATATCCCCCCTCAAGCCGATACCACGACGGCCCTCAAAGAACTTCACTGGACCTTATGCAAACTGGAAACCACATATCCTGAGGCTGCATTTATTGTTGCCGGAGATTTTAACAAACCAAATTTGAGGACTAGGCTGCCAAAATTCTATCAACATATCGACTGTTGTACTCGCGCTGCCAAGACCCTCGACCATTGCTATTCGAACTTCCGGGATGGTTATAAGGCCCCTCCCCCGCCCTCCTTTTGGCAAAATCTGACCACGACTCCATTTTGCTTCTCCCTTCCTATAGGCAGAAACTCAAACAGGATGTACCCGTGCTAAGGACTATTCAACGCTGGTCTGACCAAACGGAATCCACGCTTCAAGATTGTTTTGATCACGCGGACTGGGATATGTTCCGGGTAGCTTCCGGAAATTATTTAGACATATACACTGAAACAGTGACTGGGTTTATCAAGAAGTGTATAGGTGATGTTGTGCCCACTGTGACTATCAAAACCTACCCTAACCAGAAACCGTGGATAGACGGCAGCATTCGCGCAAATCTGAAAGCGCGAACCACCGCATTCAACCATGGCAAGGTGACTGGGAATATGGCAGAATACAAACAGTGTAGCTACTCACTCCACAAGGCAATTAAACTGGCAAAACATCAGTATAGAGACAAAGTGGAGTTGCAATTCAACGGCTCAGACACAAGACGTATGTGGCAGGGTCTACAGACAATCACGGACTACAAAAGGAAAACCAGCCACGTCGCCGACACCGACGTCTCGCTTCCAGACAAGCTAAACACCTTCTTCGCCCGCTTTGAGGATAACACAGTGCCACTGACGAGGCCCACTACCAACGACTGTGGCCTCTCCTTCTCCATGGCCGACGTGATTAAGACATTTAAGCATGTTAACCCCCGCAAGGCTGCCGGCCCAGACAGCATCCCTAGCCTCGTCCTCAGAGCATGCGCAGACCAGCTGGCTGGTGTGTTTATGGACACATTCAATCTCTCCCTGTTCACCCATGACTGCGTGGCCAAGCACACCTCCAACTCAATCATCAAGTTTGCAGACGACTCAACAGTAGTAGGCTTGATTACCAACAATGACGAGACCACCTACAGGGAGGAGGTGAGGGCTCTGGGAGTGTGGTGCCAGGAAAATAACCTCTCACTCAACATCAACAAAACAAAGGAGATGATTATGGACTTCAGGAAACAACAAAGGGTGCACACCCCTATCCACATCGACGTGACCGCAGTGGAGTAGGTGGAAAGCTTCAAGTTCCTTGGCGTACACATCAGCGACAAACTTAAATGGTCCACCCACACAGACAGTGTGGTGAAGAAGGCGCAACAGAGCCTCTTCAACCTCAGGAGGCTGAAGAAATTCGGCTTAGCACCTAAAACCCTCACAAACTTTTACATGCACAATTGAGAGCATCCTGTCGGGCTGTATCACCGCCTGGTATGGCAACTGCACCGGCCCACAACCGCAGGGCTCTCCAGAGGGTGGTGCGATCTGCCGAACGCATTACAGGGGGCAAACTACCCGCCCTCCAAGACACATACAGCACCCGATGTCACAGGAAGGCCAAAAAGATCATCAAGGACATCAACCATCCGAGCCACTGCCTATTCACCCCTCTATCATCCAGAAGGCGAGGTCAGTACAGGTGCATCAAAGCTGGGACCGAGAGAATGAAAAACAGCTTCTTTCTTAAGGCCATCAGACTGTTAAATAGCCATCACTAGCACATTAGTGGCTGCTGCTGCCTACTGAAATCACTGACCACTTTAAGAAATGGAACTCTAGTCACTTTAATAATGTTTACATATCTTGGACTACTCATCTCATATGTACAGTGGGGAGAACAAGTATTTGATACACTGCCGATTTTGCAGGTTTTCCTACTTACAAAGCATGTAGAGGTCTGTAATTTTTATCATAGGTACACTTCAACTGTGAGAGACGGAATCTAAAACAAAATTCCAGAAAATCACATTGTATGATTTTTAAGTAATGAATTTGCATTTTATTGCATGACATACAGTGGGGGGAAAAAGTATTTAGTCAGCCACCAATTGTGCAAGTTCTCCCACTTAAAAAGATGAGAGAGGCCTGTAATTTTCATCATAGGTACACATCAACTATGACAGACAAAATGAGATTCTTTTTCCAGAAAATCACATTGTAGGATTTTTAATGACTTTATTTGCAAATTATGGTGGAAAATAAGTATTTGGTCAATAACAAAAGTTTCTCAATACTTTGTTATATACCCTTTGTTGGCAATGACACAGGTCAAACGTTTTCTGTGAGTCTTCACAAGGTTTTCACACACTGTTATGGTATTTTGTCCCATTCCTCCATGCAGATCTCCTCTAGAGCAGTGATGTTTTGGGGCTGTCGCTGGGCAACACGGACTTTCAACTCCCTCCAAAGATTTTCTATGGGGTTGAGATCTGGAGACTGGCTAGGCCACTCCAGGACCTTGAAATGCTTCTTACGAAGCTACTCCTTCGTTGCCCGGGCGGTGTGTTTGAGATCATTGTCATGGTGAAAGACCCAGCCACGTTTCATCTTCAATGCCCTTGCTGATGGAAGGAGGTTTTCACTCAAAATCTCACGATACATGGCCCCATTCATTCTTTCCTTTACACGGATCAGTCGTCCTGGTCCCTTTACAGAAAAACAGCCCCAAAGCATGATGTTTCCACCCCAATGCTTCACAGTAGGTATGGTGTTCTTTGGATGCAACTCAGCATTCTTTATCCTCCAATCACGACGAGTTGAGTTTTTACCAAAAAGTTATATTTTGGTTTCATCTGACCATATGACATTCTCCCAATCCTCTTCTGGATCATCCAAATGCACTCTAGCAAACTTCAGACGGGCCTGGACATGTACTGGCTTAAGCAGGGGGACACGTCTGGCACTGCAGGATTTGAGTCCCTGGCGGCGTAGTGTGTTACTGATGGTAGGCTTTGTTACTTTGGTCCCAGCTCTCTGCAGGTCATTCACTAGGTCCCCCCGTGTGGTTCTGGGATTTTTGCTCACCGTTGTTGTGATCATTTTGACCCCACGGGGTGAGATCTTGCGTGGAGCTCCAGATCGAGGGAGATTATCAGTGGTCTTGTATGTCTTCCATTTCCTAATAATTGCTCCCACAGTTGATTTCTTCAAACCAAGCTGCTTACCTATTGCAGATTAAGTCTTCCCAGCCTGGTGCAGGTCTACAATTTTGTTTCTGGTGTCCTTTGACAGCTCTTTGGTCTTGGCCATAGTGGAGTTTGGAGTGTGACTGTTTGAGGTTGTGGACAGGTGTCTTTTATACTGATAACAAGTTCAAACAGGTGCCATTAATACAGGTAACGAGTGGAGGACAGAGGAGCCTCTTAAAGAAGAAGTTACAGGTCTGTGAGAGCCAGAAATCTTGCTTGTTTGTAGGTGACCAAATACTTATTTTCCACCATATTTTGCAAATAAATTCATAAAAAATCCTACAATGTGATTTTCTGAAAAAAAAAATCTCAATTTGTCTGTCATAGTTGACGTGTACCTATGATGAAAATTACAGGCCTCTCTCATCTTTTTAAGTGGGAGAACTTGCACAATTGGTGGCTGACTAAATACTTTTTTTTCCCACTGTAAGTATTTGATACATCAGAAAAGCAGAACTTAATATTTGGTACAGAAACCTTTGTTTGCAATTACAGAGATCATACGTTTCCTGTAGGTCTTGACCAGGTTTGCACACACTGCAGCAGGGATTTTGGCCCACTCCTCCATACAGACCTTCTCCAGATCCTTCAGGTTTTGGGGCTGTCGCTAGGCAATACGGACTTTCAGCTCCCTCTAAGATGTTCTATTGGGTTCAGGTCTGGAGACTGGCTAGGCCACTCCAGGACCTTGAGATGCTTCTTACGGAGCCACTCCTTAGTTGCCCTAGCTGTGTGTTTCGGGTCGTTGTCATGCTGGAAGACCCAGCCACGACCCATCTTCAATGCTTTACTGAGGGAAGGAGGTTGTTGGCCAAGATCTCGCGATACATGGCCCCATCCATCCTCCCTTCGTCGGCCAGTCTGCACAGCGTGCTATCGACCCAGCGTGCTATCGACCCAGAGCTTATTGGACTTTCTGCCGGAATCACTGGACCCTAGCGCCGGATCATCACAACCAGCTAGCTAGCTGCAACCTGTTGTGGCTGATTTACCATTGCCCTATAGCAAGCACCAGTTAGCCCTGAGCTAGCCTCAGGCCCATCTCCCGGCTATCTACCTCTACCAATTTGAACTGCTCTCGGACTCACATATTGCTGTTCACTGGACCTTATGATCACTCAGCTGCACAGCTGATGCCTGCTGGACTGTTCCTTTACACGGTACCCTGTCCTGTTTATTCTGTTTAGTCTTAGCCCAAACGTTATCGCTATTTCCATTTGTTGTCTTAGCTCTCTCTAATAACACCTGTGACTGCTTTATGCCTCTCTCCCATGTCAATTATGCCTTGCCTATTGCTGTTTGGGTTAGTTCTTATTATACAATTTCACTGTAGAACCCCTAGTCCCTCTCAAACTGCCTCATATAGTTCCTTTGTTCCACCCCCCATAAACGCCGAGACCGGCTCAATCGGTGCCTCCAATGACGCTATCTCTTTCATTGTTACCCAACGCTTAGGGTTACCTGAACTGTACTCATATCCTTCCATATCCTTTTCTGTACATAATGCCCTGAATCTTTTCTACAACGCCCGGAGAACTGCCCCCTTTATTCTATGTACCCAACGCACTAGAAGACCAGTGCTTAAAGCCTTTAGTCGTATCCTTATTCTAGTCCTCCTCTGTTCCTCTGGTGATGGAGAGGCTAACCCAGGCCCTGCAGCCCCCAGTATCACTCCTACTCCCCAGGAGCTATCATTTGTTGACTTCTGTAACCGTAAAAGTCTTGGTTTTCTGCACATAAATATCAGAAGCCTCCTTCCTAAGTTTGAGTTATTCACTGCGTTAGCACACTCCGCCAACCCTGATGTTCTAGCAGTGTCTGAATCCTGGCTTAGGAAGGCCACCAAAAATTCTGAAATTTCCATCCCCAACTATAACATTTTCCGTCTAGATAGAACTGCCAAAGGGGGTGGAGTTGCAATCTACTGTAGAGAGAGCCTGCAGAGCTCTATCATAAATCAAATCAAATCAAATCAAATTTTATTGGTCACATGCGCCGAATACAACAGGTGCAGACATTACAGTGAAATGCTTACTTACAGCCCTTAACCAACAGTGCATTTATTTTAAACAAAAAAGTACTATCCAGGTCTGTGCCCAAACAGTTTGAGCTTCTACTTCTAAAAATCCACCTTTCCAGAAATAAATCTCTCACTGTTGCCGCTTGCTACAGACCCCCCTCAGCCCCCAGCTGTGCCCTGGACACCATATGTGAATTGATTGCCCCCCATCTATCCTCAGAGTTCGTACTGCTTGGTGACCTAAATTGGGATATGCTTAACACCCCGGCCATCCTACAATCTAAACTAGATGCCCTCAATCTCACACAAATTATCAACGAACCTACCAGGTACAACCCTAAATCCGTAAACATGGGTACCCTCATAGATATCATCCTGACTAACTTACCCTCTAAATACACCTCCGCTGTCTTCACTGCCTTATTGCCTGCGTCCGTAACGGGTCCGCGGTCAAACGACCACCCCTCATCACTGTCAAACGCTCCCAAAAACACTTCAGCGAGCAGACCTTCCTAATTGACCTGGCCCAGGTATCCTGGATGGATATAGATCTCATTCCGTCAGTAGAGGATGCCTGGTTGTTCTTTAAAAGTAATTTCCTCTCAATCTTAAATAGACATGCCCCATTCAAAAAATACAGAACTAAGAACAGATATAGCCCCTGGTTCTCCTCAGACTTGACTGCCCTTGACCAGCACAAAAACATCCTGTGGCGTACTGCATTAGCATCAAATAGCCCCCGCGATATGCAACTTTTCAGGGAAGTTAGGAACCAAAATACACAAGCAGTTAGGAAAGCAAAGGCTAACTTTTTCAAACAGAAATTTGCATCCTGTAGCACTAACTCCAAAAAGTTTTGGGACACTGTAAAGTCCATGGAAAAAAAGAGCACTTCCTCCCAGCTGCCCACTGCACTGAGGCTAGGAAACACTATCACCACCGATAAATCTACAATAATCGAGAATTTCAACAAGCATTTTGCTACGGCTGGCCATGCTTTCCACCTGGCTACCACTACCCCGGCCACCAGCTCTGCACCCTCCGCTGCAACTTGCCCATGCCCCCCCCTGCTTCTCCTTCACACAAATCCAGACAGCTGATGTTCTAAAAGAGCTGCAAAATCTGGACCCCTACAAATCATCTGGGCTAGACAATCTGGACCCTTTCTTTCTAAAACTAGCCGCCGAAATTGTCGCAACCCCTATTACTAGCCTGTTCAACCTCTCTTTCGTAACGTCTGAGATCCCCAGAGATTGGAAAGCTGCCGCGGTCATCACCCTCTTCAAAGGGGGTGACACTCTAGCTCCAAACTGTTACAGACCCATATCCATCCTGCCCTGCCTTTCAAAAGTTTTTGAAAGCCAAGTCAGCAAACAGATCACCGACCATTTCGAATCCCACCGTACCTTCTCCGCTATGCAATCCGGTTTCCGAGCTGGTCATGGGTGCACTTCAGCCACGCTCAAGGTCCTAAACGATATTATAACCGCGATCGATAATAGACAGTACTGTGCAGCCGTTTTCATTGACCTGGCCAAGGCTTTCGACTCTGTCAACCACCGCATTCTTATTGGCAGACTAAATAGCCTTGGTTTCTCAAATGACTGCCTCGCCTGGTTCACCAACTACTTCTTAGATAGAGTTCAATGTGTCAAATCGGAGGGCCTGTTGTCTGGACCTATGGCAGTCTCTATGGGGGTGCCACAGGGTTCAATTCTTGGGCCGACTCTTTTCTCTGTGTATATCAATGACGTCGCTCTTGCTGCTGGTGACTCTCAGATCCACCTCTACGCAGACGACACCATTTTGTATACATCTGGCCCTTCATTGGACACTGTGTTAACAAACCTCCAAACGAGCTTCAATTCCTTACAACACTCCTTCAGTAGCCTCCAACTGCTCTTAAACACTAGTAAAACTAAATGCATGCTCTTCAACCGAACGCTGCTTGCACCCGCCCACCCGACTTGAATCACTACACTCGACGGGTCTGACCTAGAGTATGTGGACAACTACAAATATCTAGGTGTCTGGTTAGACTGTAAACTCTCCTTCCAGACTCACATTAAGAATCTCCAATCCAAAGTTAAATCTAGAATCGGTTTCCTATTTCACAACAAAGCCTCCTTCACTCATGCTGCCAAACATGCCCTCGTAAAACTGACTATCCTACCGATCCTTGACTTCGGCGATGTCATTTACAAAATAGCCTCCAACACTCTACTCAGCAAATTGGATGTAGTCTATCACAGTGCCATCCGTTTTATCTCCAAAGCCCCATATAATACCCACCACTGTGACCTGTACGCTCTTGTTGGCTGGTCCTCACTACATATTCGTCGCCAAACCCACTGGCTCCAGGCCATCTATAAATCACTGCTAGGCAAATCCCCGCCTTATCTTAGCTCATTGGTCACCATAGCAACACCCACCCGTAGTCTGCGCTCCAGCGGGTATATCTCACTGGTCATCCCCAAAGCCAACACCTCCTTTGGCCGCAATTCCTTCCAGTTCTCTGCTGCCAATGACTGGAACAAATTGCAAAAATCTCTGAAGCTGGAGACACTTATCTCCCTCACTAACTTTAAGCATCAGTTGTCAGAGCACCTTACCGATCACTGCACCTGTACACAGCCCATCTGAAATTAGCCCGCCCAACTACCTCATCCCTATATTGTTATTTATTTTGCTCATTTGTTCCCCAGTATCTCTATTTGCACATCATCTCTTGCACATCTATCATTCCAGTGTTAATACTAATTGTAATTACTTTGCACTATAGCCTATTTTATTGCCTTACCTCCATAACTTGCTAAATTTACACACACTGTATATATATGTATTTCTGTTGTATTTTTTTTTTACTTTGTTTTGTTTTACCCCATATGTAACTCTGTGTTGTTGTTTTTATCGCACTGCTTTGCTTTATCTTGGCCAGGTCGCAGTTGTAAATGAGAACTTGTTCTCAACTGGTTTACCTGGTTAAATAAAGGTGAAATAAAAAATAAATAAATAAAAGTATCAAATACTTGTTCTCCCCACTGTATATACTGTATTCTATTCTATAATATTCTACTGTATCTTAGTCCATTCCACTCTGTCATTGCTTGTCAATATATGTATATATTCTTAAATCCCATTCCTTACTAGTTTTGGGTATATGTTTTGAAATTGTTAGATATTACTGCACTGTCGGAGCTAGAAGCACAAGCATTTCGCTACACCCGCTATAACATCTGCTAAACACGTGAATGTGACAAATACAATTTGATTTGATTCAATTAGCATCATAATAGAAATCCCTATAAAAATCCTTCAGTTTAAGCTAGAGAGATGTTTTTTTGCATTGGATGCATCTCAATCCACCGCATCCGCCGATGTCGCACGTCCGTATCTGCAGTGAAAGGTGACAGATCTTAGAGTGGTTATTGTCAGACCATGAGACATCCTGAAAATCTGTCTTCTCACAGAATTGGCTGTAGCATCCGAACGGTTTGGCCTATAAAACTATTATGTTCTCCGTTTTGCTCTACGACCCCCACAAGCATCTTGGGACTTGTCTGAAGGGCTTGGACTGTTATGGGTTAGCCTGTCTCCTGCCTTTCATCTACAATGATTTGAAGTGGATTTAACAAGTGACATCAATAAGGGATCATAGCTTTCACCTGGATTCACCTGGTCAGTCTGTCATGGAAAGTGCAGGTATCCTTAATATTTTGTATACTCAGTGTATGTATGTGCTCTTGCAGCACCCTGTTGTGTGTTTTGTATTGGTTTGGGACAAAGAGGCTCCTTAACAGCGTCTACGCCCAAGCCATAAGACTGCTGAACAATTAATAAAAGGGCCACCCGGACTATTTACATTGACCCCCCCCCCCCCCCCATTTGCTTTTACACTGCTGCTACTTGCTGTTTATTATCTATGCATAGTCACTTTACCCCTACCTACATGTACAAATTACCTCGACTAACCTGTACCCCCGCACATTGACTCGGTACCGGTACCCCCTGTATATAGCCTCGGTATCGTTATTTTATTGTGTTACTTTTTTAATTATTTTTTACCTTAGTTTATTTAGTACAATTTTCTTAACTCTTTCTTGAACTCCATTGTTGGTTAAGGGCTTGTAAGTGCGCATGTGACAAATAATATTTGATTTGATTTTGATTTGTGTGTTAAGGTGTAATGTATCCTTCTCTGTGCTGACAAAGTGTTTCCCTTCCCAGTTACCTTTGCTTTGAAAGCTCAAGCTGCAGGTCAAATTCCTCTAAAAAGAATAAAGTCATCAAACTGATTGACATCACTGATATTCAGAAGGTGGGTTTCTCTATTTTCGCTTCACCTTCTGTCCAATGTCTAAATTAATTGGTTTTAAAAAAATTGGGTTGGGCGGTATCTAGATTTTCATACCATTTCTGTACCATACCAGGGTATATGGTAATACCGAATGTGCACACAATTACAATACTTCTTAGTATTGTGATTTCCAAATAAAAAATAATGAAGTATTCATGTTTTTTGTTTTTGTTACACACAAACATTTTTTGGCAACAAGGATCTTGATCCAGGAGGGGATTGAATGTCTCTACTGTAACCAAGAACCTTGATCTTGACATCTAGCCAACCAGATGCATAGCTGGATCCCTGTGCTATATATAATTTATTTGATACATCTTAGATTTCTTAAAGTTATACTAAACGTATAGTCATGAGCAGTCATAATATTATTTGTTACTTTTTTTACAGTATTGAAAATCATACCATCAGTATTTCAAAATACCCCGGTATACGGTATAAACGGTGTATCGCCCAAGCCTACTAAAAATCGACTTCTGCAGTAGAATGTTAAGGTTGTCTTAGTTTAACTGGTGTTTTTTTTGTCCCACAGTACAAAGTCTTGTCTGTATTACCTGGGTCTGGAATGGGAATCTCCATTGCAACACCGTCCACCCAGAAGGTAGGAACACTTATGGACAGTCTATTTTAGACCATGTTTGTTTTCTCTCTATTTAGGTGAGTGTTTGTTGAATATGCTGTTAACAAGTTAACAAGTTGAGAAGATTAATATTTTTGAATTAACTTTTATTTATTCAGGGGAGCCCAATTGAGCCCAGGGTCTCCTTTTCAATGGTGCCCTGAGGGCAGAAAATAAAAGATACAACTACAAGATACAAGAAAGAATAAGTGGAATACATTAGAACATCACAAATATCACAGCCATCATAAACTACTGTAGTTGTTAAAGTAAATCTATCTAAACAATTGCACACCTCTGTGAAGTCGTTTATCATCAGGGTTTTAAACTGCCCTAGTGGCACCAGGGAATACAAATGAAATGAATTTTGTAAGTGATTGCAAAAATGTGTTAAAACTAAAAGCGGATTTACCTAGTCCAGTGGAGACCCGAGGAACCTCAAGCGTAAACGGGTTTGGTATCTCATTGTTGAATACTTTACTTTTTTTACATACTTTAACAACAAAGTGAGGTAAGTTGGAAGCTTGTATAGTAGAGCCTTGTAAAAAAAGGCAGTAATTAAGTGATCTATGGGACTTTAATGAGGACCAGCCTACCTTTTGAGACAGGATGCAGTGGTGAGTGTTAAAACTGTCACCTGTGATCAAGTGAAAGGCGCTATGGTAGACGGCATCCAAAGGTTTAAGGATAGTGACTGCTGCAATCTGGTAAATGGTATCACCATAGTCAAGAACTGGCAGGAAAGTTGACAGTACAATCTGCTTCCTGCTATTTTGAGGCAAGCTTTATAAAAAAAAAAAAAGCTTTCAATCTTAGCTTTTTAACTAGCTCATCCGTATGGTTATTAAACATGAAATCTTTGTCAATTCAAAAGACCAGATATTTATAGGCAGGAACCCAATCATTGAGCTCCATAACAGCTTTTTGACAGATTTATCAATATGCCTAAGATAGTCTTCCACACTCCTTCTATCCCCTCCTATTGTCACTCTCTTTATCTACCCTTTCTCTCTCTCTCAGCCGTTGGTGTTTGGTGCCATGATCCACAGGGACGAGGCCTTTGACGCCATCTTCAAACAGTACATGAAGAAAGTGACCATGACCACAGCCACCAACCCTGAGACCTAACACACCAAAATGGCTGCCTTCATCAGGAACATCCTATACAGACACAGAGAACTTGCTATGTAGTACACAGAGAGCAACCACTGCTACTGGCCAATTTGTGTATATGCAAGTATGTTAAGCTAGTGTCCATGACAAGGTGGTGGATTCTTCCACCAAGCCAGGGACCCTTGGCACATACAGTGGGGAGAACAAGTATTTGATACACTGCCGATTTTGCAGGTTTTCCTACTTACAAAGCATGTAGAGGTCTGTAATTTTTATCATAGGTACACTTCAACTGTGAGAGACTAAATCTAAAACAAAAATCCAGAAAATCACATTGTATGATTTTTAAGTTATTAAGTTGCATTTTATTGCATGACATAAGTATTTGATCAACTACCAACCAGTAAGAATTCCGGCTCTCACAGACCTGTTAGTTTTTCTTTATGAAGCCCTCCTGTTCTCCACTCATTACCTGTGTTAACTGCACCTGTTTGAACTTGTTAACTGTATAAAAGACACCTGTCCACACACTCAATCAAACAGACTCCAACCTCTCCACAATGGCCAAGACCAGAGAGCTGTGTAAGGACATCAGGGATAAAATTGTAGACCTGCACAAGGCTGGGATGGGCTACAGGACAATAGGCAAGCAGCTTGGTGAGAAGGCAACAACTGTTGGCACAATTATTAGAAAATGGAAGAAGTTCAAGATGACGGTCAATCACCCTCGGTCTGGGGCTCCATGCAAGATCTCACCTCGTGGGGCATCAATGATCATGAGGAAGGTGAGGGATCAGCCCAGAACTACACGGCAGGACCTGTTCAATGACCTGAAGAGAGCTGGGACCACAGTCTCAAAGAAAACCATTAGTAACACACTACGCCGTCATGGATTAAAATCCTGCAGCGCACGGAAGGTCCCCCTGCTCAAGCCAGCGCATGTCCAGGCCCGTCTGAAGTTTGCCAATGACCATCTGGATGATCCAGAGGAGGAATGGGAGAAGGTCATGTGGTCTGATGAGACAAAAATAGAGCTTTTTGGTCTAAATTCTACTCGCCGTGTTTGGAGGAAGAAGGATGAGTACAACCCCAGGAACACCATCCCAACCGTGAAGCATGGAGGTGGAAACATCATTATTTGGGGATGCTTTTCTGCAAAGGGGACAGGACGACTGCACCGTATTGAGGGGAGGATGGATGGGGCCATGTATCGCGAGATCTTGGCCAACAACCTCCTTCCCTCAGTAAGAGCATTGAAGATGGGTCGTGGCTGGGTCTTCCAGCATGACAACGACCCGAAACACACAGCCAGGGCAACTAAGGAGTGGCTCCGTAAGAAGCATCTCAAGGTCCTGGAGTGGCCTAGCCAGTCTCCAGACCTGAACCAAATAGAAAATCTTTGGAGGGAGCTAAAAGTCTGTATTGCCCAGCGACAGACCCGAAACCTGAAGGATCTGGAGAAGGTCTGTATGGAGGAGTGGGCCAAAATCCCTGCTGCAGTGTGTGCAAACCTGGTCAAGACCTACAGGAAACGTATGATCTCTGTAATTGCAAACAAAGGTTTCTGTACCAAATATTAAGTTCTGCTTTTCTGATGTATCAAATACTTATGTCATGCAATAAAATGCAAATTAATTACTTAGATATCATACACTGTGATTTTCTGGATTTTTGTTTTAGATTCCGTCTCTCACAGTTGAAGTGTACCTATGATAAAAATTACAGACCTCTACATGCTTTGTAAGTAGGAAAACCTGCAAAATCGGCAGTGTATCAAATACTTGTTCTCCCCACTGTAGTTTAGTATGTGACAATGGTATCCACTTGATCTGAGGCCTGGTCCATCACTATAGAGCCCAAGGTCTTTGTATCCTCTCGCTGATGACTCCAGCTCCTCATTAGGTCTAACTAAGAAACTCCTGGACCCGCACACCATCGCTGCCTCCTATTGGTTCGGTCGAGTCTATTGCATCCAGGGAAGTAGCCTATAGTGCCCAGAGAACACACTTGTCTTGTTTTGCTGTTGTTCTGTACTGGGGTAATAGGTTTTCAATTCACTCTTTTGATGTCAGTTTGTTTTTGCGCGTGTGTGCGTAGTATGCACATGCACGAGAATGGGTGCTTCTAAAAAGCGTATGTGTGTGGTGGGGGGTGATAATTTTTTGGGCAACACTGTTGTGCTGTTTCAGAAGGAGGCTGGATCTCCCTGCCTATCTGACAGGACTGCCTGTCACTCCCATATTGTGTATCACACACATTGGTGCTCTTTGCTCCTCTTAATGCTCTCCTTCAATGAAAACCTCAAGCCTTCATGTTCCCAGTTAATGAAAGTGCTTTAGTGCTTTAGATATGATTTCTGCAATAGCCTTTAGTTGTAACTGTTTTATTTTGCCTTTTTCTGAGAGTGGAGGGACGGAATGGGAATAATTTAATGATGGGCAGCCAAAAGTCAAAAGCCTGGAGTTTTTGTAATCAATAACTTTCTCACACACATTTGTGTCTTGGTAAAGAAAAGGTATTGATTTACATGTACATGTTAAGATGGAGTCATGATGCATTCATAAGCACCACATAAACATGACCTGATGTCAACATAGTCTTTCTGAAGCCTCAGAGGATATTTATTATGTAGAACAATATGTGATTTGTAATATGTGACATTCAACATATAACTAATTGGTTCAGTAAAACGATAACTGTTATGTAGGTTTTATGGAATGTTTATGAATGTATTGTAAGTACTTTATGGGACAGATTAAATGTAAAGCAATACCAAAAAAGCTATCTCCAAAAAGCAGGAGCCTTTTCTACGCTGCCTTGTTCAACCACTCTCAATGAAATCGTATCTAATTCTCTCACAGATTTAGGCCAGGATTCAAACCAATGCAGCACTGCACTTTCTACTGATTCTGAGGTGTAACTTCAGGTAAATTGCTATTGGATCACGCATCACAAAACCAAATTCTACAAGTCGAGTGCAGTGCAATGCCGGTTATTTGTGTTTGTTTGAATCCTGAACCGAAATGTTGGTAATAACGTTTTCTTTTGGGTTTTGACACCAAACGGGAATGGGGTTTAAATTAAAATGCTAGTGACCTTGTCAAGAGGTTTGGACCTCTTGGTGTAATTGTTAAGGTGTTGGCTTGAAGGTCGTTGGACCCGGCTTTGAGTCCCTTTCGGGGCTACTCCCTGAATTTGCTACATTTGTGTCAGAAGTGGGATTGTGCCCGTGTGGCCATCGGAGAGGCGTGGACACCTGAGGGACTTGGTATAGAGAAAGCGTGGGGGCACACTCTCCCGAAGGAAGGGGGTAATATAGCGTCCTTAACCCAACACCTAGCGATCTCGTCAAGATGTTCGGAGCTCTTGGCGTAATGGTTAAGTTGTTGGCTTGACAGTCGCTGGACCTGGGTTTGAGTCCCTGTCGGGGGCTACAACCCAAATTCGCTACAATATGTTGTAGTTGAACAAATACTAGGGAGGCTAACTGGACATTTGTTTGATGCCTTTTAGTCTACACCAAGTAACTTAGGTCTCTCACTCGCCAAGCACCTCGAAAAGTTAGATATACTTAAGAAGCAATGTACTGATAAATTTTTTCTGCCAACATTTTTACTTTATTTTACTGCTTGTCATTTAGTTATTTCACCCTATATCTGTCATGTTTAATTCCTTGTAAGACTATAAGGTCATGAAGACTGACCAGTATGTCTTGTGATGGAGAACTTCTGAATGCTGATAACCCTGAGTGGTCACATCTCTGAACCCACTACTTTTTGCGCAGATGCAGATGAAGTTAACTCAAGGATTCTCTTTATTTAATCTATCCTGTCACATCTATCTTATGTTTTAAGACTTCTAATTTCCTGTGATTTCATAGATGTGATGTTTTAATATTATCCAGTATTTCTCTTTGATTGGCAGCAACAAGCAGGTATTTACCATTTATGCTGATTCAGCCAATCAAAGACATACAGGCCTCGGTGTAACGCTCATTCCTTCGATGATAAACGCAAATCCGACCATCACCCCTGGTGAGACAAAACCGTGACTTGTCAGTGAAGAGCACTTTTTGCCAATCCTGTCTGGTCCAGCGACGGTGGGTTTGTGCCCATAGGCGACGACGTTGCCGGTGATGTCTGGTAAGGACCTCTCTTACAACAGGCCTACAAGCCCTCAGTCCAGCCTCTCTCAGCCTATTGCGGACAGTCTGAGCACTGATGGAGGGATTGTGCATTCCTGGTGTAACTCGGACAGTTGTTGTTGCCATCCTGTACCTGTCGCGCAGTTGTGATGTTCGGATGTACCGATCCTGTGCAGGTGTTGTTACACGTGGTTTGCCACGGCGAGGACGATCAGCTGTCCGTCCTGTCTCCCTGTAGCGCTGTCTTAGGCGTCTCACAGTACAGACATTGCAATTTATTGCCCTGCCACATCTGCAGTCCTCATGCCTCCTTGCATCATGCCTAAGGCATGTTCACGCAGATTATCTTTCTTTTGGTGTTTTTCAGAGTCAGTAGAAAGGCCTCTTTAGTGTCCTAAGTTTTCATAACTGTGACCTTAATTGCCTACTGTCTGTAAGCTGTTAGTGTCTTAACGATCGTTCCACAGGTGCATGTTCATTAATTGTTTATGGTTCATTGAACAAGCATGGGAAACAGTGTTTAAACCCTTTACAATAAAGATCTTTGAAGTTATTTGGAATTTCACAAATTAGCTTTGAAAGACAGGGTCCTGAAAAACGGACGTTTCTTTTTTTTGCTGAGTTTGGTACTTTATGCGTCCCAAACCATCGAAGGTGTTGTAAAAAAGCCTCACTAATTGATCATGCCCTTGTTGATCGATCATCCTCCTTGTCGATTGCTAATTCTCAGTATGATGGCAATGGCTTCACTAAGTCCTCTGGTAGGTTTTGTGCAGTTTCTGCCACACTATAATGCTTACCTACCATGTCCTTTCACAATAGTTAAGGAGGATCAACGTGGGACTGTATACATTTTCAGAGGAGGATCGACATTGTCTCTATAGTTCTGTATTAGAGGGGCAGAGATTTGTCTCCCGAGTGGCACAGTGGTCTAAGGCACTGCATCGCAGTGCTAGCTGTGCCACTAGAGATCCTGGTTCGTATCCAGGCTCTGTCGTAGCCGGCCGCGACCGGGAGACCCATGGGGCGGCGCACAATTGGCCCAGCGTCGTCCAGGGTAGGGGAGGGAATGGCCGGCAGGGGATGTAGCTCAGTTGGTAGAGCATGGCGTTTGCAACGCCAGGGTTGTGGGTTCGATAAAAATAATGTATGTGCTAACTGTAAGTCGCTCTGGATAAGAGCGTCTGCTAAATGACTAAAATGTAAATGTAAATGATTGTTTGAACCACTGAGGCTTGCCCACTGAAAACTGCAGTACTAATCATGTGGCCTCTGTGTTAACCAAGTACATTGCCTTCAGAAAGTATTCATACCCCTTCACTTATTCCACATTTTGTTGTGTTGCAGCCTGAATTCAAAATGGATCAAATATATATTTTTCTCTCATCCATCTACACACAATATCCCATAAATGACTAAATGAAAACATGTTTTTAGACATGTTTGCAAATGTATTGAAAATGAAATACAGAAATATCTCATTTACATAAGTATTCACACACCTGAGTCAAGTCTGTAAGAGCTTTCCACACCAATTTTTTAAAACATTTTATTTTTATTTTGACCGATCTACAAGTAGGTGCCCTTTGTGAGGCATTGGAAAACCACCCAGGTCTTTGTGATCGAATCTGTGTTTGAAATTCACTGCTCGAATGAGGGACCTTACAGATAATTGTATGTGTGGGATACAGAGATGAGGTAGTCATTCAAAAATCATGTTAATCATTATTATTGCACACAGAGTGAGTCCATGCAATTTATTATGTGACTTGTTAAGCACATTTTTACTCCTGAACTTATTTAGGCTTATTGACTCAAGACATTTCAGCTTTTCATTTTTAATTAATTTGTTACAAAAATTGTAAAAGAAAAACATCATTCCACTTTGACATTATGGGGTATTGTGTGTTGGCCAGTGACAACGAAATCTACATTTGATCAATTTTAAATTCAGTCTAGGGGTGTCAATACTTTCTGAAGGCACTGTATTTATTTTAACTGTAAGTACTTGTTTGCTAATTCATTTTTCATAATACTTCCCAATCAGTATGTAACTGTATAGGAATGATAACCAGTTAGGTGTGAATACTTCTTTGTAATCTGCGGTGTCCACTGACAAAAAAAAGAATGAACAAATGTTAAATCCCTGTAAAGTTTTTGAAGAAAATGGTTTATTGTAAAATGTTATGAACATTTATACTTAAGTAAACACATTTAATTAATGATTGTTGGCCATTTTCTTTCAAGCATCTCAGTAACTTAGTATCACTTATCAAAATCTGCTATGTTTTGCTTATTGTTTCTTATTGTGTTGTTTCTTTAGCCCAGTGATCTGGGATTATCCCTTGATGAAGGGGGGCATACACTGTAAAAGTTTGGGACGCACTGGGATAGAAGTCGATGGCAAATATGATTTTGTTTCTGGTGTGAATGGATCCTTTGATGGAGAGACATTGGCTTGAATGCTCAGAGTGCAAGAGCTTTGAACTAACTTGTGCTTGCTCAGTCTGTACACAAGCATGGTGTAGGGTGAAGTTGCCCCTAGATGCTGATCTTGGGTCAGTTTTGCATATCCCCTACTAATGGTTAAGGTTAGGATTGGGGAGGGGAAGCTGATGCCACAGTGGGTCCTCATTTAAAAGTTGGCGTAATATGCTTGCCGAATGGTATGGCACGTTGGAGTACATGACGTCATATTATTTTACTGTTAGCCATTGTTGCCGTTAATGCTACTTCGACCACCAGAGGGCGTCTGAGGGCGTCTTTATGAAGTTTCTTGGTGCTGGCTTACTTTTCCAAATAATCCTACCAAGGTCCATGTAGGGCAGACATTTTGATTGCTATACCCTATCCAAAAGAGCATATTCCAAGGTTTTTAATTAACCTAGTTTTGCCAAAAAACACAATGTTTTTACAGATGGTCTCTTTCAAAATATAACATTTTCCTAGAATAACTGCAGCTCTATGCCTACTGATGACAATCAGCAAATACCCATTTGGGGAAAATATTCCTTCTATTGTATTCTGTTATATTCCATAATATTCATATTGTAAAGGGCTGGGGAATATAAGCATGTGATGTCTGCTAAATTAACAAGTTAATTTCATTGACATGGCACAGCCATAGCCTCAGCTGCAATAGCACAGATAAATACATCTTAAAACATGCTATTCTGTTATTTTATTACCTCTCTAAACAAAATATTTATGGATTTATTTGTGATTGTGTATATTAATTGTATTTATTAGACTGGCAGCTATTGGTAAGCTATTCATTGAGTCCCGGCTTTTCAACTGTTAATATGCATATGGTGCAGCAGACCTTCATGGGCTTTGAGAATGAAATGCTCAGAAAGTTTGTCTTTTATGATATTTATCTCAATATAGGCGTCCTGCTAGAGTATAACATACACATATTTAGGAAAAGTCAGGGACAGGTGGGTTCAAGGTTTTTTATTGAAATGACATGGAGCTGTAGGCCTAAGAGTCCTGTTTACTGTAGCTGTTTTAACATAACTTACTTATTGGCATAAAGGCCTACTTCAATATACAGTATATCAATCATTCATTCATTAATTTCTGCATGTCATCACACAGCATACAAGTCATCCATGTCTTTAAATACAATCAACCATTTTAGTTATAAAACAAAATAACAAAGGGAGCCTTGAATAATTAAACAATGAATAAACTGCAACCTATGTTGCTAAAGCAATTGAATTCACAAATGTATTTGACTGTTTCTTATATTGGCTGTACAAAAGACTTTAAAACCTTTTTTTGTTAGAACAGACTAGATGGGATTGATTATAATTTGTAAGATATTATTGTATTTGTTGTGCTGTTTATACTGTTAGAAAAATGCATTTTACAGTAGCCTATGGAGACACCTCAGGGTTTCCGTCAGGAAAATATGGCGCTGTACATTGTTACCGGTTGGGAGTAAGCCTAGGCTACTATGTGACTGCAAGTGAAAAGCAAAATAATCCTAATATTTCCACAACCTAATTGTAGGCTAACCAATAGCTAAACGGAGATTCAGTGAAAAGGAAAATCTGATTGATTTATCAAGACCAGTCCCCATACTTGTCTTAAAGCAGCGCGAAACGGTGCTGAAATAGTTGACCACACGTGGGTAAGCTATTGCTTCAAATCCTATTATAACAATTGGATGACTTTGGGAGTTTCAGTAAGCAACATTTTGTTGCCTTCAATTACATTAGCCTACTTTATTCCAATATTTCTGTCATTCAGTGATATTTGTTCCCATAGTAATTCGTTATGGATCCATCCAGATGTGGTTAGAAAACAGTGCATGTGTGACATGCCTTCGCAAACCTCCATTAATACATGTAAAGTCCCAAAACTCTGCAAGTCTATTGTCCTGCTGATAGCCCATCAAGGGTGGATGGCTTCTTTTGTATTCCAATTTATTGGAAAGGCTGCTAAACCATTTACATCTGGCCCACAGCGTGCTTACAGTGCACTTCACTCCATTCTCCGCCTGACTCTCTACCAATGCCACCAGATGCTTATTTCTATTCTTCTTATCTATTTGGTATAAATAAAACACAAATTAAATAGCTCAGGACTTGAAAATATGTGAAACCAATTTGTTTTTTTGTTTTTTTTAACCTTTATTTAACCAGGTAAGCCAGTTGAGAACAAGTTCTCATTTACAACTGCGACCTGGCCAAGATAAAGCAAAGCAGTGTGATAAAAACAACAACACAGAGTTACATATGGGGTAAAACAAAACATAAAGTCGAAAATACAACAGAAAATATATATAGTGTGTGCAAATGTAGCAAGTTATGGAGGTAAGGCAATAAATAGGCTATAGTGCAAAATAATTACAATTAGTATTAACACTGGAATGATGGATGTGCAGGAGTTGATGTGCAAATAGAGATACTGGGGTGCAAATGAGCATAATAAATAACAATATGGGGATGAGGTAGTTGGGTGGGCTAATTTCAGATGGGCTCTGTAATGGTGCAGTGATCGGTAATGTGCTCTGACAACTGATGCTTAAAGTTAGTGAGGGAGATAAGAGTCTCCAGCTTCAGAGATTTTTGCAGTTCGTTCCAGTCATTGGCAGCAGAGAACTGGAAGGAATGGCGGCCAAAGGAGGTGTTGGCTTTGGGGATGACCAGTGAGATATACCTGCTGGAGTGCATACTACGGGTGGGTTTTGCTATGGTGACCAATGATCAAAGATAAGGCGGGGATTTGCCTAGCATTGATTTATAGATGGCCTGGAGCCAGTGGGTTTGGCGACGAATATGTAGTGAGGACCAGCCAACAAGAGCGTACAGGTCACAGTGGTGGGTAGTATATGGGGCTTTGGTGACAAAACGCATGGCACTGTGATAGACTACATCCAATTTGCTGAGTAGAGTGTTGGAGGCTATTTTGTAAATTAGGAGGCTTTGTTGCGAAATAGGAAGCCGATTCTAGATCTAACTTTGGATTGGAGATTCTTAATGTGAGTCTGGAAGGAGAGTTTACAGTCTAACCAGACACCTAGGTATTTGTAGTTGTCCACATACTTTAGGTCAGACCCGTCGAGAGTAGTGATTCTAGTCGGGTGGGCGGGTGCCAGCAGCGTTCGATTGAAGAGCATGCATTTAGTTTTACTAGTGTTTAAGAGCAGTTGGAGGCTACTGAAGGAGTGTTTTATGGCATTGAAGCTTGTTTGGAGGTTTGTTAGCGCAGTGTACAATGAAGGGCCAGATGCATACAAAATGGTGTCGTCTGCGTAGAGGTGGATCTGAGAGTCACAATAGCAAGAGCGACATCATTGATATACACAGAGAAAAGAGTCGGCCCAAGAATTGAACCCTGTGGCACCCCCATAGAGACTGCCATAGGTCCAGACAACAGGCCCTCCGATTTATCTGTGCTTACTGGCCGAGGCTACATGGCTGCACCATCAGCTTGTCAATTTAGCAGACATCACTTGTGTATATTCAGTCAACACATATATTTTAAGAATATAATGGGATATAACAGAACATTTTAGTATCTCTTAGAATAAAAACCTTAGTGTAACAACAGTTTTAGTCAGTAATAGGCTACAGTCCAGTTACAGCTTCTGACAAAGTAGAAACAAAAAGTTTGTTTTGTGTGTGAGCGTGGGACAGAGGAAGAGCAATTCTTAAACTATTGTTCTAAATTCAATCACCCTCTTCTTCTTCATCATTCAGTTCATTCAAATTCAATTGTAATACATTTTGTCACTCCCGTTCAACAACTCCCAATCGCTATTGAATGCACTCCAAAGGGACAACTTGAAATAACATAATGTAGGTTAATTAAATAATCAAAAGGAAATATGTGATTATTTATTAGCCTAGTGGATATACAGTACCAGTCAAAAGTTTGGACACACCTACTCATTCAAGGGTTTTTCTTTATTTTTACTATTTTCTACATTGTAGAATAATGGTGAAGACATGAAAACTATGAAATAACACATATGGAATCATGTAGTAACTAAAAAAGTGTTAAACAAATCAATAAATATTTTTTGTAGTCACCCAATTCAGATGGTTTGGTATGAGTTGGACTGCAGAGTGAAGGAAACGCAGCCAACAAGTGCTCAGCATATATGGGAACTCCTTCAAGACTGTTGGAAAAGCATTCCAGGTCAAGCTGGTTGAGAGAATGCCAAGAGTGTGCAAAGCTGTCATCAAGGCAAAGGGTGGCTACAAAAAAAAAAAAATTATGCACGCATGACTGTAAGTCGCTTTGGATAAAAGCGTCTGCTAAAAGGCATATTATATATTATGAATAATATTTTTTGGTTACTACATGATTCCATATGTGTTATTTAATAGTTTTGATGTCTTCACTATTATTCTACAATGTAGAAAATAGTCAAAATAAAGATAATCCCTTGAATGAGTAGGTGTGTCCAAACTTTTGACTGGTACTGTAAGTATTTTAGGCATATCATGTGAATTAGGCCTCATAAAGTCATTGTCAAATGCGCAATATATACTGTTGCATGACAAACAGGTGCTGTTACATTACAATATTATTTTCCTGCCCATTTGGAACAGAGTAAACAACACTAAATAAATTATAAATAATACCAGAGTCTCTTCTAATGATTTTATTTTATTAAAGCCTTTATTGCAGCATAGCAAAATTTAAAAATACGTATTTGTGAAATTGCTTTATCTGACATTTTGAGGTTGCATGAGGCTTGGTAATCACAGAATCAGTAGGATATTAAACAAACACTCAAATAGGTAACAGAGGCAGGAACAGAAGCATAGGGCTGACTAACTCATTCCTGGCTTTCGTTCAAAATAATTTATATTATAATGCAGGGTTAAAGACACATTCTTTCTGTTTGTCTTTAGCATATGCAGTCTCTCTCCTATTGCTACAGCTAATTTCGTTTGAATTATTATGTGGATTATAATAAATTGACAAATATATAGGGGTTGATGCATTTATTGTTAGGGCAAATCAGGTCTGTGTTATTGAGTTAGAAATGTAAAACTTTAGAGGACTTAAGCGTGGAATACATTGCAAGTTTGCCCTTTTTGGCCATTAGGCTACACTTTGCAATATGACTCAACTCTGATCACAGCATCTATCGGTAGTCTAAACTGTTGCACAAATTGGGGTATTTTTCACAACTAGCCGAGTCCTGCATCGGGCAAAAAAATCAGCTGGCGGGTGGTCCCAAAGTTGAGTGAGAACTTGGGTACAATGCTGCAATCACACTTGACATGTGGACTGACTGTTTCCTAAAAATAGGATACTTGTGCCTTACCTCCCATTACATAAACGAAGAGTGGGTGTTATTCACCACGGAGTTGGACAGTGCAGCTCAAACCTAAGGCCAGGTATTGTGAAAGAATACCTGTGGATCTTGTTGATTTCCTCTATCGCTTCAAGAGGCCTGCTGTCCACCTGGTAATTGTGTGGTTCCAAAGGATAAAGCGTCACCTACAGATGGATATGTGGTTTCAGAGAGAAGCCAGCTGCAAGCCTGCGACCAGGCATGGTGGATGACATCCTTTTGAAGAACATCCAGTGATGAAAGGACTGTTTTTAAAGTTCTTGTTTTAGTATATTTATTTGTTGTCAATTTTAGAAGGCTCTTTAAAGCTATTTTAGTTGCCAATGTGCCGCATTGCATTGTGAAATTAAAAATATATTGTTCTTAATTCATGGCATGGTTTATTTTTAGCGAAATGTTGAATAGACCTGCAGACAAATGAATTAATGAAGGAAAAGAGGAATAATAGCCTGCTGTCTGTAGTCATAAAAACAATTAGGCTAATATAATTGATAATATTTCGTTGGGTAACAGATCTGCTCTCGGAACTCATTACAGTGGGGGAAAAAAGTATTTAGTCAGCCACCAATTGTGCAAGTGCTCCCACTTAAAAATATGAGAGAGGCCTGTAATTTTCATCATAGGTATACGTCAACTATGACAGACAAATTGAGAAAAAAATATCCAGAAAATCACATTGTATGATTTTTTATGAATTTATTGGCAAATTTTGGTGGAAAATAAGTATTTGGTCACCTACAAACAAGCAAGATTTCTGGCTCTCACAGACCTGTAACTTCTTCTTTAAGAGGCTCCTCTGTCCTCCACTCGTTACCTGTATTAATGGCACCAGTTTGAACTTGTTATCAGTGTAAAAGACACCTGTCCACAACCTCAAATAGTCACACTCCAAACTCCATTATGGCCAAGACCAAAGAGCTGTCAAAGGACACCAGAAACAAAATTGTAGACCTGCACCAGGCTGGGAAGACTGAGTCTGCAATAGGTAAGCAGCTTGGTTTGAAGAAATCAACTGTGGGAGCAATTATTAGGAAATGGAAGGCATACAAGACCACTGATAATCTCCCTCGATCTGGGGCTCCACGCAAGATCTCACCCCGTGGGGTCAAAATGATCACAAGAATGGTGAGCAAAAATCCCAGAACCACACGGGGGGACCTAGTGAATGACCTGCAGAGAGCTGGGACCAAAGTAACAAAGCCTACCATCAGTAACACACTACGCCGCCAGTGACTCAAATCCTGCAGTGCCAGACGTGTCCCCCTGCTTAAGCCAGTACATGTCCAGGCCCGTCTGAAGTTTCCTGGAGTGCATTTGGATGATCCAGAAGAGGATTGGGAGAATGTCATATGGTCAGATGAAACCAAAATATAACTTTTTGGTAAAAACTCTACTCGTCGTGTTTGGAGGACAAATAATGCTGAGTTGCATCCAAATAACACCATACTCACCTACTGTGAAGCAAGGGGGTGGAAACATCATGCTTTGGGGCTGTTTTTCTGCAAAGGGACCAGGACGACTGATCCGTGTAAAGGAAAGAATGAATGGGGCCATGTATCGTGAGATTTTGAGTGAAAACCTCCTTCCATCAGCAAGGGCATTGAAGATGAAACGTGGCTGGGTCTTTCACCATGACAATGATCTCAAACACACCGCCCGGGAAACGAAGGAGTGGCTTCGTAAGAAGCATTTCAAGGTCCTGGAGTGGCCTAGCCAGTCTCCAGATCTCAACCCCCTGGAAGTCCGTGTTGCCCAGCGACAGCCCCAAAACATCACTGCTCTAGAGGAGATCTGCATGGAGGAATGGGCCAAAATACCAGCAACAGTGTGTGAAAACCTTGTGAAGACTTACAGAAATCGTTTGACCTGTGTCACAAAGTATTGAGAAACTTTTGTTATTGACCAAATACTTATTTTCCACCATAATTTGCAAATAAATTGATTAAAAATCCTACAATGTGATTTTCTTGATTTTTTTTCTCATTTTGTCTGTCATCGTTGACGTTTACCTATGATGAAAATTACAGGCCTCTCTCATCTTTTTAAGTGGGAGAACTTGCACAATTGGTGGCTGACTAAAATTTTTTTCCCCCCACTGTATATGGCACAAAGTAAAGCAATATCTAGGCGAATCCCCTGTATTATCCAGTTTTACACCATTTTGGGGTAATGACATTTTCACACCTGGTAAAAATGACTTGGGGTTTAAAGAATGGGCAAGAAAAGGTATTGTTAAAGTAATGGATATTGTCACGGTTTCGGCCGAGGTGGCCCCTCCTCCTTGTTCGGGCAGGTTTCGGCGGTCGTCGTCTCCGGAGTACTAGCTGCCACCGCTCTATGTTTCTTGTTTGATTGGTTTTGTCTGTTTGTCACACCTGTTTTGTGTTATGTCTCAATTAGCACCCTATTTAGTTTACTTGTTGTTAGTTAGGTGTTGTGTGTAATTGTTCCATGTCGTGTTGCTGTGCTGCATGTATTTTGGTGCGCTATTTTGTGCTTTCCTCCTTGTTTGTGTTTTAGGAGTAGATTACGCACTTGTTGATTGCGCCGTTTGTATACGCCTGTGCGCGCTTTTCTCGCCTCCGGGCTGGTTTTGGATATTTATTGTGATATCTACTAAAGTATTTTTGTTGGACTTTACTTCCGCCTCCTGCGCCTGATTCCACACCACACCTACCATAGCAACTCCTGACAGAATTACACACCACATATGGAATCAGCAGGAGCACCCACCGAAATCATGGAGGAGCGTCTTCGCGGTCAAGAGGATCGAATCAACCAGATCGGGCACGCCTTGGACCGCGTAATGAACACCCTCCATCGATGGGAAACCAGCGGGGTACCCACACCCCCACCTATCGCACCATCACCATCGGACAGCCCGCCCATCCAACTACCGGAACCCAGTGGGATTCGGCTCTCGCTCCCGAGGGCGTATGACGGCACCACTGCCGGGTGTCAGGGATTCCTATTACAAGTGGAACTCTACCTTGCCACCATACACCCGGCGCCCTCGGGATACGAGAGCGTTTCCGCCCTCATCTCCTGTCTCACCGGCAAGGCATTGGAGTGGGCCAACGCCGAATGGAGGGGAATAGACGCCGCCACAGTCACCTATGCGGAGTTCTCCCGCCGCTTCCGTGCTGTCTTCGACCATCCACCAGAAGGGAAGGCGGCGGGGGAGCGTCTATTCCACCTCCGACAGGGGATGAGGAGCGCTCAAGAGTTTGCGCTGGAGTTCCGGACTCTAGCGGCCGATGCAGGTTGGAATGAGAGGGCCCTCATAGACCACTTT
Source organism: Coregonus lavaretus (assembly GCF_964263955.1). Lineage (NCBI taxonomy): Eukaryota > Metazoa > Chordata > Actinopteri > Salmoniformes > Salmonidae > Coregonus > Coregonus lavaretus. The sequence goes on along the minus strand of NC_139996.1, from coordinate 45,981,423 downwards.
AGATGTAGCCTTCGGGAGGACGTCCGCAGAGAGTTAGCGTGCAGGGATACTACACTAACATTTGACCAGCTGGCGAGAGAAGGCTCTTAAAGGGTGGTCTGCTCAGTGTGAGGGGCTATGTCTGGGTGTTTCCGTAGGGGCGACCTCGGTGGAGAGCCCGAACCAGATGCCAGCACTGCACATTCCGCCTGAGTATGAGGATTTGGTACTCGTGTTTAGTAAGACCAGAGCGGCAAGGTTGCCACCTCATAGACAGGGGGATTGTGCGATAGACCTCCAGACAGGAGCTGCGCTCCCGCGGAGCCGTGTGTATCCTTTGTCACAGGAGGAGAAAAGGGCAATGGAGACTTACATTGCCGAGTCTCTGAGACAGGGATACATACGGCCCTCCACTTCTCCCGCGTCCTCAAGCTCCTTTTTTGTGAAGAAAAAGGATGGAGGTTTGCGTCCGTGTATTGATTACCGCGGTCTCAATCAGGTGACTGTGAAATATAGTTATCCACTCCCGCTGATTGCGACCATGACGGAGTCATTACACGGGGCACGGTTCTTCACAAAATTGGACCTCAGGAGCGCATATAACTTGGTGCGCATTAGGGAGGGCGATGAGTGGAAGACAGCATTTAGTACTACCTCCGGCCATTACGAGTATCTCGTCATGCCATATGGGTTAATGAATGCTCCATCAGTCTTCCAATCGTTTGTAGATGAGATTTTCCGGGACATGCAGGCGCAGGGAGTAGTGGTGTACATAGATGATATTCTTGTGTACAGTTCTACACGGGCCGAGCATGTAGCCCTGGTGCGCAGGGTATTGAGGAGACTGTTGGAGCATGACCTGTATGTCAAAGCCGAGAAATGTCTGTTCTTTCAGGAGTCAGTCTCCTTTTTGGCTTACCAGTTGTCTGCGTCAGGGGTGAGAATGGAGGTGGACCGAGTGTCCGCTGTGCGTAATTGGCAAACCCCAACTACGGTTAAAGAGGTGCAGCGGTTCTTGGGTTTTGCGAATTACTACCGAAGGTTTATCCGGGGTTTTGGACAGGTGGCAGCTCCCATAACGTCTCTTCTTAAGGGGGGGTCCGGTGCGCTTGCAGTGGTCGGCTGAGGCGGACAGGGCCTTTGGGAGACTGAAGGACCTGTTTACCTCGGCTCCAGTGCTGGCGCACCCGGATCCCACTCTACCCTTCCAAGTAGAGGTGGACGCGTCTGAGGCCGGTATCGGGGCAGTTCTTTCACAACGGTCCGGCACACCACCTAAGCTCCGCCCCTGTGCTTTTTATTCTAAGAAGCTCAGTCCGGCGGAGCGGAATTATGACGTAGGGGACAGGGAGCTGTTAGCCGTAGTACAGGCCCTAAAGGTGTGGAGGCATTGGCTTGAGGGGGCTCAGCACCCTTTCCTCATTCTGACCGACCACCGTAACCAGGAATACATTCGGGCAGCTAGGAGACTGAATCCTCGCCAGGCTCGATGGACTATGTTTCTCGCCCGGTTTGTGTTCAAGATCACTTACATCCCTGGGTCCCAGAACGGGAAGGCAGATGCCCTGTCCCGGCGGTATGACACGGAGGAGAGGTGCGTGGAGCCCATTCCCATACTACCGGAGTCTTGTCTGGTGGCACCGGTGGTGTGGGAGGTCGACGCGGAGATCGAGCGGGCATTACGCACTGACCCTAGCCCTCCACAGTGTCCAGTGGGTCGGACGTACGTCCCGCTCGAGGTCCGGGATCGGCTGATTTATTGGGCTCACACGTCCCCCTCCTCTGGACATCCAGGTATTGGCCGGACAGTGCACTGCCTTAGTACGAAGTACTGGTGGCCAACGTTAGCCAGGGATGTGAGGGTTTATGTCTCCTCCTGCTCAGTGTGTGCCCAGTGTAAGGCGCCCAGACATTTGCCCAGGGGTAAATTACAACCCCTGCCCGTTCCACAACGACCCTGGTCTCACCTCTCGGTGGATTTTGTTACCGACCTTCCCTCCTCACAAGGGAATACCACCATCCTGGTCGTTGTGGATCGGTTCTCGAAGGCCTGTCGTCTCCTTCCCATGCCGGGTCTTCCTACTGCCCTACAGACCGCTGAGGCTCTATTTACTCACGTCTTCCGGCATTACGGGGTACCCGAGGATATAGTGTCCGATCGAGGCCCCCAGTTTACCTCCAGAGTCTGGAGAGCCTTTATGGAACGGTTGGGGGTCTCGGTGAGCCTTACCTCGGGTTACCACCCGGAGAGTAATGGGCAGGTCGAACGAGTCAACCAGGATGTGGGTAGGTTTCTGAGGTCATATTGTCAGGGCCGGCCGGAGGAGTGGCGAGATATGTGCCCTGGGCCGAGATGGCACAGAACTCTCTCCGCCACTCCTCCACGAGACTAACCCCTTTCCAGTGTGTGTTAGGGTACCAGCCGGTTCTGGCACCTTGGCATGAGAGCCAGATCGAGTCCCCTGCTGTGGATGAGTGGGTGCGGCGCTCGGAGGAGACGTGGAACGCTGCACACGTCCATCTGCAGCGAGCCATCCGTCGACAGAAGACGAGCGCCGACCTACACCGCAGTGAGGGGCCAGTGTACGCACCTGGAGATCGAGTCTGGCTCTCAACCAGAAACCTGCCCCTCCGCCTGCCCTGCCGGAAGCTGGGTCGGCGGATTGTGGGGCCTTTTAAAGTCCTGAGGAGATTGAACGAGGTGTGTTACAGGTTACAACTGTCCATTGATTACAAGAATATTAACCCCTCATTCCATGTGTCTCTCCTCAGGCCGGTGGTAGCTGGTCCACTCCAGGACTTTGAGATTGAGGAGACTCCTCCGCCCCCGTTGGACATCGAGGGGGCTCCGGCGTACACTGTTCGGACCATCCTGGATTCGAGACGCCGGATGGGGGGTCTCCAATATCTCGTGGAGTGGGAGGGGTACGGTCCGGAGGAGCGGTGCTGGGTGCCGAGGAGGGACATTCTGGATCCGTCCCTGCTGACCGAATTCCATCGTGGTCATCCTACGCGCCCTGCTCCGCGTCCTCCTGGTCGTCCCCGAGGCCGGGGGCGGCGCACGGCTGGAGCCGCGCGTCAAGGGGGGGGTACTGTCACGGTTTCGGCCGAGGCGGCCCCTCCTCCTTGTTCGGGCAGGTTTCGGCGGTCGTCGTCTCCGGAGTACTAGCTGCCACCGCTCTATGTTTCTTGTTTGATTGGTTTTGTCTCTTTGTCACACCTGTTTTGTGTTATGTCTCAATTAGCACCCTATTTAGTTTACTTGTTGTTAGTTAGGTGTTGTGTGTAATTGTTCCATGTTGCTGCGCTGCATGTATTTTGGTGCGCTATTTTGTGCTTTCCTCCTTGTTTGTGTTTTAGGAGTAGATTACGCACTTGTTGATTGCGCCCGTTTGTATACGCCTGTGCGCGCTTTTCTCGCCTCCGGGCTAGTTTTGGATATTTATTGTGATATCTACTAAAGTATTTTTGTTGGACTTTACTTCCGCCTCCTGCACCTGATTCCACACCACACCTACCATAGCAACTCCTGACAGATATATACAATGAAAAAGGGCTCATGTCATTTGAAGAACTAAAGGGAAGATTTAACTTACCACAAAAGCATTTTTTCAAATACTTACAATTGACAAGCTTTATTTTTTCCAGTCTAGAACAATCTACCCTACAACCTCCTTTGTCCATTTTAGAAATGCTCTCAGTTAATATGTGTTATGGGAGAGGTCAAATTACATAATTATATGGGAAAATGGTAGCTACTCATAAAGACAACTCAGATAGTAAGAGACTTCAGGGGATACAAGATATGCAGGAAGATATTTCAGCAGAGGACTGGGGTATGATATGCTCTAGAGCTCAGATACAGACAATAAACACCCACCTGAGATTGTTGCAATACAATTGGATAATGAGAACATATATCACCCCTGTTAAGCTCCACAAATTCAAAGAAAATGGTTGATCTCTGTCTATTACAAGCTAGACTTTCAATTGCTCTCCACTGGAAGTATGTCAGTTCCCCCTCACTTGGTCATTGGTAAAAATAATTAACGTCAAGCCTGGCTCTTGAAAGATTAACTTATATAGTGAAAAAGAAAGCCCCAGAGTTTCATGATATTTGGGATCTGTTTTGTGAGTTTTTGCAAACTGGTGATGTTGTAGAAGCATTGGATGTAGCGGGTGATTTGGATGGAGTCAGGCGCAGGAGGTGTAAATCACAGAATAATGGTTTATTCGGCTAGTACAGCGGTTCGCAGATATGCGTAAAACAGCTACAGTGCGACTTAACGGCGCACTGGGGAAAACAAAACACACGGGTGAATATCCAGACGATAAAGTACATAATGCTCCACCGAGCTATCGACACCTCCACATAGAAACAATCACACACAAAGACATGGGGGGCAGAGGGAATACTTATACAGGGACTGATGAGGGTATATGAACCACGTGTGTGTAAAAACAAGACAAAACAAATGGAATTATGAGAAGGGGAGCGGCCGTGGCTAGAAGGCCGGTGACGACGAACGCCGAAGCCTGCCCGAACAAGGAGAGGAGGCAGCTTCGGAGGAAGTCGTGACATTTAGTCAGTAACACAGACCCTATGCCTATTGAAATGACAAGTACAGTGGGGAAAAAAAGTATTTAGTCAGCCACCAATTGTGCATGTTCTCCCACTTAAAAAGATGAGAGAGGCCTGTAATTTTCATCATAGGTACACGTCAACTATGACAGACAAAATGAGGAAAAAAAATCCAGAAAATCACTTTGTAGGATTTTTAATGAATTTATTTGCTAATTATGGTGGAAAATAAGTATTCGGTCAATAACAAAAGTTTCTCAATACTTTGTTATATACCCTTTGTTGGCAATGACACAGGTCAAACGTTTTCTGTAAGTCTTCACAAGGCTTTCACACACTGTTGCTGGTATTTTGGCCCATTCCTCCATGCAGATCTCCTCTAGAGCAGTGATGTTTTGGGGCTGTCGCTGGGCAACACGGACTTTCAACTCCCTCCAAAGATTTTCTATGGGGTTGAGATCTGGAGACTGGCTAGGCCACTCCAGGACCTTGAAATGCTTCTTACGAAGCCACTCCTTCTTTGCCCGGGCGGTGTGTTTGGGATCATTGTCATGCTGAAAGACCCAGCCACGTTTCATCTTCAATGCCCTTGCTGACGGAAGGAGGTTTTCACTCAAAATCTCACGATACATGGCCCCATTCATTCTTTCCTTTACACGGATCAGTCGTCCTGGTCCCTTTGCAGAAAAACTGCCCCAAAGCATGATGTTTCCACCCCCATGCTTCACAGTAGGTATGGTGTTCTTTGGATGCAACTCAGCATTCTTTGTCCTCCAAACACGACGAGTTGAGTTTTTACCAAAAAGTTATATTTTGGTTTCATCTGACCATATGACATTCTCCCAATCCTCTTATGGATCATCCAAATGCACTCTAGCAAACTTCAGACGGGCCTGGACATGTACTGGCTTAAGCAGGGGGACACGTCTCGCACTGCAGGATTTGAGTCCCTGGCGGCGTAGTGTGTTACTGATGGTAGACTTTGTTACTTTGGTCCCAGCTCTCTGCAGGTCATTCACTAGGTCCCCCCGTCTGGTTCTGGGATTTTTGCTCACCGTTCTTGTGACCATTTTGACCCCACGGGGTGAGATCTTGCATGGAGCCCCAGATCGAGGGAGATTATCAGTGGTCTTGTATGTCTTCCATTTCCTAATAATTGCTCCCACAGTTGATTTCTTCAAACCAAGCTGCTTACCTATTGCAGATTCAGTCTTCCCAGCCTGGTGCAGGTCTACAATTTTGTTTCTGGTGTCCTTTGACAGCTCTTTGGTCTTGGCCATAGTGGAGTTTGGAGTGTGACTGTTTGAGGTTGTGGACAGGTGTCTTTTATACTGACAACAAGTTCAAACAGGTGCCATTAATACAGGTAACGAGTGGAGGACAGAGGAGCCTCTTAAAGAAGAAGTTACAGGTCTGTGAGAGCCAGAAATCTTGCTTGTTTGTAGCTGACCAAATACTTATTTTCCACCATAATTTGCAAATAAATTCATAAAAAATCCTACAATGTGATTTTCTGGAGAAAAAAATTCTCAATTTGTCTGTTATAGTTGACGTGTACCTATGATGAAAATTACAGGCCTCTCTCATCTTTTTAAGTGGGAGAACTTGCACAATTGGTGGCTGACTAAATACTTTTTTTCCCCACTGTAAATCCTGCAAATAACCCAATTACAATGGCTTGTCTTAACATCTGGAACATAGAAGGATAATTTTATACTATTCCAGGTATTTCTTAAAGAGGTAGGGTTTCAAGTGTCTCCGGAAGGTGGTCAGTGACTCCGCTGTCCTGGCGTCGTGGGGGAGCTTGTTCCACCATTGGGGTGCCAGAGCAGCGAATTGCTTTGACTGGGCTGAGCGGGAACTGTACTTCCGTAGAGGTAGGGGGGCTAGCAGGCCAGAGGTGGATGAACGTAGTGCCCTCGTTTGGGTGTAGGGTCTGATCAGAGCCTGAAGTTAAGGAAGTGCCATTCCCCTCACAGCTCCGTAGGCAAGCACCATGCTTTTGTAGTAGATGCAAGCTTCAACTGGAAGCCAGTGGAGTGTGCAGAGGAGCGGGGTGACATGAGAGAACTTGGGAAGGTTGAACACCAGACGGGCTGCAGCGTTCTGGATAAGTTGTAGGGGTTTAATGGCACAGGCAGGGAGTCATGCCAAAAGCGAGTTGCAGTAATCCAGACGGGAGATGACAGTGCCTGGATTAGGACCTGTGCCGCTTTCTGTGTACGGTAGGGTCGTACTCTGAGAATGTTGTAGAGCATGAACCTGCAGGATCGGGTCACCGCTTTGATGTTAGCGGAGAACGACAGGGTGTTGTCCAGGGTCACGCCTAGGTTCTTTGCACTTCGAGATTCCACCTTAATTCGCTCTAACTGGATGGGAAAAGGGTTTATTCGACAAATATAGCAGCAACTCTCATACTATGAGGAAAATAACTAATTCAGGCCTTATCGGCAGTTTTGGTTTTAATGTACTACCGGGGCGGAGAAAATCTCATAAGCGTTTTATAGTTACATCGGTTAGGGTAAGTCAATTCCCCAGATTTTTATCAAAAGTGGACATACCCCAATCAGTTTCTGAGACTATTGCCCAGATAAATGCTCTAACCTTATCTTTATTAAATGATCCATAAATGGGACCAACTCAGAAAACGTCTATTTATTTTTTTACACCCTGACGTACGTCTACGTTTGGGTGCGCAAGTTTGTATATGAATATTATACGTTCCATTATTACTTAATCAAATCTGTAGTAATAGATTATACACACATACAATTTGTCACATGTTCATATATTCACAGAATCCATATATATATATATATATATATATAGCGTTAGAAATCTTAGGTACTCACATCCACCACTCCATGTGCTCTCCATCAGAACCCAAAAACGTTGGTTTCCCGGACGCTGACCAGCGGCACATGGGAATAATGCTCCACACGTATCCTCAACGGTTCTCTATACTCCCAGAAATTATAGACTTGCCGCTACTGTCTAAAATAACATCCCGCACTCATTACCACCCCGTGATATTCTATGATGGGCAGTGATGGACGGAACCCCAAGATAACGCTACATATTGAAACTTATTTTCCACATTTAAATCAAATTATTATACATATTTCTATATCTTATTATTCAAACCACAGATTAAGACTTATTTCCATGTTCACACAACTCTCATATCACATTCACACAATGCTAATCCCAAACACACTGAATTAATATTGTTATAACCTGCAGGAATATTTTCTTCTATAACAGGCCCAAATTTGTAATGTCAAATCTATTACATTAACATTGTACCATAACCAGTTTTCCCATAATCATAAATCTCCTCTAAGGTTTCCAAATTTGGGAAACCTGCAGACCACACCCTAAAAGACTGGCCGAACTACAATGTCTAGACGTCAGATACACCGATAAACGCGACCTGTTCTCCAAACAGGATTTCTCATACTTCAATCGAAGATCGCTGACATTCCTAGGGTTCATAAAATGACACCTATTTATCTTTTCCAAACCTACTCCATGTCCCTCAGGAATACTTTAAAGACAATGAACACCCTTTTGGCCTAACTGCCCACGTCCTTCCTATGTAAATAAGACAGCCCTGTGTAGCTCAGTTGGTAGAGCATGGCGTTTGCAACGCTAGGGTTGTGGGTTTGATTCCCATGGGGGGCCAGTATGAAAAATGTATGCACTCACTAACTGTAAGTTGCTCTGGATAAGAGCGTATGTAAAATGTACATGTAAAATGTTAACTTTTCCAACCTACACCACAACCTAGGATAAGGGTAACATTTCTTTCAAGAAAAATATATCATTAGCTATGTGAAATGTTTTCTTGCCCACTCAACATTAACAATGTTCAATTAATGTTCAACATTTACGCCTAAACTGCCCACTCAACATTAACAATGATCAATTAATGTTCAATTAGTACTATTAATTCTGTGCACTTTCAAGTTTAGTTATTGGAAGAAATCAGTCCCTTAATCTAATTTTGTTCAAAATGATGTATCCATTCAGCTGATGCTCCCAGCCAGGCGGGGATCCGATCTGCTCCGTATAGTGGAGTGTGGCTTACCCAGCTGCATCTAATGCAACTACTCGCACGGTTAACCTGGATTACCCTGGGAACAATCAGCAAAATTAAGATTATCATTCCCTCCTCGTCGCCAAAATTGTCGTGGTAATTATCAAAGGAGAGACTTTTAGATTTCCGCAAAACCATCAAACTTGATTAATAATTACTGCTGTAATGGAGCATTAACGGTCACCCAATGGTGTAGAGTTAAGGCCCAAATAAGCAGGGTTAGGTTAAAACTTTTTATAGTCATTCTGAGTCCTTGTGACGAAGAACAGATATGTGAAGTCATACAAAGGTACATTATGCTCTCATGCAACAGACAGCAAGATTTACATGGTGCCAAATATCTGTCTCTAGTTCATTTACTACTTGTTTATACAGAAATATTAATGCAACACAGGATACTAAGTCCTTCCCTTAATTTATGAAGTCCAGTGTTCATTAATAATCTGGAGGGAGGGTTCTCCTAACCCTGGCAGACAGACCAGCATTTCACACAGACACTACAAATGGAATGGAATGTTGTCTTATCACCAAGTCATCGTAAAGGGGGGGAGGGGGGGAGGGGGGGGGGGGGGGGGGGGTAGAAGGATTACTTTATCCTATCCCAGGTATTCCTTAAAGAGGTGGGGTTTCAAATGTCTCCGGAAGGTGTTGAGTGACTCCGCTGTCCTGGCGTCGTGAGGGAGCTTGTTCCACCATTGGGGTGCCAGAGCAGCGAACAGTTTTGACTGGGCTGAGCGGGAACTATGCTTCCGCAGAGGTAGGGGAGCCAGCAGGCCAGAGGTGGATGAACGCAGTGCCCTCGTTTGGGTGTAGGGACTGATCAGAGCCTGAAGGTACGGAGGTGCCGTTCCCCTCACAGCTCCGTAGGCAAGCACCATGGTCTTGTAGCAGATGCGAGCTTCAACTGGAAGCCAGTGGAGTGTGCGGAGGAGCGGGGTGACGTGAGAGAACTTGGGAAGGTTGAACACCAGACGGGCTGCGGCATTCTGGATGAGTTGTAGGGGTTTAATGGCACAGGCAGGGAGCCCAGCCAACAGCGAGTTGCAGTAATCCAGACGGGAGATGACAAGTGCCTGGATTAGGACCTGTGCCGCTTCCTGTGTAAGGCAGGGTCGTACTCTTCGAATGTTGTAGAGCATGAACCTACAGGATCGGGTCACCGCCTTGATGTTAGCGGAGAACGACAGGGTGTTGTCCAGGGTCACGCCAAGGCTCTTCGCACTCTGGGAGGAGGACACAACGGAGTTGTCAACCGTGATGGTGACCTAAGGATCATTATTATTTGTATAATAGGCCACACTAGTGGTGGTGGGTGCCTGTAGGTCTGGGGGCCTCCACCCCCTACCTAGGTGGCTATCTAATTTCCTATGTGAAGTGCATTCAGAAAGTTTTCAGACCCCTTGACTTTTTCCACATTTTGTTACGTTACAGCCTTATTCTAAAATTGATTTTTTTTTATCCCTCATCAATCTACACACAATATCCCATAATGACAAAGCAAGAACAGGTTTTTAGATATTTTTGCCAATGTATTAAAAATAAAAAACAGATTACATAAATATTTACATAAGTATTCAGACCCTTTGCTATGAGACTCAAAATTGAGCGTAGGTGTATCCTGTTTCCATTTATCATCCTTGACCTGTTTCTACAACTTGTTTGGAGTCCACTTCTGGTAAATTCAATTGATTGGACATGATTTGGAAAGGCACACACCTGTTTATATAAGATCTCACAGTTGACAATGCATGTCAGAGCTAGAACCAAGCCATGAGGTCAAGGAATTGTCCGTAGAGCTCCGAGACAGGATTGTGTCGAGGCACAGATCTGGAAAAGAATACCAAAACATTTCTGCAGCATTGAACGTCCCCAAGAACACAGTGGCCTCCATCATTCCTAAATGGAAGAAGTTTGGAACCACCAAGACTCTTACTAGAGCTGGCCGCCCGGCCAAACTGAGCAATCGGGGCAGAAGAGCCTTGGTCAGGGAGGTGACCAAGAACCCGATGGTCACTCTTACAGAGCTCCAGAGTTCCTCTGTGGAGATGGGAGAACCTTCCAGATAGACAACCATCTCTGCAGCACTCCACCAATCAAGCCTTTATAGTAGAGTGGCCAGACGGAAGCCACTCCTCAGTAAAAGGCACGACAGGCCACTTGGAGTTTGCCAAGAGCCACCTAAAGGACTCTGACCATAAGAAACAAGATTCTCTGTTCTGAAGTTAACAAGATTGAACTCAATGGCCTGAATGCCAAGCGTCACGTCTGGAGGAAACCTGGCACCATCCCTACGGTGAAGCATGGTGGTGGCAGCATCATGCTGTTGGAATGTTTTTCAGAGGCAGGGACTGGGAGACTAGTCAGGATCAAGGGAAAGATGAATGGAGCCAAGTACAGAGAGATCCTTGATGAAAACCTGCTCCAGAGCACTCAGGACCTCAGACTGGGGCAAAGGTTCACCTTCCAACAGGACAATGACCCTAAGCTCACTGGCAAGACAACGCAGGAGTGTCTTCGGGACAAGTCTCTGAATGTCCTTGAGTGGTCCAGCCAGAGCCCGGACTTGAACCCAATCGAACATCTCTGGAGAGACCTGAAAATAGCTTTGCAGCGACGCTCCCCATCCAACCTGACAGAGCTTGAGAGGATCTGCAAAGAATAATGGGAGAAACTCCCCAAATACAGGTGTGCCAAGCTTGTAGCGTCATACCCAAGAATTCTCAAGGCTGTAGTCGCTGCCAAAGATGCTTCAACAAAATATTGAGTAAAGGGTCTGAATACTTATGTAAATGTTATATTTCCATCTTTTTATTGCTAATTAATTCGCACAAATTTCTAAAAACCTGTTTTTGTTTTCTCCTTCTGGGATATTTAATCCATTGTAGGATAAGGCTGTAACGTAACAAAATGTGGAAAAAGTCAAGGGGATGCACTGTATGTGGTTCCACATGGTCCATCCACCCCCAAACCTGGGCCATATGCATTCATTCTAATTCTCTGTTGATAGTCACCTTGTGAGTAGGCCACTATCATTATGTGTCTCAAACCTGAGGGCTTTTACAGTACCTTTCCAAGTACCATTTCAGTCTCTCTATTGTGGCTTTTGCTGATTCTTCTATGGTGCCTCCGAATATCCCTGCAGAGATATAAGGTAGCGCTACCGAGGTTATGCCTGCCTTATGACAGGTTTCCAGGACCTGATGTGTATTTTTAATAGACTATTAGGTGAAACTGAGTTAATCATCAACATATAGTTAACATTCTTTGTGGCTAACTGAATTGGGTCATTTCAGTGTGTGTGTGGGTAAAAGAGGGAAGCTGACCCAGGGTCAAATTGCTTGCTCTTACTTAGATCCATGGTTGTCTTATCATATCAGAGACTGAAACAGGCTTGGGCCTTTTGTTTCTATCTTCAAACACAATGAAAAGAGACGGGGTTGAACAGAGTTTAAACTAAACATGAGTGTTTTTGCAAGATAAGGATTGATTGATTGTAGTACTCTGAACTTAATGAAAGTCGAATTTAGCCGCCCTCAGAGACAAAGGAAGTGGGCGGAGCAATAAAAGAGTGGGAAACTGAAGAGGGCACTATATAAGATGGCGGGAGAGAAGAATTGGGGGTTCCAATCTGCAGATTGACCTGGCTTTGTTGAATTAAAAATAAAGTCATTCTTGATGCAACAAAAACTCTGTAAGATCTTTGATTTGTAATAAAGTATAGTGGTTATTTTCCACAACTGACCCTTACCACTGTGTCCTGGATTTCTCGTAGGAAATCTTGTGATATTTTTTCTCTGGTCCCACTGCATATACCACATACAGTGTACTTCCTAACCTCTCCTGAGGGCGTGCTCTGGGTCAGATTATTTCCATTAATTATTACCATTTTTGAGGTGTTTGTTCTATATCTCTGGGCGGGTCCACCTTCTTCCCTTCCCTTTTCATTTAGGGTGGACGCCGAAGGGTGTCCATGAGACCCAGATTTTTGGTAATAAGGTGGTGGTAGAGGAGCCAACCCTGCTGGCCCTGAATCTATCCACCCAGGTTCCATCTGTTCCTCTCTATTCCATTTTTGCGGAGCTGTAACCAGCGTATGCGCCATTCTGGTTCCGAGGGCCCCATGGGGTCAACGTTGTAGGGGACACAGCAATACTGCTTTCCCCCTCCGTCGCTCCCCCAGTGCCTGTTATTCACCGTTCCTACACTGTATGACCTTCGTAAATTGCTATACCCACATAATGTACTAGGCACTCCCCTCTCATAGTGTAAGCTACATTTAGGGTCTGCTTGTGTCACGTCCATGACATCCTCTGGAACCACATAATCACACATCTGAACATTCAAGGTGGTGTCGTACTTACCAAGTGCCACCAACCATCTTTCCATTTTAGAGGAGTTACTAATGACTTTCCCTAAGTTTCCCTCACTTCACCTTATGTTTTTTAACCAGGCCAAACAAGCCACCCAGTTCTCCAATGTTGCTTCTGCCAATACACCGGAGGTAGGGGCTCTGGTCAGTGTCAGCCTATGATGCCATATAACCGGGTTCCAGTAGAACTACCCTCCTTTCAATTCTACCATCATGTTACAGGTTTTGGGTTTTCCATTTATGTTTTGAGGTTGGACTTTTAGCACATATAGCACGTTAGCATGGAGGGCGCACTCACCACGTTAGTCAGTAAGTGTTACACCTGTGCTGGCTTGTCAATCTCGTTAGTCGGAAGGTGTTTCACCTGATCTGGCCCAGGTGCTATTTAAGAGTGGCTGGCCCAGTGCTCCAGTTGTTTTGAGAGATGTGGAGGGTCAACACCTTTAGTTTTCTTTCCCTATTTGATTTCTAGAAAAACATTATTTTGTCTGATTTTCCCTGTTTTCGTTTTAATAATATATCATATGCCATTTAGAAGACGCTTTTATCCAAAGCGACTTACAGTCATGTGTGCATACATTTTTACGTATGGGTGGTCCCAGGGATCGAACCCACTACCCTGGCGTTACAAGCGCCATGCTCTACCAATTGAGCTACAGAGGACCAGAGTTTTGCTTCCTGTCTTTAAGTTTGTTGTGGGTTTTTCTTTTGTTTGCCTTTTCTTGGGCAAATTTAGTGGGCACTCGTGGTGGGTGTCTTTTCAGGTTCCAGTTGTTGTTGCTAGTCAACTTTCAGTGGACACCCCCATGAGTGTCCTTCTTTCAGAACCCCTCTTAAAACCACACCTGTTTTGTTTTGGTTGTTGTCATTGACTCTTTGTTATTTCCCCCTTCTGTTTGAGCGACATTATTTGGTTTTCTTGCTGAGGAACGTAACAATCAATTTAACAACTTTTATCACAGTTAATACCTTCATTCATTAACATCCTGGCATTATATCCCACACTTCTAGGATGGGTATTAGATCCTCTCTTGACCTCACAGCGTGGGTAGTCTTTGCCTGTAGATCCTCTCTTGACCTCACAGTGTGGGTAGTCTTTGCCTGTAGATCCTCTCTTGACCTCACAGTGTGGGTAGTCTTTGCCTGTAGATCCTCTCTTGACCTCACAGCGTGGGTAGTCTTTGCCTGTATATCCTCTCTTGACCTCCCAGCGTGGGTAGTCTTTGCCTGTAGATTCTCTCTTGACCTCACAGCGTGGGTAGTCTTTGCCTGTAGATCCTCTCTTGACCTCACAGCATGGGTAGTCTTTGCCTGTAGATCCTCTCTTGACCTCACAGTGTGGGTAGTCTTTGCCTGTAGATCCTCTCTTGACCTCACAGCGTGGGTAGTCTTTGCCTGTAGATCCTCTCTTGACCTCACAGCATGGGTAGTCTTTGCCTATAGATCCTCTCCTGACCTCACAGCATAGGTCAACACCAAGAACGAGTTGTGGGCCTGGCTTATGCCACGGTATGAGCCTCTGTCCCGGTGAGGCGCCTCCCTGTCTTCTTACCCTAAGTTGTTTTTAACAGTAGAGTACTGAGCTCCACTTTAACAACCGGGACACCCCTCTTGGTGAAACGCACAAGAGAAGAAGGCAATTTACAAGACGAACTATGTGCCTATGTGAGTAAACGCAGATAGCAACTTACTAGCTAATGTCGGAATCAGCTAGGTAACATCGTATATAACGGTACAATACCACAATGTCTAGTTTACGGAACTTTCCGATGTTTGATGTGCACACAGAACCCAGCTCAATCGGCTTGAGGTGGAAAAAATTGATCAACAGATTCAACAATTTTCTAGTGGCATTAGACATAGCGAAAAATACACAGAAAAGGGCATTACTGTTACACTATGCAGGGACGGATGTGTGCGATATATTTGACACACTGCAAGATACCGGAGCAGCTGATGACTATGATACAGCTGTAGCCAAGCTCAATGCATATTTCTGTCCAAAAGTCAACACAGAATATGAAACCTACGTTTTCAGACAAGCAAGACAAAATTAAAACGAAACCTTGGATGCTTACCACACAAGATTGAGGCAATTAGAATTCACATGCGAGTTTGCAAATGTTAATAAAGAAATCAAGTCACAGATAATACTAAGCTGCAGTACCGCATGCCTCCGCCTGATGGCACAAAAAGATGGTTCAATGGCACTCCATCAACTACTTGATACAGGCAGGGTACAAGATATGTCATATAAACAAGCTGTAGGCATGGAGAACGCTCAATCAAAACCACAAAAATAACTTTCAGTGTGCACTGTACAAAAGAAAAAATATAACAAAAGCCAGGGCTACAAAAATGAAAGTGACAAACGTTAAAACAGAACATGCAATAACTGTGGAGGAACATTCCCACCATATGGAGGACAAACAAAAAATGTAAAGGATGTGGAAAGTTGAATCACTTTCAAAAATGCTGTAGATCAAAAACCACCGAGCCCACTCCGCCAGTTGCCTGAAAAGCAAACCCAACAGCGTCCGAAACAAAAAGTGCAGTCACAAAATGACAAAAAGACACAAAAACAAGACACCTCACCAAGCGATGATGATGATGATGATGATGATGGTTATGATGTGTATGCTGTGTACACTACAGAAACCATCACAACCACACATCCAAGTTACCATTATGAACACAACTGTGGATGTTATTGTTGACAAGTTAAAGCCCAGCTGTGAATTAAAACAGGTTAAGGCAAACATCTTTGCTTATGGCTCATCCGAACCACTTCCACTGAGAGGAAAATTCACAGCACCAGTCCACACCAAGAATAAGACGGTGGATATCGCTTTCTATGTAATCAAAGGTGACTCTGGCTCATTACTTAGCTGTCAGACAGCAACAGACCTTGGACTTCTAAAAATATTAAACTCTCTGTCCACTCAAAGTGAAAAAGCTGATGGTTCATTCATAAGCCAGCTTACCAACGAATACCAGGACCTCTTCCAAGGCATAGGAAAACTCATAGACTTTCAAGTGAAGCTGCACATTGATGACACAGTGCAACCAGCAGTACAACCACACAGGAGGATTCCTTTTCACTTAAGAGAAAAGGTTAAACAGGAGCTTGACACACTACAAAGCCAAGACATCAAAATAATCAGCGGGCCAACGTCATGGGTATCCCCAATAGTGGTCACACCAAAACCCAAGACGCCTGATAAAGTTTGTCTGTGTCGACATGCACCTTCCGAACACAGCAATACAACGTGAACGACACATCACACCAACGGTTGACGACCTCATCCATGATCTGAATGGAGCAGTGGTGTTCTCCAAGCCAGATCTTAATGCTGGATACCACCAGCTTGAGTTACATCAAGACTCAAGGTATATCACAACCTTCACTACACATACTGGCCTCTGGAGATACACCAGACTGAACTTTGGCATAAATTCAGTTGCCGGGGTGTTTCAAAATGCAATACAGCAAGTGCTGCAACACAACGCAAGTCTCGAAACTGTTTCAGAGATTGAGAGCGAAAAACCTCACGCTGAACAAAAAAAAAAGTGACTACAGCAAAACAACACTTGAGTTTTACGGCTATGTTTTCTCAGAGAAAGGCATTTCGGTGGATCCAAAGAAAATCAAAGTCATACAGAATCTGCCAGCACCTCAAAATGTCTCGGACGTTAGCAGTCTACTGGGTATGATACAATACTGTTCACAGTTCATACCATACTTCGCAACAACCGCACAGCCTCTTCGTGAGCTCACAAGTAAAGATTACACCTGGTCATGGGGACCAAAGCACCAGTCTGCAATGAACAAATTAAGAACATGTTTGATGCAGCACATGACAACAGCCTACTTTGACCCAGCCAAGAGGTTGACACTGTTAGTTGACGCCAGCCCAGTTGGTTAAGGTGCCATACTGAGTCAGCACCACCCTACAAGTGACAAAGAGGCCCATATCATCACATATGCCAGCCGGGCGCTTTCAGAGGTTGAACAGCGCTACTCACCAACCGAGAGATAAGCTCTGGTGATCATTTGGGCATGTGAACACTTTCACTTGTATCTCTACAGAGCTCACATCACAGTCATCACAGACCATAAACCACTAGGGATTATCTTCAACAACCCAAAAGCCACACCCCCAGCACGAGTTGAGCGATGGAGACTGAGACTACAACCCTACAGCTACACTGTGAAGTATAAAGCCGGTAAAGACAACCCTGCCGACTACCCCATCGCAGGGGAAACACCACAAAGAACCTCTCGCATGAGAGAGGAATATGTGAACTTTATCATTGACAGCACAATTCCCAAAGCGATGACTTTAAAAGAGGTGCAAGAAGAAACAAAGAAAGACTCCGCTCTACTGTCACAAATACATTTACATTACATTTTAGTCATTTAGCAGACGCTCTTATCCAGAGCGACTTACAGGAGCAATCAGGGTTAAGTGCCTTGCTCAAGGGCACATTAACGTCATTTAGCAGACGCTCTTAGCCAGAGCGACTCACAAATTGGTGCGTTCACCCTATAGCCAGTGGGATAACCACTTTACAATTTTGGGGGGGGGGGGGGGTTAGAAGGATTACTTTATCCTATCCCAGGTATTCCTTAAAGAGGTGGGGTTTCAAATGTCTCCGGAAGGTGGTGAGTGACTCCGCTGTCCTGGCGTCGTGAGGGAGCTTGTTCCACCATTGGGGTGCCAGAGCAGCGAACAGTTTTGACTGGGCTGAGCGGGAGCTATGCTTCCGCAGAGGAAGGGGAGCCAGCAGGCCAGAGGTGGATGAACGCAATGCCCTCGTTTGGGTGTAGGGACTGATCAGAGCCTGAAGGTACAGAGGTGCCGTTCCCCTCACTGCTCCATAGGCAAGCACCATGGTCTTGTAGCGGATGCGAGCTTCAACTGGAAGCCAGTGGAGTGTGCGGAGGAGGGGGGTGACGTGAGAGAACTTGGGAAGGTTGAACACCAGACGGGCTGCGGCATTCTGGATGAGTTGTAGGGGTTTAATGGCACAGGCAGGGAGGCCAGCCAACAGCGAGTTGCAGTAGTCCAGACGGGAGATGACAAGTGCCTGGATTAGGACCTGTGCCGCTTCCTGTGTAAGGCAGGGTCGTACTCTCCGAATGTTGTAGAGCATGAACCTGCAGGAGCGGGTCACCGCCTTGATGTTGGCAGAGAACGACAGGGTGTTGTCCAGGGTCACGCCTAGGCTCTTCGCACCTTGGGAGGAGGACACAGCGGAGTTGTCAACCGTGATGGCGAGATCATGGAACGGGCAGTCCTTCCCCGGGAGGAAGAGCAGCTCCGTCTTGCCAGGGTTCAGCTTGAGGTGGTGATCCGTCATCCATACTGATATGTCTGCCAGACATGCAGAGATGCGATTCGCCACCTGGTTATCAGAAGGGGGAAAGGAGAAGATTAGTTGTGTATCGTCAGCGTAGCAATGATAGGAAAGGCCATGTGAGGATATGACAGAGCCAAGTGACTTGGTGTATAGCGAGAATAGGAGAGGGCCTAGAACTGAGCCCTGGGGGACACCAGTGGTGAGAGCACGTGGTGCGGAGACAGCTTTTCGCCACGCCACTTGGTAGGAGCGACCAGTCAGGTAGGACGCAATCCAGGAGTGAGCCGCGCCGGAGATGCCCAGCTCGGAGAGGGTG
This sequence comes from Coregonus lavaretus, assembly GCF_964263955.1. Classification (NCBI taxonomy): domain Eukaryota; kingdom Metazoa; phylum Chordata; class Actinopteri; order Salmoniformes; family Salmonidae; genus Coregonus; species Coregonus lavaretus. The sequence continues at coordinate 45,962,714 of NC_139996.1, read as the reverse complement.
GAGAGGAGGATCTGATAGTTCACAGTATCAAAGGCAGCAGACAGGTCTAGAAGGACAAGAGCAGAGGAGAGAGAGTTAGCTTTAGCAGTGCGGAGAGTCTCCGTGACACAGAGAAGAGCAGTCTCAGTTGAATGACCAGTCCTGAAACCTGATTGGTTTGGATCAAGAAGGTCATTCTGAGAGAGATAGCAAGAGAGTTGGCTAAAGACGGCACGCTCAATAGTTTTGGAAAGAAAAGAAAGAAGGGATACTGGTCTGTAGTTGTTGACATCAGTGGGGTCGAGTGTTGGTTTTTTGAGAAGGGGAGCAACTCTCGCTCTCTTGAAGACGGAAGGGACATGGCCAGCGGTCAAGGATGAGTTGATCAGCGAGGTGAGGTAGGGGAGAAGGTCACCGGAGATGGTCTGGAGAAGGGAGGAGGGGATGGGGTCAAGCGGGCAGGTTGTTGGGCGGCCTGCAGTCACAAGTCGCAGGATTTTATCTGGAGAGAGAGGGGAGAAAGAAGTCAAAGCATAGGGTAGGGCAGTGTGAGCAGGACCAGCAGTGTCATTAGACTTAACAAACGAGGATCGGATGTCATCAACCTTCTTTTCAAAGTGGTTGACGAAGTCATCCACAGAGAGAGAGGAGGGGGGGGGGGGGGATTCAGGAGGGAGGAAAATGTGGCAAAGAGCTTCCTAGGGTTAGAGGCAGATGCTTGGAATTTAGAGTGGTAGAAGGTGGCCTTAGCAGCAGAAACAGATGAAGAAAATGTAGAGAGGAGGGAGTGAAAAGATGCCAGGTCGGCAGGGAGTTTAGTTTTCTTCCATTTCCGCTCCGCTGCCCGGAGCTCTGTTCTGTGAGCTCGCAATGAGTCATCAAGCCACGGAGCTGGAGGGGAGGACCGAGCCGGCCGGGAGGATAGGGGACACAGAGAGTCAAAGGATGCAGAAAGGGAGGAGAGGAGGGTTGAGGAGGCAGAATCAGGAGATTGGAGGGAGAAGGATTGAGCAGAGGGAAGAGATGATAGGATGGAAGAGGAGAGAGTAGTGGGAGAGAGAGAGCGAAGGTTGCGGCGGCGCATTACCATCTGTGTATGGGCAGAGTGAGTAGTGTGGGAGGAGAGCGAGAGAGAAAAGGAAACAAAGTAGTGGTCGGAGACATGGAGGGGAGTTGCAGTGAGATTAGTAGAGGAGCAGCATCTAGTGAAGATGAGGTCAAGCGTATTGCCTGCCTTGTGAGTAGGGGGGGACGGTGAGAGGGTGAGGTCAAAAGAGGAGAGGAGTGGAAAGAAGGAGGCAGAGAGAAATGAGTCAAATGTGGACATAGGGAGGTTGAAATCCCCCAAAACTGTGAGGGGTGAGCCATCCTCGTTACAGCCTTGTTAAGGGATTTCCATCGTCGTCATCCAACTCGCCCTGCTCCGCGTCCTCCTGGCCGTCCCCGAGGCCGGTGTCGACGCATAGCTGAAGCCGCGCGTCAGGTGGGGGGGGGGCGGGGGGGGGGGGGGGTGGGGTACTGTCACGAATACAGCCGAGGCTGCCCCTCCTCCTTGCTCGGGCAGGCTTCGGCGTTCGTCGTCACCTGAGTACTAGCTGCCACCGATCGATGTTTCTGTGTTACACTAGTCTTGTCTTTATTAATCACACCTGTTAGCCATTATGCTTATTTGTGTCCCTATAATTACCTCTGTTTTCCCTCCTGAGTTTGTGCGTGATTGTCCGTTGTTCTACGTCGTTTGGTGAGCTGTTGTTCTGCTCTTCCCTGCGTGGAGGGTTTGTTATGGTTTACTTTTGTTTTAGTAAATCCATTCATTTTCTCAGTTCTGTGTCCTGCGCCTGATTTCGTTTCACCACTTCACCCAGACGTTGACATCTACGGAAGTTGATGCGCCTATTGTCCTCAGGAACCTGGCAAGATTCACCACGTGATACACAAGATGCTGATTTCCAAACATTAAAATCACTCTTTTGCATGAGACATGAACTAACAATCAATGCACAAGCAAACGTCATTCTGAGAGGAACACGGCTCGTTCTTCCAGCCTCTCTCCATAAAAAAGCAATCAACCTAGCTCACACAGGACATCTAGGTATTGTGAAAACAAAACAGCTACTGAGAGAGAAGGTTTGGTTTCCAGGCATAGATGACATGGTGGAAAAAGCAATTCAGCACTGCATTTCATGTCAAGCAGCCACTGCAGAAAATCCTATGGAACCACTGTCTATGTCGAAACTACCCAAGGGTCCATGGCTAGAAGTATCAGTCGATTTCTGCGGTCCTTTCCCATCGGGTGATTACCTACTTGTAGTTGTCGACGAATACTCAAGGTATCCGGAAGTTGAAATCGTAAAGTCCACATCTGCCATTTCCAAGCTTGACAAAGTTTTCTCCTCCTTTGGAGTCTCTGAGATTGTAAAAACGGACAATGGACCACCCTTCAATGGACAGTCCTTCACAGATTTCAGCCACTACCTTGGATTTAAACATAGAAAAATAACACCTTACTGACCGAGAGCTAATGCCGAAGCAGAACGCTTCATGAGAACACTCAAGAAAACTGTCACAGCCACAAACTCTGAAGGAAAGACTTGGAAACAAAATCTCTAGTTTTCTGAGAAACTACCGCGCAACCCCTCCCGGAACTACTCAACAAACCCCAGCAGAGCTGATGTTTGGAAGAAAACTCTGCACTACACACTGCCATCATTAGGCTATCTAAAGTTTTGCCACCAGCTTCTCCTTGGTTGGTTTTCAACCGTTTTTCAACCGGGGAGATGTTGGGAGGTAGGTATGCACCCCTGTATACACTCCTGAGGTAGAGAATGGTGCTGTTCCAGATGGTCTACATAGCAGTCACACTGCATGCAGCCACCAATGATTGAATTACATGTTATTGATGGCGTTCCACAACATCATCTCTACCAAGATGGCGTAGTAGTGCAGTTGTGTTTTTATCGTCTGTCTGTAAATAGCCTGTAAATACCCTATTTTTTCGTACATATTTCCCTATCAGACTTTTCATCCTTCTACAAGATATACTTTCCTGCAACCCGCCTCACTCAATGTGGAACGGATTCTATTATTGACTTACCTTGATTTACCTTTATCTAGAATCTAGAATCTCCAGTTGAAACTAGCTAGCCAGCTAACTAGCTACTTGCTATTTGCTATTAGCCACAGCTAGCGGTGTTTCACCCAAAACATTGGATTTTTTCCTGCGGGATTAATTTTAATCACTGGACATTGATCACCGGATATTCGGCCCGACGAAATCGTCTGATGTGGTTACGACGTTAACCACGAATATTCCATCCATCTGATAGCTCTGGCCCACTAGCACACGCTAAACTGAACTAGCTACTGAACTAGCTACTTGCTATTAGCCACAGCTAGCGGTGTTTCACTCAGGACATTGGATATTTTCTGCGGGATTAATTTTAATCACTGGACATTGATAACCGGATATTCGGCCAGTCTGCACAGCGCGTTATCGACCCAGAACATATAAGTTTTTCCGCCGGAATCACTGAATCACTGGACCTTTAACTCCGGATTTCATCGCTACCACCAGCCAGCTACAACAAAACGGACGCTGTGGTCTGGCTAATCACCCTGAGCTAGGCCCATCGCCCATCTCCCGGCTATCTACTTCTCTGTCAACCGGACGGGACCACCTAGTGTTGACACGGAGCCCCGCCGATCCTACACGACTGGTCTGCCGACGAAATCGTCTGATGTGGTTACAACGTTAACCACGAAGATTCCATCCATCTGCTAGCCCTGGCCCGCTAGCACACGCTAGCCGTAGCCTCTTACTAGTGCTTCACCACCGGACCTTATGATAACTCAGCTATACAGCTGATATCTGCTGGACTGTTCCTTTTTACGGTACTACATCCTGTTTATGTTTAGCCTCAGCCCAAACATGGTTAGTTTATTGTTGTTTCGGTTATTTCTAATTGTACTATATCACTGCAGACCCCCCAGCCTAGCTAAACCTGCCTTAGTTAGCTCCTTCGCACCTCCCCCTATACACGCGGAGACCGACTCAATTGATGACTCTAGCGATGCTATCTCTTTCATTGTTACACAACGCTTAGGGTTACCTCCACTTTACTCATATCCTTCCATATCCTTGTCTGTACATAATGCCCTGAATCTTTTCTATAACACCCGGAAATCTGCCCCCTTTATTCTATGTACCCAATGCACTAGAAGACCAGTTCTTAAAGCCTTTAGCCGTATCCTTATTCTAGTCCTCCTCTGTTCCTCTGGTGATGTAGAGGCTAACCCAGGCCCTGCAGCCCTCAGTATCACTCCTACTCCCCAGGCGCTATCATTTGATGACTTCTGTAATCGCAAAAGTCTTGGTTTCTTGCACATAAATATCAGAAGTCTACTTCCTAAGTTTGAGTTATTCACTGCGTTAGCACACTCTGCCAACCCTGATGTTCTAGCAGTGTCTGAATCCTGGCTCAGGAAGGCCACCAAAAATTCTGACATTTCCATCCCCAACTATAACATTTTCCGTCTAGATAGAACTGCCAAAGGGGGTGGAGTTGCAATCTACTGTAGAGATAGCCTGCAGAGCTCTATCATACTATCCAGGTCTGTGCCCAAACAGTTTGAGCTTCTACTTCTAAAAATCCACCTTTCCAGAAATAAGTCTCTCACTGTTGCCGCTTGCTACAGACCCCCCTCAGCCCCCAGCTGTGCCCTGGACACCATATGTGAATTGATTGCCCCCCATTTATCCTCAGAGTTTGTACTGCTTGGTGATCTAAATTGGGATATGCTTAATACCCCAGCCATCCTACAATCCAAGCTAGATGCCCTCAACCTCACGCAAATTATCAACGAACCTACCAGGTACAACCCTAAATCCATAAACATGGGTACCCTCATTGATATCATCCTGACTAACATACCCTCTAAATATACCTCAGCTGTCTTCAACCAGGATCTCAGCGATCAATGCCTTATTGCCTGCGTCCGTAACGGGTCCGCGGTCAAACGACCACCCCTCATCACTGTCAAACGCTCCCTAAAACACTTTAGCGAGGAGGCCTTCCTAATTGACCTGGCCCAGGTATCCTGGATGGATATAGATCTCATTCCGTCAGTAGAGGATGCCTGGTTGTTCCTTAAAAGTAATTTCCTCTCAATCTTAAATAAACATGCCCCATTCAAAAAATACAGAACTAAGAACCGATATAGCCCCTGGTTCTCCTCAGACTTGACTGCCCTTGACCAGCACAAAAACATCCTGTGGCGTACAGCATTAGCATCAAATAGCCCCCGCGATATGCAACTTTTCAGGGAAGTTAGGAACCAATATACACAAGCAGTCAGGAAAGCAAAGGCTAACTTTTTCAAACAGAAATTTGCATCCTGTAGCACTAACTCCAAAAAGTTTTGGGACACTGTAAAGTCCATGGAGAATAAGAGCACTTCCTCCCAGCTGCCCACTGCACTGAGGCTAGGAAACACTATCAAAACCGATAAATCTAAATAATCGAGAATTTCAACAAGCATTTTGCTACAGCTGGCCATGCTTTCCATCTGGCTACCACTAACCCGGCCACCAACTCTGCACCCTCTGCTGCAACTTGCCCATGCCCCCCCCCCCCCGCTTCTCCTTCACAAATTCAGACAGCTGATGTTTTGAAAGCGCTGCAAAATCTGGACCCCTACAAATCAGCTGGGCTAGACAATCTGGACCCTTTCTTTCTAAAACTAGCCGCCGAAATTTTCGCTACCCCCATTACTAGTCTGTTCAACCTCTCTTTCATAACGTCTGAGATCCCCAGAGATTGGAAAGCTGCCGCGGTCATCCCCCTCTTCAAAGGGGGTGACACTCTAGATCCAAATTGCTACAGACCTATATCCATCCTGCCCTGCCTTTCGAAAGATCCACCTCTACGCAGACGACACCATTTTGTATACATCTGGCCCTTCATTGGACACTGTGTTAACAAACCTCCAAATGAGCTTCAATGCAATACAACAATCCTTCAGTAGCCTCCAACTGCTCTTAAACACTAGTAAAACTAAATGCATGCTTTTCAATCGAACGCTGCTGGCACCCGCCCACCCGACTAGAATCACCACTCTTGACGGGTCTGACCTAGAGTATGTGGACAACTACAAATACCTAGGTGTCTGGTTAGACTGTAAACTCAACTTCCAGACTCACATAAAGAATCTCCAATCCAAAGTTAAATCTAGAATCGGCTTCCTATTTCGCAACAAAGCCTCCTTCACTCATGCTGCCAAACATGCCCTCGTAAAACTGACTATCCTACCGATCCTTGACTTCGGCGATGTCATTTACAAAATAGCCTCCAACACTCTACTCAGCAAATTGGATGTAGTCTATCACAGTGCCATCCGTTTTGTCTCCAAAGCCCCATACACTACCCACCACTGTGACCTGTACGCTCTTGTTGGCTGGTCCTCACTACATGTTCGTCGTCAAACCCACTGGCTCCAGGCCATCTATAAATCACTACTAGGCAAATCCCCGCCTTATCTTAGCTCATTGGTCACCATAGCAGCACCCACCCGTAGTCTGCGCTCCAGCAGGTATATCTCACTGGTCATTCCCAAAGCCAACACCTCCTTTGGCCGCCATTCCTTCCAGTTCTCTGCTGCCAATGACTGGAACGAATTGCAAAAATCTCTGAAGCTGGAGACTCTTATCTCCCTCAATAACTTTAAGCATCAGTTGTCAGAGCACCTTACTGATCACGGCACCTGTACACAGCCCATCTGAAATTAGCCCACCCAACTACCTCATCCCTATATTGTTATTTATTTTGCTCTTTTGCACCCCAGTATCTCTATTTGCACATAATCTCTTGCACATATAGCATTCCAGTGTTAATACTATTGTAATTATTCTGCACTATAGCCTATTTACTGCCTTACCTCCATAACTTGCTACATTTGCACACACTGTATATATATTTTCTGTTGTATTTCTGACTTTGTTTTTACCCCATATGTAACTCTGTGTTGTTTTTTTATTGCACTACTATGCTTTATCTTGGCCAGGTCGCAGTTGTAAATGAGAACCTGTTCTCAACTGGCTTACCTGGTTAAATAAAGGTGAAAAAAAAAAAAAAAATATATATATGATCACACTACCATCATCAGGCTAGCTAAAGTTAGTTGCAAATGTAGGCCGAAGTTTTGCCACTAGCTCCTCCTTGGTTGGTTTTTCAACCTGGACAATGTTGGGAGGTAGGTCTGGTGTGTCATCTTTGAAGTCTTTGTATATGATCTGTTTATCTTCCCGCCACTTGACAGCCTGCTGGACCAATTGGGTTCTAAAGTTGAATGTCTTCTGTTCAAACACTCTTCTCTACCCAGTCCTTGGCCTGTTTGGAAAGACCACACGGCTTCTCGGATCTCCTGAAAGACGTGTAACAGAATAGCAAATTAGAAATTAGTCCTAATTAGTCTTTCATTGCATCCTCCTGAAAAATTATTGATGGAGGCATGAGTGGAGGAACATTGGGTCCCCTCTTTGAAAAGGCTGTGAAAAGGATACAAAGATGTGAGAAACTGAACAATGATGAAATCCGATACAGTATGGTTAATTGTCCTATCCTCATGTCTGTTCCACCACCCCTCTCCTTCTTCCATTCCCTCCCAGGCAGGTATAAACAGAAAGAGTGATTGGTGATGTTGGCTGGTATAAAACAGAGTCAGTCATTACTGATATTCTAAATGTGTTAATTTAAATAATGTAAAGGTTGGGCTAGTTTGTTGTCATTACAACTCATGCACCAGCTAGGGCCAGAGCCATATATTTATCTATATGGCTCTGGCTAGGTCTGTGTCCTACTCATGGACCTTAACTAGGGCAAGTACATTTATGCAATCATTACCACTACAGAAAACTGTGATGCCTAGTAGCGTAACGTTATAATGAAACAGGGAATTGCATCACAAAGCAAAATAAGCAAAACAGTCAGTAGGACGGGATAACGCTACCGGTACAGTAGTAGCTCAGCTAAAAACACCACAAACTAGTTCAAGGAATGGCAAACAAATAACGTAATACATTAAATTACCTTGTAGTGACTAGCTACAGGTGTTAGCAACTTAGCTAGCTAGAAACATTAATGGTTGGAGCTTTGTTGTCCATGGTGGAAAGACGGTGGGAACAGAACCCGGTTTCAACCTGTCCCCATTGTGTAGTCAATGGCCACAAATTGATCACTGGACATGGTCAACCGCAGCTGGTAAATGACTTCAGGCGTCGTATTAACGGCATAAGCAGAATGTCGAATGGCCTGCAGTCATGTTTGACACAAACCTCCATCGCGGTCAGGAAAAGCCATTTTGGCCAACGTCACTCGACTACTAACGTTATTCGCCTAGCGTTACTTTACTTCAGAAATTACTTACTACTAGCCTAGCTAGCTACCATCTCTTTGTTTACTTCCTTTCGTTCTGATTTCCTTTCTTGAAGACCAATAGTAAGACGCTCCTTTGTCCCGCCTCCTATAATTATCCATTGTAGAACCATGAAGAAGAGTATCCAAAGGATTACAGACTATATGGAAGTCCTGTGAGCTAGCACAAAGTAGGTATTTGTTTTTTATACGTTTTACATTAAACAAAACGTATTTGGCAATTCAATGCAGAGACACCAATCGTTGTTTATGTAAAAATGAATACAGTTAATGCATTTTAGGTAATTTCGGAAATTCTGCATTTTGATATAAAAATAGAGAAATCTACAGTGAGGGAAACAAGTATTTGATCCCCTGCTGATTTTGTACGTTTGCCCACTGACAAAGAAATGATCAGTCTATAATTGTAATGGTTGGTTTATTTGAACAGTGAGAGACAGAATAACAACAAAAAAATCCAGAAAAACACATGTCAAAAATGTTATAAATTGATTTGCATTTTAATGAGGGAAATAAGTATTTGACCCCTCTGCAAAACATGACTTAGTACTTGCATGGAGCCCCAGGCTGAGGGAGATTGACAGTTCTTTTGTGTTTCTTCCATTTGTGAATAATCACACCAACTGTTGTCACCTTCTCACCAAGCTGCTTGGCGATGGTCTTGTAGCCCATTCCAGCCTTGTGTAGGTCTACAATCTTGTCCCTGACATCCTTGGAGAGCTTTTTGGTCTTGGCCATGGTGGAGAGTTTGGAATCTGATTGATTGATTGCTTCTGTGGACAGGTGTCTTTTATACAGGTAACAAACTGAGATTAGGAGCACTCCCTTTAAGAGTGTGCTCCTAATCTCAGCTCGTTACCTGTATAAAAGACACCTGGGAGCCAGAAATCTTTCTGATTGAGAGGGGGTCAAATACTTATTTCCATCATTAAAATGCAAATACATTTATAACATTTTCGACATGCGTTCTTCTGGATTTTTTTGTTATTCTGTCTCTCACTGTTCAAATAAACCTACCATTAAAATTATAGATTGATCGTTTCTTTGTCAGTGGGAATATGTACAAAATCAGCAGGGGATCAAATACTTTTTTCCCTCACTGTATGATTAAGTAAGAGTATTTTGATGAAGATAGGAATGTGGTTTTAGTCTTCTAATGAGATAATAGTTTTTCATATAAACTATGCACAGTGACTAGCTACGCCCGAGTGACATCAGAGATTGTGTAAACATGATGGAACGCCCCTTTTACCCCGAGTGCATAAAAAGCCTTGATAAACAGTCCACTAGGGACCTGTTTTCAATGTATTACGTTAGTAATCAATAACATGTGTGTTTATATTGTGTTATTATTTAGTTAGTTAGTAAATAAAAAAATACGCCAATTTGTGTATTGCTGATTCATCAATAAGGTTAGGGTTCTTGCAGGTTCAAGGATTATGCGACGTTCAGAATGAGACTGATAAGAGGTAATTATTTGATAAGTGACTGTTATCGATACATAACATGAGGAAGGCCCTCAAAATTGTCAAAGACTCCAGCCACCCTAGTCATAGACTGTTCTCCCTGCTACCGCACGGCAAGCGGTACCGGAGTGCCAAGTCTAGGTCCAAAAGACTTCTCAACAGATTCTACCCCCAAGCCATAAGACTCCTGAACAGCTAATCATGGCTACCCGGACTATTTGCACTGCCCCCCCACCCCATCCTTTTTACGCTGCTGCTACTCTGTTAATTATTTATGCATAGTCACTTTAACTCTACCCACATGTACATATTATTTCAACTACCTCAACTAGCCGGTGCCCCCGCAGATTGACTCTGCACCGGTACCCCCCTGTATATATAGCCTCCCTACTGTTATTTTATTTTACTTCTGCTCTTTTTTTCTCAACACTTTTTTTGTTGTTGTTTTATTTTTACTTTTTTTGTAAAAAATAAATGCACTGTTGGTTAACGTCTGTAAGTAAGCATTTCACTGTAATGTCTGCACCTGTTGTATTCGGCGCATGTGACCAATAAAAATTGATTTGATTTGATTCTAAGAGTTTAATTCGGGAGATGGTAACTCGTTAAACAACTTCTTCCGTGGTGCCCCAAATTCCTAACGATTTAATTGTTACATGATTAATTTCATCGAGTGACAATTAAACATAGTTAGGTGATTTGGTAAATAACAGTCATACATTAAAGTAAGTCATGTCACGACACTACATTACCAAAAGTATATGGACACCTGTTCTATGTGGACACCTGTTTGTCGAACATCTCATTCCAAAATCATTGCCATTAATATGGAGTTGGCCCCCTCTTTCCTTCTATAATAGCCTCCACTCTTCTGGAAAGGCTTTCCACTCTATGTTGGAACATGAGATTGCTTCCATTCAGCCACAAATACATTAGTGAGGTCGGGCACTGATGTTGGGCGATTAGGCCTGGTTCGAGGTCGGCGTTCCAATTCATCCCAAAGGTGTTGGATAAGGTTGAGGTCAGGGCTCTGTGCAAGCCAGTCAAGTTTGTTTCCTAATTTAATTTGGAATCTTCCAGATCACTTTGTTAAGTCCAGTCACTCGTCATACCATGGTGCCGCTGCCGGTTTCGGGGGGATTTTGGCCAAAATGTCCCCCTTTGATTCATGGCGTTCATGTTTATTCAACCCCCTTCCTGTTAATGTAGTTCACTCAAGCGAGGGTGGTGAGAAAGACTTAACAACCGCTGTCTACATAACTGCAGGCAGAGCTTAGTCAGACTAGACATGTGCCAAGGCCAAAAGCCAACTCAACATCCCTGAGCACATTAGAAGAGCAACTATATTTTTCATCTTATTATTTCGTTTGTCTGCATATTCTGGTGTATTGATGTTCATATTTCTGTGGACAGATGTTGATAAAAGTGCTTGATGTTCTTTGAAGATGTCTGGAGGAAATATCTGAATGCATTTGTTTGATCAAATGTTTTCTTCATTTAACACAGATCAAAGTTATTATGTCATTTGATAACATCATCCCACACTGGGCCAAATTGATTGCATTCTTTATGAAGTGTCCAAAAAAGCTCAAAGTTGTTGACAGATACACAAAGACGTGCAAACTTGGCACTGGTGCAAATGCTCAGCTAGCCGATCTGGTTCCTAAAGTCAACACCCAAATTGCACATATCGAGTCTATTAGAAAAGACAGTTGGAGATGTTGGACCTTTTAGGATTTCTGTATCTCAAACAAACTTTGACACAGAAACCCTATGTGCAGTGGAATTAGGGCTTAAACACAGCCCCTGTAATGTCTAACCCCAAACATGTCTTGGTACTGGGAAACTGGGCTTCAGCCAGTTCAGTACTGTACAGTGACACATTTGTTTGCATCTTGGGCTTGTTCTCATGGAAACAGGAACAATGTGGTTCTTCTCACTCTGGTTATCTATCATAATCTTGACACCTCTGTCGTTATGTTGTTAACGATTGTCGTAGAAATATTTGACTAAAAATAGTCAACTCAAAAATATCTCTCAAGACACTGGAGCTTGTGAATCCAAGAATTAGACTTTATTGCATAACAAAGCCGAGCTTGCTCCATGGAACAACAACTGTCTCTCTTTGACTTAGAGCTCCCTTTTATACACACAAATGCATAATCATGTTACATAGCTTATACAATTACCCCCCTTAGGGCAACTGATTAACTTATTTTAGTACCACTCTACCTTAGCTTTCAACGTCCAGATGTCACCTGTAATTTACTACAAAAGGTCATGGGCGCTTTTCCATAGGAAGCCTCTTCCCTAATCTCATTATATTGGTAGCAGACCCTTTCCCTAATCTCATTATATGGTTGCAGACCCTTTCCCTAATCTCATTATATGGTTGCAGACCCTTTCTTTACAAAAAATACACGTACATACATTAAGGCATTTATCATTTACCATCCTCCCTGGCCCTTGAGATTATGTGCATGTGGCCATGTGTCAGGTCATAGGGTCATAAGCAAAACAAATGATAACACTAGGTCCATAGTTACTCCAATCTCCACACAGCCATCACATGTCACCGACATACCCAGACCAGCTGCAGGGAGTTTATGAAAAACACATAAATGTCTCTGCTCTGTTTTAACCCCTCAACTGGTTCTCAATCCATAAACATTTCAAGGCATATAGGTGTTTAATTCTAAAACATATGTACTTGAAAATCATCCATATATTTCCCCCCTCTGGGACTTTTAAGTCCCAACCAATAAAACAAAAGATAACATAAAATGAGTGTAAGCATGTGCATATACTTATTCTTAGCCTTATCATATGTGGTTACATTTTATAAGAATATATATTCAGACCAATGTATCTTCCTCATTGTCTGACTCATCCTGATGAGGACAAAGAGCCCAGTCAGGTATTGGTTACAAGTCTTGAAGGTATCCCTCTAAGCTAACCTCCAATTGTTGCTGTTGTGCTTTGTATCCCTTTTTGTTTTGTTGTATTTCCAATATGCGTGGTAGTATCCTAACACATCAAAATATATAAGAAATAAATGCAACTTTGTTTTAACCATAATATTTAGGACATGTTAAGAATAGTGTCAACATCTTTAGCTTACATAATCTTTTTTAACCCATATCATAATTATTGTAACAATCAAAAGAATCAATATCTAATCCATTCATTGCAATGTCAACATCATTAGTTATTAACATATTAATAACTTATTCAAATCAATCAGTCACCTTATAATTCATAGTCATTATCAGATTAATTACCCAAAACAAATTTAGAATGACAATTCTTAGTTATTCACTTTGGTTCCATCATTCAAAGTTAAATCTCACACCTTGGCACATATTGACACTGGCATAATGTATATTTATACTATCATAATTCTAGCATTAACTTCCTCATAACAAGAATTACAACAGATCATTATCTTAATACATTCCTAGTCTAAATTACTATAAATTTAGCAGTGTATAATACCTCCTTAATCAACATACTACCTTAACTAACACTCCCTTACTCTACCGGCACTCAATCTTCTGGCATCTTCATTATGTTCTTCAGATAGCTTCATAGTTCATCTTGGATTGCCCATGGCAATGTCCCAATTCCAATGTCACCCCTGAGCCGCCCCACCTCCACCATCATTCTGTTTTGTCAATTTGCAAACCAGTATACCCTATGAAGAACGTTGCATTTGCATAGACCTCTCACTTCCTGCTCATTCCACATGGACTCCTGTCACCTTCCTGAGAGAAAAGGCACAAAGAGAAGGCAATTGATTGCCTTGATTTGATGCTGGATTCAGGTCTCCTGGCAGAGGTGGTGTCGGACAGGAACGTCTTCAATGCCTTTGTTGTTCCTCTTCAGCCGGGTAGAGGGTTTTGGGTTTTTATTGAGGTTCACACCGCTCTGGATCGAATTATTTCTACTTTGCATTACAACACCATCTGTAATAACATCTTGAATGTCTGGAATCTCTCGGTGGTCTGGAAGGTCTTGGAAGTCTCTGTGGTCTCCTAGTCATCAGTTCCCTCACTCTGGTACAATGGTTTAGGTGACACCCGATCACGCTCCCCTCTATCCGTACCGCTGTTGGTGTAACCTGGATGATGATGTATGGACACCTTTCGCTGTTAACCTTCCCCATCACTACGGTCTCCGGATCAGCCAGAGTCCCTCTCAATCTATCGACATCGGTCTGCGATGAGTGTCCTTCTATCAGCCTACCCATAGGGAAGCTCGGAGTTACTGCTGCAAAGACACAAGCACAGACACACACAAAACACAACAAATCAAATCAAATTTTATTGGTCACATGCGCCGAATACAACAGGTGCAGACATTATTGTGAAATGCTTACTTACAGCCCTTAACCAACAGTGCATTTATTTTAAACAAAAAAAGTAAGAATAAAACAACAACAACAAAAAAGTCTTGAGAAAAAAATGCTACAATGCTACCCAATGGCTGAGGTTGGAACACTCCTATAGTGGGAAACATGGATCTAAGCATCTGTCTCCACCACTTTTACCATCATTAAGGTAGCCAACAACACCTGGTACAGGCCCCTCCACATAGGGTCTTTCTTCTGTAGTCTTTTGCCATCACATAGTCTCCAGGGCACAGAAAATACTCAGATTCTCCTACTCAGTTGGGCAGAGTTATCTTCACCCATGAAAAGACAATCTTAAGAACATTGTTAGGTTAGGTGAGACACAGTATGCTACTTATGTCCTCTCATCCGTCAAGAGAAGCCTTGAAATTATGAAGCACACCTGCTTCCAGCTTGTTGTAGTCCACTTATTTCATGCCTTCTATCACAAAAACAAAAAAGATTTAACCTAACCCATAACACATTATCACTACTGCTCATATCCTTAATACACCTTGCATATTTCCCCACAAAACCATAATAAAACATTAAAACCTCTGTAATCCCAACTTCCCCCCTTGGACACATGCATCACATCGTGATTCATGTGTACAAAAAACAAAACAACAACAATATTGCCTATCAAACCTAAAATAATAACTAACCTTAAAATGACAACCCTTGAGCATATCTTTACTTAACTATATCCCATAACCCTATTCAAGGAATACCTCTCCTTCAGGACTAACTCTCTCACTTCATCCTTGGCCTGTTTGGACTAATTTATATAAAGGATTTTGTCCAAATTATAAACTTCTTCACAATTATCCTTATTATTTCTAACCCCCTAATTCAGCATGCCTCTAGAATTCACACTATAAAGCCAGGACAGATTTCAGAGGTCATTGAAATCATTCAATGAATTGTTTCATCCAATAGTATACTACTCATTAATAACCATCAAAACATTTCATAAATGTTCTATCCCGAGTGTACAATACAGTAAGTCCTTAGTACAGCTCTTTTCAAAATAAATCACACATATTTACTTATCCCTCAGTAAATAAAACCCAAATTACATGCGTATGCCCCTTTAAGATATTTCACTTCCATCCTGTCAAAAAACCCAAAATAGAAATAAAAATCCTATACAACTAACATTTCATACTAAGTAGTTTGTTTGTGGTTATTCGAACACCATATAGTAAAACAAAAAACAAACAAAAATGGCCAGGCCTTATTTATTTTGGTAGCTCCCTATGACAACCTAAAAATAAAACTACTTAATTTTACTAACTAGTTTCACCCTAGCCTACAGACTTTTTTAATCTCCCAATAAAGAAATCCCCATGTTCCTGGAAGAGAAAGTATACATGTCGTTAACATATAATCAACAATCCAAAGATAGTAATTACACATAAAACATCATACATATATCCCCAGTCCTATATGATCAACAATCATTAACCCCAGCATCGATTAAAAATTGTTTGATACGTCGTGTCCAACTCTACTCCTAACATAATATTATAGGAGACTCCCATCAATCCTTAAAAGAAAATTCCCACTTAGAAGACACTAGATAATAACACGTTTTATTAAGTTAACTACACCTTCCACTATAAACCTATAACCCCATTTTAGTAATTTAAACGTCGCAAACTGTTGCATTGATGTTTTTTAAAAATATAAACTTATTTCATAATCCAAAACCCATAAAAAGATGTCTACTTAATCCATCAAGCCAACAGCAACAACTACCTCCCAAGGTTCAACGTACTATAAACAAATTATCGTTATCTGAAGTAATAAAACATCATCATAACTCACTGCTATTTAAACAAACTATATAATGTCATAATAAAATGATCAATTATCAAATATCGTTCCTTATTCAACTATTGAGACATGTTCTTCATTAGTAAATCGTCTCCACAAAGCAATACTATCTAATAACATATTCTCATTCTCCTAAATATAAATAATTACTTCTATTAAACAATCCCATTCAACATCAAGTCAACCTGTCTCATCACCCAATTAAATTATTTTTTAAACCCTCTACAATATCTATCATACTCTACCGCTAATTTCCCTCATAACGGTACCGCAACAGATGACAAATTATTTTATATTTATAGTAAAAACCAATAAAACGTCCAATTCATCAATATGCAATTTTAATTACTATGTTATCCTATCCAACATGGATTGGTAGGACAACATCTTTCCTATAATGTTATCAATGAAACCAGTCATTCACATCAATAACATCAATGTAAAAGATTTGCTTTCTGTCCCTTACTGCATTCGAACCAGGGACCCTCTGCACACATCGACAACATTCACCATCGAAGCACCGTTACCCGTCGCTCCACAAATGCCACACAAAGCATCTACTTCCAGTTCATAGAGCAAGTGACGTCACCCAACGAAAACCGCACTAGCTCTCACCGCTAACTAGCTAGCCAATTTTCCTGCCGATAATATTCAACCTTCTACGACTTCCTACAAAATACGCGATCCTTGTACACCTAACTTAAGCCATAATGTCCCTTTTAGCGCTCTCACGTTTCAGCAAGCCCCAATGGTTAACACCCGTAGACAAAATGGAAATTCTTCAATTTTTACTAGCAGACCTAATAAACCACTTTCAAACATCGTTCTGCATTTACCTCTATCATAGGGTTTAAAAACGAACTTAACAACATTAACCATCCTAAATTGCCGTAGTAACGTCATGTTTGGTTCAGTTGATCTATTACCATATAAGACATTCACTTCTCCATGCGTCGTAAACTATATCCTATTTCTCTTGTAATCAACTAAAATCATGTCACGCAATTAAACCATCACTCCGCCATTATCAGAATGAATGAGATCTATTAATCTATCCTTTCTAAGTAAGCTACAAGTAACACCAAACACTTGCTGTAGTTTACCATCATATATTGAAATCATCCATTTATCACAATCCAATTTATTTATAGACATATTCCACCATTGTCACTTGTTTAATCTAGCAACACCTTATTCAATGACTACCACGTACTCTCCTCTCCATACCCGTTAACATTTTAGCAGATGCGCTTATTCCAAACGACATTATTATACTTATACTATCCCCCCTTGGGAATCGAACACCCAACCCTGGCGTTGCAAGCACCGTGCTCTACCAACTGAGCTACAGAGGACCACAGATGAGCGTATAGTGCCTTTTTCTGATAATGTCATAATTGTAGCCTATTGCATTACTTTAGTATAAAATATACGTTTGTTTATTCAACAAATCTAGAACCCACTATAAATTGATGCTATTCCCTCAGCATAATAGCCAAAGCTCCTTGCATCACCTGGTTCACGTAACGAAAATACATTATCATTCTACAATTCACCAACTATTCGCATACATTACTGATGTCACGCAAACCATAGAATAAAGTAATAACAATTAGAATTTTGTCAAATAAATGTTTTCCATCCAACTATTCAAACTTGCTTCAAATATCTCTTTCAGCTCGATACAGTCAAGCAAGTACGACTCTCTTTTAACCGGAAACCAATTCATGGCATTAATAAAGTCTATTCACATCCCAACAATAACTAATAATATATTTATATTCATATTATTAAAAGACCTTACTTTCATTCCAGTCTACCTAAACAATTCAAATTATGGCCATAACTCTATCGCAATTGCCTGTACGCTATTCAGACTATAGTCACACCTCACTCTTTCCCGTTGAATAAGTGAGTCCTTCAGTCTGAAAAGACGCAGGCTGCTAAATCGTCCAGTCTTATCCTGAATGTTCCTTCAATCTAAACGACCCACAACTATAGCTAAACTATACTTAGAAAACCTAGACTCTGATCAATGATGCAGAATCTGTGCTTTATCGAAAAGACAAGTTAATCCTCCTTTATTTCAATGATAATGGTCAGTAGTTTTAGTATCTGGCACATACCACACTTTATCAGAAAATAGCTTTGAAGGACACAGATCTCACACGCTCAACGTATACAATTTAACAGTCAACGATTCAAACCCCACATTCATTGATTTGGCACCAGATCTAACGACCTAACCAAATGAATTATATTTTCCCCTAATATACTAAAATTACTTGACTATCTTACCTCTGCTTCTGAAATAATAGATAGTTTATTATAATGCTTAATTCTACCACATGTCCTAGGTACTCTCTCCCATTTCCACGTACGTCTACGTGTTTGGGCAAGTCAACACCTATAATTTTATCCAATCCCTCGTATTAAATCACACTCACATAAAATTCATTATATTCCAATATATTCATATCTACCAAACCATTCATGTTTCTAATTATTCTTTATTGCCACAAATCAGTTAATCACCATCTAGTCTCAGCGGAACAAACAACAAATTACCCAAATCCTTTCCCTCAGTCATAGAATCCTCCTAGAATCATATATGCTGGTCACTATTCCCTGATCTTACAAAATTCTATGACAGGCATTGTTGTACGAAACTCCAATATATATTTTACAAGAAAAGCTTATTATTCCAGCGTATATATAATTATCAAACACACCTCTATATCTCAACATTCAAACTTCAGAGTGCGACTAATTTACATCATTATACCACTCTTATTCCATATTTATACAATGTTGTTCTCAAACGCCCTTAATTACTATTTGTATAACCTACAGGAATATTTTATTATATCAAAGGGCCAAAATTTGGAATGTTAACCCTATCCTAGTTATTAGTTTACTGTAGTCAATTTATCATAATACTATTTATCACCTCTAAAGTTTCTAAATATAATGTCAGAAACATACCCTTAAAGATTTATCAAAATACAATGCATAGATGTCATATGACCACACCGGTACACGTGACCTGTTCCTCCAACAGGTTTTATTCTACCCCTCCTGGTTACGTGAATTTTCTACACTCAGTTGGTCAATGAATATCCACGCACCATTCACTCTTCCTCTCTTGGTGTGAGACCGGGTGCGTCCTTCCTACCAGGTTATACTCAAACAACGGTCCAGGAAAGGTGCGCCAACCTTTCTCCACCAAATACCGACACTTCAAACGACCTCAAACACAGCTTCTCTCCCCAACACAGAAAATAAGCTGTTATCTGCAGGATTTCTTATTATTCTCATTCATACAGATGAGCAGCCACTTGTGCCCAAATGAATCAGACAGTTGAATGACTCACAGCCGCCCAAGCAACCCATTCACTCATACGAGATGAGCAGACCTACTCTATTTAACACTTTATCAAAATTTTGAAGCCCTTGTAGCTATTTAACCGGTTCACCTACTCAGGATGACCGGTGTTACTCCAATTTATGGTGTCACCTACGCCGGATGACCTAACTTTTTTACCTGATCGACCCTACCTAATTTTGGCATCACCACAACACAGGATGATGCCCTACCTACCCGAGCAGACCTCTTAACAATGAATTCCTCATTAGAGTGGTAACCGTAGGTAGCCACCTGCCCGTTCAGACCTCTGGAGTGCTAATTTTAGCTCTCCAAAGCGGTATACACAGGATTTCTATTTATTTAGCCCCCTAGGTGTTACACTTCCTCAACACACCTGGACTTCTACTACGCTTTCCTAAGCGACCTGTAAGTTCTGCCCTATTTTTTCTGTTACACTTCCTCAACACAGAAAAAGGAGCGGTATTACACAGGATTTCTGCCTACCTAAGCAGCCTATAAACGATACACTTTCGCTACACGTTTATAGCGGTATTCGCAGGACTTAACATGTTATTGTCTGATCGCTCAACCATATGGACAACCACCCATGCCGAAATGATTCAGACAAAGCGATCAGCAGGATGAATCTAATGAATCAAATGAATCAAATGAATCAAATCAATTGAACAGACGGTTCAGACAAACAACAGCGATATGTATTCTTAAATTCAAAAGCCCATGGTCTCTAATTTTCTGGTTCTTAAATTTGGAGAGACCTACTTTGGTATTTCTGCTGCTGATACGTGCCCCGGATCGGACCACACAAACGTTTATACTATATAAGTAAGAACTTGGCTTACCTGTTAAAAGCGGCCGCTTTTGTTTGTATGGTCCGTCCAAGCCGTTTCACAACTGCATATGTACACCGTCTCTGGCCGCTATTGTCAACTCCTGGCAAAGCTCGCCAAATATGTCGTAGAAATATTTCACTAAAAATAGTCAACTAAAAAATATCTCTCAAGACACTGGAGCTTGTGAATCCAAGAATTAGACTTTATTGCATAACAAAGCCGAGCTTGCTCCATGGAACAACAACTGTCTCTCTTTGACTTAGAGCTCCCTTTTATACACACAAATGCATAATCATGTTACATAGCATATACAATTACCCCCCTTAGGGCAACTGATTAACTTATTTTAGTACCACTCTACCTTAGCTTTCAACGTCCAGATGTCACCTGTAATTTACTCCAAAAGGTCATGGGCGCTTTTCCATTGGAAGCCTCTTCCCTAATATAATTATATTGGTAGCAGACCCTTTCCCTAATCTCATTATATGTTTGCAGACCCTTTCCCTAATCTCATTATATGGTTGCAGACCCTTTCTTTACAAATAATACACGTACATACATTAAGGCATTTATCATTTACCATCCTCCCTGGCCCTTGAGATTATGTGCATGTGGCCATGTGTCAGGTCATAGGGTCATAAGCAAAACAAATGATAACACTAGGTCCATAGTTATTCCAATCTCCACACAGCCATCACATGTCACCGACATACCCAGACCAGCTGCAGGGAGTTTAAGAAAAACACATAAATGTCTCTGCTCTGTATTAACCCCTCAACTGGTTCTCAATCCATAAACATTTCAAGGCATATAGGTGTTTAATTCTAAAACATATGTACTTGAAAATCATCCATACTATTATGAACTAATGTCAAATAGCTGTTCCAGATGTATTTACACCCATAGCAGGCCTGGCTGTCACTTCTTAACACTTTTGATGCACTATAGATCTTTTATGGGGTACATCTAATTAACATTCAGGTCTAATTTACACGGATGGAATAAATTGATGTACATTACAGTTGTCAGCAAGTAGACCTGGTGAAATGTGTCACTGCTTCTCTGTGTAAATGGCACAAAGAGGGACAGTGTTAATGTACTTATATTATTCTCTTCATTTTACAGAGCATACAAGCAGTACTATTGCAATCTCAAAGTAGTCTGTCAACATTCTTATTGTTAGTCATTGTTGCTAAGTTGTTGTAGTATGCACTGATGCAAATGCTCAGCTAGCCGATCTGGTTCCTAAGTCAATAAGCAACTTGCACATATTGAGTCAATAAGAAAAGACAGTTGGAGATGTTGGACCTTTTAGGATCTCTGTATCTCAAACAAACTTTGACACAGAAACCCTATGTGCAGTGGAATTAGGGCTTAAACACAGCCCCTGTAATGTCTAACCACAAACATGTCTTGGTACTGGGAACTGGGCTTCAGCCATTTCAGTACTGTACAGTGACACATTTGTTTGCGTCTTGGGCTTGTTCTCATGGAAACAGGAACAATGTGGTTCTTCTCACTCTGGTTATCTATCATAATCTTGACACCTCTGTCGTTATGTTGTTAACGATTGTCGTAGAAATATTTGACTAAAAATAGTCAACTCAAAAATATCTCTCAAGACACTGGAGCTTGTGAATCCAAGAATTAGACTTTATTGCATAACAAAGCCGAGCTTGCTCCATGGAACAACAACTGTCTCTCTTTGACTTAGAGCTCCCTTTTATACACACAAATGCATAATCATGTTACATAGCATATACAATTACCCCCCTTAGGGCAACTGATTAACTTATTTTAGTACCACTCTACCTTAGCTTTCAACGTCCAGATGTCACCTGTAATTTACTCCAAAAGGTCATGGGCGCTTTTCCATTGGAAGCCTCTTCCCTAATATCATTATATTGGTAGCAGACCCTTTCCCTAATCTCATTATATGTTTGCAGACCCTTTCCCTAATCTCATTATATGGTTGCAGACCCTTTCTTTACAAATAATACACGTACATACATTAAGGCATTTATCATTTACCATCCTCCCTGGCCCTTGAGATTATGTGCATGTGGCCATGTGTCAGGTCATAGGGTCATAAGCAAAACAAATGATAACACTAGGTCCATAGTTACTCCAATCTCCACACAGCCATCACATGTCACCGACATACCCAGACCAGCTGCAGGGAGTTTAAGAAAAACACATAAATGTCTCTGCTCTGTATTAACCCCTCAACTGGTTCTCAATCCATAAACATTTCAAGGCATATAGGTGTTTAATTCTAAAACATATGTACTTGAAAATCATCCATACTATTATGAACTAATGTCAAATAGCTGTTCCAGATGTATTTACACCCATAGCAGGCCTGGCTGTCACTTCTTAACACTTTTGATGCACTATAGATCTTTTATGGGGTACATCTAATTAACATTCAGGTCTAATTTACACGGATGGAATAAATTGATGTACATTACAGTTGTCAGCAAGTAGACCTGGTGAAATGTGTCACTGCTTCTCTGTGTAAATGGCACAAAGAGGGACAGTGTTAATGTACTTATATTATTCTCTTCATTTTACAGAGCATACAAGCAGTACTATTGCAATCTCAAAGTAGTCTGTCAACATTCTTATTGTTAGTCATTGTTGCTAAGTTGTTGTAGTATGCACTGATGCAAATGCTCAGCTAGCCGATCTGGTTCCTAAGTCAATAAGCAACTTGCACATATTGAGTCAATAAGAAAAGACAGTTGGAGATGTTGGACCTTTTAGGATCTCTGTATCTCAAACAAACTTTGACACAGAAACCCTATGTGCAGTGGAATTAGGGCTTAAACACAGCCCCTGTAATGTCTAACCACAAACATGTCTTGGTACTGGGAACTGGGCTTCAGCCATTTCAGTACTGTACAGTGACACATTTGTTTGCGTCTTGGGCTTGTTCTCATGGAAACAGGAACAATGTGGTTCTTCTCACTCTGGTTATCTATCATAATCTTGACACCTCTGTCGTTATGTTGTTAAAGATTATGAACTAATGTCAAATAGCGGTTCCAGATGTATTTACACCCATAGAAGGCCTGGCTGTCACTTCTTAACACGTTTGATGCACTATAGATCTTTTATGGGGTACATCTAATTAACATGCAGGTCTAATTTACATTTACATTTACATTTACATTTTAGTCATTTAGCAGACGCTCTTAGCCAGAGCGACTCACAAATTGGTGCGTTCACCCTATAGCCAGTGGGATAACCACTTTACAATTTGGGGGGGGGGGGGGGTTAGAAGGAATACTTTATCCTATCCCAGGTATTCCTTAAAGAGGTGGGGTTTCAAATGTCTCCGGAAGGTGGTGAGTGACTCCGCTGTCCTGGCGTCGTGAGGGAGCTTGTTCCACCATTGGGGTGCCAGAGCAGCGAACAGTTTTGACTGTACATTACAGTTGTCAACAAGTAGACCTGGTCAACAAGTAGACCTGGTGAAATGTGTCACTGCTTCTCTGGGTAACTGGCGCAAAGAGGGACAGTGTTAATGTACTTCTATTATTCTCTTCATTTTACAGAGCTTACAAGCAGTACTATTGCAATCTCAAAGTAGTCTGTCAACATTCTTCTTGTTAGTCATTGTTGCTGAGTTGTTTTAGTATGCACTGATGCAAATGCTCAGCTAGCCGATCTGGTTCCTAAGTCAATAAGCAACTTGCACATATCGAGTCAATAAGAAAAGACAGTTGGAGATGTTGGACCTTTTAGGATCTCTGAATCTCAAACAAACTTTGACACAGAAACCCTATGTGCAGTGGAATTAGGGCTTAAACACAGCCCCTGTAATGTCTAACCACAAACATGTCTTGGTACTGGGAAACTGGGCTTCAGCCATTTCAGTACTGTACAGTGACACATTTGTTTGCGTCTTGGGCTTGTTCTCATGGAAACAGGAACAATGTGGTTCTTCTCACTCTGGTTATCTATCATAATCTTGACACCTCTGTCGTAATGTTGTTAACGAATATGAACTAATGTAAAATAGCTGTTCCAGATGTATTTACACCCATAGCAGGCCTGGCTGTCACTTCTTAACACTTTTGATGCACTATAGATCTTTTATGGGGTACATCTAATTAACATTCAGGTCTAATTTACACGGATGGAATAAATTGATGTATATTACAATTGTCAGCAAGTAGACCTGGTGAAATGTGTCACTGCTTCTCTGGGTAAATGGCGCAAAGAGGGACAGTGTTAATGTACTTATATTATTCTCTTCATTTTACAGAGCATACAAGCAGTACTATTGCGATCTCAAAGTAGTCTGTCAACATTCTTCTTGTCAGTCATTGTTGCTAAGTTTTTTGTAGTATGCACTGATGCAAATGCTCAGCTAGCCGATCTGGTTCCTAAGTCAATAAGCAACTTGCACATATCGAGTCAATAAGAAAAGACAGTTGGAGATGTTGGACCTTTTTGAATCTCAAACAAACCTTGACACAGAAACCCTATGTGCAGTGGAATTAGGGCTTAAACACAGCCCCTGTAATGTCTAACCACAAACATGTCTTGGTACTGGGAAACTGGGCTTCAGCCAGTTCAGTACTGTACAGTGACACATTTGTTTGCGTCTTGTGCTTGTTCTCATGGAAACAGGAACAATGTGGTTCTTCTCACTCTGGTTATCTATCATAATCTTGACACCTCTGTCGTTATGTTGTTAACGATTGTCGTAGAAATATTTGACTAAAAATAGTCAA
Source organism: Coregonus lavaretus (assembly GCF_964263955.1). Classification (NCBI taxonomy): domain Eukaryota; kingdom Metazoa; phylum Chordata; class Actinopteri; order Salmoniformes; family Salmonidae; genus Coregonus; species Coregonus lavaretus. The sequence goes on along the minus strand of NC_139996.1, from coordinate 45,937,648 downwards.
CTCAAAAATATCTCTCAAGACACTGGAGCTTGTGAATCCAAGAATTAGACTTTATTGCATAACAAAGCCGAGCTTGCTCCATGGAACAACAACTGTCTCTCTTTGACTTAGAGCTCCCTTTTATACACACAAATGCATAAAAATGTGACATAGTATATACAATTACCCCCCTTAGGGCAACTGATTAACTTATTTTAGTACCAATCTACCTTAGCTTTCAACGTCCAGATGTCACCTGTAATTTACTCCAAAAGGTCATGGGCGCTTTTCCATAGGAAGCCTCTTCCCTAATATCATTATATTGGTAGCATACCCTTTCCCTAATCTCATTATATGGTTGCAGACCCTTTCCCTAATCTCATTATATGGTTGCAGACCCTTTCTTTACAAATAATACACCTACATACATTAAGGCATTTATCATTTACCATCCTCTCTGGCCCTTGAGATTATGTGCATGTAGTCATGTGTCAGGTCATAGGGTCATAAGCAAAACAAATGATAACACTATGTCCATAGTTACTCCAATCTCCACACAGCCATCACATGTCACCGACATACCTAGACCAGCTGCAGGGAGTTTATGAAAAACACATAAATGTCTCTGCTCTGTATTAACCCCTCAACTGGTTCTCAATCCATAAACATTTCAAGGCATATAGATGTTTAATTCTACAACATATGTACTTGAAAATCATCCATACGATTATGAACTAATGTCAAATAGCTGTTCCAGATGTATTTACACACATAGCAGGCCTGGCTGTCACTTCTTAACACTTTTGATGCACTATAGATCTTTTATGGGGTACATCTAATTAACATTCAGGTCTAATTTACAAGGATGGAATAAATTGATGTACATTACAGTTGTCAACAAGTAGACCTGGTGAAATGTGTCACTGCTTCTCTGGGTAAATGGCGCAAAGAGGGACAGTGTTAATGTACTTCTATTATTCTCTTCATTTTACAGAGCTTACAAGCAGTACTATTGCAATCTCAAAGTAGTCTGTCAACATTCTTCTTGTTAGTCATTGTTGCTGAGTTGTTTTAGTATGCACTGATGCAAATGCTCAGCTAGCCGATCTGGTTCCTAAGTCAATAAGCAACTTGCACATATCGAGTCAATAAGAAAAGACAGTTGGAGATGTTGGACCTTTTAGGATCTCTGAATCTCAAACAAACTTTGACAAAGAAACCCTATGTGCAGTGGAATTAGGGCTTAAACACAGCCCCTGTAATGTCTAACCACAAACATGTCTTGGTACTGGGAAACTGGGCTTCAGCCAGTTCAGTACTGTACAGTGACACATTTGTTTGCGTCTTGGGCTTGTTCTCATGGAAACAGGAACAATGTGGTTCTTCTCAGTCTGGTTATCTATCATAATCTTGACACCTCTGTCGTTATGTTGTTAACGATTATGAACTAATGTCAAATAGCTGTTCCAGATGTATTTACACCCATAGCAGGCCTGGCTGTCACTTCTTAACACTTTTGATGCACTATAGATCTTTTATGGGGTACATCTAATTAACATTCAGGTCTAATTTACACGGATGGAATAAATTGATGTACATTACAATTGTCAGCAAGTAGAATTGGTGAAATGTGTCACTGCTTCTCTGGGTAAATGGCGCAAAGAGGGACAGTGTTAATGTACTTCTATTATTCTCTTCATTTTACAGAGCATACAAGCAGTACTATTGCAATCTCAAAGTAGTCTGTCAACATTCTTCTTGTCAGTCATTGTTGCTAAGTTGATGTAGTATGCACTGATGCAAATGCTCAGCTAGCCGATCTGGTTCCTAAGTCAATAAGCAACTTGCACATATCGAGTCAATAAGTAAAGACAGTTGGAGATGTTGGACCTTTTAGGATCTCTGAATCTCAAACAAACCTTGACACAGAAACCCTATGTGCAGTGGAATTAGGGCTTAAACACAGCCCCTGTAATGTCTAACCACAAACATGTCTTGGTACTGGGAAACTGGGCTTCAGCCAGTTCAGTACTGTACAGTGACACATTTGTTTGCGTCTTGGGCTTGTTCTCATGGAAACAGGAACAATGTGGTTCTTCTAACTCTGGTTATCTATCATAATCTTGACACCTCTGTCGTTATGTTGTTAACGATTGTCGTAGAAATATTTGACTAAAAATAGTCAACTCAAAAATATCTCTCAAGACACTGGAGCTTGTGTATCCAAGAATTAGACTTTATTGCATAACAAAGCCGAGCTTGCTCCATGGAACAACAACTCTCTCTCTTTGACTTAGAGCACCCTTTTATACACACACATGCATAAAAATGTGACATAGTATATACAATTACCCCCCTTAGGGCAACTGATTAACTTATTTTAGTACCAATCTACCTTAGCTTTCAACGTCCAGATGTCACCAGTAATTTACTCCAAAAGGTCATGGGCGCTTTTCCATAGGAAGCCTCTTCCCTAATATCATTATATTGGTAGCATACCCTTTCCCTATTCTCATTATATTGTTGCAGACCCTTTCCCTAATCTCATTATATGGTTGCAGACCCTTTCTTTACAAATAATACACGTACATACATTAAGGCATTTATCATTTACCATCCTCCCTGGCCCTTGAGATTATGTGTATGTGGCCATGTGTCAGGTCATAGGGTCATAAGCAAAACAAATGATAACACTAGGTCCATAGTTACTCCAATCTCCACACAGCCATCACATGTCACCGACATACCCAGACCAGCTGCAGGGAGTTTATGAAAAACACATAAATGTCTCTGCTCTGTATTAACCCCTCAACTGGTTCTCAAGCCATAAACATTTCAAGGCATATAGGTGTTTAATTCTACAACATATGTACTTGAAAATCATCCATACGATTATGAACTAATGTCAAATAGCTGTTCCAGATGTATTTACACACATAGCATGCCTGGCTGTCACTTCTTAACACTTTTGATGCACTATAGATCTTTTATGGGGTACATCTCATTAACATTCAGGTCTAATTTACACGGATGGAATAAATTGATGTACATTACAGTTGTCAACAAGTAGACCTGGTGAAATGTGTCACTGCTTTTCTGGGTAAATGGCACAAAGAGGGACAGTGTTAATGTACTTCTATTATTCTCTTCATTTTACAGAGCTTACAAGCAGTACTATTGCAATCTCAAAGTAGTCTGTCAACATTCTTCTTGTCAGTCATTGTTGCTAAGTTGTTGTAGTATGCACTGATGCAAATGCTCAGCTAGCCGATCTGGTTCCTAAGTCAATAAGCAACTTGCACATACCACTCTACCTTAGCTTTCAACGTCCAGATATCACCTGTAATTTACTCCAAAAGGTCATGGGCACTTTTCCATAGGAAGCCTCTTCCCTAATATCATTATATTGGTAGCATACCCTTTCCCTAATCTCATTATATGGTTGCAGACCCTTTCCCTAATCTCATTATATGGTTGCAGACCCTTTCTTTACAAATAATACACGTACATACATTAAGGCATTTATCATTTACCATCCTCCCTGGCCCTTGAGATTATGTGCATGTGGCCATGTGTCAGGTCATAGGGTCATAAGCAAAACAAATGATAACACTAGGTCCATAGTTACTCCAATCTCCACACAGCCATCACATGTCACCGACATACCCAGACCAGCTGCAGGGAGTTTATGAAAAACACATAAATGTCTCTGCTCTGTTTTAACCCCTCACTGGTTCTCAATCCATAAACATTTCAAGGCATATAGGTGTTTAATTCTACAACATATGTACTTGAAAATCATCCATATATTTCCCCCCTCTGGGACTTTTAAGTCCCAACCAATAAAACAAAAGATAACATAAAATGAGTGTAAGCATGTGCATATACTTATTCTTAGCCTTGCCATCTGTCGTTACATTTTATAAGAATATATATTCAGACCAATGTATCTTCCTCATTGTCTGACCCATCCTGATGAGGACAAGGAGCCCAGTCAGGTATTGGTTACAAGTCTTGAAGGTTTCCCTCTAAGCTAACCTCCAATTGTTGCTGTTGAGCTTTGTAACCATTGCTCCCCTTTTTGTTTTGTTGTATTTCCAATATGCGTGGTAGTATCCTAACACATCAAAATATATAAGAAATAAATGCAACTTTGTTTTAACCATAATATTAGGACATGTTAAGAATAGTGTCAACATCTTTAGCTTACATAATCTTTTTTAACCCATATCATAATTATTATAACAATCAAAAGAATCAATATCTAATCCATTCATTGCAATGTCAACATCATTAGTTATTAACATATTAATAACTTATTCAAATCAATCAGTCACCTTATAATTCATAGTCATTATCAGATTAATTACCCAAAACAAATTTAGAATGACAATTCTTAGTTATTCACTTTGGTTCCATCATTCAAAGTTAAATCTCTCACCTTGGCACATATTGACACTGGCAGAATGTATATTTATACTATCATAATTCTAGCATTAACTTCCTCATAACAAGAATTACAACAGATCATTATCTTAATACATTCCTAGTCTAAATTACTATAAATTTAGCAGTGTATAATACCTCCTTAATCAACATACTACCTTAACTAACACTCCCTTACTCTACCGGCACTCAATCTTCTGGCATCTTCATTATGTTCTTCAGATAGCTTCATAGTTCATCTTGGATTGCCCATGGCAATGTCCCAATTCCAATGTCACCCCTGAGCCGCCCCACCTCCACCATCATTCTGTTTTGTCAATTTGCAAACCAGTATACCCTATGAAGAACGTTGCATTTGCATAGACCTCTCACTTCCTGCTCATTCCACATGGACTCCTGTCACCTTCCTGAGAGAAAAGGCACAAAAGAGAAGGCAATTGATTGCTTGATTTGATGCTGGATTCAGGTCTCCTGGCAGAGGTGGTGTCGGACAGGAACGTCTTCAATGCCTTTGTTGTTCCTCTTCAGCCGGGTAGAGGGTTTTTGGTTTTTATTGAGGTTCACACCGCTCTGGACCTAATTATTTCTACTATGCATTACAACACCATCTGTAATAACATCTTGAATGTCTGGAATCTCTCGGTGGTCTGGAAGGTCTTGGAAGTCTCGGTGGTCTCCTAGTCATCAGTTCCCTCACTCTGGTACAATGGTTTAGGTGACACCCGATCACGCTCCCCTCTATCCGTACCGCTGTTGGTGTAACCTGGATGATGATGTATGGACACCTTTCGCTGTTAACCTTCCCCATCACTAGGGTCTCCGGATCAGCCAGAGTCCCTCTCAATCTATCGACATCGGTCTGCGATGAGTGTCCTTCTATCAGCCTACCCATAGGGAAGCTCGGAGTTACTGCTGCAAAGACACAAGCACAGACACACACAAAAGACAACAATGCTACCCAATGGCAGAGGTTGGAACACTCCTATAGTGGGAAACATGGATCTAAGCATCTGTCTCCACCACTTTTACCATCATTAAGGTAGCCAACAACACCTGGTACAGGCTCCTCCACATAGGGTCTTTCTTCTGTAGTCTTTTGCCATCACATAGTCTCCAGGGCACAGTAAATACTCAGATTCTCCTACTCAGTTGGGCAGAGTTATCTTCACCCATGAAAAGACAATCTTAAGAACATTGTTAGGTTAGGTGAGACACAGTATGCTACTTATGTCCTCTCATCCGTCAAGAGAAGCCTTGAAATTATGAAGCACACCTGCTTCCAGCTTGTTGTAGTCCACTTATTTCATGCCTCCTATCACAAAAACAAAAAAGATTTAACCTAACCCATAACACATTATTACTACTGCTCATATCCTTAATACACCTTGCATATTTCCCCACAAAACCATAATAAAACATTAAAACCTCTGTAATCCCAACTTCCCCCCTTGGACACATGCATCACATCGTGATTCATGTGTACAAAAAACAAAACAACAACAATATTGCCTATCAAACCTAAAATAATAACTAACCTTAAAATGACAACCCTTGAGCATATCTTTACTTAACTATATCCCATAACACTATTCAAGGAATACCTCTCCTTCAGGACTAACTCTCTCACTTCATCCTTGTCCTGTTTGGACTAATTTATATAAAGGATTTTGTCCAAATTATAAACTTCTTCACAATTATCCTTATTATTTCTAACCCCCTAATTCAGCATGCCTCTAGAATTCATAGTGCGGGTGATCAGGTCACACTATAAAGCCAGGACAGATTTCAGAGGTCATTGAAATCATTCAATGAATTGTTTCATCCAATAGTATACTACTCATTAATAACCATCAAAACATTTCATAAATGTTCTATCCCAAGTGTACAGTACAGTAAGTCCTTAGTACAGCTCTTTTCAAAATAAATCACACATATTTACTTATCCCTCAGTAAATAAAACCCAAATTACATGCGTATGCCCCTTTAAGATATTTCACTTCCATCCTGTCAAAAAACCCAAAATAGAAATAAAAATCCTATACAACTAACATTTCATACTAAGTAGTTTGTTTGTGGTTATTCGAACACCATATAGTAAAACAAAAAACAAACAAAAATGGCCAGGCCTTATTTATTTTGGTAGCTCCCTATGACAACCTAAAAATAAAACTACTTAATTTTACTAACTAGTTTCACCCTAGCCTACAGACTTTTTTAATCTCCCAATAAAGAAATCCCCATGTTCCTGGAAGAGAAAGTATACATGTCGTTAACATATAATCAACAATCCGAAGATAGTAATTACACACAAAACATCATACATATATCCCCAGTCCTATATGATCAACAATCATTAACCCCAGCATCGATTTAAAATTGTTTGATACGTCGTGTCCAACTTTACTCCTAACATAATATTATAGGAGACTCCCATCAATCCTTAAAAGAAAATTCCCACTTAGAAGACACTAGATAATAACACGTTTTATTTAGTTAACTACACCTTCCACTATAAACCTATAACCCCATTTTAGTAATTTAAACGTCGCAAACTGTTGCATTGATGTTTTTTTTAAATAAACTTATTTCATAATCCAAAACCCATAAAAAGATGTCTACTTAATCCATCAAGCCAACAGCAACAACTACCTCCCAAGGTTCAACGTACTGTAAACAAATTATCGTTATCTGAAGTAATAATACATCATCATAACTCACTTAGTTTAAACAAACTATATAATGTCATAATAAAATGATCAATTATCAAATATCGTTCCTTATTCAACTATTGAGACATGTTCTTCATTAGTAAATCGTCTCCACAAAACAATACTACCTAATAACATATTCTCATTCTCCTAAATATAAATAATTACTTATATTAAACAATCCCACTGAACATCAAGTCAACCTGTCTCATCACCCAATTAAATTATTTTTTAAACCCTCTACAATATCTATCATACTCTACCGCTAATTTCCCTCATAACGGTACCTCAACAGATGACAAATTATTTTATATTTATAGTAAAAACCAATAAAACATCAAATTCATCAATATGCAATTTTATTTACTATGTTATCCTCTCCAACATGGATTGGTAGGACAACATCTTTCCTATAATGTTATCAATGAAACCAGTAATTCACATCAATAACATCAATGTAAAATATTTGCTTTCTGTCCCTTACTGCATTCGAACCAGGGACCCTCTGCATACATCGACAACATTCACCATCGAAGCACCGTTACCCGTCGCTCCACAAATGCCACACAAAGCATCTACTTCCAGTTCATAGAGCAAGTGACGTCACCCAACGAAAACCGCACTAGCTCTCACCGCTAACTAGCTAGCCAATTTTCCTGCCGATAATATTCAACCTTCTACGACTTCCTACAAAATACGCGATCCTTGTACACCTAACTTAACCCATAATGTCCCTTTTAGCGCTCTCACGTTTCAGCAAGCCCCAATGGTTAACACCCGTAGACAAAATGGAAATTCTTCAATTTTTACTAGCAGACCTAATAAACCACTTTCAAACATCGTTCTGCATTTACCTCTATCATAGGGTTTAAAAACGAATTTAACAACATTAACCATCCTAAATTGCCGTAGTAACGTCATGTTTGGTTCAGTTGATCTATTACCATATAAGACATTCACTTCTCCATGCGTCGTAAACTATATCCTATTTCTCTTGTAATCAACTAAAATCATGTCACGCAATTAAACCATCACTCCGCCATTATCAGAATGAATAAGATCTATTAATCTATCCTTTCTAAGTAAGCTACAAGTAACACCAAACACTTGCTATAGTTTACCATCATATATTGAAATCATCCATTTATCACAATCCAATTTATTTATAGACATATTCCACCATTGTCACTCGTTTAATCTAGCAACACCTTATTCAATGACTACCACGTACTCTCCTCTCCATACCAGTTAACATTTTAGCAGATGCTCTTATTCCAAACGACATTATTATACCTATACTAGCCCCCCTTGGGAATCGAACACCCAACCCTGGCGTTGCAAGCACCATGCTCTACCAACTGAGCTACAGAGGACCACAGATGAGCGTATAGTGCCTTTTTCTGATAATGTCATAATTGTAGCCTATTGCATTACTTTAGTTTAAAATATACGTTTGTTTATTCAACAAATATAGAACCCACTATAAATTGATGCTATTCCCTCAGCATAATAGCCAAAGCTCCTTGCATCCCCTGGTTCACGTAACGAAAATACATTATCATTCTACAATTCACCAACTATTCGCATACATTACTGATGTCACGCAAACCATAGAAAAAAGTAATAACAATTAGAATTTTGTCAAATAAATGTTTTCCATCCAACTATTCAAACTTGCTTCAAATATCTCTTTCAGCTCAATACAGTCAAGCAAGTACGACTCTCTTTTAACCGGAAACCAATTCATGGCATTAGTAAAGTCTATTCACATCCCAACAATAACTAATAATATATTTATATTCATATTATTAAAAGACCATACTTTCATTCCAGTCTACCTAAACAATTCAAATTATGGCCATAACTCTATCGCAATTGCCAGTACGCTATTCAGACTATAGTCACTCCTCACTCCTTCCCGTTGAATAAGTGAGTCCTTCAGTCTGAAAAGACGCAGGCTGCAAAATCGTCCAGTCTTATCCTGAATGTTCCTTCAATCTAAACGACCCACAACTATAGCTAAACTATACTTAGAAAACCTAGACTCTGATCAATGATGCAGAATCTGTGCTTTATCGAAAAGACAAGTTAATCCTCCTTTATTTCAATGATAATGGCCAGTAGTTTTAGTATCTGGCACATACCACACTTTATCAGAAAATAGCTTTGAAGGACACAGATCTCACACGCTCAACGTATACAATTTAACAGTCAACGAGTCAAACCCCACATTCATTGATTTGGCACCAGATCTAACGACCTAACCAAATGAATTATATTTTCCCCTAATATACTAAAATTACTTGACTATCTTACCTCTGCTTCTGAAATAATAGATAGTTTATTATAATGCTTAATTCTACCACATGTCCTATGTACTCTCTCCCATTTCCACGTACGTCTACGTGTTTGGGCAAGTCAACACCTATAATTTTATCCAATCCCTCGTATTAAATCACACTCACATAAAATTCATTATATTCCAATATATTCATATCTACCAAACCATTCATGTTTCTAATTATTCTTTATTTGCCACAAATCATTTAATCACCATCTAGTCTCAGCGGAACAAACAACACATTTCCCAAATCCTTTCCCTCAGTCATAGAATACTCCTAGAATCATATATGCTGGTCACTATTCCCTGATCTTACAAAATTCTATGACAGGCATTGTTGTACGAAACTCCAAGATATAATTTACAAGAAAAGCTTATTATTCCAGCGTATATATAATTATCAAACACACCTCTATATCTCATCATTCAAACTTCAGAGTGCGACTAATTTACATCATTATACCACTCTTATTCCATATTTATATAATGTTGTTCTCAAACGCCCTTAATTACTATTTGTATAACCTACAGGAATATTTTATTCTATCAAAGGGCCCAAATTTGGAATGTTAACCCTATCCTAGTTATTATTTTACTGTAGTCAATTTACCATAATACTACATCACCTCTAAAGTTTCTAAATATAATGTCAGAAACATACCCTAAAAGATTTATCAAAATACAATGCATAGACGTCATATGACCACACCGGTACACGTGACCTGTTCCTCCAACAGGTTTTATTCTACCCCTCCTGGTTACGTGCATTTTCTACACTCAGTTTGTCAATGAATATCCACGCACCATTCACTCTTCCTCTCTTGGTGTGAGACCGGGTGCATCCTTCCTACCAGGTTATACTCAAACAACGGTCCAGGAAAGGTGCGCCAACCTTTCTCCACCAAACACCGACACTTCAAACGACCTCAAACACAGCTTCTCTCCCAACACAGAAAATAAGCTGTTATCTGCAGGATTTCTTATTATTCTCATTCATACAGATGAGCAGCAACTTGTGCCCAAATGAATCAGACAGTTGAATGACTCACAGCCGCCCAAGCAACCCATTCACTCATACGAGATGAGCAGACCTACTCTATTTAACACTTTATCAAAATTTTGAAGCACTTGTAGCTATTTAACCCGTTCACCTACTCAGGATGACCGGTGTTACTCCAATTTATGGTGTCACCTACGCCGGAGAACCTAACTTTTTTACCTGATCGACCCTACCTAATTTTGGCATCACCACAACACAGGATGATGCCCTACCTACCCGAGCAGACCCTAGGTGTTACACTTCCTCAACACACCTGGACTTCTACTACGCTTTCCTAAGTGACCTGTAAATTCTGCCCTATTTTTTCTGTTACACTTCCTCAACACAGAAAAAGGAGCGGTATTAGACAGGATTTCTGCCTACCTAAGCAGCCTATAAACGATACACTTTCGCTACACGTTTATAGCGGTATTCGCAGGACTTAACATGTTATTGTCTGATCGCTCAACCAGATGGACAACCACCCGTGCCGAAATGATTCAGACAAAGCGATCAGCAGGATGAATCTAATGAATCAAATGAATCAAATAAATCAAATCAATTGAACAGACGGTTCAGACAAACAACAGCGACATGTATTCTTAAATTCAAAAGCCCCTGGTCTCTAATTTTCTGGTTCTTAAATTTGGAGAGACCTACATTGGTATTTCTGCTGCTGATATCGTGCCCCGGATCGGACCACACAAACGTTTATACTATATAAGTAAGAACTTGGCATACCTGTTAAAAGCGGCCGCTTTTGTTTGTATGGTCCGTCCAAGCCGTTTCACAACTGCAGATGTACACCGTCTCTGGCCCCTATTGTCAACTCCTGGCAAAGCTCGCCAAATACATCGTAGAAATATTTGACTAAATATAGTAAACTCAAAAATCTCTCTCAAGACACTGGAGCTTGGAAATCCAAGAATTAGACTTTATTGCATAACAAAGCCGAGCTTGCTCCATGGAACAACAACTGTCTCTCTTTAACTTAGAGCTCCCTTTTATACACACAAATGCATAATCATGTTACATAGCATATACAATTACCCCCCTTAGGGCAACTGATTAACTTATTTTAGTACCACTCTACCTTAGCTTTCAACGTCCAGATGTCACCTGTAATTTACTCCAAAAGGTCATGGGCGCTTTTCCATAGGAAGCCTCTTCCCTAATCTCATTATATTGGTAGCAGACCCTTTCCCTAATATCATTATATGGTTGCAGACCCTTTCTTTACAAATAATACACGTACATACATTAAGGCATTTATCATTTACCATCCTCCCTGGCCCTTGAGATTATGTGCATGTGGCCATGTGTCAGGTCATAGGGTCATAAGCAAAACAAATGATAACACTAGGTCCATAGTTACTCCAATCTCCACACAGCAATCACATGTCACCGACATACCCAGACCAGCTGCAGGGTGTTTATGAAAAACACATAAATGTCTCTGCTCTGTATTAACCCCTCAACTGGTTCTCAATCCATAAACATTTCAAGGCATATAGGTGTTTAATTCTACAACATATGTACTTGAATATCATCCATACGATTATGAACTAATGTCAAATAGCTGTTCCAGATCTATTTACACCCATACCAGGCCTGGCTGTCACTTCTTAACACTTTTGATGCACTATAGATCTTTTATGGGGTACATCTAATTAACATTCAGGTCTAATTTACACGGATGGAATAAATTGATGTACATTACAGTTGTCAGCAAGTAGACCTGGTGAAATGTGTCACTGCTTCTCTGGATAAATGGCGCAAAGAGGGACAGTGTTAATGTACTTCTATTATTCTCTTCATTTTACAGAGCATACAAGCAGTACTATTGCAATCTCAAAGTAGTCCGTCAACATTCTTCTTGTCAGTCATTGTTGCTAAGTTGTTGTCGTATGCACTGATGCAAATGCTCAGCTAGCCGATCTGGTTCCTAAGTCAATAAGCAACTTGCACATATCGAGTCAATAAGAAAAGACAGGGCTTAAACACAGCCCCTGTGACTCTCGATTGCCTGATACATCCTTATAAAAGACAAGTCGGCAGCTTACTGCCATTTGACAGAAGAGCAGGGTGAGTACACATAATTCTGATAGAGCCTACACATGAACACAATGCAGTTCAATTTATTGATAAAACAAATGAAACAGAAAACAATTTTCTTTCTCAGGTTAGGTGAGCTTTTAGAGACTTTAAAGTAACACCAGCAAACAACTTTATCAGAAAACATATGCTTCGTTTTGCTATAATTTACCTTTGGAAGACGTAATGGGCTTTGGAGTGAGTATGAGCCCTTATTTGGCTCTGTGTAAATACTGTAAGTATTTGATTGATTATACCCTTTTTCTTCAAAACATCCAATACATTCTTATAGCCTATAATGACAGCTTGATTTGTAAATTAGTTAGAGTTTATTATGGTCTTCAATGTGCACTCAACTTAGCCTACACATTCAAATTAATGCAACAATGTAAATGTCAACCAGTAACTTGAGCATCTGCTCAACTTCTGCATTACATTTGAACCAGTAACTTTTGGGGTATTTCCAAATGTTGTTAAGAAATAAAGAAAGGGATGTTAGAACATTCTGTCAAAAGTACTAATATGAACAAATAATTTGGATTGATATTATTGGCTTTTCATTGTTGCCATTAAATGATCTTGCAATTACTGATAATTGATGTCTTATTTCTTATTCATTTGATTTCCATTCTCATCTATTTCTGGTCTTTCCTAGTCCCTCTGGCCATAGTTGTGGTCATAGTTTTCAGTGTGAATGGAAAGGACCCTCTATTTGATTGCCTACAAGACCCAGACTATAATGAGCTACTTATGATAGTGGACAAGGGTCTCCCCCAAACCAACACACCTCATCATATTGCAATCATCGGGGCTGGCATCTCTGGCCTGACGGCAGCAAAGTTTTTGGAGGAGGCAGGACACAAGGTAGTCACCCAGATTCACTGAACAGTCTCTAAACACAATGTAAATGTCTCATTTCTATGTCAGTATAACACCTATTACAAATAGTGCATGTGCAGTACATGATCACTTCACTGACTTTTATTGGACCTCCAGGTAACCATAATAGAGGCAAGTGATCGAATAGGAGGACGGGTGGAGACGTACAGACCTAAGGGAGAGCACTGGTACGCAGAGCTTGGTGCCATGAGGATCCCTAACTTCCATACGTGAGTAAGGCCTGTTAGCTCTGACTTACCATTGCAGGATTGGGGTCAGTTGAATTTGAATTCAATGATTTCATGAAGTGAATTGACATTGCATTGCTTTCCATGACGATTTTTCAGTTTCACATTTCTTGCATATGACCCTAACCCTGTATGATAGATATGAGTCAGAGTTTTGCAATGTTGGTCATGGGTAGTTCTAGCAGTGGACGCTTATGTAGACGTGAGAGATTCTGAGTTGTAAAAACAGGAAATTAAGCAGTTCAGAATGATCTTGAACGGAGTCAGTGTGCTTGACTCTCAGTCCTATACTCCACAATACAAAGCTATCACAATATATCTTATCTCCTAACGTTTATTTTTGAAAATAACTCAAGTATCTTATCTAAAATTATTTGCATGGGAATGACAGCATGTGCTTGCTTTTACATCAACATTTCAATGTTAACCATAAGATATCTCACTCCATAGAATTCTGTTGAAGATTGCAAACAATATGGGCCTTAGGCTAAACCCATTCATTGAGGATGACAAAAATACCTACTATCTGGTGAATGGATTGCTGCACAAAACCTATGAGGTGAAAGGGGACCCAGACGTCCTCAACTATACCTTGAATGAAGAGGAGAGAGGGAAGTCAGCTGATCAGCTCTTTGATTTGGCTCTGCAGAAGGTTGGTGCAGAAGCAGGGGAATCAAGTAGGGTTTTAGGGTACAATAGAATTAACTATTATCCTGATCAGTTACTGTGACATCTTATCACAAAATGTACATGACATATACAGTTGAAGTCAGAAGTTTACATACACTTAGGTTGGAGTCATTAAAACTTGTTTTTCAACCACTCCACAAATGTCTTGTTAACAAACTATAGTTTTGGCAAATCAGTTAGGACATCTACTTTGTGCATGACACAAGTATATTTTTCCAACAATTGTTTACAGACAGATTATTTCACTTATAATTCACTATATCACAATTCCAGTGGGTCAGGCGTTTACATACACTAAGTTGACGGTGCCTTTAAACAGCTTGGAAAATTCCAGAAAATTATGTCATGGCTTTAGAAGCTTCTAACAGGCTAATTGACATCATTTGAGTCAATTGGAGGTGTACCTGTGGATGTATTTCAAGGCCTACCTTCAAACTCAGTACCTCTTTGCTTGACATCATGGGAAAATCAAAAGAAATCAGCCAAGAAAAAAAATAATTGTAGACCTCCACAAGTCTGGTTCATCCTTGGGAGCAATTTCCAAACGCCTGAAGGTACCACGTTCATCTCTACAAACAATAGTACGCAAGTATAAACACCATGGGACCACGCAGCCGTCATACCGCTCAGGAAGGAGACGCGTTCTGTCTCCAAGAGATGAACGTACTTTTGTGCGAAAAGTGCAAATCAAAGGACCTTGTGAAGATGCTGGAGGAAACAGGTACAAAAGTATCTATATCCACAGTAAAATGAGTCCTATATCGACATAACCTGAAAGCCTGCTCAGCAAGGAAGAAGCCACTGCTCCAAAACCGCCATAAAAAAGCCAGACTACGGTTTGCAACTACACATGGGGACAAAGATCTTACTTTTTGGAGAAATGTCCTCTAGTCTAATGAAACAAAAATAGAACTGTTTGCCCATAATGACCATCGTTATGTTTGGAGGAAAAAGGGGGAACTTGCAAGCCGAAGAACAACATCCCAACCGTGAAGCACAGGGGTGGCAGCATCATGCTGTGGGGGTGCTTTGCTGCAGGAGGGACTGGTGCACTTCACAAAATAGATGGCATCATGAGGAAGGAAAATTATGTGGAAATATTGAAGCAACATCTCAAGACATCAGTCAGGAAGTTAAAGCTTGGCCGCAAATTGGTCTTCCAAATGGACAATGACCCCAAGCATACTTCCAAAGTTGTACCAAAATGGCTTAAGGACAACAAAATCAAGGTATTGGAGTGGCCATCACTGTGTGGGCAGAACTGAAAAAGCGTGTGCGATCAAGGAGGCCTACAAACCTGACTCAGTTACACCAGCTCTGTCACGAGGAAAGGGCCAAAATTCACCCAACTTATTGTGGGAAGCTTGTGGAAGGCTACCCGAAACGTTTGACCCAAGTTAAACAATTTAAAGGCAATGCTACCAAATACTAATTGAGTGTATGTCAACTTCTTACCCACTGGGAATGTGATGAAAGAAACAATAGCTCAGGGGTCCCCAAACTTTTTCCTGTGAGGGCCACATAACTTTTCCCTTCTCTGATGGGGGGCCGGTGTCAGTTTGTAACAGAAAAAGTGTGACGATCGTAGGGGAGCTTAAAAAATTTATTGTTTTCCAGAAAGCCACACATAACCAAATAACCCAACCAAATAACACTATTTATGAAATAAATAATAACTAAATAACTCTCTCTGGGTTCTTCATAGAAAAAAAAGCCATGGAACATTAACTTTCTGTTGTGCCATGCACAATCTTAACAGATAAAAGTTCAGCTCAGTTGTCAGAGCAGAATCTCTCTGACACATATGAGCAGTCTCTTAAAGTTCTTGTGTTCCTTCCTTATAATCCTTTTGTAGGTTCCAGCAGGCTTGTAGACACCGCTGTTTGCAGCTCTCTCTCATCAACTTCCCTGTGAAAACCACAAAGGAAGCAGGTTGAGAAACTGAACTAAGTGATACAGCACCTACACAGCACAATACATTTCACTACCAGTATGGTTGTAAAGATGGATTTTATCCCAGTAGATTTTATTATGATTATATTTGTTTATGCTCAGAATGACTCATTCAAGTCAGAAAAGTGAGCTTACCTATGTATGTTCATCAGTGTGAACTGTGGGCCTGCATCTGGCTGGTGAGAAGTTGAATATCAGGTTCCATTCTAGTTACAGCCAGTCTCAAGCACTGATGCAAATGTTCATCTGTCAATCTTGATCTCATCGGAGTTTTCAGCAGTTTCATGCGAGAAAAGGTTTTCTCGCAGATATACGTGCTGCCAAAAACTGTGGACATTTTCATTGCGTGTTTTTTGATGTTTGGATATGTGTCGTTTGGGAGGGCGGCATAGAAGTCAATGAGACTGTTGGGCTTGAATGCGTCTTTCAGAACATCACAGTTCTGTAACTCAGCCAACTCAAACTGATATGAAGGCTGGGCTTCATCAATGTCGGCAACAAAGGGGTTCTGAAAAAGACGGATTTCTTTTGCATGAACATGTAGTTCGCTGAATCGCACACCGAACTCCGCCTTCAGCATTTCCAGTGCTTCCACGCACTTTTCAGCTGGTAACGGGACCGCTGGGTTCTCTGTCGACAGGTTTTGGGTAGCAGGAAGATGGACGAAGTTGCGCTTTTTCACTTGTTCCAAAAGCAGCGCTAATTTCACCTCAAATGCTTTTATGTGTGAATACATGTCGCAAATGAGTTTCCCCTCGCCTTGTAGCTGCAAGTTAAGGCTGTTAAGTATTTCTGTCACGTCTGTTAAAAATGCGAGGTGCCATTTCCATTCTGGGTCGATCAGCTCTGGGACCGTTTTGTCTTTTAAATGAAGAAATGCGTTAATTTCGGGTAGCAGCTCGTAAAAACGCCTCAAAACTCTGCCCCGGCTCAGCCATCGGACCTCTGTGTAGTACAGCACATCTCCGTGCGTAGACTCCAGTTCAGACAGGAATTCTTGGAACTGCCTGTGTTTAAGTCCCTTTGCTCTGATGAAGTTTATGCACGACACCACAACCTTCATTACAGAATCCCACGTCAACACTTTGCAGCACAGTGCTTGCTGGTGAATTAGGCAGTGGACTCGTAGCGGGGCGGTGAGACCCCTTTTTTCCAACTCCCGGTTCATGCGTCCTATTAGACCGCGAGTTTCGCCCACCATGCTAGGAGCCCCGTCAGTCGTGATGCTAGCTAGCTTTGACCAGTCCAGGTCCAACTTCTCCATGGTTTGGCACACTTTGTCAAAAATATCCTCTCCCGTTGTAGTCCCTTTGAGACTTTGGAGGGCTGCCAGCTCCTCGCATATCTCAAAGTTTGCGCTAACTCCACGAATAAAAATGAGCAGTTGCGCTGTGTCTTGCACGTCCGTGCTCTCATCCAGTGCTAATGAAAAAAAGTCAAATTCTTTCGTCTTCTGCTGCAGCTGGGCATATACATTACTCCCGATTTCTTCAACGCGTCTGGTGATTGTACTCGCCGACAGACTTACGGCATTAAATGCATCTTTCTTCTCGGGACACACCTCCTCCGCGACAGCATCCATACATTTCTTAACAAACTCTCCGTCAGTGAAAGGCTTACCGCTGCTTGCTATCAGTTTAGCAACCCGAAAGCTGGCCCGAACGGATGCCTGGTTCAGCTGAGCTTGGCGTACAAATGTATTCTGCTGAGATAGTAGTCCACTTTTTAGCTTTGAGAGTTTGTCTGCTCGTATTTGGCCTTGCAAGCTATCGTACTTGTCTTTGTGACGGGATTCATAGTGTCGGCGAAGATTGTATTCTTTGAATACCGCCACCGTCTCTTGACAGATGAGACAAACAGCCTTTTCTTTGCATTGAACAAAAAAATAATCGTTTGTCCACTGCGGGTTAAATACCCTGCATTCTGAATCAATTTTTCTCTTACCTAACCTTTTCGCCATTATTCCGTTCTCTCTTTGACAGGGCCGGGCCTAGGATTTTTTTTCTGGAGGCCAAATAGGAAAAAAATCCGATAGCGTCTCTGGGATTGTTCAGAGGGCCGGGCCAAATGTGCTGACGGGCCGTATCCGGCCCGCGGGCCGTAGTTTGGTGACCACTGCAATAGCTGAACTAAAAAATTCTCTCTACTATTATTCTGACATTTCACATTGTTAAAATATAGTGATGATCCTAACTGACCTAAGACAGGGAATTTTTACTAGGAATAAATGTCAGGAATTGTGAAAAACTGATTTTCAATGTATTTGGCTAAGGTGTATGTAAACTTCCGACTTCAACTGTACCTGAGCCATACATGATTTGTTGCAGATAAGAGATTATGTGGAAAGCCATGACTGCCTTGCCATGCTGGACAACTATGACATGTACTCTGTAAAGGTAAAGAAAGAAAGCACTTCATAGCCCTCCTTGTAGGCCTACTGTATATGGTTGGCTTTTATGAGATAACCCATGTTGAGTGATGACACCAGACAAGATACAGCCGCTGCTTTGAGTAAAAACTGTCTTTCAGTTTTCTGACTTGGAAATGAGAATGTGATGGGTTGATATTGATTGTAACATTATTACAACATTATGTATACATTTAGCATATATTCCTTTGAACATAGCCACTTGCCCTTTTCATTCAGCCATTCTACATATACAGTACAGCTAATGTTAAGTGTAAATTGTTTGTTTCTGACAGGAGTATCTTGTGAACGAGGTGAATCTGAGTCGTGGTGCTTTGCGGATGATTGGGGATATTCTGAATGTGAACAGTTTATTCTACACTGCACTCACAGAGGCGCTGTATGATCAGTCTGATATCAATGATGAGACTACGTAAGAATGCCCCTTCTGTATATACACCACAATCAGCTGATTATAGAGAGCCCTACTTGGTGGAGTTCAATTACATCAGCAGAGGGTAGGGGTGGGTCTATGCTTTTGTTCCAACCACAGTAACAAACATGATGCAGCTCCAGCAATCAAAGCCTTGACTGAAGACTGTAAATAATTAAACACACCCGTATACAGGTGTGTTACTTTTCGGTTGGATCAAAAGCCTGGTCGCACAACGGCCCTCTCCAGATAAGACTAGGCACCACTGCCTCACTACTTTGGTTACAACACATTTACACGTGCTGTATAGCCTATGAATGCACAGACTTTACAGCAGTGTGATTATGTTTTTGTTTTCAGCTACTTTGAGGTCACAGGCGGGTTTGACAAACTACCCAATGCCATTTGCAAGGACTTGAAGGGCACCATCCACCTAAACTCCAAGGTGAAACGTATCAGTCAGACCAGCAATAAAGTGACCGTGTCCTACCAGGACCACCAACTCTGGCACAAACCATCCTCCCTCAGCCACTTGACAGTAGACTACGCCTTGGTGACAGCCACCGCCAAGGCTACACTCTTCATCGACTTCCAGCCCCCGCTCTCAGCATACAAGATGGAGGCGCTGCGGTCGCTGCACTATGATAGTGCCACCAAGGTAAGGGTTGCAGTGTAATATACAGTAGTTAAGGTTTTCTCAATTTTAGGTCTGGAGTGGGGCCTTGGTGATATTTTTTTTTTCTTTCCCAGCACTAACACCCCTGACGCATTTAATCAAACGCTCAGTGGTTAGTTGAACCAGGGGTTACTGAGCTAGCAATAACATTTGCAGTCCTGTGGGTCCCCACTGGTGTATTATATACTGTGCATTCTGATAGTTTGATCCTGTTATTTAAAACTGTTCTAATGAGAAGGGCTATTAATAAAGTTGATATCATTATCATTATGAAGGTGGTCCTGATATTCAGTGAGAGGTTCTGGGAGAAAGATGACATCAATGGAGGGAGGAGTATCACGGATCTGCCCTCTCGTTTCATCTACTACCCCAGCCACAAATTTCCTAACACGGACATTGGGGTCCTCTTGGCCTCTTATACCTTCTCGGATGACGCCACCCTCTTTCATGGAGTGGATGACAAGGAGCTGCAGGCTCTGGTGCTGGAGGATCTTGTCAAGATCCACGGGGAGGGCATACGGCCGCTATGCATCGGAGGATTGGTGAAGAAGTGGGCGCTGGATCCCTATAGTCTTGGGGCGTTTGCCCTCTTCACCCCGTATCAGCATATAGACTACGCCGCAGAGCTGTTCATGAACGACAAAAGGATCCACTTTGCTGGGGAGCACACAGCCCTGCCTCATGCCTGGATAGAGACGGCGATGAAGTCTGCTCTAAGGGCAGCCAGAAATATCAATAACCTCACAGAGTAGAGAACAGGTGCAGTACAGTATACTGTAATCCACTGGTGAAAGTGTTTTTGTCTACATATTTGTGTATGTGCACTACTGTCATGAATTGCCCTCATGGGTTGAGGATCAAACATTCCTGCTAGGCAGAGGTTTGAACACCCTCTTTCCTGGGGGCCAGTTTTATGACTTAACAGCTGGTCATAAATATATATATATATGATTAAGTAAGAGTATTTTGGTGAAGATAGGAATGTGATTTTAGTCTTCTAATGAGATAATAGTTTTTCATATAAACTATGCACAGTGACTAGCTACGCCCGAGTGACATCAGAGATTGTGTAAACATGATGGAACGCCCCTGTCACGCCCTGGCTCGGGGGACTCTCGTATGTTGAGCCAGGGTGTTAGTTTCTATGTTTTTGTTGTAGGTTGTGGGTCTAGTTTACTTATTTCTATGTTGGCCTGAGTGACTCCCAATCAGAGGCAACGAGTGTCAGCTGGTTGTTTCTGATTGGGAGCCATATTTAAACAGTCGGGTTTTCATTCGTGTTTGTGGGTTTTTGTTTATAGTCTGTTTATGGTAACCGTGAACTGGCATGTATCGTTCATTGTTTTGTTCGTGTTTCCTTCAGTGTGAATAAATATGTTTGCATTCAACGCTGCGCATTGGTCCTCTCTGTTAGACGATCGTGACAGCCCCTTTTACCCCGAGTGCATAAAAAGCCTTGAAAAACAGTCCACTAGGGACCTGTTTTCAATGTATTACGTTAGTAATCAATAACCTATGTGTGTTTATATTGTGTTATTATTTAGTTAGTTAGTAAATAAATAATTAAGCCAATTTGTGTATTGCTGATTCATCAATAAGTTTAGGGTTCTTGCAGGTTCGAGGATTATGCGACGTTCAGAATGAGACTGATAAGAGGTAATTATTTGATAAGTGACTATTATCGATATATAACATATCTTCTAAGAGTTTAATTCGGGAGATGGTAACTCGTTAAACAACTTCTTCCGTGGTGCCCCACATTCCTAACGATTTAATTGTTACATGATTAATTTAATCAAGTGACAATTAAACATAGTTAGGTGATTTGATAAATAACAGACATACATTAAAGTAAGTCATGTCACGACACTACATTACCAAAAGTATATGGACACCTGTTCTATGTGGACACCCGTTTGTCAAACATCTCATTCCAAAATCATTGGCATTAATATGGAGTTGGCCCCCCCTTTCCTTCTTTAATAGCCTCCACTCTTTTGGGAAGGCTTTCCACTCGATGTTGGAAGATGGGATTGCTTCCATTCACCCACAAAAACATTAGTGAGGTCGGGCACTGATGTTGGGCGATTAGGCCTGGTTCGAAGTCGGCGTTCCAATTCATCCCAAAGGTGTTCGATAGGGTTGAGGTCAGGGCTCTGTGCAAGCCAGTCAAGTTTGTTTCCTAATTTAGTTTGGACTCTTCCAGATAACTTTGTTATGTCCAGTCACTCGCCATGCCATGGTGCCGCTGCCGGTTTCGGGGGGATTTTGGCCAAAATGTCCCCCTTTGACACATGGCGTTCATGTTTATTCAACCCCCTTCCTGTTAATGTAGTTCACTCAAGCGAGGGTGGTGAGAAAAACTGCTGTCTACATCACTGCAGGCAGAGCTTAGTCAGACTAGACATGTGCCAAGGCCTATCGCCAAATCAACGTCCCTGACCACATTAGAAGAGCAACTATATTTTTCATCTTATTATTTCATTTGTCTGCATATTCTGGTGCATTGATGTTCATATTTCTGTGGAGAGAGGTTGATAAAACTGCTTGATGTTCTTTGAAGATATACTCAGAGGAAATATCTGAATGCATTTGTTTGATCTAATGTGTCACGATCGTCGGATACAGAGGACCAAGGCGCAGCGTGGAAAGTGAACATACTTATATTTATTATAGTAATCACACGAACAAAATAACAAATTGATACGTGCCGTCCTTAGTGCAAAACACAAACCTACACAGGAACAAGATCCCACAAACACTGTGGAAAAACAGACTGTTTAAATATGGTTCCCAATCAGAGACAACCAGCAACAGCTGACACTCGTTGCCTCTGATTGAGAACCACTCTGGCCAACATGGAAACACAATAACTAGAACTACACCCTAGAAACACAAAACTAGAACAACACAAAGAACACTCACACCCTGGATCAACATACAAGCGTCCCCAGAGCCAGGGCGTGACATAATGTTTTCTCCATTTCATCTCAAAGTAGTCTGTCAACATTCTTCTTGTCAGTCATTGTTGCTAAGTTGTTGTAGTATGCTAGGTAACTTCGGAAAGTATTCAGACCTCTTGACTCTTTCCACATTTTGTTAGCTTAAAGCCTTATTCTAAAATTGATTAAAATTGTTTTTTCCCCCTCAATCTACACACAATACCCTATAATGACAAAGCAAAAACTGTTTTTTTTTTAGAAATGTTTGCTAATAAAATAATAATGACATATGACATTTACATAAGTATTCAGACCCTTTACTCAGTACTTTGCTGAAGCACCTTTGGCAGCGATTAAGCCTCAAGTCTTCTTGGGTATGACGCATCAAGCTTGGCACACCTGTATTTGGGGAGTTTCTCCCATTCTTCTCTGCAGATCCTCTCAAGCTCTGTCAGGTTGGATGGGGAGCATTGCTGCACAGCTATTTTCAGGACTCTCCAGAGATGTTTGATTAGGTTCAAGTCTGGGCTCTCGCTGGGCCACTCAAGGACATTCAGAGACTTGTCTCAAAGTCACTCCTACGTTGTCTTGGCTGTGTGCTTAGGGTCGTTGTCCTGTTGGAAGGTGAACCTTCGCCCCAGTCTG
Organism: Coregonus lavaretus; assembly: GCF_964263955.1. Classification (NCBI taxonomy): domain Eukaryota; kingdom Metazoa; phylum Chordata; class Actinopteri; order Salmoniformes; family Salmonidae; genus Coregonus; species Coregonus lavaretus. The sequence goes on along the minus strand of NC_139996.1, from coordinate 45,914,168 downwards.
AGGTCCTGAGCACTGTGGAGCAGGTTTTCATCAAGGATCTCTCTGTACTTTGCTCCATTCATCTTTGCCTCGATTCTGACTAGTCTCCCAGTCCCTGCCACTGAAAAACATCCCCTCAGCATGATGCTACCACCACCACCATGCTTCACTGTAGGGATGCTGCCAGGTTTCCTCCAGATGTGATGCTTGGCATTCAGGCGAAATAGTTCAATCTTGGTTTCATCAGACCAGAGAATCTTCTTTCTAATGGTCTGAGAGTCTTTAGGTGCCTTTTGGCAAACTCTAAGTGGGCTGTCATGTCGTTTTTTACTGAAGAGTGGCTTCCGTCTTTCCACTCTCCCATAAATGCCTAATTGGTGGAGTGCTGCAGAGATGGTTGGCCATTTGGAAGGTTCTCCTATCTCCACAGAGGAACTCTTGAGCTCTGTCAGTGTGACCATCGGGTTCTTGGTCACCACCCTGACCAAGGCCCTTCTCCCCCAATTGCAGTTCTCTTCCGAGCGCTGAAACCACTCATCCAACGCAGGAGCCTCAATCTGACTCTGATGCCAAGTTGCCAGGACCGGCTGATAACCTAACACACACTGAAAGGTAGAAATGTTAGTGGAAGAGTGGCAGAGTAAGTTTTTGGGCCATTTCTGCCCAGGGGATAAAACCCGACCACTCCCCCGGCCGGTCCTGGCAAAAGGACCGCAGAAACCTACCCACATCCTGGTTAACTCTCTCCACCTGCCCATTACTCTCGGGGTGAAAACATGTACATTTACATTACATTTTAGTCATTTAGCAGACGCTCTTATCCAGAGCGACTTACAGGAGCAATTAGGGTTAAGTGCCTTGCTCAAGGGCACATTTACGTCATTTAGCAGATGCTCTTATCCAGAGCGACTTACAAATTGGTGCATTCACCCTATAGCCAGTGGGAAATCAACTTTACACTTTTTTTTTTTTTGGGGGGGGTAGAAGGATTACTTTATCATATCCCAGGTATTCCTTAAAGAGGTGGGGTTTCAAATGTCTCCGGAAGGTGGTGAGTGACTCCGCTGTCCTGGCGTCGTGAGGGAGCTTGTTCCACCATTGGGGTGCCAGAGCAGCGAACAGTTTTGACTGGGCTGAGCGGGAACTATGCTTCCGCAGAGGAAGGGGAGCCAGCAGGCCAGAGGTGGATGAACGCAATGCCCTCGTTTGGGTGTAGGGACTGATCAGAGCCCGAAGGTACGGAGGTGCCGTTCCCCTCACTGCTCCATAGGCAAGCACCATGGTCTTGTAACGGATGCGAGCTTCAACTGGAAGCCAGTGGAGTGTGCGGAGGAGGGGGGTGACATGAGAGAACTTGGGAAGATTGAACACCAGACGGGCTGCGGCATTCTGGATGAGTTGTAGGGGATTAATGGCACAGTCAGGGAGGCCTGCCAACAGCGAGTTGCAGTAATCCAGACGGGAGATGACAAGTGCCTGGATTAGGACCTGTGCCGCTTCCTGTGTAAGGCAGGGTCGTACTCTCCGAATGTTGTAGAGCATGAACCTGCAGGATTGGTTCACCGCCTTGATGTTAGCGGAGAACGACAGGGTGTTGTCCAGGGTCACGCCAAGGCTCTTCGCACTCTGGGAGGAGGACACAACGGAGTTGTCAACCGTGATGGCGAGATCATGGAACGGGCAGTCCTTCCCCGGGAGGAAGAGCAGCTCCGTCTTGCCAGGGTTCAGCTTGAGGTGGTGATCCGTCATCCATACTGATATGTCTGCCAGACATGCAGAGATGTGATTCGCCACCTGGTTATCGGAAGTGGGAAAGGAGAAGATTAGTTGTGTATCGTCAGAGTAGCAATGATAGGAGACGCCATGTGAGGATATGACAGAGCCAAGTGACTTGGTGTATAGGGAGAATAGGAGAGGGCCTAGAACTGAGCCCTGGGGGACACCAGTGGTGAGAGCACGTGGTGCGGAGACAGCTTCTCGCAAAGCCACTTGGTAGGAGCGACCGGTCAGGTAGGACGCAATCCAGGAGTGAGCCGCGCCGGAGATGCCCAGCTCGGAGAGGGTGGAGAGGAGGATCTGATGGTTCACAGTATCAAAGGCAGCAGACAGGTCTAGAAGGACAAGAGCAGAGGAGAGAGAGTTAGCTTTAGCAGTGCGGAGAGCCTCCGTGACACAGAGAAGAGCAGTCTCAGTTGAATGACCAGTCCTGAAACCTGACAGGTTTGGATCAAGAAGGTCATTCTGAGAGAGATAGCAAGAGAGTTGGCTAAAGATGGCAAGCTCAATCGTTTTGGAAAGAAAATAAAGAAGGGATACTGGTCTGTAGTTGTTGACATCAGTGGGATCGAGTGTTGGTTTTTTGAGAAGGGGTGCAACTCTCGCTCTCTTGAAGACGGAAGGGACATGGCCAGCGGTCAAGGATGAGTTGATCAGCGAGGTGAGGTAGGGGAGAAGGTCACCGGAGATTGGCTGGAGAAGAGAGGAGGGGATGGGGTCAAGCGGGCAGGTTGTTGGGCGGCCTGCAGTCACAAGTCGCAGGATTTTATCTGGAGAGAGAGGGGAGAAAGAAGTCAAAGCATAGGGTAGGGCAGTGTGAGTAGGACCAGCAGTGTCATTAGACTTAACAAACGAGGATCGGATGTCGTCAACCTTCTTTTCAAAGTGGTTGACGAAGTCATCCACAGAGAGAGAGGAGGGGGGGGGAATTCAGCAGGGAGGAAAATGTGGCAAAGAGCATCCTAGGGGTAGAGGCAGATGCTTGGAATTTAGAGTGGTAGAAAGTGGCCTTAGCAGCAGAAACATATGAAGAAAATGTAGAGAGGAGGGATTGAAAAGATGCCAGGTCGGCAGGGAGTTTAGTTTTCTTCCATTTCCGCTCCGCTGCCCGGAGCTCTGTTCTGTGAGCTCGCAATGAGTCATCAAGCCATGGAGCTGGAGGGGAGGACCGAGCCGGCCGGGAGGATAGGGGACACAGAGAGTCAAAGGATGCAGAAAGGGAGCAGAGGAGGGTTGAGGAGGCAGAATCAGGAGATTGGAGGGAGAAGGATTGAGCAGAGGGAAGAGATGATAGGATGGAAGAGGAGAGAGTAGTGGGAGAGAGAGAGCGAAGGTTGCGGCGGCGCATTACCATCTGTGTAGGGGCAGAGTGAGTAGTGTTGGAGGAGAGCGAGAGAGAAAAGGAAACAAAGTAGTGGTCGGAGACATGGAGGGGAGTTGCAGTGAGATTAGTAGAAGAGCAGCATCTAGTAAAGATGAGGTCAAGCGTATTGCCTGCCTTGTGAGTAGGGGGGGACGGTGAGAGGGTGAGGTCAAAAGAGGAGAGGAGTGGAAAGAAGGAGGCAGAGAGAAATGAGTCAAATGTGGACGTAGGGAGGTTGAAATCCCCCAAAACTGTGAGGGGTGAGCCATCCTCAGGAAAGGAACGTATCAAGGCGTCAAGCTCATTGATGAACTCTCCAAAGGAACCTGGAGGGCGATAGATGACAAGGACATTAAGCTTCAATGGGCTAGTGACTGTGACAGAATGGAATTCAAATGAGGAGATAAACAGATGGGTTAGGGGAAGAATTGAGAATGTCCACTTGGGAGAGATGAGGATTCCTGTGCCACCACCCCTCTGACCAGATGCTCTCGGGGTATGCGAGAACACATGGTCAGACGAGGAGAGAGCAGTAGGAGTAGCAGTGTTTTCAGTGGTAATCCATGTTTCCGTCAGCGCCAGGAAGTCGAGGGACTGGAGGTTAGCATAGGCTGGGATGAAGTCATCTTTGTTGGCAGCAGAACGGCAGTTCCAGAGGCTGCCTGAGACCTGGAACTCCAGGTGTGGGGTGCGTGCAGGGACCACCAGGTTAGAGAGGCAGCAGCCACGCGGTGTGAGGCGTTTGTGTAGCCTGTGCAGAGAGGAGAGAACAGGGATAGGCAGAGGCATAGTTAACAGGCTGTAGCAAATGGCTACAATAATGCAGAGGAGATCGGAATGAAATGAACTAAACATCTGGGAGAGGAGAAAGCAGGGCCTCCCTCACCAAAACTTCCACCTCAGAAACTATAAATTGTTTCACTGAACCACCCGAACAAAAACTCTCCCAACTTCCACCTTTAGAAATCAGAATTGTTGTGAACCACAGCGGTTCAATGTTTCAAGGAATAGACTCAACCCACTTTATTCAGCTAGCTAACTATGACACCATAGCTAACTAGCATGCTAGCATCCAATAACACACAGTTTAGCACCAACACTTGGTCACAACAAACCACCAATAGTGTGTTAACACACTAAACAGATAATTCGTGTCCGTGTCTAGTTCCTTTCATAACGCAGCAATAATTAAACGTTGGCTAGCTAGCACAAATAAATTGTATTTAGCTGCCACAGTACAGCACACAATGGCTACTGTGTTGACTCTGTTCGAAAAACGGCTAGCTAGCTAGCTTCGTGCTACACCCGGCACCGCCGAAAACAATGCTAACCTACAATAACTACCCACAACAGCCCACGATGCCTAACTATGACACCATAGCTAACTAGCATGCTAGCATCCAATAACACACAGTTTAGCACCAATACTTGGTTACAACAAACTACCAATAGTGTGTTAACACACTAAATAGATAATTCGTGTCCGTGTCTAGTTCCTTTCATAACGCAGCAATAATTAAACGTTGGCTAGCTAACACAAGTATATTGTATTTAGCTACTACAGTACAGTTAGCTGGTCGTGTTGGCTAGCTAGCAATGGCTACTGTGTTGACTTTGTTTGAAAAACGGCTAGCTAGCTAGCTTCGTGCTACACCCGGCACCGCCGAAAACAATGCTAACCTACAATAACTACCCACAACAGCCCACGATACCTAACTATGACGCCATAGCTAACTAGCATGCTAGCATCCAATAACACACAGTTTAGCACCAATACTTGGTTACAACAAACTACCAATAGTGTGTTAACACACTAAACAGATAATTCGTGTCCGTGTCTAGTTCCTTTCATAACGCAGCAAAAATTAAACGTTGGCTAGCTAGCACAAATATATTGTATTTAGCTACTGCAGTACAGTTAGCTGGTCGTGTTGGCTAGCTAGCAATGGCTACTGTGTTGACTTTGTTTGAAAAAACGGCTAGCTAGCTAGCTTCGTGCTGCGGGCCTATCTACAATACCTAACTACAATCTAAATACATAATTAAGCCTTAATCGACAAAGCCCAAGCTATGTATAACGCCAAACTTACCCGACGCCAGCTAACATTTGTCTTCTGCAATCAGTAGGTGTAATTAAGTACAGTAGCTACTAACTACCTAACGTTGATGGCTCAGATAATGAGGTTAGAAAAACGGCTGAATGGTAGGTAGCTAGCTGGCTTAATTACAGGTACTCTTAAGCGTGAAATAACATTGGAAACAACTCTCCACCGTTGCTAAACGTTACCAGTAGCTACCCGCTAGCTAGCTAGCCTCGTGCTTCGCCGGGCTCCGCCGTAAACAATACTTACCTACAATAATTACCTACGGAAACCTACAATAACTACCTAAATAACTACCTAAATAAACTACCTACAATACCTAACTACAACTACCTACCTACGATCTAAATACATGGTTTAAGCTTTACTCAACACCATATAAGAAGCCAAGCTTACCTCCTGCTAGAGAAAACACAACCTCTCCCGACCACAGCCGTACCAACACAAAACCTGAGGTCAGGCTGATCGAGACCCCCAGACGTTCCATCAACGCCCTCCAGACCCTTGAGGTGAACTGGGGACCTCGATCCGATACAATATCCTCAGGCACCCCGTAGTGCCGGAAGACGTGTGTAAATAGGGCCTCAACAGTCTGTAGGGCCGTAGGGAGACCTGGCATAGGAATGAGACGGCAGGACTTAGAAAACCGATCCACAATGACCAGGATCGTGGTGTTCCCTTGTGAGGGAGAAGGTCCGTAACAAAATCCACCGAAAGATGGGACCACGGCCGTTGTGGAACAGGTAGGGGTTGTAATTTCCCTCTGGGCAGGTTTCTAGGTGCCTAACACTGGGCGCACACCGAGCAGGAGGAAACTTCCCACTAAGTGCCCTGTCCGACCGATAACCAGGATGTCCAGAGGAGGGTGACGTGTGAGCCCAATACATTAATCGATTGTGAACCTGAAGCGGCACGTACATACGACCCTCTGGACACTGGGGGGGAGTGGGCTCGGTACGTAATGCCCGCTCGATGTCCGCATCAACCTCCCACACCACCGGTGCCACCAGACACAACGCCGGAAGTATGGGAGTGGGCTAAATGGACCTCTCCTCAGTGTCATACAGTCGGGACAGGGCGTCTGCCTTAGCATTCTGGGAACCTGGTCTGTAAGTAAGCGTAAACACAAAACGAGTAAAAAACATGGCCCACCTTGCCTGGCGAGGGTTCAATCTCCTTGCCGCCTGGATATACTCCAGATTGTGATGGTCAGTCAAAATGAGAAAAGGGTGTTTAGTCCCCTCAAGCCAATGCCTCCAAACTTTCAGGGCCTTAACCACAGCTAACAGCTCCCGGTCCCCCACATCATGGTTGCGCTCCGCCGGACTGAGCTTCTTAGAAAATAAAGCATGGGGCGGAGCTTTGGTGGCGTACCCGAGCGCTGAGACAGTACAGCTCCTATCCCAGCCTCGGACGCGTCCACCTCAACCTGGAATGCTAAGGAGGGATCCGGATGAGCCAGCACTGGAGCCGAGGTAAACAGGTCCTTCAGATGACCAAAAGCCCTGTCCGCCTCAGCTGACCACTGCAGTCACACCGGTCCCCCCTTCAGCAAGGAGGTAATGGGAGCCGCTACCTGACCAAAGCCCCAGATAAATCTCCGGTAGTAGTTGGCAAAACCCAAAAATCGCTGCACCTCCTTCACCGTGGTTGGAGTCGGCCAATTATGCACGGCCGAAATGCGGTCAATCTCCATCTCCACCCCTGACGCGGACAGGCGGTGCCCTAGGAAGGAGATGGACTCTTGGAAGAACAGACATTTCTCTGCCTTTACATACAGGTCATGCTCCAACAGTCGACCAAGCACTTTACGCACCAGGGACACATGCTCGGCCCGTGTAGCGGAGTGTATGAGAATGTCATCAATATACACCACTACACCCTGTCTGTGCAGGTCCCTGAAAATCTCATCAACTAAGGATTGGAAGACTGATGGAGCATTCATCAACCCGTATGGCATGACGAGGTACTCATAATGCCTAGAGGTGGTAATGAATGCTGTCTTCCACTCATCTCCCTCCCGGATACGCACCAGGTTGTACGCGATCCTGTGATCCAATTTTGTGAAGAAGCGCGCCCCGTGCAATGACTCCGTCATACCAGCAATGAGCGGTAGTGGATAACTGTACTTGATAGTAATCTGATTGAGACCCTGGTAGTCAATGCACGGGCGTAAACCTCCATCCATCTTCTTCACAAAAAAAGAAACTCGAGGAGACAGTTGAAGTGGATGGCCGAATGTATCCCTGCCCCAGAGATTTGGAGACATATCTTTCCATAGCCGCCGTCTCTTCCTGTGACAGGGGCTATGTGACGTGATTCTTGGGAAGTGCAGCGCCTACCTGGAGATTTATCGCACAATCCCCCTGTCGATGGGGTGGTGATTGAGTCGCCTTCTTTTTACAGAAGGCGAGGGACAGATCGGCATATTCGGGGGGAATGTGCATGGTGGAGACCTGGTTTGGACTTTCCACCGTAGTTGTCCCTATGAAAACACCTACACACCTCCCCGAGCACTGACTTGACCATCCCTTGAGAGCCCTCTGTTGCCATGAAATAGTGGGGTCATGAGGTTAACCAGGGAAGCCCCAACACCACTGGGAAACGCAGGAGAATCAATCAGAGACTAATTTTCTCCTCGTGACCCCCCTGCGTTTTCATCCAGATTGGAGCTGTGACCTCCCTAATTTGGCCTGACCCTAAAGGGCGACTATCTAAGGCGTGTACAGGGAAGGGCACATCTACAGGAACAATAGGAATCCCTAAACTATGGGAAAACTGACGATCAATAAAGTTCCCAGCTGCACCTGAATCTACGAGCGCCTTATGCTGGGAATGAGGGGAAATCTCTGGAAAACAATATCTATACACATATGCGCAACAGGGAGCTCTGGGTGAGTCGGGTGCCCACTCACCTGAGATGGTCCACCAGTGCTCTGCCTACCGCCTCGACTCCTGAAGGACCCTCCCCAGCACCGACCAGCAGTGTGTCCTCTGCGGCCACAGTTGGTGCAGGAGATGGCTCTCCCCTCCGGTGGATGATCGAATACCGCCCGAAAGTGGCGGGGGAAATCCTCATAGCGTACTGACGCTGCGTCTATTCCACCCCACTCGGCGTTGGCCTACTTGAGCGCTCTTCCCGACAGACAGGAGATGAGGGCGCACACGCTCTCGTATCCCGAGGGAGCCGGGTGGATGGTAGCCAGGTAGAGCTCTACCTGGAGCAGAAAACCCTGGCACCCGGCAGCTGTACCATCGTACGCCCTCGGGAGCGAGAGCCAAATCCCACTGGACCCAGGTGACGAAGGGGTGGACAGCAGTGTGGGTGGTTGTGTAGTTGGAGGAGGTGTAGGACCACCACCTCTCTCCCATCGTTCCATAGTGTTCAACACGCGCTCCATTGCGGTACCGAGAGTCTGGATCATGGTCGCCTGCTGTTGGACACGTTCCTCCATTGATCCGGACGGAATTAATGTACCTGCTGACTCCATATTAAGGTACGTGTTTCTGTCAGGCTGTCAGTGTGATGTGGTAGGACGAAGTCAGGCGCAGGACACAGAGCTAATCGAAAACGTACTTTACTCGTAGGTAACGTCAAATAACAAAACCTCCACACAGGGAGGAAACAAACCTGCTCACCAGACGACAACCAAACATGAACAAACACGCACAACATACAGTGGGAGCCAGAGGGTTAAATAGGGCAGTGATCAATGATATTGGGAAACAGGTGTGAACAATCAAGACAAGACAAGTAGAACACAGAAACATAGATCAGTAGCAGCTAGTACTCTGGTGACGACGAACGCCGAAGCCTGCCCGAGCAAGGAGGAGGAACAGCCTCGGCTGAATCCGTGACAGGTGCGGTTTGCTGCAGGTGAGAACGCAATCCAGACCAAACACAGGAAAAGAACCAGAGGTGCACAGTATTATTGGTGGTTTGACTGCAACCATTTTATAAAATGCACGCATTATAATACTTGATATCTCTGAAACATTTTGTGAGTAGCAGCGCATTTATGAGTACATCCTATGCAGGTTAGGGGAGAACGGGCTATATAGAGGATATATTCACTGCACGTTGCAGTTAGACAGGCTATTGCGCTGTTTTCCTCCCGCATGTTGTTTGGAGAGAAAGCTAAAGTAATATGACGATTGGGACACAAAGTGATGCTCCATGATCTCATAGAGGGATTAAACATGAACAGTCTTGCCCAATTAACAAATGACTTGCGTGAAAACGTGGTTTCCATTAGGCATTTTAGTTCATTTGACATTTGGCAACGTGAAACCAACCTGACAAAATGAAAAAAATACAATGTAACAAATAATCGAACTGATTCGAACTATAGCTTAGAACTATGTGTGAAAATGCCCCAACAGACACCTGGACACCCACCTGTGTTCTGAATTCTGTCGCTGTACATTTCAAAAGTGCTGAACAAATAGTTATATTGATTACGTCCGTCCTAGCTCGCTCATTAATGTCTTATCGACATTACTGTCATGTTCGTTGTGTAAGATTGGACCAAGGTGCAGCGTGGTATGCGTACATAGTCGTTTATTATACACTGCTCAAAACAATAAAGGGAACACTTAAACAATACAATGTAACTACAAGTCAATCACACTTCTGTGAAATCAAACTGTCCACTTAGGAAGCAACAGTGATTGACAATACATTTCACATGCTGTTGTGCAAATGGAATAGACAACAGGTGGAAATTATAGGCAATTAGCAAGACACCCCCAATAAAGAAGTGGTTCTGCAGGTGGTGACCACTGACCACTTCTCAGTTCCTATGCTTCCTGGCTGATGTTTTGGTCACTTTTGAATGCTGGCGGTGCTTTCACTCAAGTGGTAGCATGAGACGGAATCCACAACCCACACAAGTGGCTCAGGTAGTGCAGCTCATCCAGGATGGCACATCAATGCGAGCTGTGGTAAGAAGGTTTGCTGTGTCTGTCAGCGTAGTGTCCAGAGCATGGAGGCGCTACCAGGAGACAGGCCAGTACATCAGGAGACGTGGAGGAGGCCGTAGGAGGGCAACAACCCAGCAGCAGGACCGCTACCTCCGCCTTTGTGGAAGGAGGAGCAGGAGGAGCACTGCCAGAGCCCTGCGAAATGACCTCCAGCAGGGCGCAAATGTGCATGTGTCTGCTAAAACAGTCAGAAACAGACTCCATGAGGGTGGTATGAGGGCCCGACGTCCACAGGTGGGGGTTGTGCTTACAGCCCAACACCGTGCGGGACGTTTGGCATTTGCCAGAGGACACCAAGATTGGCAAATTCGCCACTGGTGCCCTGTGCTCTTCACAGATGAAAGCAGGTTCACACTGAGCACATGTGACAGACGTGACAGAGTCTGGAGACGCCGTGGAGAACGTTCTGCTGCCTGCAACATCCTCCAGCATGACCGGTTTGGCGGTGGGTCAGTCATGGTGTGGGGTGGCATTTCTTTGGGGGGCCGCACAGCCCTCCATGTGCTCGCCAGAGGTAGCCTGACTGCCATTAGGTACCGAGATGAGATCCTCAGACCCCTTGTGAGACCATATGCTGGTGCGGTTGGCCCTGGGTTCCTCCTAATGCAAGACAATGCTAGACCTCATGTGGCTGGAGTGTGTCTGCAGTTCCTGCAAGAGGAAGGCATTGATGCTCTGGACTGGCCCGCCCGTTCCCCAGACCTGAATCCAATTGAGCACATCTGGGACATCATGTCTCGCTCCATCCACCATCGCCACGTTGCACCACAGACTGTCCAGGAGTTGGGGGATGCTTTAGTCCAGGTCTGGGAAGAGATCCCTCAGGAGACCATCCGCCACCTCATCAGGAGCATGCCCAGGCGTTATAGGGAGGTCATAGAGGCACGCGGAGGCCACACACACTACTGAGCCTCATTTTGACTTGTTTAAAGGTCATTACATCAAAGTTGGATCAGCCTGTAGTGTGGTTTTCCACTTTAATTTTCAGGGTGTCTCCAAATCCAGACCTCCATGGGTTGATAAATTGTATTTCCATTGATAATTCTTGTGTGATTTTTTTGTCAGCACATTCAACTATGTAAAGAAAAAAGTATTTAATAAGATGATTTCATTCATTCAGATCTAGGATATGTTGTTTGTGTTCCCTTAATTTTTTTGAGCAGTGTATAAACACCGACAAAATAACAAAATCTAACAGAATGTGAAGTTCAAGAGGCTACTCATACAACAAGCCAAACAGTAATAGAAACAAGATCCCACAACTAAGGTAGGCAACATGGCTGCCTAAGTACGATCCCCAATCAGAGACAACGATTGACATCTGCCTCTGATTGGGAACCACACCCGTCCAACCTAGAAATACACAATCTAGAATACATACATATATGTTCACACCCTGACCAAACCAACTAGAGATTTCTATGTCAGGGCGTGACAATTACAGATTGCCTCTTATCCGCTCGTCGTCCCCTTATGCCATAGTTTTTACATCTCAATTGTCAGTAGAAACCACATTTGTTTAAGCAAGTCAGCCATATCAGCTATGTTTTTTTTGAAAGCAGTGATTTTTTTTCTTCATTTAGTCATTTAGCAGACGCTCTTATCCAGAGCGACTTACAGTTAGTGCATACATTATTTTTCATACTGGCCCCCCGTGGGAATCAAAACCACAATCCTGGCGTTGCAAACGCCATGCTCTACCAACTGAGCTACATCCCTGCCGGCCATTCCCTCCTCTACCCTGGACGACGCTGAGCCAATTGTGCACCGCCCCATGGGTCTCCTGGTCGCGGCCGGCTACGACAGAGCCTGGATTCGAGCCAGGATCTCCAGTGGCACAGCTAGCACTGCGATGCAGTGCCTTAGACCACTGCGCCACTCGGGAGACTATATGAATATGGCTGAATGAACTGTTTCGCTGTCAGACAAGGCTCCGCTGATAGCCAGGTGTAGCAATGGTAAGGTGTTGGGACTGCTGTTGGGACTCTGCTGTTGGGACAGCTTTATGTAGGCCCTAACAGTTTGTGGGCACCACTTGTCACCGTTATAGTGCAATTAATGTATTGTTTAGTGTTGTGTAGGGTAGTGGCTTTGCTAGCAATGTTTATATATTTTTTGCCCCACCAATATTTACATGCTAAAATCGCCACTGGCCGGGAGAATGTTTTATCATGAGCCTTCAGGGAGCTGGTAAGTTATTGAGTAAATGATCAGCTTTGTCCTTTAATCCTGCTTTGATGAGTCAGTAAGACCTGCAGCTCAGAGACATGTTCAGGATTGGTGCTGTTGTTTTGCACTGTTTTGGCAAACCTTGCTTATTAAAGTGATCCAGACTTTAATTTCAATTAGTGTATTAGCAGGCGCAAGAGATTAGCCCTATGCTGATCAGAGAATGGTTGAACACACACACACACACACACACAAACACACACACACACACACTACAGTAAACGCAATTGCTACCAGGAATGACCAGTTACATTTACACACACGACTGCAGTCGTGTTTAACACACATGCACAGCACACACTGCATTGCTGATCAATTGAGGCCAATCTGCCCCGCGATCAATACATCTGTCTAACAGACAGTCCATGTTATGATATCATCAGCCTCTACAACTGCACAGACAAAGGCAATACCACCCCTTTGAGCTGAATACAATTGACAGATTTAATAGTGGTGTAAGGTTGACCATTTCTCCTAAATAGCTTGGATTTCACACTCGCAATCTATCATTTCACACAACCTGCAACAGGATGAGCCTCACAGAGGGCCAGGAATATGTATTTCTATCCCTCCTTGCTCTCTTGATGTGTAAATCCTAGAGGCATCCATTTTACCCCCTGACCACCTGCACTGACTCTTCTGCACCTCAGCACACAAACACACACACACACATCACAACTGCCGCTACCAGACTCTTATTTACTATTGCTAATAATACTAAATTTAAACACTTGACCCCAAATCCCCCCTTACCTGATACATGTGTATTGTACTATAAATTGTGCCTTCCTGTATTATACGTATGCTAAAATGTTTATTCTATTCTACTGAGCCATTTACTTTATGTTTGTATTCATATCTTTTATTATTTCTTACTGTTTTTGCGTTGTCGAGAAGGAACCTGCAAGTAAGCATTTTTTGGGATGCTGTATACATTTTACATTTTAGTCATTTAGCAGACACTCTTATCCAGAGCAACTTACAGTTAGTGAATACATTTTTTTTTTTATACTGGCCCCCCTTGGGAATCGAACCCACAACCCTGGCGTTGCAAACACCATGCTCTATCAACTGAGCTACATCCCTGCTGGCCATTCCCTCCCCTACCCTGGGCCAACTGTGCGCCACCCATGAGTCTCCCGGTCGCAGCCGGCGGCGACAGAGCCTGGATTCGAACCAGTGGCACAGTTAGCACTGCGATGCAGTGCCTTAGACCACTGCGCCACTCAGGAGTATACCATGTGTATCCTGTACATATGACTAATACAACTTGAAACACTTCACAAGATTCTAAATAATCTTTCGCTCTTCACAAGACTGTAATTAATCACGTGGCGAGGTGATCGTTTACTATGAGGCAGTTTCTGTCCTTTGTGCATGCGTGTTTGTCCAGAGGGCTCTGCAGTGCCCTCTGGACATAAAAGGTCAGACGAGGACCTTCTCACTGTGCCAGTAAATAAAATAAATGGTTATTAATAGTTGATGTTACAGAAGCCTCTCTCCACTCAGAAGAAAGGCAGGCATGTATTGAAGGACCATTGGGTATCTCTGGTCTGATTCACTGGTGCAGAGACTGAAGGATAAGAGGTCACACACAGTTAATTTCACAGTAGTACTTATTGGATCTTCAGAAACATTCAGTATGGCCTCTCCCTTGCTCTTGGCAACTATGAATCTATATTGGCTAGAAACCACAATGCATTTTTATATTCTCCAATTCCACTTTCAACGACAATGGTGGCGTAGAATGTTGTAGTTATGTTAGATGAGGTGGTAGTAGTATAATCAAATAAAATAAAATAAAATAAAATTGAATTGGTCACATGCGCCGAATACAACAGGTGCAGACATTACAGTGAAATGCTTACTTACAGCCCTTAACCAACAGTGCATTAATTTTTTTATTTTTTTAAATTAGGAAACAAACTTGACTGGCTTGCACAGAGCCCTGACCTCAACCTTATCCAACACCTTTGGGATGAATTGGAACGCCGACTTCGAACCAGGCCTAATCGCCCAACATCAGTGCCCGACCTCACTAATGTTCTTGTGGCTGAATGGAAGCAATCTCATGTTCCAACATCGAGTGGAAAGCCTTCCCAGAAGAGTGGAGGCTATTATAGAAGGAAAGAGGGGGCCAACTCCATATTAATGGCAATGATTTTGGAATGAGATGTTCGACAAACAGGTGTCCACATAGAACAGGTGTCCATATACTTTTGGTAATGTAGTGTCGTGACATGACTTACTTTAATGTATGACTGTTATTTACCAAATCACCTAACTATGTTTAATTGTCACTCGATTAAATTAATCATGTAACAATTAAATCGTTAGGAATTTGGGGCACCACGGAAAAAGTTGTTTAACGAGTTACCATCTCCCGAATTAAACTCTTAGAATCAAATCAAATCCATTTTTATTGGTCACATGCGCCGAATACAACAGGTGCAGACATTACAGTGAAATGCTTACTTACAGACGTTAACCAACAGTGCATTTATTTTTAACAAAAAAAGTAAAAATAAAACAACAACAAAAAAAGTGTTGAGAAAAAAAAGAGCAGAAGTAAAATAAAATAACAGTAGGGAGGCTATATATACAGGGGGGTACCGGTGCAGAGTCAATGTGCGGGGGCACCGGCTAGTTGAGGTAGTTGAGGTAATATGTACATGTGGGTAGAGTTAAAGTGACTATGCATAAATAATTAACAGAGTAGCAGCAGCGTAAAAAGGATGGGGTGGGGGGGCAGTGCAAATAGTCCGGGTAGCCATGATTAGCTGTTCAGGAGTCTTATGGCTTGTGGGTAGAAGCTGTTGAGAAGTATTTTGGACATAGAGAAGAATATGTATTTTAATAGGTGTTAGTTATGCATATGTTCTTGTAAACACTGTTAGTAAAGTAGTCCAGGTTCTGTTGCACTTTTTATGTAATAGCTTGCCCACAGAGATATGGGTATGTTTCTACGACAGCAAGTGTTTTCATTGTCCAATAGGGCCATATCTAAAATATATTTAACTTTCACTTGAGCTAAAGTTTGGTAGGTGCTAAAGAGGTTATACCTCCCAGGTTCCCTGTATTTGAGGGCCAGCTTCAATCTTTAGAGATATGGGGGGGTGGTGCCAAAATGAGGCAGAACCAGTTTAGGATTGTTTCCAGTTTACTCTGCTAGTCTCTGGCTCCAGGCCAAAACAAGGGCAAGTCACATGAGCCCACATCCTCCTGTTTGACATTGTGAAATGCCTGGGTGAGGTTGCATAGCGATACCTCAGGAATCTCCAGGACAGCCTGAAGATGTCATTCCACTCGCTGTTTCCTTCTTGTGAAACATGGCACAGGCCGCTTGGGTTTCTCAGAGAAAATATTAGTGTGAAGAGATGCTGCATGTCCTGGATGGCAGTAGTCCTGTTTTTATACCCACTGTTAGACACTGATTCTGGGACAGTTGGTCATGGTTATGTGACCCCCCCCCTCCTTCCCCATCTACCTAGAATGTGTGAGGATATAGCTAGCTTTGGGTATGAAGTGAACCTCACACAGAACACTATTGAAAGTTAAAGGAATTCAACCAATTAAGCATTACATCATGGAATTAGATATCTAACTCAAACGGCCTGTGTAATGGGAGTAGAATACCTCGGTTTACCCTGGCACTCCTTTCCCTAGCCTGGCAACATATCCATTACCTAAATGTTAGCACGTGATAAAGATACAGCACTTCCCTTACGACAGATGTCCAATGAGACTGACACTGAAATATTGACTTTAATATGATAAAAGACGAGAGCGACCTCAACAGTGTGTTGGAGACGCTAACATAAATTGTTGTCTTGTGTTGGCAGCTAGCCAAAACAAGGCACTGTGGGAAAGAAGAAGCCAGAAAGTCAGAGAGATAGAAGCTGGTCCTCAAATATGGGGAATCTGGAGGTACAACAGCTCTCTGTGACCGCCGATAACTTCAGAACAAAGTTGACTACAAATACAAAGTTACCAATGTCTTTGCAATTGATACAAACCAGCGACTGAGATGACTACATTAAAGTACAGTAGGCTTATTTCAATCATATTGAAATACATTTAATGTTCAATCGAGTTCTATTTTGCTACTTGTAGGCTACTGTCTGTAATTTGTCTCAATATATTTCATGATGTGTAATCTAACGTGCGCAATGATTTGCAAAATGTTTCCCCCCCATCATTTTACTTTCACTTGTCTGACAAAATTATGTCTCAACAAGTGAATGTGTTTTTCTGAAGCCATGACTAATGCTCTACCTACCACTAATGCTTTTTCTCTCCTGTTCCTAGACCAGAAGATACCCCACCACAGCTACCCAGAGAAACACCTCCACCTCCCACTGCCAACGGTACAGGAAAGCCAGAAACGGATATTCCAAAATAGATAGCTAAAGATACGCATCATGACAGACACACTACTTCCCACATTTTTGGTATATCTGTCATTGCAGACTTGACACTCCCCAGATTTCAGCTCCATAACGCGCAATCTCTCACACCATAAGTTTTCAGAATGGAAATTAGGCATTGGAGATGAGTTGAAAGAGTGACTCATCTCGTCTGCCTGTATTTTTGGCTCTTTGAATCTCAGGGCTCGGCATCTCTAACTCCCACACAGAGGCGAAGCTATGTGCTTTTCTAAGCCCCTCTGCTCTCTACCCATCAAAAACCAATCTCTCTTTTTCCCGTGTGTGTGTGTGTGCAAAGCCTAGTATAAGTAGCAGGAAGTGTGTGTAAGTGGGACCGCTCCAGTGAAGGCGTGGCGACAGGAGGAAGAGAGATGAATTTCATCCCTCTCCTTCTCTGTAGGGAATGTCACACATTCATAGGTGGATGAATGCAGCTGTGGAACATTGCCTCTTATGGTGGAACATTGCCTTTGTACTCCCCTGTGACCATGCGAAAATCTTGATTTGATCTCACACCAGGTTTCTTCATTTAATTCAGTCAGCCTTGTTTTCAGATAAGGGTTTATTTTTACTGCGAGTGGCTGCTTTAACCCCTCAAATAGATATTGTCCTTCCCCCATAAAAATCTGTAGTAACATGATTGGCGTTCCATTGTTTTAGTTTTAGAGTCCAGATATAGAATAAAAACTGTGAACTCCAAAAGTATTATGATAGTGACATTATTTATTTTTTGACTCTGTACTCCAGTACTTTGGATTTGAAATGATACAATCACTGTGAGTTTAAAGTGCAGACGGTTAGCTTGAGGATATTTTCATCTATATCGGTTGAACCGTTTAAAAATTACAGCACTTTGTGTACATAGTCCCACAATTTTAGGGGACCAAAAGTATTGGGACAAATGAATTTATATGTGTATTAAAGTATTAAAAAGTTAAGTATTTGGTCCCGTATTCATAGCACGCAATCACTACATCAAGCTTGTGACTCTACATATTTGTTGGACGCATTTGCTGTTTGTTTTGGTTGTGTTTCAGATGATTTTGTGACCAATAGAAATTAATGGTAAATTAATTGTATTTTATTGTAAATAAGAATTTAATAACTTTAGAGCTGTAACGATTTGACTCTTTAACTTTGGTTAACGGCAAGTACAAACGCATACTAGTAGGCTAGTAGTCCTCTGTAGCTCAATTGGTAGAGCATGGCGCTTGTAACGCCAGGGTAGTGGGTTCAATCCCCGGGACCACCCATATGTAAAAATTTATGCACACATGACTGTAAGTCGCTTTGGATAAAAGAGTCTGCTAAATGGCATATTATATTAAAGTAGTCATCGCTCCTGCTCGAGTCTACACATTCTGGGTGATGAAATACGTGCAACGTCATCTCACTGGCTTCGTCTCTGTGTCGAGCTCTCAATGGCTATTGCTGATCACCGTTCTCAAAAATTGTCATTACACATCTCACACTACAAGAGCATTGCAGATTTTGTGCCGATAAAATCAAACATGTTTGAAAATATCGGGACGGCTCAATGATGGGATCTGTAGCCCTCAGACTGCGTCTATGACTCACATTAAACAAGCGTCAGTGACGGCCGCACGCCCCGAGTAGGCAATGACAAGGGCTTCGTTTTCAAAAACTTGTCTGGGATAGCTAAATCGGGGCAAAAATCGTGTAGTGTACGGCTGGCTTTAGTCGTCACATCCCACAGTCTGTAGAATATGATATCGTCTTATGTTAAGTGTGTCTGTCCATGAGAGATTAGGTATTTGCAAATTTAAGAATTCAGTCTATGTGGCCTTATGCTTGACCCCAGACATAAACACCTTTAAAGCAGGGATCAGCAACTAGATTCAGCCGTGATTCGATTTTGTCTTGAGCTGATGGTCAGGTGGCCAGAAAATACTGTAATTACAAATAATTTGTAGACTGAAAATTGACCGCAAGAAGCCCAGACAGATACAATATGTGACCGACCGGCTCGATTCGGTCCTACGTAGCAACATTTGAAATTGTGTTTTTTACACTGGATAAAAGTAGAGACTCAGAGCTAGAAAATTATATATCATACACTGCAGTTCAGGAACAATGGAAAAGGAATTCTGCTTAGAAAGTTGATTAACTTGAATGCCCTTGAATGTTTTAGTACACCTACTGTAGAGCTCTTCTTTGTCTACACCCATTCAGCATTGTTCACACCCAGTGGCGGCTCCTGAAAAAATTCTCAGGAGTGGCAATTTTTCTGATGATTTAGGTGACCTACACACATTTAAAAAAAGATATGTCCAGCAACAACATGAAGACAGGGGCAGCATATAAGTCAATACCAGAAGCATTTATTGACTGATCTGGGGAGATGGATTCCAGTTTCTGTGACAGATTATAAATAATCTCTGATGCCTTTGTTATATTAGCTTTTGGTTGAATGTACTGTCGTAGTAAATATATAATGTTATAGCTTGGTCTGACTAAAATCTTGTGCATGACCCATTTTGTGTTGGGCGTTTGTTTTCAATCAATGCTGTTCCTATCCTATAACAATGGACAAAAGAGTCCTATCTTGTCAGCCTTGTCAGCAGGTGGCCAAGGACAACACCCACGCCATAGGTCTCTCAGTTCTTCCAACTCACGAGTTCTTGCTCTGAGGACACACACACACACACACACACACACACACACACACACACACACACACACACACATCATCACTGATAACACACACACAAACACACATCATCACTGTTAAACACACACACACACACACACACACACAAAAATCCCCTCTCTTTAGGCTGAACATTTGAAGACAGAGAACCCGACTCAGAGCCAATGCAACTTTGGAGGGGACCTCGCCCAACTCATCAGGACCAATCAGAAGATCAGAACTACTAGATTCAACCTACATCATTTATTGTATAAAATGTCTGCACACAATGTTTTCGGGGCTCTCTTCAGATAGCTCCCTAAGAGTTTGACGAACGAGTCCGTGCACGCGATTCCAGATATCTTTACCTCTGAATAAACTGCCTTTATTATACCATATCCACCCTGTCCAAAGTCTCTACTTGGTCTCAGTTCTCCAGTAAACTTGTGATTATCAACAGTACACAACGGTAACAAACAATTGGGGGAACTCACGGGGCAGATAGTAAGGTCGCAGTGACACAGAAAGCAGTTCAATGTCGGGGGTACAGAGTCGCTCTCTTACCAGGATCGCGGTCCGCTCTGACCAGGGTGAAGCCGGCCGGCTCCACTTCTCTGTCCGGGACTCTGTCATCCAGCCAAGTCTCCCAGCTGTATTGGATTCCGCTGCCAGCAGCGTTTTCATTATTTAGTCCGTTCGTAGCGGGTATGTACACGATCAACAAGATCAGTCCAAAACCCACCACTGGAAATCCATGGTTGGCAGAATGTTTGTAAACTAAGTCTACAAATTAAAAACATAAAATAACGCCACACTGCAGGTCGCAACAGAGACGCTGCTAGCGGCTATTTTCTTAGTTACGTTCATGGTTACGTCACGTATGACGAAAGCGCGTAAGTGCAAGCCCACAGACACCCATAGAGAATGTATTGAAAGCTTTGAAATTTGAAAAAAATAGATTTTACATGACAGGCTATGAGAGACTTCTGGGCGATTTTCAACCTGCCTGAAATCGCCCAAAAACGGGCGGGGCCATTTGAAGCACGACTTTAGCCTGATTTGACATTTAGTGGCAGTCAGATCAGATTAGAACACTGATAACTACTGTTGCCGTGATATAATTGATTAGAAAAAAAATCCCTTCCTTTTCCCGTTTGGCAGTGCGTCGCCCATATCGCCCTATTGAACAGGCCGTCCCTGTTCACACCCTCTTAAGCCTTAGCCCCACCCATCTCTTTAAGGATTCATATGTGAGGTCATGTGCTAAACAGAGTAAGATAGTGAAGTAAACAACCAAAGATTTCAAGACTAAAAGTAGTGATAGTAGTAGCAAAAATACACTTTATTTAGTCCAAAATATGACCGTAATAACCCCTGGCTAACTTGATATGTCATTTAATCATCTGGTGAAGTGGAGTCTTTTGTTTAGACATGTAGTTAGCTAGCTAGCTAACAATGAACATAATGGTGCTTTCAAGACAACTGGGAACTTGGAAAAAAACGAGGTCAAATCATGACATCAGTGATCTTCAGGTCGGAAAGTTGGGGCTCTAGAAAGAGTCCAGAGTTCCCGAGTTGGAAATATGAGTTGGATGACCATTCAAAAAGATTTTTCACAGACAGAGCTTGTTTTTTTCAGAGTTCTCAGTTGTCTTTAACACGCTGAAGTCGGAAGTCTGAGATTTCCGAGTTCCCAGTTCCGAGTTCCCAGTTGTTTTGAATGCGGCAATAATCCCAACCCATATACTACTAGCAATTCAAACTGATTGTCATAGCTAGCCACCATGCATGAATCTGCAGGTAGCTAAAACTAACCAACTAGGTTCAATGTTAGCTAGCTAGCTAACATTAGGCTATAACTAGCAATGCAAATGTCTATCTGAGATACACATAATACTAAGACAACACAGATCATACACGTAACATTAGCTAGCGAGCGAGCGAGCCTGATCACCGACGACAATGAGACAGTAACCTGGCAGTGTGGTGTCAGGACAACAACCTCAACGTCAGCAAGACAAAGGAGCTGATCGTGGACTACAGGAAACAGATGGCCGAGCACACCCCCATCCACATTGACAGGGCTGTAGCGGAGCGGGTCGAGAGCTTCAAGTTCCTCGGTGTCTACATCACTAACCAATTATCATGGTCCACACACACCAACACAGTCGTAAAGAAGGCATGACAATGCCTCTTCCTGTTCAGGAGACTGAAAATATTTGGCATTGGCCCTCAAAATGTTATACAGCTGCACCATTGAGAGCATCTTGACTGGCTGCATCACCGCTTGGTATGGCAACTGCTTGGCATCCGACCGCAAGGTGCTACAGAGGGAAGTGCGTATGGCCCAGTACATCACTGGGGCCAAGCTTCCTGCTATCCAGGACCTCTATACCAGGCAGTGTCAAAGGAAGGCCCTAAAAATTGTCAAAGTCTCCAGCCACCTGAGTCATGGACTGTTTTCTCTGCTACCACACAGCAAGCGGTACCAATGCACCAAGTCTGGAACCAACAGGACCCTGAACAGATTCTACCCCCAAGCCATAAGACTGCTAAATTGTTAGTCCGGGTAGCTATTGGTTAACTATTTAACTATCTGCATTAACCCTTTTTTTACTCATCACATACGCTGCTGCTACTGTTTTCTTATCTATCCTGTTTCCTAAACACTTTATCCCTACCTGTATTTACATATCTACCTCAATTACCTTGTACCCCTACACATCGACTTGGTACTGGTACCCCCTGTATCACAGGAGGTTGGTGGCACCTTAATTGGTGAGAACAGGCTCGTGGTAATGGCTGGAGCAGAATGGTATCAAATACATCAAACACATGGTTTCCAGGTGTTTGATGCCATTCCATTTGCTCCATTCTGGCCATTATTATGAGCTGTTCTCCCCTCAGCAGCCTCCTGTGCTGTTAACGTTACTCATTGTGTATTTATTCCTAGTGATATTTTTCAATTATTTCCCCATAAGTAAGCATTTCACTGTTAGTCTACACCTGTTGTTTACGAAGCATGTGACAAATACAATTAGATTTGAACCACCAACCACCATCATAGTCTCGGAACTCCCAGAATCTATGTTGGAACATTGTTAACATTGTGGGAGGCAACCCATCTGCCTTGGGAGACTAACCACCACATTACTCGTCCGCTCAGCCACATTCCATACTAAGTGAAGATGGGGTACAGATTTGAATGGTACTCGTGAGGTGTCTTTGTGAGGTGTCTTGGGGAATAAACAGAGTTGTCTATTTTAATTGGGTGTGATGTCAGGCTGCTATTATTTTTAGTGAGGTGTCTCGTAGAGAGCTGTTAGTCAATTTGTTCCAGAGACGTGCTGTAGTGACAATACAGTATGAGGGAAAGGGAGATTAGAGAAACTGCTTAATAAATACAAGGTGTTTGGATACACTGTAGTCCAGATGAAGAAATACAGGTGCTAACGTAGGCCTAACAAAAAGCATACATAGTGTTGTATTCACATAATTTCATACTGCTACAAGCATAAGTCGTGTAACATTGAGTTGAATACTGGTCAAATGTATTTCCATTTCATGCCAAACAACAGGGTTATTTCATACAGTATAAGCAGTGGTCACCAACACTAGTGCTGGAAAGCAACAAGGTGTGCAGGCTTTTGTTCCAAGCCAGATCTAACCGACCTGATTCAACAAAACAAGGTCTAAAAATATCCTATCTGTTCCTCTGCCCCTGCAGACAAGCAGAAGGAGACCATGTACTTGGCTGTACAACAGGCTTGGAGCGTACATCGGGGACTTCCGTTTCCAGCCGGAGGAGAACACAGTGGAGCCAGAGGAGCCGCTAAGCGCTAAGAGGTGAGAACTACCACAATTTCTTACCCATTGAGAACATTTGTAGGGATAGTTTTGTGGAATTACCCTTACCTTGAGTTCTACCTAAAGGCCCATAATGACGGAATCTACAATAATCCATTGTTTACTTCTGCCACAGCCAGGAGCTAGCATAATAGGTATCGTCCAAATTCATGAATGTAAACCAGTGGAGCGATGTTAGCAAAGCGTCACAATGGGCCTTTAGCTAGGGTTGCAAAGCTACCGGTAATTTACCAAAGTCTTTAGTTTTTTTGGTAATTAACAGAAAATGTATGGCAATCTATCGTAACTTTGGTAAGTTATACTTGAATAACTTTTTAAAAAATCTATTCATATAGTATTCATTGTCTTTGAGTTTCTAGCAGATAAACCACAGGAGTTTCTAATCAACAATGGCGTTATTTTCAATTAACTCTGCAACTCTTCCAACTATTGACTTTTCTTCACAACTGCCACCAGTTTGACACCAAAACATTGACAACAAAACATATTGACATAGTAAAATAAATTATGTGTGTAAAAAAATTATATAAGGGATATTTCATGCTGAAACCCTCATTTGATACACACACACACACACTACATGTTAATGTTTTTAAATGTATGTAAATTGTAAAGTATTTTGTCTGTAATGTCTTTTTTGTTATGTGTAGGACCCCAGTAAGACTAGCTGTCACAATTGGCGTCGGCTAATGGGGATCCTAATAAATCGAGTCAAATATTTAACACTAATGGTATTCAATAAGTTGATGGTTTATATTTAGGATAATGTTTTACAGCTTAGTCATTCAATTTTTATTTTTAAATCATCTTATTTAAATCTGCAATATATAACTTTTTGCGCGACCTGACCAAATTCACATAGAAATGTGAGTTATAAATCTTTCATTCTCATTGAAAGCAAATCTAAGAAGCGTTAGATATGTTCTATGTGGCTATTTCTATGCTTCCCATTCTTAAGTTTTGTTTTTGTGTCTTTTACTTTCAGTTTTGTACACCAGCTTCAAACAGCTGAAAATACAATATTTTTGGTTATTGAAAATATATTTTACAGTGGTTTAGATGGTACAATGATTCTCTACACTATGCATTGCTTGTTTTGTCACAAACTGAAATTAGGCGAACTTTTAGAATTTTAGGAAACAGGAAATGTCTAAGCGATTTCTGCATATTGCACCTTTAATTATTTAATATTTTAAATGTGATAAGGCCACACAGATGGCCAGAGATGATTAGACACCTGTGATAATCTGAAATACCCAAAAGGGCCCTAGATGTCTTGTGATAGATTACATAAAATCCTTGAAAGATTTTACATTTACATTTGAGTCATTTAGCAGACGCTCTTATCCAGAGCGAATTACAGTTAGTGAGTGCATACATTATTATTATATATATTTTTTCATACTGGCCAACTGAGCTACATCTCCCGGCCATTCCCTCCCCTACCCTTGACGACGCTGGGCCAATTGTGCGCCGCCCCATGGGTCTCCTGGTCGTGGCCGGCTACGACAGAGCCTGGATACGAAGCAGGATCTCTAGTGGCACAGCTAGCACTGTGATGCAGTGCCTTAGACCACTGCGCCACTCGGGAGACACAAGATACCAACATTCTGGTAGTGTAATGGTAAATGTTGGTAAGGGTAATTCCACCCAAATATGGATTTTGTGTGAATTATTACAGCCAATCCCAGGGCATTCAGCACAGTGGAGGTTGTTACCTTGTTATTGTGGAAGTGGGAGGATTGTCTGACCCCTGGTGGCAGGTTGAGTGCACTGCAGCAGGCTGTTGTCATTCTATGCTAGTTAAAACAGATTTAGGATCAGTTCTTCCAGCTCCAATCCAAACAGTGGCCTTTTATAGTTGCCCTGGATCAGTCCTCTCCTGAATAACACAGAGTGGAGTTATGGGTACTCTGACTCAAACTCTGTCATGAAACTCAATCCAAGTACAATAGACGGAGGGGGGAGAGAAAGAGGGGAGGAGAGGAAGAGAAGAAGAGAACGCTCAGTGTTAACAATGGCAGAATAGTCATGAGTAGTCTGACTCTTAACTGTGTCCTGTAACTTTATCCAAGTACATAAGAGGGTGGAGAGTGAGAGAGCAGAAGAGGGAGGGGAAGAGAAGGAAGGAGCATTCGCTGCACCCTGCTAGTTGAAATGACCTTGATGTTAGTTTTGGAGGCTGAAAGAGAAAGGGAAATGAGATGGGAGGCAGACAAAAAGGCTTTGGCAGTGATTCTTCCAGGCAACACATACTTTCTCATGAAGGATGGCTAAATGCAGTAAAATCATGTGACTCTCCCTCCACCAAAACCTACATAGCACTGTTTGTGCTTTTGCTTGTTCCTTACATAATTTGGTTTATGCTTTTGTCATGCTGAGTTCTAATTTAATAAAACTACCCTTCTCTTGACAGATTGACTGAAAACATGAGAAGACTCAGTAAGTGTTGTAAATGTATGGAACAAGATGTACCGATCACACTCAAAGTCAGCTGTATCTTGATGAATATCATGTTCTGAATCTATGAATATTCCAATGACAGATGTTTGTTATAGTAACTTATGTATACATGATTGATGCATCAGCATTTGTGTCTTGATAGTGCTTTTTTAATGTTTAATACTTTCTACTTGTCTGCAGAGCGAGGTGCCAAACCTGTCACAAACTTCAAGAGGAACCTTTTTGCCTTATCCAGCTGGCAATCAGTGTACACGTCAGCCTTCGCCTTCATTGTGAGTACACACACACACACATTTTACATTACATTTTAGTCATTTAGCAGACGCTCTTATCCAGAGCGACTTACAGGTAGTGAGTGCATACATTATTTTATTTTTTACTGGCCCCCCATGGGAATCGAACCCACAACCCTGTCGTTGCAAATACCATGCTCTACCAACTGAGCTACACACCCCACGAGGCAGTGAGGCCAGAGGTGTCCACCTCTCATGACTATATCATTTGGCCACATTGTGTTTGAGCCTACTCACGCGATGTGGCCTGCTTTGTGTGTCCTCATGAGTCCTCTGAAACAGAGTGACACACACACACACACCACAGTGTACAAAATATTAGGAACACCTTCCTAATATTCAGTTGCACCCCCATTTGCCCTCAGAATAGCCTCAATTCATCAGGGCATGGACTACAAGGTGTCGAAGCATTCCACAGGGATGCTGGCCAATGTTGACTAAAATGCATCCCAAAGTTGTGTCAAGTTGGCTGGATGTCCTTTGGGTGGTGGACCATTCTTGATACACACGGGAAACTGTTGAGTGTGAAAAACCCAGCAGCGTTGCAATTCATGACACAAACCGGTGCGCCTAGCGCCTACTACCATACCCCGTTCAAAGGCATTTAAATCTCTTGTCTTGCCCATTCACCCTCTGAATGGCACACATACACATTTCATTTCTAGATTGTCTCAAGGCTGAAAAATCCTTATTTTTCCTGTCTTCTCCCCTTCATCTACACTGATTTGAAGTGGATTTAACAAGTGACATCAATAAGGGATCATAGCGTTCACCTGGATTCACCTGGCCAGTCTATGTCATGGAAAGAGCAGATGTTCCTAATGTTTAGTACACTCAATGTACACACACACACACACACACACACACACACACACACACACACACACCATGTACTATCACAGTGTATCAAGATTCCTGCAATAAAGATCAATAGCTCTCTATCGCTCCACCTGTATAGCAACATGTATATATGTTTTTAAGATTTGCATGCAAATATCTCTCTATCTGCGTGAATACAGTATACAATATGTATTGCATGGTACCGAGATGTTCCATACTCAGTATGAGTATAGACTAGAGGTGGATAGATGGAAATAATAGATTGTGTATGACCTGTTCTCCCCTCCCCCTTTATATTTTACACAGATCTATATGCATGCAGCGTGGCATGGTTGGGCCATCCCCATGTTTATTTTCCTAGCCATTCTAAGGTTGTCTTTGAATTACCTCATTTCCAGGTAGCTAAGCTCATTACAAGGTGCATTGCCTGTTATAAGTTGTTCCATTTGAACATATACAATTTGCTTGTGAGTTGAGTCAAACTTCTCTCTCCACTTTATTCTCAGAGGTTGGAGGATCCAGTGGAGTATTGTGCCTGGGGTCTCTGAACCTGTGGTAAGACTTGAATGATGTCACCTCTTTTTGGATCTCCCTTTACCTAGGAAAGGTCAAAAAACAACCCCCTTCCACCTTCCACACGCCTCTACCCCTTCAGTGTTTGCAGATTTTAGGGCACTGAGCGTTACCATAATGCTTTTTGCTTTCGGGGGAATAGTTTGGATGTAGCTCTGTTCTTTTCCTAGGAACCACCAAAGGAGGATCTGACTGTTTCAGAGAAGTTCCAGTTAGTTCTTGATGTAGCTCAAAAAGCACAGGTGAGCTGTAACAATTGTTTCACCTTTGATTTAGAAATTGTTAGAGATGCTCGACGACATCTATTCATAGTTATGGAGCTGCGATGTGAGGTGTTTTAAGTTGATGTGCCATTTACACAACAAAAATGTGTGTGTTCTTAACATAATCTTTTTGGAAAGATGGCAGATGTCTTGGAGAAAATAAAGAAGTGAGTGTGTGTTTGTTACCAGCATATTTAAGGTTGTTAACCAACGTGTGTTTTACACTTTGTATATATATGTGTGCGCATATGTATTTCAGCCTGTTCATGTGGGTGCATCCTGAGATCACTCAGAAGCTTTACATTGGTCTATGGGTGGCCTTGATCTGCTCATGTCTCATCCCCTACAAACTCATGGGCTTTATGATTGGTAAGTTTAATATGTAAATTGTACCCTGGACTGATCTAAGATCAGCATAGGGGTCACTCCCTGCTACACCTACCCAGTGAGGGCCCCAAGCATTGAGATGAGAAAAAGACTGAGATATACCAGATGAAAAAGGGACATGGAGAGATCCTCTTGATCCATGGATGTATATCAGAAGACAAAAGAGACATGGAGAGATCCTCTTGAGCTCCTCTCATACCTTTCTGTATGTCTCCTCTTCAGGGCTGAGTGTAAAAGTATGTGCGTGTGTTTGTGTTGTGTCGGTGCGTGTATGTGTGAGGGTTTTGTGTGGGAGTGTCAATGTAGTGTGTGTGAATGAGTGTGTGCGCGTATATATCGTCTAGTGAGTGTGCGTAGGGTTAGTGCAAGATGGAGTCACTGCAGATAGGTTGGGTACCATTAATTGACTATTTAGCAGTGTTATGGCTTGGGGGCAGAAGCTGTCTCTGAGCCTGTTGGTCTGAGAGCCGATGCTCTGGTACCGTTTGCCGGGAAGTAGCAGAGTGAACAGTTTATGGCTTGGGTGGCTGGAGTCTTTGCCAATTTTTCGGGCCTTCCTCTGACACGGCTTGATACAGTATAGAGGTTCCGGATGGCAGGGAGCTTGGCCCCAGTGATGTACTGGGCTGTCCACACCACCCTCTGTAGCGCTTTGCGGTCAAGGGCGGTGAGTTTGCCATACCAAGCGGTGATGCAGCCAGCCAAGAGTCTCTCGATGGTGCCAAATCTTTTCAGCCTCCTGAGGGGGAAGAGGTGCTGCTGTGCACTCTTCACAACTGTGCGGGTGTGTGTCGACCATGTTAAATCCTTAGTGATGTGAACACCAAAGAATTTTAAGCTCTCGACCCGCTCCACAACAGCCCCGTCGATGTGGATGGGGGCGTGCTCTCCCCTCTTTCTCCTGTAGTCTATGATCAGCTCCTTGGTCTTACTGACGTTGAGGTTGTTGTCCTGGCACCACACTTTTAAGTCTCTGACCTCCTCCCTGTAGGCTGACTCATCGCCGTCGGTGATCAGGCCTACCACCATCGTGTCGTCAGCGAACTTGATGATGGTGTTGGAGTCGTCCGTGGACACGCAGTCATGGGTGAACAGGGAGTACAGGAGGGGACTAAGCACACACCCCTGAGGGGCCCCCGTGTTGAGGGTCAGTGTGGCGGAGGTGTTGTTCCCTACCCTCAACACCTGGGGCCAGTCCGTCATGATGTCCAGGATCCAGTTACAGAGGGAGGGGTTATGTAACAGGGTCCCTAGCTTGGTGAGGAGCTTGGAGGGTACTATGGTGTTGAACGCTGAGCTGTAGTCTATGAACAGCATTCTTGCATAGTTATTTCCCCTCTTGTCCAGATGGGAGAGGGCAGTGTGAAGTGCAATTGAGATTGCATCATCTGTGGATCTGTTTGGGAAGTAGATGAATTGGATTGGGTCTAGGTTGTCTGGGATGATGGTGTTGATGTGTGTCATCACCAGCCTTTCAAAGCACTTTATAATTACAGATGTGAGTGCTACAGGGCGATAGTCATTTAGGCAGGTTACCTTGGAGCTCTTGGGGACAGGGACAATGGTGGTCAGCTTGAAACATGTTGGGATTACAGACTGGGACAAGGAGAGATTGAAAATGTCTGTGAAGACACTTGCAAGCTAGTCTGCGCATGCGTTGAGAAAACTTGTCCAGTCTTTTTTTATGTTTCATTCTTTAGACTGAAAGATTGTTATATACAGGGCATGAGTCCATTGCTTCATGCTTTGCATGAGACACACCACAACCCTATCATTCACATCCCCATAAGCAATGTATCCAACGATCTCCACAAGTACCCCAGCCAATATTCACTGTTTACCAAACAACTGTTTACCTGAGTACGCTTTGAGAGTCACCTGCAGTGAAGTGCACTGAGTGATGGTGATGACCAAGTCAAGCCACTGGTTTGAGAGAGCCTGCTATAATACACATACGCTGCTTGGGTCTAGCCAATTCCCTTCCCACACTCTGTTCCTAGTCTAAAATGCTGACCTCTCTCCTCCATTCTTCCCTCTATCCTACCAATCTTTAGTTTCTCTTTAGATCCATCCGGCAGTAGCTTGTGGCAGTCTAGGAACAGCCTTACCATGTGATATCAGTCTAGAGGAACAGACTGGCAGGGCCTACAATACTAAGAAGAGGGTTTTCCACGAGGTCTTCAAACTGTCTGAGGATGAGCGCCCCCTAGCAGGCTGGTAGAGCACTGCATGATAATTCTCAGGAGCGATAGCTGACTATTTATGCCTGGTTCACCACCTCCCCCTATTCCATGTTGACCCTATTTACATAGTTGTTGTTGATTAACTTAGTGTTTATTGATTGTGTTATGTTGGTGCAGTGCAAGCAGTGAAACCATGACTATTGACTGTGTTTGTTGGCAGTGTGTCAGACCTGATGTGTGTGTGTGTGTGTGTCAACTGGTTTCATTGGCAGTGTGTGAGAATGGCTGGCGATGCTGCTTGATCAACAGGGACAGGAAGAGTCCCACTGACTACATCCGTAATGGTGTGCTCTTTGTCACTGAAAAGTAAGCCATATACTGCTAATACCTAGCTGTCACATGTAGATATGTACACTGAGTATACCAAACATTAGGAACACGATACCCTGTTCAAAGGCACTTTGTCTTGCCCATTCACCCTCTGAATAGCACACATACACAATCCATGTCTCAATTGTCTTAAGGCTTAAAAATACTTATTTAAAACCCCCTAGAGTCGATGTCCGAGCCCCGTGAAAATCGAATGATTTGAATGATGGTGCAAACGAAGATGGCGGCCTCTCGACTAGCTCTTAGGAAATTATGCAGTATTTTGTTTTTTTATGTATTATTAGCTCAGAAAGTGTTTGGCATCATTACATACAGCTGGGAAAGACTATTGGATATCAGAGCGGCGGTAACTCACCAGCAATATGACCAGGAATACGACTTTCCCGAAGCAGATGCTTTGTTTGCTCTCCCCAGGGCAACTGAACTGATTCCAGCGGCTGACCCAAAACATCGCCGGCGGAGGAAAGGCACTCGGAGCGGCCTGCTAGTTCGACTTAGGAGGCGCCCACACCACCCACCGCTTCCAAGTATACTACTTGCTAATGTTCAGTCTCTAGTTAACAAGCTTGACGAACTACGGGCAAGGATTTCTTTCCAGAGAGACATCAAGGCCTGTATAACATACTCTGTTTCACGGAAACATGGCTCTCTTGGGATATTCTGTCGGAATCGGTCCAGCCACATGGGTTCTCAGTTCATCGTACAGACAGGAATAAATATCTCTCCAGGAAGCAGAAGGGCGGAGGTGTGTGTTTCATGACTAATGACTCATGGTGTAATTGTAGTAACATAGAGATACTCAAGTCCTTCTATTCACCCGACCTAGAATATATCACAATCAAATGCCGACCTTATTATCTCCCAAGATAATTTTCTTCTGTTATAGTCACGGCCGTGTATATCCCCCCTCAAGCCGATACCACGATGGTCCTCAAAGAACTTCACTGGACCTTATGCAAAATGGAAACCACATATCCTGAGGCTGCATTTATTGTTGCCGGAGATTTTAACAAAGCAAATATGAGGACTAGGCTGCCAAAATTCTATCAACATATCGACTGTTGTACTCGCGCTGCCAAGACCCTCGACCATTGCTATTCGAACTTCCGGGATGGTTATAAGGCCCCTCCCCCGCCCTCCTTTTGGCAAAATCTGACCACGACTCCATTTTGCTTCTCCCTTCCTATAGGCAGAAACTCAAACAGGATGTACCCGTGCTAAGGACTATTAAACGCTGGTCTGACCAAACGGAATCCACGCTTCAAGATTGTTTTGATCACGCGGACTGGTATATGTTCCGGGTAGCTTCCGAAAATTATTTAGACATATACACTGAAACAGTTACTGGGTTTATCAAGAAGTGTATAGGTGATGTTGTGCCCACTGTGACTATCAAAACCTACCCTAACCAGAAACCGTGGATAGACGGCAGCATTCACGCAAATCTGAAAGCGCGAACCACCGCATTCAACCATGGCAAGGTGACTGGGAATATGGCAGAATACAAACAGTGTAGCTACTCACTCCGCAAGGCAATTAAACTGGCAAAACATCAGTATAGAGACAAAGTGGAGTTGCAATTCAACGGCTCAGACACAAGACATATGTGGCAGGGTCTACAGACAATCACGGACTACAAAAGGAAAACCAGCCACGTCGCCGACACCGACGTCTCGCTTCCAGACAAGCTAAACACCTTCTTCGCCCGCTTTGAGGATAACACAGTGCAACTGACGAGGCCCACTACCAACGACTTTGGCCTCTCCTTCTCCATGGCCGACGTGATTAAGACATTTAAGCATGTTAACCCCCGCAAGGCTGCCGGCCCAGACGGCATCCCTCGTCCTCAGAGCATGCGCAGACCAGCTGGCTGGTGTGTTTATGGACACATTCAATCTCTCCCTTTCCCAGTCTGCTGTTCCCACATGCTTCATGATGGCCACCACAGACGATGCAATCGCCATCACACTGCACACTGCACTATCCCATCTGGACAAGAGGAATACCTATGTAAGAATGCTGTTCATTGACTATAGTTCAGCGTTCAACACCATAGTACCCTCCAAACTCATCATTAAGCTTGAGGCCCTGGGTCCGCCCACAGGTGGTGAAGGTAGAAAACAACATCTCCACTTCGCTGATCCTCAACACTAGGGCCCCACAAGGGTGCGTGCTCAGCCCCCTCCTGTACTCCCTGTTCACCCATGACTGCGTGGCCAAGCACACCTCCAACTCAATCATCAAGTTTGCAGACGACTCAACAGTAGTAGGCTTGATTACCAACAATGACGAGACCACCTACAGGGAGGAGGTGAGGGCTCTGGGAGTGTGGTCCCAGGAAAATAACCTCTCACTCAACATCAACAAAACAAAGGAGATGATTATGGACTTCAGGAAACAACAAAGGGTGCACACCCCTATCCACATCGACGGGACCGCAGTGGAGTAGGTGAAAAGCTTCAAGTTCCTTGGCGTACACATCACCGACAAACTTAAATGGTCCACCCACACAGACAGTGTGGTGAAGAAGGCGCAACAGAGCCTCTTCAACCTCAGGAGGCTGAAGAAATTCGGCTTAGCACCTAAAACCCTCACAAACTTTTACATGCACAATTGAGAGCATCCTGTCGGGCTGTATCACCGCCTGGTATGGCAACTGCACCGGCCCACAACCGCAGGGCTCTCCAGAGGGTGGTGCGATCTGCCGAACGCATTACAGGGGGCAAACTACCCGCCCTCCAAGACACATACAGCACCCGATGTCACAGAAAGGCCAAAAAGATCATCAAGGACATCAACCATCCGAGCCACTGCCTATTCACCCCTCTATCATCCAGAAGGCTAGGTCAGTACAGGTGGATCAAAGCTGGGACCGAGAGAATGAAAAACAGCTTATTTCTTAAGGCCATCCGACTGTTAAATAGCCAGCACTAGCACATTAGTGGCTGCTGCTGCCTACTGAAATCACTGACCACTTTAAGAAATGGAACTCTAGTCACTTTAATAATGTTTACATATCTTGGACTACTCATCTCATATGCACAGTGGGGATAACAAGTATTTGATACACTGCCGATTTTGCAGGTTTTCCTACTTACAAAGCATGTAGAGGTCTGTAATTTTTATCATAGGTACACTTCAACTGTGAGAGACGTAATCTAAAACAAAATTCCAGAAAATCACATTGTATGATTTTTAAGTAATTAATTTGCATTTTATTGCATGACATAAGTATTTGATACATTAGAAAAGCAGAACTTAATATTTGGTACAGAAAGCTTTGTTTGCAATTACAGAGATCATACGTTTCCTGTAGGTCTTGACCAGGTTTGCACACACTGCAGCAGGGATTTTGGCCCACTCCTCCATACAGACCTTCTCCAGATCCTTCAGGTTTTGGGGCTGTCGCTAGGCAATACGGACTTTCAGCTCCCTCTAAAGATGTTCTATTGGGTTCAGGTCTGGAGACTGGCTAGGCCACTCCAGGACCTTGAGATGCTTCTTACAGAGCCACTATTTAGTTGCCCTGGCTGTGTGTTTCGGGTCATTGTCATGCTGGAAGACCCAGCCACGACCCATCTTCAATGCTCTTACTGAGGGAAGGAGGTTGTTGGCCTAGATCTCGCGATACATGGCCCCATCCATCCTCCCCTCAATACGGTGCAGTCGTCCTGTCCCCTTTGCAGAAAAGCATCCCCAAAGAATGATGTTCCCACCTCCATGCTTCACGGTTGGGATGGTGTTCTTGGGGTTGTACTCATCCTTCTTCTTCCTCCAAACACGGCGAGTGGAGTTTAGACCAAAAAGCTCTATTTTTGTCTCATCAGACCACATAACCTTCTCCCATTCCTCCTCTGGATCATCCAGATGGTCATTGGCAAACTTCAGACGGGCCTGAACATGAGCTGGCTTGAGCAGGGGGACCTTGCATGCACTGCAGGATTTAAACCATGACGGCATAGTGTGTTACTAATGGTTTTCTTTGAGACTGTGGTCCCAGCTCTCTTCAGGTCATTGACCAGGTCCTGCCGTGTAGTTCTGGGCTGATCCCTCACCTTCCTCATGATCATTGATGCCCCACAAGGTGAGATCTTGCATGGAGCCCCAGACCGAGGGTGATTGACCGTCATCTTGAACTTCTTCCATTTTCTAATAATTGCGCCAACAGTTGTTACCTTCTCACCAAGCTGTTTGCTTATTGTCCTGTAGCCCATCCCAGCCTTGTGCAGGTCTACAGTTTTATCCCTGATGTCCTTACACAGCCAGCTCTCTGGTCTTGGCCATTGTGGAGAGGTTGGAGTCTGTTTGATTGAGTGTGTGGACAGGTGTCTTTTATACAAGTAACGAGTTCAAACAGGTGCAGTTAATACAGGTAATGAGTGGAGAACAGGAGGGCTTCTTAAAGAAAACAGGTCTGTGAGAGCCGGAATTCTTACTGGTTGGTAGGTGATTAAATACTTATGTCATGCAATAAAATGCAAATTAATTATCGAAAAATCATACAATGTGATTTTCTGGATATTTGTTTTAGATTCCGTCTCTTACAGTTGAAGTGTACCTATGATAGAAATTACAGACCTCTACATTCTTTGTAAGTAGGAAAACCTGCAAAATCGGCAGTGTATCAAATACTTGTTCTCCCCACTGTATATACTGTATTCTATTCTATAATATTCTACTGTATCATAGTCCATTCCACTCTGTCATTGCTTGTCCATATATGTATATATTCTTTAATTCCATTCCTTACTAGTTTTGGGTATATGTTTTGAAATTGTTAGATATTACTGCACTGTCGGATCTAGAAGCACAAGCATTTCGCTACACCCGCTATAACATCTGCTAAACACGTGTATGTGACAAATACAATTTGATTTGATTTTATTAGCATCATAATAGAAATCCCTATAAAAATCCTTCAGTTTAAGCTAGAGACGTGTTTTTTTGCATTGGATGCATCTCAATCCACCGCATCCGCCGATGTCGCATGTCCGCATCTGCAGTGAAAGGTGACAGAGCTTAGAGTGGTTATTGTCAGACCATGAGACATCCTGAAAATCTGTCTTCTCACAAAATTGGCTGTAGCATCCGAACGGTTTGGCCTATAAAACTATTATGTTCTCCTTTTTGCTCTACGACCCCCACAAGCATCTTGGGACTTGTCTGAAGGGCTTAGACTGTTATGGGTTAGCCTGTCTCCTGCCTTTCATCTACAATGATTTGAAGTGGATTTAACAAGTGACATCAATAAGG
The DNA here is from genome assembly GCF_964263955.1 of Coregonus lavaretus. Classification (NCBI taxonomy): domain Eukaryota; kingdom Metazoa; phylum Chordata; class Actinopteri; order Salmoniformes; family Salmonidae; genus Coregonus; species Coregonus lavaretus. The sequence continues at coordinate 45,878,147 of NC_139996.1, read as the reverse complement.
GATCATAGCTTTCACCTGGATTCACCTGGTCAGTCTGTCATGGAAAGTGCAGGTATCCTTAATATTTTGTATACTCAGTGTATGTATGTGCTCTTGCAGCACCCTGTTGTGTGTTTTGTATTGGTTTGGGACCAAGAGGCTCCTTAACAGCGTCTACGCCCAAGCCATAAGACTGCTGAACAATTAATAAAATGGCCACCCGGACTATTTACATTGACCCCCCCCATTTGCTTTTACACTGCTGCTACTTGCTCTTTATTATCTATGCATAGTCACTTTACCCCTACCTACAGGTACAAATTACCTCGACTAACCTGTACCCCCGCACATTGACTCGGTACCGGTACCCCCTGTATATAGCCTCGGTATCGTTATTTTATTGTGTTACTTTTTTTTATTATTTTTTACCTTAGTTTATTTAGTAAAATTTTCTTAACTCTTTCTTGAACTGCATTGTTGGTTAAGGGCTTGTAAGTGCGCATGTGACAAATAATATTTGATTTGATTTTGATTTGTGTGTTCAGGTGTAATGTATCCTTCTCTGTGCTGACAACGTGTTTCCCTTCCCAGTTACATTTGCTTTGAAAGCTCAAGCTGCAGGTCAAATTCCTCTAAAAAGAATAAAGTCATCAAACTCATTGACATCACTGATATTCAGAAGTTGGGTTTCTCTATTTTCGCTTCACCTTCTGTCCAATGTCTAAATTAATTGGTTTAAAAAAAATTGGGTTGGGCAGTATCTAGATTTTCATACCATTTCTGTACCATACCAGGGTATATGGTAATACCAAATGTGCACACAATTACAATACTTCTTAGTATTGTGATTTCCAAATAAAAAAGAATGAAGTATTCATTTTTGGCAACAAGGATCTTGATCCAGGAGGGGATTGAATGTCTCTACTGTAACCAAGAACCTTGATCTTGACATCTAGCCAACCAGATGCATAGCTGGATCCCTGTGCTAGATATAATTTATTTGACACATCTTAGATTTCTTAAAGTTATACTAAACTTATAGTCATGAGCAGTCATAATATTATTTGTTACTTTTTTTACAGTATTGAAAATCATACCATCAGTATTTCAAAATATCCCGGTATGCGGTATAAACGGTGTATCGCCCAAGCCTACTAGAAATCGACTTCTGCAGTAGAATGTTAAGGTTGTCTTAGTTTAACTGGTGTTTTTTTTTGTCCCACAGTACAAAGTCTTGTCTGTATTAGCTGGGTCTGGAATGGGAATCTCCATTGCAACACCGTCCACCCAGAAGGTAGGAACACTTATGGACAGTCTATTTTAGACCATGTTTGTTTTCTCTCTATTTAGGTCTGAGTGTTTGTTAAATATGCTGTTAACAAGTTGAGAAGATTAATATTTTTGTATTAACTTTTATTTATTCAGGGGAGCCCAATTGAGCCCATGGTCTCCTTTTCAATGGTGCCCTGAGGGCAGAAAATAAAAGATACAACTACAAGATACAATAAAGAATAAGTGGAATACATTAGAACATCACAAATATCACATCCATCATAAACTACTGTATTTGTTAAAGTAAAACTATCTAAACAATTGCACACCTCTGTGAAGTCGTTTATCATCAGGGTTTTAAACTGCCCTAGTGGCACAAGGGAATCCAAATGAAATGAATTTTGTAAGTGATTGCAAAAATGTGTTAAAACTAAAAGCTGATTTACCTAGTCCAGTGGAGACCCGAGGAACCTCAAGCGTAAACGGGTTTGGTATCTCATGGTTGAATACTTTACTTTCTTTACATACAGTGGGGAAAAAATTTATTTAGTCAGCCACCAATTGTGCAAGTTCTCCCACTTAAAAAGATGAGAGAGGCCTGTAATTTTCATCATAGGTACACGTCAACTATGACAGACAAATTGAGGGAAAAAAATCCAGAAAATCACATTGTAGGATTTTTTATGAATTTATTTGCAAATTATTGTGGAAAATAAGTATTTGGTCACCTACAAACAAGCAAGATTTCTGGCTCTCACAGACCTGTAACTTCTTCTTTAAGAGGCTCCCCTGTCCTCCACTCGTTACCTGTATTAATGGCACCTGTTTGAACTTGTTATCAGTATAAAAGACACCTGTCCACAACCTCAAACAGTCACACTCCAAACTCCACTATGGCCAAGACCAAAGAGCTGTCAAAGGACACCAGAAACAAAATTGTAGACCTGCACCAGGCTGGGAAGACTGAATCTGCAATAGGTAAGCAGCTTGGTTTGAAGAAATCAACTGTGGGAGCAATTATTAGGAAATGGAAGACATACAAGACCACTGATAATCTCCCTCGATCTGGGGCTACACGCAAGATCTCACTCCGTGGGGTCAAAATGATCACAAGAACGGTGAGCAAAAATCCCAGAAACACACAGGGGGACCTAGTGAATGACCTGCAGAGAGCTGGGACCAAAGTAACAAAGCCTACCATCAGTAACACACTACGCCGCCAGGGACTCAAATCCTGCAGTGCCAGACGTGTCCCCCTGCTTAAGCCAGTACATGTCCAGGCCCATCTGAAGTTTGCTAGAGTGCATTTGGATGATCCAGAAGAGGATTGGGAGAATGTCATATGGTCAGATGAAACCAAAATAGAACTTTTTGGTAAAAACTCAACTCGTCGTGTTTGGAGGACAAAGAATGCTGAGTTGCATCCAAAGAACACCATACCTACTGTGAAGCATGAGGGTGGAAACATCATGCTTTGGGGCTGTTTTTCTGAAAAAGGGACCAGGACGACTGATCCGTGTAAAGGAAAGAATGAATGGGGCCATGTATCGTGAGATTTTGAGTGAAAACCTCCTTCCATCAGCAAGGGCATTGAAGATGAAACGTGGCTGGGTCTTTCAACATGACAATGATCCCAAACACACCGCCCGGGCAACGAAGGTCTCCCGAGTGGCGCAGTGGTCTAAGGCACTGCATCGCAGTGCTAGCTGTGCCACTAGAGATCCTGGTTCGAATCCAGGCTCTGTCGTAGCCGGCCGCGACCGGGAGACCCATGGGGCGGCGCGCACAATTGGCCCAGCGTCGTCCAGGGTAGGGGAGGGATTTGGCCGGCAGGGGATGTAGCTCAGTTGGTAGAGCATGGCGTTTGCAACGCCAGGGTTGTGGGTTCGATAAAATAATGTATGCACTAACTGTAAGTCGCTCTGATAAGAGCGTCTGCTAAATGACTAAAATGTAAATGTAAATGAAGGAGTGGCTTCGTAAGAAGCATTTCAAGGTCCTGGAGTGGCCTAGCCAGTCTCCAGATCTCAACCCCATAGAAAATCTTTGGAGGGAGTTGAAATTCCGTGTTGCCCAGCGACAGCCCCAAAACATCACTGCTCTAGAGGAGATCTGCATGGAGGAATGGGCCAAAATACCAGCAACAGTGTGTGAAAACCTTGTGAAGACTTACAGAAAACATTTGACCTGTGTCATTGCCAACAAAGGGTATATAACAAAGTATTGAGAAACTTTTATTATTGACCAAATACTTATTTTCCACGATAATTTGCAAATAAATTCATTAAAAATCCTACAATGTGATTTTCTGGAAAAAAAATTCTCATTTTGTCTGTCATAGTTGACGTGTACCTATGATGAAAATTACAGGCCTCTCTCATCTTTTTAAGTGGGAGAACTTGCACAATTGGTGGCTGACTAAATATTTTTTTCCCCCACTGTACTTTAACAACAAAGTGAGGTAAGTTGGAAGCTTGTATAGTAGAGCCTTGTAAAAAAAAAAGGCAGTAATTAAGTGATCTATGGGACTTTAATGAGGACCAGCCTACCTTTTGAGACAGGATGCAGTGGTGAGTGTTAAAACTGTCACCTGTGATCAAGTGAAAGGCGCTGTGGTAGACGGCATCCAAAGGTTTAAGGATAGTGACTGCTGCAATCTGGTAAATGGTATCACCATAGTCAAGAACTGGCAGGAAAGTTTACAGTACAATCTGCTTCCTGCTATTTTGAGGCAAGCTCTATAAAAAAAAAAGCTTTCAATCTTAGCTTTTTAACTAGCTCATCCGTATGGTTATTAAACATGAAATCTTTGTCAATTCCAAAATACCAGGTATTTATAGGCAGGAACCCAATCATTGAGCTCCATAACAGCTTTTTGACAGATTTATCAATATGCCTAAGATAGTTTTCCACACTCCTTCTATCCCCTCCTATTGTCACTCTCTTTATCTACCCTTTCTCTCTCTCTCAGCCGTTGGTGTTTGGTGCCATGATCCACAGGGACGAGGCCTTTGACGCCATCTTCAAACAGTACATGAAGAAAGTGACCATGACCACAGCCACCTACCCTGAGACCTAACACACCAAAATGGCTGCCTTCATCAGGGACAGCCTATACAGACACAGAGAACTTGCTATGTAGTACACAGAGAGCAACCACTGCTACTGGCCAATTTGTGTATATGCAAGTATGTTGAGCTAATGTCCATGCCAAGGTGGCGGATTCCTCCACCAAGCCAGGGACCCTTGGCACATACAGTGGGGAGAACAAGTATTTGATACACTGCCGATTTTGCAGGTTTTCCTACTTACAAAGCATGTAGAGGTCCGTAATTTTTATCATAGGTACACTTCAACTGTGAGAGACTAAATCTAAAACAAAAATCCAGAAAATCACATTGTATGATTTTTAAGTTATTAAGTTGCATTTTATTGCATGACATAAGTATTTGATCACCTACGAACCAGTAAGAATTCCGGCTCTCACAGACCTGTTAGTTTTTCTTTATGAAGCCCTCCTGTTCTCCACTCATTACCTGTGTTAACTGCACCTGTTTGAACTTGTTAACTGTATAAAAGACACCTGTCCACACACTCAATCAAACAGACTCCAACCTCTCCACAATGGCCAAGACCAGAGATCTGTGTAAGGACATCAGGGATAAAATTGTAGACCTGCACAAGGCTGGGATGGGCTACAGGACAATAGGCAAGCAGCTTGGTGAGAAGGCAACAACTGTTGGCGCAATTATTAGAAAATGGAAGAAGTTCAAGATGACGGTCAATCACCCTCGGTCTGGGGCTCCATGCAAGATCTCACCTTGTGGGGCATCAATTATCATGAAGAAGGTGAGGGATCAGCCCAGAACTACACGGCAGGACCTGTTCAATGACCTGAAGAGAGCTGGGACCACAGTCTCAAAGAAAACCATTAGTAACACACTACGCCGTCATGGATTAAAATCCTGCAGCGCACGAAAGGTCCCCCTGCTCAAGCCAGCGCATGTCCAGGCCCGTCTGAAGTTTGCCAATGACCATCTGGATGATCCAGAGGAGGAATGGGAGAAGGTTATGTGGTCTGATGAGACAAAAATAGAGCTTTTTGGTCTAAACTCTACTAGCCGTGTTTGGAGGAAGAAGGATGAGTACAACCCCAGGAACACCATCCCAACCGTGAAGCATGGAGGTGGAAACATCATTCTTTGGGGATGCTTTTCTGCAAAGGGGACAGGACGACTGCACCGTATTGAGGGGAGGATGGATGGGGCCATGTATCGCGAGATCTAGGCCAACAACCTCCTTCCCTCAGTAAGAGCATTGAAGATGGGTCGTGGCTGGGTCTTCCAGCATGACAACGACCCGAAACACACAGCCAGGGCAACTAAGGAGTGGCTCCGTAAGAAGCATCTCAAGGTCCTGGAGTGGCCTAGCCAGTCTCCAGACCTGAACCCAATAGAAAATCATTGGAGGGAGCTGAAAGTCCATATTGCCCAGCGACAGCCCCAAAAGCTGAAGGACCTGGAGAAGGTCTGTATGGAGGAGTGGGCCAAAATCCCTGCTGCAGTGTGTGCAAACCTGGTCAAGACCTACAGGAAACGTATGATCTCTGTAATTGCAAACAAAGCTTTCTGTACCAAATATAAAGTTCTGCTTTTCTGATGTATAAAATACTTATGTCATGCAATAAAATGCAAATTAATTACCTAAAAATCATACAATGTGATTTTCTGGATTTTTGTTTTAGATTCCGTCTCTCACAGTTGAAGTGTACCTATGGTAAAATTACAGACCTCTACATGCTTTGTAAGTAGGAAAACCTGCAAAATCGGCAGTGTATCAAATACTTGTTCTCCCCACTGTAGTTTAGTATGTGACAATGGTATCCACTTGATCTGAGGCCTGGTACATCACTATAGAGCCCAAGGTCTTTGTATCCTCTCGCTGATGACTCCAGCTCCTCATTAGGTCTAACTAAGGAACTACTGGACCCGCACACCATCGCTGCCTCATATTGGTTCGGTCGAGTCTATTGCATCCAGGGAAGTAGCCTATAGTGCCTAGAGAACACACTTGTCTTGTTTTGCTGTTGTTCTGTACTGGGGTAATAGGTTTTCAATTCACTCTTTTGATGTCAGTTTGTTTTTGCACGCGTGTGCATAGTATGCACATGCGCGAGAATGGGTGCTGCTAAAAAGCGTATGTGTGTGGTGGGGGGTGATAATTTTGTGGGCAACACTGTTGTGCTGTTTCAGAAGGAGGCTGGATCTCCTTGCCTATCTGACAGGACTGCCTGTCACTCCCATATTGTGTATCACACACATTGGTGCTCTTTGCTCCACTTAATGCTCTCCTTCAATGAAAACCTCAAGCCTTCATGTTCCCAGTTAATGAAAGTGCTTTAGTGCTTTAGATATGATTTCTGCAATAGCCTTTAGTTGTAACTGTTTTATTTAGCCTTTTTCTGAGAGTGGAGGGACAGAATCGGAATAATTTAATGATGGGCAGCCAAAAGTCAAAAGCCTGGAGTTATTGTAGTCAATAACTTTCTCACACACATTTGTGTCTTGGTAAAGAAAAGGTATTGATTAACATGTACATGTTAAGATGGAGTCATGATGCATTCATAAGCACCACATAAACATGACCTAATGTCAACATAGTCTTTCTGAAGCCTCAGAGGATATTTATTATGTAGAACAATATGTGATTTGTAATATGTGACATTCAACACATAACTAATTGGTTCAGTAAAACGATAACTGTTATGTAGGTTTTATGGAATGTTTATGAATGTATTGTAAGTACTTTATGGGACAGATTAAATGTAAAGCAATACCAAAAAAGCTATCTCCAAAAAAAGCAGGAGCTTTTTCTACGCTGCCTTGTTCAACCACTCTCAATGAAGCCTTATCTAATTCTCTCACAGATTTAGGCCAGGATTCAAACCAATGCAGCACTGCACTTTCTACTGATTCTGAGGTGTAACTTCAGGTAAATTGCTATTGGATCACGCATCACAAAACCACATTCTACAAGTCGAGTGCAGTGCAATGCCGGTTATTTGTGTTAGTTTGGGTTTTGACACCAAACGGGAATGGGCTTTAAATTAAAATGCTAGTGATCTTGTCAAGAGGTTTGGACCTCTTGGTGTAATTGTTAAGGTGTTGGCTTGAAGGTCGTTGGACCCGGCTTTGAGTCCCTTTCGGGGCTACTCCATGAATTTGCTACATTTGTGTCAGAAGTGGGATTGTGCCCGTGTGGCCATCGGAGAGGCGTGTACACCTGAGGGACTTGGTATAGAGAAAGCGTGGGGGCACACTCTCCCGAAGGAAGGGGGTAATGTAGCGTCCTTAACCCAACACCTAGCGATCTCGTCAAGATGTTCGGAGCTCTTGGCGTAATGGTTAAGTTGTTGGCTTGACAGTCGCTGGACCTGGGTTTGAGTCCCTGTCGGGGGCTACAACCCAAATTCGCTACAATATGTTCTAGTTGAACAAATACTAGGGAGGCTAACTGGACATTTGTTTGATGCCTTTTAGTCTACACCAAGTAACTTAGGTCTCTCACTCTCCAAGCACCTCAAAAAGTTAGATATACTTAAGAAGCAATGTACTGATTAATTTTTTCTGCCAACATTTTTACTTTATTTTACTGCTTGTCATTTAGTTATTTCACCCTATATCTGTCATGTTTAATTCCTTGTAAGACTATAAGGTCATGAAGACTGACCAGTATGTCTTGTGATGGAGAACTTCTGAATGCTGATAACCCTGAGTGGTCACATCTCTGACCCCACTACTTTTTGCGCAGATGAAGTTAACTCAAGGATTCTCTTTTTTTAATCTATCCTGTCACATCTGTCTTATGTTTTATGACTTCTAATTTCCTGTGATTTCATAGATGTGATGTTTTAATATTATTCAGTATTTCTCTTTGATTGGCAGCAACAAGCAGGTATTTACCATTTATGCTGATTCAGCCAATCAAAGACATACAGGCCTCGGTGTAACGCTCATTCCTTTGATGATAAACGCAAATCCGACCATCACCCCTGGTGAGACAAAACCGTGACTTGTCAGTGAAGAGCACTTTTTGCCAATCCTGTCTGGTCCAGTGACGGTGGGTTTGTGCCCATAGGCGACGACGTTGCCGTTGATGTCTGGTAAGGACCTGCCTTACAACAGGCCTACAAGATAATTGTATGTGTGGGATACAGAGATGAGGTAGTCATTCAAAAATCATGTTAATCATTATTATTGCACACAGAGTGAGTCCATGCAATTTATTATGTGACTTGTTAAGCACATTTTTACTCCTGAACTTATTTAGGCTTATTGACTCAAGACATTTCAGCTTTTAATTTTTAATTAATTTGTTACAAAAATTTTAAAAGAAAAACATCATTCCACTTTGACATTATGGGGTATTGTGTGTTGGCCAGTGACAACGAAATCTACATTTGATCAATTTTAAATTCAGTCTAGGGGTGTCAATACTTTCTGAAGGCACTGTATTTATTTTAACTGTAAGTACTTGTTTGCTAATTCATTTTTCATAATACTTCCCAATCAGTATGTAACTGTATAGGAATGATAACCAGTTAGGTGTGAATACTTCTTTGTAATCTGCGGTGTCCACTGACAAAAAAAAAAGAATGAACAAATGTTAAATCCCTGTAAAGTTTTTGAAGAAAATGGTTTATTTTAAAATGTTATGAATATTTATACTTAAGTAAACACATTTAATTAATGATTGTTGGCCATTTTCTTTCAAGCATCTCAGTAACTTAGTATCACTTATCAAAATCTTCTATGTTTTGCTTATTGTTTCTTATTGTGTTGTTTCTTTAGCCCAGTGATCTGGGATTATCCCTTGATGAAGGGGGGCATACACTGTAAAAGTTTGGGACGCACTGGGATAGAAGTCGATGGCAAATATGATTTTGTTTCTGGTGTGAATGGATCCTTTGATGGAGAGACATTGGCTTGAATGCTCAGAGTGCAAGAGCTTTGAACTAACTTGTGCTTGCTCAGTCTGTACACAAGCATGGTGTAGGGTGAAGTTGCCCCTAGATGCTGATCTTGGGTCAGTTTTGCATATCCCCCACTAATGGTTAAGGTTAGGATTGGGGAGGGGAAGCTGATGCCACAGTGGGTCCTCATTTAAAAGTTGCGTAATATGCTTGCGGAATGGTATGGCATGTTGGAGTACATGACGTCATATTATTTTACTGTTAGCCATTGTTGCCGTTAATGCTACATCGACCACCAGAGGGTGTCTGAGGGCGTCTTTATGAAGTTTCTTGGTGCTTGCTTACTTTTCCAAATAATCCTACCAAGGTCCATGTAGGGCAGACATTTTGATTGTTATACCCTATCCAAAAGAGCATATTCCAAGGTTTTTAATTAACCGAGTTTTGCCAAAAAACACAATGTTTTTACAGATGGTCTCTTTCAAAATACACTGCTAAAAAAAATAAAGGGAACACTAAAATAACACATCCTAGATCTGAATGAATGAAATAATCTCATTAAATACTTTTTTTCTTTACATAGTTGAATGTACTGACAACAAAATCACACAAAAATGATCAATGGAAATCAAATTTATCAACCCATGGAGGTCTGGATTTGGAGTCACCCTCAAAATTAAAGTGGAAAACCACACTACAGGCTGATCCAACTTTGATGTAATGTCCTTAAAACTAGTCAAAATGAGGCTCAGTAGTGTGTGTGGCCTCCACGTGCCTGTATGACCTCCCTACAACGCCTGGGCATGCTCCTGATGAGGTGGCGGATGGTCTCCTGAGGGATCTTCTCCCAGACCTGGACTAAAGCATCCGCCAACTCCTGGACAGTCTGTGGTGCAACGTGGCGTTGGTGGATGGAGCGAGACATGATGTCCCAGATGTGCTCAATTGGATTCAGGTCTGGGGAACGGGCGGGCCAGTCCATAGCATCAATGCCTTCCTCTTGCAGGAACTGCTGACACACTCCAGCCACATGAGGTCTAGCATTGTCTTGCATTAGGAGGAACTCAGGGCCAACCGCACCAGCACATGGTCTCACAAGGGGTCTGAGGATCTCATTACATTTACATTTTAGTCATTTAGCAGATGCTCTTATCCAGAGCGACTTACAGTTAGTGAATACATATATTTTTTTTATACTGGCCCCCCATGGGAAACGAACCCACAACCCTGGCGTTGCAAACGCCATGCTCTATCAACTGAGCTACATCCCTGCCGGCCATTCCCTCCCCTACCCTGGACCAATTGTGCGCCGCCCATGAGTCTCCCGGTCGCGGCCGGCTGCGACAGAGCCTGGATTCGAACCAGGATCTCTAGTGGCACAGTTAGCACTGCGATGCAGTGCCTTAGACCACTGCGCCACTCAGGAACACATCTCATCTCGGTACCTAATGGCAGTCAGGCTACCTCTGGCGAGCACATGGAGGGCAGTGCGGCCCCCCAAAGAAATGCCACCCCACACCATGACTGACCCACCGCCAAACCGGTCATGCTGGAGGATGTTGCAGGCAGCAGAATGTTCTCCACGGCGTCTCCACACTCTGTCACGTCTGTCACATGTGCTCAGTGTGAACCTGCTTTCATCTGTGAAGAGCACAGGGTGCCAGTGGCGAATTTGCCAAACTTGGTGTTCTCTGGCAAATGCCAAACGTCCTGCACGGTGTTGGGCTGTAAGCACAACCCCCACCTGTGGACGTCGGGCCCTCATACCACCCTCATGGAGTCTGTTTCTGACCGTTTGTGCAGACACATGCACATTAGTGGCCTGCTGGAGGTCATTTTGTAGGGCTCTGGCAGTGCTCCTCCAGCTCCTCCTTGCACAAAGGCGGAGGTAGCAGTCCTGCTGCTGGGTTGTTGCCCTCCTACGGCCTCCTCCACATCTCCTGATGTACTGGCCTGTCTCCTGGTAGCGCCTCCATGCTCTGGACACTACGCTGACAGACACAGCAAACCTTCTTGCCACAGCTCGCATTGATGTGCCATCCTGGATGAGCTGCACTACCTGAGCCACTTGTGTGGATTGTAGACTCCGTCTCATGCTACCACTAGAGTGAAAGCACCGCCAGCATTCAAAAGTGACCAAAACATCAGCCAGGAAGCATAGGAACTGAGAAGTGGTGTGTGGTCACCACCTGCAAAACCAGTCCTTTATTGGGGGTGTCTTGCTAATTGCCTATAATTTCCACCTGTTGTCTATTCCATTTGCACAACAGCATGTGAAATGTATTGTCAGTGTTGCTTCCTAAGTGGACAGTTTGATTTCACAGAAGTGTGATTGACTTGGAGTTACATTGTGTTGTTTAAGTGTTCCCTTAATTTTTTTGATCAGTGTATAACATTTTCCTAGAATAACTGCAGCTCTATGTCTACTGATGACAATCAGCAAATACCCATTTGGGGAAAATATTCCTTCTATTGTATTCTGTTATATTCCATAATATTCATATTGTAAAGGGCTGGGGAATATAAGCATGTGATGTCTGCTAAGTTAATTTCATTGACATGGCACAGCCATAGCCTCAGCTGCAATAGCACAGATAAATACATCTTAAAACATGCTATTCTGTTATTTTATTACCTCTCTAAACAAAATATTTATGGATTTATTTGTGATTTGTGTATATTAATTGTATGTATTAGACTGGCAGCTATTGGTAAGCTATTCATCGAGTCCCGGCTATTCAACTGTTAACATGCATATGGTGCAGCAGACCTTCATGGGCTTTGAGAATGAAATGCTCAGAAAGTTTGTCTTTTATGATATTTATCTCAATGTAGGCGTCCTGCTAGAGTATAACATACACATATTTAGGAAAAGTCAGGGACAGGTGGGTTCAAGGTTTTTTTTTTAAATGAGCTGTAGGCCTAAGAGTCCTGTTTACTGTAGCTGTCTTAACATAACTTACTTATTGGCATAAAGGCCTACTTCAATATACAGTATATCAATCATTCATTCATTTCTGCATGTCATCACACAGCATACAAGTCATCCATGTCTTTAAATACAATCAACCATTTTAGTTATAAAACAAAATAACAAAGGGAGCCTTGAATAATTAAACAATGAATAAACTGCAACCTATGTTGCTAAAGCAATTGAATTCACAAATGTATTTGACTGTTTCTTATATTGGCTGTACTAAAGACTTTAAAACCTTTTTTTGTTAGAACAGACTAGATGGGATTGATTATAATTTGTAAGATATTATTGTATTTGTTGTGCTGTTTATACTGTTAGAAAAATGCATTTTACAGTAGCCTATGGAGACACCTCAGGGTTTCCGTCAGGAAAATATGGCGCTGTACAATGTTGACCGGTTGGGAGTAGGCCTAGGATACTATGTGACTGCAAGTGAAAAGCAAAATAATCCTAATATTTCCACAACCTAATTGTAGGCTAACCAATAGCCAAATGGAGATTCAGTGAAAAGGAAAATCTGATTGATTTATCAAGACCAGTCCCCATGCTTGTCTTAAAGCAGCGCGAAACGGTGCTGAAATAGTTGACTAGTAGGCTATTGCTTCAAATCCTATTATAACAATTGGATGACTTTGGGAGTTTCAGTAAGCAACATTTTGTTGCCTTCAATTACATTAGCCTACTTTATTCCAATATTTCTGTCATTCAGTGATATTTGTTCCCATAGTAATTCGTTATGGATCCATCCAGATGTGGTTAGAAAACAGTGCATGTGTGACATGCCTTCGCAAACCTCCATTAATACATGTAAAGTCCCTAAACTCTGCAAGAGTCTATTGTCCTGCTGATAGCCCATCAAGGGTGGATGGCTTCTTTTGTATTCCAAATTATTAGAAAGGCTGCTAAACCATTTACATCTGGCCCACAGCGTTGTTGCATGCTTACAGTGCACTTCACTCCATTCTCCGCCTGACTCTCTACCAATGCCACCAGATGCTTCTTTCTATTCTTCTTATCTATTTGGTATAAATAAAACACAAATTAAATAGCTCAGGACTTGAAAATATGTGAAACCTATTTTTTATTTATTTATTTTTTATTTAACCTTTATTTAACCAGGTAAGCCAGTTGAGAACAAGTTCTCATTTACAACTGCGACCTGGCCAAGATAAAGCAAAGCAGTGTGATAAAAACAACAACACAGAGTTACATATGGGGTAAAACAAAACATAAAGTCGAAAATACAACAGAAAATATATATAGTGTGTGCAAATGTAGCAAGTTATGGAGGTAAGGCAATAAATAGGCTATAGTGCAAAAATAATTACAATTAGTATTAACACTGGAATGATAGATGTGCAGGAGATGATGTGCAAATAGAGATACTGGGGTGCAAATGAGCATAATAAATAACAATATGGGGATGAGGTAGTTGGGTGGGCTAATTTCAGATGGGCTGTGTACAGGTGCAGTGATCGGTAATGTGCTCTGACAACTGATGCTTAAAGTTAGTGAGGGAGATAAGAGTCTCCAGCTTCAGAGATTTTTGCAGTTCGTTCCAGTCATTGGCAGCAGAGAACTGGAAGGAATGGCGGCCAAAGGAGGTGTTGGCTTTGGGGATGACCAGTGAGATATACCTGCTGGAGTGCATACTACGGGTGGGTGTTGCTATGGTGACCAATGATCAAAGATAAGGCGGGGATTTGCCTAGCATTGATTTATAGATGGCCTGGAGCCAGTGGGTTTGGCGATGAATATGTAGTGAGGACCAGCCAACAAGAGCGTACAGGTCACAGTGGTGGGTAGTATATGGGGCTTTGGTGACAAAACAGATGGCACTGTGATAGACTACATCCAATTTGCTGAGTAGAGTGTTGGAGGCTATTTTGTAAATTAGGAGGCTTTGTTGCGAAATAGGAAGCCGATTCTAGATCTAACTTTGGATTGGAGATTCTTAATGTGAGTCTGGAAGGAGAGTTTACAGTCTAACCAGACACCTAGGTATTTGTAGTTGTCCACATACTTTAGGTCAGACCCGTCGAGAGTAGTGATTCTAGTCGGGTGGGCGGGTGCCAGCAGCGTTCGATTAAAGAGCATGCATTTAGTTTTACTAGTGTTTAAGAGCAGTTGGAGGCTACTGAAGGAGTGTTGTATGGCATTGAAGCTTGTTTGGAGGTTTGTTAGCACAGTGTCCAATGAAGGGCCAGATGTATACAAAATAGTGTCATCTGCGTAGAGGTGGATCTGAGAGTCACCAGCAGCAAGAGCGACATCATTGATATACACTGAGAAAAGAGTCGGCCCAAGAATTGAACCCTGTGGCACCCCCATAGAGACTGCCATAGGTCCAGACAACAGGCCCTCCAATTTATCTGTGCTTACTGGCCGAGGCTATATGGCTGCACCATCAGCTTGTTAATTTAGCAGACATCACTTGTGTATATTCAGTGAACACATATATTTTAAGAATATAATGGGATATAACAGAACATTTTAGTATCTCTTAGAATAAAAACCTTAGTGTAACAACAGTTTTAGTCAGTAATAGGCTACAGTCCAGTTACAGCTTCTGACAAAGTAGAAACAAAAAGTTTGTTTTGTGTGTGAGCGTGGGACAGAGGAAGAGCAATTCTTAAACTATTGTTCTAAATTCAATCACCCTCTTCTTCTTCATCATTCAGTTCATTCAAATTCAATTGTAATACATTTTGTCACTCCCGTTCAACAACTCCCAATCGCTATTGAATGCACTCCAAAGGGACAACTTGAAATAACATAATGTAGGTTAATTAAATAATCAAAAGGAAATATGTGATTATTTATTAGCCTAGTGGATATACAGTACCAGTCAAAAGTTTGGACACACCTACTCATTCAAGGGTTTTTCTTTATTTTTACTATTTTCTACATTGTAGAATAATGGTGAAGACATGAACACTATGAAATAACATATATGGAATCATGTAGTAACTAAAAAAGTGTTAAACAAATCAAGAAATATTTTTTGTAGTCACCCAATTCAGATGGTTTGGGATGAGTTGGACTGCAGAGTGAAGGAAACGCAGCCAACAAGTGCTCAGCATATGTGGGAACTCCTTCAAGACTGTTGGAAAAGCATTCCAGGTCAAGCTGGTTGAGAGAATGCCAAGAGTGTGCAAAGCTGTCATCAAGGCAAAGGGTGGCTACTATGAATAATATTTTTTGGTTACTACATGATTCCATATGTGTTATTTAATAGTTTTGATGTCTTCACTATTATTCTACAATGTAGAAAATAGTAAAAATAAAGAAAATCCCTTGAATGAGTAGGTGTGTCCAAACTTTTGACTGGTACTGTAAGTATTTTAGGCATATCATGTGAATTAGGCCTCATAAAGTCATTGTCAAATGCGCAATATATACTGTTGCATGACAAACAGGTGCTGTTACATTACTATATTATTTTCCTGCCCATTTGGAACAGTGTAAACAACACTAAATAAATTATAAATAATACCAGAGTCTCTTCTAATGATTTTATTTTATTAAAGCCTTTATTGCAGCATAGCAAAATTTAAAAAGACGTATTTGTGAAATTGCTTTATCTGACATTTTGAGGTTGCATGAGGCTTGGTAATCACAGAATCAGTAGGATATTAAACAAACACTCAAATAGGTAACAGAGGCAGGAACAGAAGCATAGGGCTGACTCACTCATTCCTGGCTTTCGTTCAAAATAAGTTCTATTATAATGCAGGGTTAAAGACACATTCTTTCTGATTGTCTTTAGCATATGCAGTCTCTCTCCTCTTGCTACAGCTAATTTCGTTTGAATTATTATGTGGATTATAATAAATTGACAAATGTATAGGGGTTGATGCATTTATTGTTAGGGCAAATCAGGTCTGTGTTATTGAGTTAGAAATGTAAAACTTTAGAGGACTTAAGCGTGGAATACATTGCAAGTTTGCCCTTTTTGGCCATTAGGCTACACTTTGCAATATGACTCAACTCTGACCACAGCATCTATCGGTAGTCTAAACTGTTGCACAAATTGGGGTATTTTTCACACCTAGCCGAGTCCTGCATCGGGCAAAAAAATCAGCTGGCGGGTGGTCCCGGAGTTGAGTGAGAACTTGGGTAAATACAATGCTGCAATCACACTTGACATGTGGACTGACTGTTTCCTAAAAATAGGATACTTGTGCCTTACCTCCCATTACATAAACGAAGAGTGGGTGTTATCCACCACGGAGTTGGACAGTGCAGCTCAATCCTAAGGCCAGGTATTGTGAAAGAATACCTGTGGATCTTGTTGATTTCCTCTATTGCTTCAAGAGGCCTGCTGTCCACCTGGTAATTGTGTGGTTCCAAAGGATAAAGCGTCACCTACAGATGGATTTGTGGTTTCAGAGAGAAGCCAGCTGCAAGCCTGCGACCAGGTACGGTGGATGACATCCTTTTGAAGAAAATCCAGTGATGAAAGGACTGTTTTTAAAGTTCTTGTTTTAGTATATTTATTTGTTGTCAATTTTAGAAGGCTCTTTAAAGCTATTGGAGTTGTCAATGTGCCGCATTGCATTGTGAAATTAAAAATATATTGTTCTTAATTCATGGCATGGTTTATTTTTAGCGAAATGTTGAATAGACCTGCAGACAAATGAATTAATGCAGGAAAAGAGGAATAATAGCCTGCTGTCTGTAGTCATAAAAACAATTAGGCTAATATAATTGATGTTATTTCGTTGGGTAACAGATCTGCTCTCAGAACTCATTAAGAGGCGGCTTCGATCTTCAATATAATCATTCATTCAGAACGTTAAACCCATAGGTTTTAGGCTTGCAGTAAATTAAATTAGATTACCAGGTTCATTTTTCATTAGCTTATAATAATGCATGCCTTCTGGGAATGTTATGAAGTTCAAAAGTTATGGACTACTTTATATGAAAAATTAAGTTTCGATCATATCCTTGGACTAAAATGATTGACACTCACGCGCAAGCCTGACATCATGTGCAAAGGGCCTTTGGGTAATGGAGCGCATATTCAATATCTATTTTTCTCACGTAGCCTGTTCATTTCTGATCTTTGATACTTTTTTGGGTTTATAAAATTATCATGGTATACTATGTTAACGCTATTTGTATGGGCCATTTTTTTAAAACTTGGTAGCTACTAGCAACAGACCCTGTGTTGTGTATCATTTACAACTGTTTTGGACTGTCCATACTGTAATATTAACGTTAGTCTCAGGCTTCACTAACTATGTTAGCGTTACTGTTTTAGGTGGAGCTATTCTTTGCTACTTTCAAATGAATACTATGTGATATTTCTCATTTGTTTGGTGTCGCATAGGTTAGACTGCTCCATTTAACGGATCAGTCGTCCACCAGGCTACACTCTACGATTAGGGAGAGGTGTGAGAGGAAGCGTTGGGTGTCTCGGTTAGGGAACCAAAGGAATGGGGTTCAGTGTTTTACTGTTAGGATAGATTTATGTCTGTTTGTTCCAACAGATCTTTACATATTTTCCTCACTACAAAATATTAATGCGGTCCTTGTGGTTACTAAACATATTTTAGATATGCCTTTATGATATAGCTTATTCCATGTTTACATCTTTGGTTAAATGACTTCAAATGTAAAACTGATATGTACTATCCAAGCTTAAACAGGTTATTACTAGTGTCACACCCTGATCTGTTTCACCTGTCTTTGTGATGGTCTCCACCCCCCTCCAGGTGTCGCCCATCTTCCCCATTATCCCATGCTGTTTAATCACCTTCCACACCTGTCAGGTGGATGGATTATCTTGGCAAATGAGAAATGCTCACTAACAGGGATGTAAACAAATTTGTGCACAACATTTGAGAGAAATATTGTGGAGGAAAAAAGTATTTAGTCACCTACAAACAAGCAAGATTTCTGGCTCTCACAGACCTGTAACTTCTTCTTTAAGAGGCTCCTCTGTCCTCCACTCGTTACCTGTATTAATGGCACCTGTTTGAACTTGTTATCAGTATAAAAGACACCTGTCCACGACCTCAAACAGTCACACTCCAAACTCCACTATGGCCAAGACCAAAGAGCTGTCAAAGGACACCAGAAACAAAATTGTAGACCTGCACCAGGCTGGGAAGACTGAATCTGCAATAGGTAAGCAGCTTGGTTTGAAGAAATAAACTGTGGGAGCAATTATTAGGAAATGGAAGACATACAAGACCACTGATAATCTCCCTCGATCTGGGGCTCCACGCAAGATCTCACCCCGTGGGGTCAAAATGATCACAAGAACGGTGAGCAAAAATCCCAGAACCACACGGGGGGACCTAGTGAATGACCTGCAGAGAGCTGGGACCAAAGAAACAAAGCCTACCATCAGTAACACACTACGCCGCCAGGGACTCAAATCCTGCAGTGCCAGACGTGTCCCCCTGCTTAAGCCAGTACATGTCCAGGCCCGTCTGAAGTTTGCTAGAGTGCATTTGGATGATCCAGAAGAGGATTGGGAGAATGTCATATGGTCAGATGAAACCAAAATAGAACTTTTTGGTAAAAACTCAACTCGTCGTGTTTGGAGGACAAAGAATGCTGAGTTGCATCCAAAGAACACCATACCTACTGTGAAGCATGGGGGTGGAAACATCATGCTTTGGGGCTGTTTTTCTGCAAAGGGACCAGGACGACTGATCCGTGTAAAGGAAAGAATGAATGGGGCCATGTATCGTGAGATTTTGAGTGAAAACCTCCTTCCATCAGCAAGGGCATTGAAGATGAAACGTGGCTGGGTCTTTCAGCATGACAATGATCCCAAACACACCGCCCGGGCAACGAAGGAGTGGCTTCGTAAGAAGCATTTCAAGGTCCTGGAGTGGCCTAGCCAGTCTCCAGATCTCAACCCCATAGAAAATCTTTGGAGGGAGTTGAAAGTCCGTGTTGCTCAGCGACAGCCCCAAAACATCACTGCTCTAGAGGATATCTGCATGGAGGAATGGGCCAAAATACCAGCAACAGTGTGTGAAAACCTTGTGAAGACTTACAGAAAACGTTTGACCTGTGTCATTGCCAACAAAGGGTATATAACAAAGTATTGAGAAACTTTTGTTATTGACCAAATACTTATTTTCCACCATAATTTGCAAATAAATTCATTAAAAATCCTACAATGTGATTTTCTGGATTATTTTTTCTCAGTTTGTCTGTCATAGTTGACGTATACCTATGATGAAAATTACAGGCCTCTCTCATCTTTTTAAGTGGGAGAACTTGCACAATTGGTGGCTGACTAAATACATGTTTTCCCCACTGTAAGCTTCTTGTGCATATGGAAGATTCTGGGATTCTTTTGTTTCAGCTCATGAAACATGGGACCAACACTTTACATGTTGCGTTTATATTTTTGTTCAGTATAATACTTTGATTTATTCGTTTACATGTTTTGCAAGAAGAACAATTTCCCTAATAATCTTGTTTATGTGACATCTGAAATCAGGCAACCTGATGGGATTTTAATATATGCACAAAATCGCCAATCAAAATAAACGTTCCACCACAGCAAGCATGTTATTTTGGGAAAGCCTATTTTATGCTGAGTTCGGACATATAATGTTTGTATGTGAAAACTATTTATAAGATGCATACAGATTTCTTAATTTGATACAGTTTGCTACAGCAGGAAAATAATCCTGCAGCAACAGGAAGTGGATGGTGACAAACTTTTTACTTTTAAACTCTAACAAAAGAGATGCTAGTTCTAGGTCCCAAGAATCAAAGAGATCTGCTGTTAATCTTGATGGTTGTATAGTCGTCTCAAATAAAACTGTGAAGGACCTAGGCGTTACTCTGGACCCTGATCTCTCTTTTGATGAACATATCAACAATATTTCAAGGGCAGCTTTTTTCCATCTGCGTAACGTTGCAAAAAATCTGAAACGTTTTGTCCAAAAATTATGCATAAAAGCTCATCCATCCTTTGGTCACTACTAAATTAGACTACTGCAATTCTCTACTCTCCGGCTACCCGGATAAAGCACTAAATAAACTTCAGTTATTACTAAATGCAGCTACTAGAATCTTGACTAGAACCCCCCAAAAATATCATATTACTCCAGTGCTAGCCTCTCTGGCTTCCTGTTAAGGCTAGGACTGATTTCAAGGTTTTACTGCTAACCGACAAAGCATTACATGGACTTGCTCCCTATCTCTCAGATTTGGTCCTGCCGTATATACCTATACGTACGCTACGGTCACAAGACGCAGGCCTCCTTATTGTCCCTAGATTTTCTAAGAAAACAGCTGGAGGCAAGGCTTTCTCCTATAGAGCTACATTTTTATGGAATGGTCTGCATATCCATGTGAGAGACGCAGACTCGGTCTCGACCTTTAAGTCTTTACTGAAGACTCATCTCTTCAGTAGGTCCTATGATTGAGTGTAGTCTGGCCCAGGGGTGTGAAGGTGAACGGCAAGGCACTGGAAAGACAACCCACCCTTGCTGTCTCTGCCTGTCCATCTCACCTCTCTCCACTGGGATTCTCTGCCTCTGACCCTATTACGAGGGATGAGTCACTGGCTTACTAGTGCTCTTCCATGTCGTCCCTAGGAGGTGAAGTCACGTCGTGCTAGGCTTATTTCGCTATACTCGACTTGAGTGGGTTGAGTCACTGATGTGATCTTCCTGTCCGGTTTTGCGCCCCCTTGGGCTCGTGCGGTGGAGAAGATCTTCATGGGCTATACTCAACATTGTCCCAGGGTAGCAAGTTGGTGGTCTGTTGATATCCCTCTAGTTGTGTGGGGGCTGTGCTTTGGCAAAGCGGGTGGAGTTATATCCTGCCTGGTTGGCCCTGTCCGGGGGTATTGCCGGACGGGGCCACAGTGTCCCCCAACCCCCCCTGTCTCGACCTCCAGTATCTGTGCTGCAATAGTCTATGTGCCGGGAGGCTAGTGTCAGTCTGTCCTGTCTTATCTGGTGTACTGTGTGAACTAACTCTCTCTCTCTCTCTCTCTCTCCTGAGGTGCTGACCTGTTGCACTCTCTACAACCACTGTGATTATTATTTGACCTTGCTGGTCATCTATGAACGTTTGAACATCTTGAAGAACGATCTGGCCTTAATGGCCATGTACAGCCAAAAGAGAACTGGCCACCCCTCAGAGCCTGGTTCTTCTCTAGGTTTGTTCCTAGGTTTCTGCCTTTCTAGGGAGTTTTTCCTAGCCACCGTGTTTCTACATTGCTTGCTGTTTAGGGTTTTAGGTTTCTGTATAAACACTATGTGACCTCTGCTGATGTAAAAAGGGCTTTATAGATACATTTGATTTGATTATTTGAAATGTGAATTATTATGTGAATTATAATGAATGGACATTTTTTGTAGGGGTTGGTACATTTTTCTTTACGGCAAATCAAGTCTGACATTATAAGGTGCAGGAAAATTCTCATCAACAAAAGTGGTCAAATTAAGATCTTAAATCTGTACTTTCAGTTTTTCCAAACTCACCTATAAAAAATTTATAAAAAAACATTATTTCATATTGCCCCCCCATATAAAAGAGGCAACTTTGTCGTAGATTTTTTGTTACACAGAGATAACAAAACATTCCGAAAAGCTGCTGTGTTGTTAAATGTACATGTAGCCAGGTCAAAAATCCCGACCTACGTGTCACAATATTTCCACATAGGGAAACAGAGTCTGCGAGAAGAGCCCTGTGGCTTCAGGCTATTCGGTGTGGGAGAGTGGGAAATGTGGGTACATGGTGTCCAAGTAGGCTATACGTAGCTATGTGTGTGGAAGTAAGACATTTAATTTGTTTAGTACAGTCCATTTGTATAGTCATGAAAAGGGGCATGAGGGAAGCCCTACAATATTATGTTTTTTAGTAGTGAGAACGATAGGGAGGAGGCAATGTTGAAAAGTAGGCTTTAGACATGTACTTTTCTTAAACATAGTTTTGTAATTGACTAAAACAAGCAGACAACAAGAAAATTGCATTGGAAAAAGGTCACATTTTTGCTGTGAGCAAATGGGGTAACCTAGGTAACCACAGGTTGTTTTCCCCACAGGCGGGCAGGGTCACGGCGTTCTATCTAATACCCACAGTGACCGTACGTACATACCCCAACAAGGAGCCATGGATTACAGGCAACATCCGCAATGAGCTAAAGGGTAGAGCTGCCGCTTTCAAGGAGCGGGACTCTAACCCGGACGCTTATAAGAAATCCCGCTATGCCCTCCGACGAACCATCAAACAGGCAAAGCGTCAATACAGGACTAAGATTGAATCCTACTACACCGGCTCCGACGCTCGTCGGATGTGGCAGGGCTTGCCAACTATTACGGACTACAAAGGGAAGCCCCGCCACGAGCTGCCCAGTGTCACAAGCCTACCAGACGAGCTAAAAGACTTCTATGCACGCTTCGAGGCAAGCAACACTGAAGCATGCATGAGAGCACCAGCTGTTCCAGATGACTGTGTGATCACGCTCTCCGTAGCTGATGTGAGTAAAACCTTTAAACAGGTCAACATTCACAAGGCCACGGGGCCAGACGGATTACCAGGTTGTGTACTCAGAGCATGCGCTGACCAACTGGCAAGTGTCTTCACTGACATTTTCAAC
Organism: Coregonus lavaretus; assembly: GCF_964263955.1. Taxonomy (NCBI): domain Eukaryota; kingdom Metazoa; phylum Chordata; class Actinopteri; order Salmoniformes; family Salmonidae; genus Coregonus; species Coregonus lavaretus. The sequence continues at coordinate 45,855,356 of NC_139996.1, read as the reverse complement.
TTGTCCCTGACCAAGTCTGTAATACCTACATGTTTCAAGCAGACCACCATAGTCCCTGTGCCAAGAATACCAAAGTAACCTGCCATAATGACTACCGACCCGTAGCACTCACGTCTGTAGCCATGAAGTGCTTTGAAAGGCTGGTCATTGCTCACATCAACAGCATCATCCGAGAAACCCTAGACCCACTCCAATTCAAATACCGCCCCAACAGATCCACAGGTGATACAATCTCTACTGCACTCCACACTGCCCTTTCCCATCTGGACGAAAGGAACACCTACGTGAGAATGATGTTAATTGACTACAGCTCAGCGTTCAACACCATAGTGCCATCAAAGGACATCACTAAGCTAATGACCTTGGGACTAAACACCTCGCTCTGCAACTGGATCCTGGACTTCCTGACGGGCCGCCCCCAGGTGGTAAGTGTAGGCAACAACAAATCTGCCACGCTGATCCTCAACACAGGGCCCCTCAGGGGCACATGCTTAGTCCCCTCCTGTACTCCCTGTTCAGCCATGACTGCATGGCCAAGCACGACTACAACACCATTATTAAGTTTGCCAACGACACAACAGTGGTAGGCCTGATCACCGACAACGATGAGACAGCCTATAGGGAGGAGGTCAGAGACCTGTCAGTGTGGTGCCAGGACAAAAAAACTCTCCCTCAGCGTGATCAAGACAAAGGATATGATTGTGGACTACAGGAAAAGCAGGGCCGAGCACGCCCCCATTCTCATCAACGGGGCTGTAGTGGAGCAGGTTGAGAGCTTCAAGTTCCTTGGTGTCCACATCACCAACAAACGATCATGGTCCAAACACACCAAGACAGTCGTGAAGAGGGCATGACAATGCCTATTCCCCCTCAGGAGACTGAAAAGATTTGGCATGGGTCCTCAGATCCTCAAAAAAATTATACAGCTGCACCATCGAGAGCATCTTGACTGGTTGCAACTGTTCGGCCTTCGACCGCAAGGCGCTACAGAGGGTAGTGCGTATGGCCCAGTACATCACTGGGGCCAATCTTCCTGCCATCCAGGACCTCTATTCCAGGCGGACAGAGGAAGGCCCTAACAATTGCAAAAAACTCCAGCCACACTAGTCATAGACTGTTCTCTCTGCTACCACACGGCAAGTGGTACCGGAGTGCCAAGTCTAGGTCCAAAAGGCTTCTTAACAGCTTCTACCCCCAAGCCATAAGATTGCTGAACAGCTAATCAATACTTTACTGAGTTACAGTTCATATAAGGAAATCAGTCAATTGAAATAAATGAGTTAGGCCCTAATCTATGGATTTCATATGACTGGGAATACAATATATTTATCTGTTGGTCACAGATACCTTAAAAAAAAAGAAAAGGTAAGGGTATGGATCAGAAAACCAGTCAGTATCTGGTGTGACCACCATTTGCCTCATGCAGCGCGACATATCTCCTTCGCAAAGAGTTGATCAGGCTGTTGATTGTGGAATGTTGTCCCACTCCTCTTCAATGGCTGTGTGAAGTTGCTGGATATTGGTGGGAAAAGGATCACACTGTCGTACACGTAGATCCAAAGCATCCGAAACATGCTCAATGGGTGACGTGTCTGGTGAGTATGCAAGCCATGGAAGAACTAGGACATTTTCAGCTTCCTATATATATACTAGGAACCTATATATATATACTGCTCAAAAAAATAAAGGGAACACTTAAACAACACATCCTAGATCTGAATGAATGAAATTATCTTATTAAATACTTTTTTCTTTACATAGTTGAATGTGCTGACAACAAAATCACACAAAAATTATCAATGGAAATCAAATGTATCAACCCATGGAGGTCTGGATTTGGAGTCACCCTCAAAATTAAAGTGGAAACCACACTACAGGCTGATCCAACTTTGTTGTAATGTCCTTAAAACAAGTCAAAATGAGGCTCAGTAGTGTGTGTGGCCTCCACGTGCCTGTATGACCTCCCTACAACGCCTGGGCATGCTCCTGATGAGGTGGCGATGGTCTCCTGAGGGATCTCCTCCCAGACCTGGACTAAAGCATCCGCCAACTCCTGGACAGTCTGTGGTGCAACGTGGCGTTGGTGGATGGAGCGAGACATGATGTCCCAGATGTGCTCAATTGGATTCAGGTCTGGGGAATGGGCGGGCCAGTCCATAGCATCAATGCCTTCCTCTTGCAGGAACTGCTGACACACTCCAGCCACATGAGGTCTAGCATTGTCTTGCATTAGGAGGAACCCAGGGCCAACCGCACCAGCACATGGTCTCACAAGGGGTCTGAGGATCTCATCTCGGTACCTAATGGCAGTCAGGCTACCTCTGGCGAGCACATGGAGGGCTGTGCGGCCCCCCAAAGAAATGCCACCCCACACCATGACTGACCCACCGCCAAACCGGTCATGCTGGAGGATGTTGCAGGCAGCAGAACGTTCTCCACGGCGTCTCCAGACTCTGTCACGTCTGTCACATGTGCTCAGTGTGAACCTGCTTTCATCTGTGAAGAGCACAGGGCGCCAGTGGCGAATTTGCCAATCTTGGTGTTCTCTGGCAAATGCCAAACGTCCTGCACGGTGTTGGGCTGTAAGCACAACCCCCACCTGTGGACGTCGGGCCCTCATACCACCCTCATGGAGTCTGTTTCTGACCGTTTGAGCAGACACATGCACATTTGTGGCATGCTGGAGGTCATTTTGCAGGGCTCTGGCAGTGCTCCTCCTGCTCCTCCTTGCACAAAGGCAGAGGTAGCGGTCCTGCTGCTGGGTTGTTGCCCTCCTACGGCCTCCTCCACGTCTCCTGATATACTGGCCTGTCTCCTGGTAGCGCCTCCATGCTCTGGACACTACGCTGACAGACACAGCAAACCTTCTTGCCACAGCTCGCGTTGATGTGCCATCCTGGGTGAGCTGCACTACCTGAGCCACTTGTGTGGGTTGTAGACTCCGTCTCATGCTACCACTAGAGTGAAAGCACCGCCAGCATTCAAAAGTGACCAAAACATCAGCCAGGAAGCATAGGAACTGAGAAGTGGTCTGTGGTCACCACCTGCAGAACCACTTCTTTATTTGGGGTGTCTTGCTAATTGCCTATAATTTCCACCTGTTGTCTATTCCATTTGCACAACAGCATGTGAAATGTATTGTCAATCAGTGTTGCTTCCTAAGTGGACAGTTTGATTTCACAGAAGTGTGATTGACTTGGAGTTACATTGTGTTGTTTAAGTGTTCCCTTAATTTTTTTGAGCAGTGTATATACATATATATTGTCTCCCGAGTGGCGCAGTGGTCTAAGGCACTGCATCGCCATGCTTGCTGTGCCACTAGAGATCCTGGTTCGAATCCAGGCTCTGTCGTAGTCGGCCGCAACCGGGAGACCCATGGGGCCAATAGCTCAGTTGGCCCACGGGGGGCCAGTTTAAAAAAGTAATAATCTATGCACTCACTAACTGCAAGTCGCTCTGGATAAGAGTGTCTGCTAAATGACGTAAATGTAAATACACTAGGGAAGTGATTTTGTCACTCAGGGTGTTGAATCTTATTTTGGTTTTGCTGTGTCCTTGGTGTAGACCACAGGAGGCTGCTGAGGGGAAAACGGCTCATAATAATAGCCGGAACGGAGCATATGGAATGGGTTCAAACACCTGGAAACCATGTGTTTGATGTATTTGATACCACTCCACTGATTCCGCTCCAGTCATTACCACGAGCCTGTTCTCCCTAATTAAGTTGCCACCAACCTCCTGTGGTGTAGACAAATGGCGCTCTCTCTTTACCAAGTAGCTAACCCTTGTAGCCTAGGCTAGAAATCAGGGTAGGTTCAGGAATCAATTGTAAATCGTGTGAAATCAGTGGATGAGGCAAGGAACAGGTTTCAAAACATTGTTTTTCAATATATCGCTGCTTGTCATGACCAATTATATTCTTGTAAGATGCACTTCACATGTTGAGTAAATCTGGAGGCAGCTAGGTGGCACAAGATAGCCAATGGAATGTGCTAGCCGGATGTGGGGAGGGGCTTCACTTCATAAACTGCTTTGTTATAATAGAGTTAGATAGAGGACTTTAGATGGATAAAACCCATTTTGGCATGGACATTGCCATTGAGGGCTTCCGCCATTTTAAAGTAGTCAACTGGGTGGGACTTCCTATGGGTTAAGGAAGGATCAAATGATTCCATCCAGGTCATCAGGAGGGATCAGCCAATGAGTTATACTCCTGAGCAAACACTAGGTGGCAATATGTTTGCCAACTCATAGAAGTAGTAGTAGAAGAAAATGTACAACTTCAAAATGGAGATTGCCTCAATGGCGCTGCTAGTGCGCTCACAGACACTATAATGGGACATACTGTATATAAAGATGATATCTATATCTATCTCTGTGTTTTTTATAGAGCTCGCCAGCTTGTAGTCCTAAAAAACGGAAATGAGTTACCTCTGGTTCGTTCAGCCACTGGGGAAAGAACGGAGTTTTGGGATAAACACTGAAAATAAGGTCTGAGGTTAAACAACCCTACAGTTGATTGACGCACCTGTGTGTCACATGGTGACTTAATTTTGAATATTGAATAACTCCCCATATGTTTATGCTAGATATAAAGTTTGTTCATATTCAATAACATGGGGCTTGTGAAAGCAGCCTTTTTCTACACATGAGAGGATCCGGACAAGAAAATAATCTGTAAAACCCGAACATTAAGTCACCACCATCGAAAGATAAGACTCTCACGAACACGACAACATCCCCAAGCTTTACGGCAGTCATCTGAACTCCCTGTCGCAGACGTCCTCATTTCAAAGAGGTCTTCTCACAAAACCGAAATGTGACCCACCACCTGGATTCGGTCCAATGTATCAAAATTTGAAATTGTGTTTTTTACATTGGATAAAAGTAGACTCTGAGCTATAAAATGGCATATCATACACTGCCGTTGAGGAACAATGGGAAAGTAATTATGCTTTGAAAGTTGATAAACTTGTAACCCCACTTTTGAGAAAATGGTCCTTGAATGTTTTGGTACAGCTACTGGAGAACTCTTCTTTGTCTACACCCATTCAGCATCGTTCACACCCTCTTAAGCCTTAGCCCCGCCCATCTCTTTAAGGATTCACATGTGAGGCCATGTGGTAAACACACACTATATCAAATAAAATCTAAGTTTTTTGTCACATGCACAGGATACAGAAGGTGCAAACGGTACAGTGAAATGGTTACTTACTTGCATAGTAGCAATATCAGCAACAGAAAGTGCCCAGATAAAAGTATTTTATAAATATTTTATAATTAGTAGATGATGCTTACCAAGACACACTTGTCTAAATTGATGGGTCATGTGAACGAAACCACCCCACAGTCACATCTAGCTAAATGGAAGGGTCACTATTGACTAGACATGTACACATGTTCATGAAATACAATAGATTGGCGTAATCACCCCTAGACACACCTGGCTTACTTGATGGGTCATGTAATCATCTGGCTAAGTGGAGTCTTTTGTTTAGACATGTAGCTAGCTAGCTAAACAATGAACCGGCATAATCCCAACTCATACTTCTACCAATACAAACTGATTGTCATAGCTGCAGTATGAATCTGCAGGCAGCTGAAGCTAACCAACTAGGTTCAATGTTAGCTAACATTAGGCTATAACTTAGGCTTAACCTCGACTAACCTGTACCTTGACTTGGTACTGGTACCCCCTGTATATAGCCTCATTATTTTAATTGTATTGTTATTTTATAATTATTATATTAATTTTTTTACTTTACTTTATTTAGTCAATATTTTCTTAACTGCATTGTTGGTTAAGGGCTTGTAAGTAAACGTTTCACGGTAAGGTCTAAACCTGTTGTATTCGGCGCATGTGACAAATACAATTAGATTTTGATTTGATAACTAGCAATGCGAATGAATTTCTGATTCGAATAATATTACTACACAGATCATACATGTAACGTTAGCTAGCAAGCCAGCAAGCTAACGTTCACTAGCGAGCGAACAATATGCTTTAACTTGCAATGAAAATGACTTTCTGACTACATTAGAAACTTATAACATCTGAAAATGTAGCTAGACTTACCCGTATACATGGATGAATGCTTCATGGCAGACTGGAACCATTTAACTCCATTTTGTTTGTAGCTACATCTTGTTTGGCCAGCGTTGTGTCAAGTCACTCCAGTTCACACTGATCGTGGCGTGTACAGAAAGTAGCCCATCACAACTTTTTCCAACTTATCTGTCGATAGCACCTGCTAAATTCAGGGCATCAATGTTGTTGAGAAAAGTAGCAATACTTTTGTAGTTCTTGATGGCTAACGTTATATCTTTCAAAAAAGCCGTGATAGAAAGGATTGTCAATAAATACTGAGCAAATCACATTATAGACAGAAGCATGCTAAATGGCAGACCAATCCATCTCCTGGTATGTCCAGCCCATCCATTATCTCAGCCAATCATGGCTAGCGGGAAGGTTCCTGTCTTTTTCCATGGCTAAACCAACTAGGTTCATAATTTAACCCTTTTATCCATATTTAGAGATGGAATACAAGTTTGTTATTAAGGCACATGAAAGTTCACATGTTCCAGAAGGCATTTCTGCCAAAAAGCGCATTTTGATCAAAATAAAAAAAGACATTCAAATGCCTCTCCTGTGAAGTAGTGACGTGCAACATACGCCTAGCTTCCTGAAACGGGTCACATATGTCACCAATTTCGAAGGGGGAGACTCTCACAAACACAAAGGTGTCGGTTCGTCAGCTCTACACAAGCGTAAGGGGAGTCATCTGAAGGTAACCGAGTACTGGCTTAAAAAGTTGCAAAAAGTGCATAGGGGTAAAATGTGCCACGAATACTGTAACCAAACATGGGTTGATTTTTTTTTACTGCTGTTTTTTTTATTTTTCTTATATCTCTCAGATATACAGTGAGGGAAAAAAGTATTTGATTCCCTGCTGATTTTGTACGTTTGCCCACTGACAAAGAAATGATCAGTCTATAATTTTAATGGTAGGATTATTTGACATGTTTACATGACAAAAATGTTATAAATTGATTTGCATTTTAATGAGGGAAATAAGTATTTGACCCCCTCTCAATCAGAAAGATTTCTGGCTCCCAGGTGTCTTTTATACAGGTAACGAGCTGAGATTAGGAGCACACTCTTAAAGGGAGTGCTCCTAATCTCAGTTTGTTACCTGTATAAAAGACACCTGTCCACAGAAGCAATCAATCAATCAGATTCCAAACTCTCCACCATGGCCAAGACCAAAGAGCTCTCCAAGGATGTCAGGGACAAGATTGTAGACCTACACAAGGCTGGAATGGGCTACAAGACCATCGACAAGCAGCTTGGTGAGAAGGTGACAACAGTTGGTGCGATTATTCGCAAATGGAAGAAACACAAAATAACTGTCAATCTCCCTCGGCCTGGGGCTCCATGCAAGATCTTCGTCAGGAGAGGTTGTGTTTTTCTCTAGCAGGAGGTAAGCTTGGCTTCTCATATGGTGTTGAGTAAAGCTTAAACCATGTATTTAGATCGTAGGTAGGTAGTTTATTTAGGTAGTTATTGTAGGTTTCCGTAGGCAATTATTGTAGGTAGTATTGTTTACGTATTGTTTAAGTATTGTTACGGCGGAGCCCGGCGAAGCACGAGGCTAGCTAGCTAGCGGGTAGCTACTGGTAACGTTTATTGGTTATTATCTGTTTAGTGCAATGGTGGAGAGTGGTTTCCAATGTTAATGTGCTAGCTAATGTGCTAGCTAGCTAGCCAACGTTTAATTTTTTTGCTGCGTTACGAAAGAAACTAGACACGGACATGAATTATCTGTTTAGTGTGTTAACACACTCTTGGTGGTTTGTTGTAACCAAGTATTGGTGCTAAACTGTGTGTTATTGGATGCTAGCATGCTAGTTAGCTATGGCGTCATAGCTAGGCATCGTGGGCTGTTGTGGTTAGTTACTGTGGGTTGGCATTGTTGTTCGGCGGTGCCGGGGGTAGCACGAAGCTAGCTAGCTAGCTAGCTAGCCGTTCTTCAAACAAGGTCAACACAGTGGCCATTGCTAGCTAGCCAACAGACACGGACACGAATTATCTGCTTAGTGTGTTAACACACTATTGGTGGTTTGTTGTGACCAAGTGTTGGCGCTAAACTGTGTGTTTTTGGATGCAAGTGTTGGTGCTAAACTGTGTGTTTTTGGATGCTAGCATGCTAGTTAGCTATGGTGTCATAGTTAGCTAGCTGAATAAAGTGGGTTGAGTCTATTCCTTTAAACATTGAACCGCTGTGGTTCACAACAATTCTGATTTCTAAAGGTGGAAGTTGGTAGAGTTTTTGTTCGGGTGGTTCAGTGAAACAATTATAGTTGTTAGAAGTAGAAGTTTTTGGTGAGGGAGGCCCTGCTCTCTACTGTCCCAGATGTTTAGTTCATTTCATTCCGATCTCCTCTGCATTATTGTAGCCATTTGCTACAGCCTGTCAACTATGCCTCTGCCTATCCCTGTTCTCTCCTCTCTGCACAGGCTACACAAACGCCCCACACCGCGTGGCTGCTGCCTCTCTAACCTGGTGGTCCCTGCACGCACCCCACACCTGGAGTTCCAGGTCTCAGGCAGCCTCTGGAACTGCCGTTCTGCTGCCAACAAAGCTGACTTCATCCCAGCCTATGCTAATCTCCAGTCCCTCGACTTCCTGGCGCTGACGGAAACATGGATTACCACTGAAAACACTGCTACTCCTACTGCTCTCTCCTCGTCTGACCATGTGTTCTCGCATACCCCGAGAGCATCTGGTCAGAGGGGTGGTGGCACAGGAATCCTCATCTCTCCCAAGTGGACATTCTCAATTTTTCCCCTAACCCATCTGTCTATCTCCTCATTTGAATTCCATGCTGTCACAGTCACTAGCCCATTTAAGCTTAATATCCTTGTCATCTATCGCCCTCCAGGTTCCCTTGGAGAGTTCATCAATGAGCTTGACGCCTTGATAAGTTCCTTTCCTGAGGATGGCTCACCCCTCACAGTTTTGGGGGATTTCAACCTCCCTATGTCCACATTTCACTCATTTCTCTCTGCCTCCTTCTTTCCACTTCTCTCCTCTTTTGACCTCAACCTCTCACCGTCCCCCCCTACTCACAAGGCAGGCAATACGCTTGACCTCATCTTTACTAGATGCTGCTCTTCTACTAATCTCACTGCAACTCCCCTCCATGTCTCCGACCACTACTTTGTTTCCTTTTCTCTCTCGCTCTCCTCCCACACTACTCACTCTGCCCCTACACAGATGGTAATGCGCCGCCGCAACCTTCGCTCTCTCTCTCCCACTACTCTCTCCTCTTCCATCCTATCATCTCTTCCCTCTGCTCAATCCTTCTCCCTCCAATCTCCTGATTCTGCCTCCTCAACCCTCCTCTCCTCCCTTTCTGCATCCTTTGACTCTCTGTGTCCCCTATCCTCCCGGCCGGCTCGGTCCTCCCCTCCAGCTCCGTGGCTTGATGACTCATTGCGAGCTCACAGAACAGAGCTCCGGGCAGCGGAGCGGAAATGGAAGAAAACTAAACTCCCTGCCGACCTGGCATCTTTTCACTCCCTCCTCTCTACATTTTCTTCATCTGTTTCTGCTGCTAAGGCCACTTTCTACCACTCTAAATTCCAAGCATCTGCCTCTAACCCTAGGAAGCGCTTTGCCACATTTTCCTCCCTCCTGAATCCTCCCCCCCCCCCCCGCCCCCCCCCTCCTCTCTCTCTGTGGATGACTTCGTCAACCACTTTGAAAAGAAGGTTGACGACATTCGATCCTCGTTTGTTAAGTCTAATGACACTGCTGGTCCTACTCACACTGCCCTACCCTATGCTTTGACTTCTTTCTCCCCTCTCTCTCCAGATAAAATCCTGCGACTTGTGACTGCAGGCCGCCCAACAACCTGCCCGCTTGACCCCATCCCCTCCTCTCTTCTCCAGACCATCTCCGGTGACCTTCTCCCCTACCTCACCTCGCTGATCAACTCATCCTTGACCGCTGGCCATGTCCCTTCCGTCTTCAAGAGAGCGAGAGTTGCTCCCCTTCTCAAGAAACCAACACTCGGTCCCACTGATGTCAACAACTACAGACCAGTATCCCTTCTTTCTTTTCTTTCCAAAACTATTGAGCGTGCCGTCTTTAGCCAACTCTCTTGCTATCTCTCTCAGAATGACCTTCTTGATCCAAACCAGTCAGGTTTCAGGACTGGTCATTCAACTGAGACTGCTCTTCTCTGTGTCACGGAGGCTCTCCGCACTGCTAAAGCTAACTCTCTCTCCTCTGCTCTTGTCCTTCTAGACCTGTCTGCTGCCTTTGATACTGTGAACCATCAGATCCTCCTCTCCACCCTCTCCGAGCTGGGCATCTCCGGCGCGGCTCACTCCTGGATTGCGTCCTACCTGACCGGTCGCTCCTACCAAGTGGCGTGGCGAGAAGCTGTCTCCGCACCACGTGCTCTCACCACTGGTGTCCCCCAGGGCTCAGTTCTAGGCCCTCTCCTTTTCTCCCTATACACCAAGTCACTTGGCTCTGTCATATCCTCACATGGCCTCTCCTATCATTGCTACGCTGACGATACACAACTAATCTTCTCCTTTCCCCCTTCTGATAACCAGGTGGCGAATCGCATCTCTGCATGTCTGGCAGACATATCAGTATGGATGACGGATCACCACCTCAAGCTGAACCCTGGCAAGACGGAGCTGCTCTTCCTCCCGGGGAAGGACTGCCCGTTCCATGATCTCGCCATCACGGTTGACAACTCCGCTGTGTCCTCCTCCCAGAGTGCGAAGAGCCTAGGCGTGACCCTGGACAACACCCTGTCGTTCTCCGCCAACATCAAGGCGGTGACCCGCTCCTGCAGGTTCATGCTCTACAACATTCGGAGAGTACGACCCTGCCTTACACAGGAAGCGGCACAGGTCCTAATCCAGGCACTTGTCATCTCCCGTCTGGACTACTGCAACTCGCTGTTGGCTGGCCTCCCTGCCTGTGCCATTAAACCCCTACAACTCATCCAGAATGCCGCAGCCCGTCTGGTGTTCAACCTTCCCAAGTTCTCTCACGTCACCCCCCTCCTCCGCACACTCCACTGGCTTCCAGTTGAAGCTCGCATCCGCTACAAGACCATGGTGCTTGCCTATGGAGCAGTGAGGGGAACGGCACCTCTGTACCTTCGGGCTCTGATCAGTCCCTACACCCAAACGAGGGCATTGCGTTCATCCACCTCTGGCCTGCTGGCTCCCCTTCCTCTGCGGAAGCATAGTTCCCGCTCAGCCCAGTCAAAACTGTTCGCTGCTCTGGCACCCCAATGGTGGAACAAGCTCCCTCACGACGCCAGGACAGCAGAGTCACTCACCACCTTCCGGAGACATTTGAAACCCCACCTCTTTAAGGAATACCTGGGATAGGATAAAGTAATCCTTCAACCCCCCCCCCCCCCCCCCAAAAAAAAAAAATTGTAAAGTGGTTATCCCACTGGCTATAGGGTGAACGCACCAATTGGTGAGTCGCTCTGGATAAGAGCGTCTGCTAAATGACGTAAATGTGCCCTTGAGCAAGGCACTTAACCCTAATTGCTCCTGTAAGTCGCTCTGGATAAGAGCGTCTGCTAAATGACTAAAATGTAATGTAAATGTAAAATCATGAGAACGGTGAGGAATCAGCCCAGAACTACACAGGAGGAGCTTGTCAATGATCTCAAGGCAGCTGGGACCATAGTCACCAAGAAAACAATTGGTAACACACTACACCGTGAAGGACTGAAATCCTGCAGCGCCCGCAAGGTCCCCCTGCTCAAGAAAGCACATATACGGGCCCATCTGAAGTTTGCCAATGAACATCTGAATGATTCAGAGGAGAACTGGGTGAAAGTGTTTAGGTCAGATGAGACCAAAATCGAGCTCTTTGGCATCAACTCAACTCACCGTGTTTGGAGGAGGAGGAATGCTGCCTATGACCCCAAGAACACCATCCCCAACATCAAACATGGAGGTGGAAACATTATGCTTTGGGGGTGTTTTTCTGCTAAGGGGACAGGACAACTTCACCGCATCAAAGGGACGATGGACGGGGCCATGTACCGTCAAATCTTGGGTGAGAACCTCCTTCCCTCAGCCAGGGCATTGAAAATGGGTCGTGGATGGGTATTCCAGCATGACAATGACCCAAAACACACGGCCAAGGCAACAAAGGAGTGTCTCAAGAAGAAGCACATTAAGGTCCTGGAGTGGCCTAGCCAGTCTCCAGACCTTAATCCCATAGAAAAATCTGTGGAGGAAGCTGAAGGTTCGAGTTGCCAAACGTCAGCCTCGAAACCTTAATGACTTGGAGAAGATCTGCAAAGAGGAGTGGGACAAAATCCCTCCTGAGATGTGTGCAAACCTGGTGGCCAACTACAAGAAACGTCTGACCTCTGTGATTGCCAACAAGGGTTTTGCCGCCAAGTACTAAGTCATGTTTTGCAGAGGGGTCAAATACTTTTTTCCCTCACTGTAGGACAGTCACTTCAAAACCTTGTTCCTTATGATTTTTTTTTCTGCTGTTTTGCCATTTACAAATGTGTCATTCAATGCGTTTCTATGGGCTATAGCAGTAAAGGCCAAATTCAATGTTTCATCAAATCATTTTTTTATATATATTTTTTATATCTAAAAGGGTCCTAAAATTCTAAATCAAATGGCTAAATTATACATGTTATGCACAGGGGTTAACACAGGCATAGGAGATCTTATATGTTTTGTTCTATGAGATAATATTAGTCAATTAACATGACCTTTATGAGTTATGAAGCCTTTATGTGCTTGTTTTGATTACATAAATTATTCAAAATGCACCAAAGAAATCACAAAAAGTGACAGTGTTTACCACAGACCTTATTTTCGGTGTTTAGTAGATACAATTATTCTCCTACAGGGGGCGTGGCTTTCAGATAGTTATTTTTGGCCACCCGTTAGAGAAATGTAATTCCTGTTCATGTTAAGTTTATACACTGCAAATGTCTATTTTCCTTGAATATTTTTGCAAATTGACATATTTTTATATAAATGTAATACCCTTGTAATTTAAATATTATAACAAAATGGTAACTATCCTAACATTGGGATATGCATAGGCACTTGATTAACTCTTATGTAATCCTCATTAAAGCTACATAATGGTCAGTGCTACACCTTAACATGGGATAATAATACAACAGAAGAGATGAACCGGAATGAAATGTACCCGCACGGGTGTCCAAAAAATCGATCTCAACCCCATTCCCGTACTAAGCCATGCCTACAGAGAACCCAACTAAATGACCCAACTGGTTGGGTCAAAATAACCCAAACCGTGTTCTGTCCACTATTTACTCAGCGCTGGGTTGTTTTTAAAACCTTTTACTGCAGGGGGCTAAATTAGGGTCACACAGATTGTTTCTTGGTAGTCTTGAACAAATCTAATTTGAAGACACCTGTACCATGTCAGATATAGAGGTTAAATGTATTACATTTTGAGTTTGCATTCCAATATTACACTTTATATACTTCACAGAAGACTGACATTTAACAAAACCGTTTGTCATAGAAACACTGGATTTTCTGCTGTAAAATAAAATAAAAAGTGTATTCATTATAATATTAATGACATTCCACCCATTAGGCCACTAGAGGGAAATTTGGTCATTTGACTGCAGGAAAGATCTACCCCATAATTTTTTGGACTGTACTCCTGCTCTGACTGTAGGAAGTTCTTCACAAGATCTGATCTTTTAACAGTTTATTACATTTACATTTTACATTTTAGTCATTTAGCAGACACTCTTATCCAGAGCGACTTACAGTTAGCGAGTGCATACATTATTTTTATTTATTTTTTCATACTGGCCCTTCGTGGGAATCGAACCACAACCCTGGCGTTGCAAACGCCATGCTCTACAACTGAGCTACATCCCTGCCGGCCATTCCCTCCCCTACCCCATGGGTCTCCCGGTCGCGGCCGGCTACGACAGAGCTTATAACTTAAGAAATCACAGGCGAGTACACACTGGAAATAAATCGTATTACTGTTCTGACTGAGGGAAGTGCTTCACAACATCAGGTGATCTAACAGTTTATCTGAGAGTGCACACAGGATAGAAATCTTACTCCTGTTCTGACTGTGGGGAGTGCTTCACAAGATCTGATATTCTAACAGTTCATCAGAGTGCACACAACTGGGTAACTTAAAACTTCACCAGATAATACACACTGGAGAGGAACCACATCAGTGCTCTTCTCTCAGACCTCCAAAGATTGAAATCACACTATCACTCAATTCTCACCTCATAAAATAAATTGTTAGAGTGAATTGGATTAAATGAAGAGTTGCACACTACTGTAATCTCATTGTTTCTTACAGGGGGGGAACTGCAAAGAATGGGAAACTAGCCTACTCCTAGTGGGCAAAACTGGTTGCAATGACGTTAGGCTAATGTCCTATTTAGTCAGGTTGTATACTAATTGTAAAAGGTTTTTGGCCTCTTTAGTGACCAACAAAATCTTTATTTATTTATCTGACATAGATTCAATCAGATATGTCATGTTGAAAACCCAAAACAATTAAGACGTGAGTTCACCTCGAATGTATTACATTATTGATCTTATTAAATCAAATTTAAAACAAATGTTATTGGTCACGTACACATGTTTTGCAGATTTGTCACAGGTGCAGCGAAATGCTTATGTTTCTAGCTCCAAAAATGCAGTAATAAATAACAATTCAAAACAATACACACAAGTCACAAAACATTTAAATAAAGACATTAAGAAATATCAGAACAAGCAATGTCAGAGTCCGGAATATAAATATATATTTAGGTGTGCCATAACAAAGGGGTTGAATTCTTATTGACTCAAGACATTTCAGCTTTTCATTTTAAATTAATTTGTAAAAATCGCTAAAAAAATCATTCCACTTTGACATTATGATGTATTATGTATGGGAGTGACACAAAATCTCAATTTAATCCATTTGAAATTCAGGCTGTAACACAACAAAATGTAGAAAAAGTCAAGGGGTGTGAATACTTTCTGAAGGCACTGTACATCCCTGGCTGCTCGAAAGCCTTGCTGGTCATTACATTTTACATTTACATTTTAGTCATTTAGCAGACGCTCTTATCCAGAGCGACTTACAGTTAGTGAATACATATTTTTTTATACTGGTCCCCCGTGGGAATCGAACCCACAACCCTGGCGTTGCAAACGCCATGCTCTATCAACTGAGCTACATCCCTGGTCATCACCAGGAACACATGCAGATTATAACACGGTCTGCTGACTTGCCAAAGGCATCTGTTTTCTGTCTTCTGACCTCCCTCCAGGCCATTTAGAGTCGTAAAAAAAGAAAGGGAGAGCTATTTTTTTTTGTCTTGACCTCCCCCCTTTCATTCCATTAATGCGGTCACAGGGAATGTCTGTTTTCCAATACCCCCAACTGAGGGTGCATGACTTCACCTGTGGGCTCTCGTTAAAACAACATGTTTTTATTTATTTCAAGTTTCTCTGTAACTTGGTATCACTGCTCAAAGTTAGCAAAGTTTGGGACTTACTATATTGCTCACTCATTTCATTTGTACATTTCCTACCGAAGCCACTTGGTGTCACTAGATCATTAGATTCAGAGCTATGCTCATGGATGGTCTCCAGTCACATGTAGTCTACAGACTACTATGTTTCCAATTTGCCCTAATTCCGATAACCGTTTTGTGAAAGGCTTATAAATAACAGTTTAATAATTAATATTTTCACCCATACAAGTGATTGTGTATAGAGTAAACAATTAAAAAACGTTTTTAAGGCATTATGCTGCTGTCCCTGCAGCTGTTTGTAAACTGTTGTGATGGGCTTTGTATGTTGAAATATCAGGCTTATTCCCCAGGCTGATCCTCTTGTTTAGAAGCCATAGGGAAGCTATGCAAATGTTTCTCTGTATGAATAAACCATCTGGCTCCCTCCGGTACTGAGCAGCGTAATCACTTACAGCTTTCTGGAAGCACTGGGCTGTTTCCTATACCTGTCAAATTGGCAGTAAATTGTCAGGTTGCTCCTTGTAAGAGCCATGTGTAGGTATGGTTGCATACTCAGTGGAAGGGCATGCTTGACAGAGAAAAGGGCAACTGGATCAAAGTCTACAGTCGTGGTCAAAAGTTTTGAGAATGACACATGTATTGGTCTTCACAAAGTTTGCTGCTTCAGTGTTATGAGATATTTTTGTCAGATGTTATTGTAACCTCTCTCCTTGAAGTTCTTGATGATCCGATAAATGGTTGATTTAGGTGCAATCTTACTAGCAGCAATATCCTTGCCTGTGAAGCCCTTTTTGTGCAAAGCAATGATGACGGCACGTGTTTCCTTGCAGGTAACCATGGTTAAGAGGAAGAACAATGATTTCAAGCACCACCCTCCTTTTAAAGCTTCCAGTCTGTTATTCTAACTCAATCAGCATGACAGAGTGATCTCCAGCCTTGTCCTCGTCAACACTCTCACCTGTGTTAACGAGAGAATCACTGACATGATGGCAGTTGGTCCTTTTGTGGCAGGGCTGAAATGCAGTGGAAATGTTTTTTGGGGATTAAGTTCATTTTCATGGCAAAGAGGGACTTTGCAATTCATCTGATTACTCTTCATGACATTCTGGAGTATATGCAAATTGCCATAATCAAAACTGAGGCAGCAGACTTTGTGAAAATTAGTATTTGTGTCATTCTCAAAACTTTTGAGCACGACTGTACATCTCAGTGGGTTTATGTAATATGACTGTAATATGATTTGTGAAGCAGTTATGTAGTGCTTATGAAGCCTTTATACATTATGGGTATTATATAGAGGGGCCCACATTGATAAGGAAAGTGGCTAATCTTGCCACTATGCTTCTCCTCCCTCACAGCATGGCCGCAGTTCAACATATGGAGACACAACAGACAATTATTACTACAGGTTTTCACATTGACTTCACCTACTGACAACCCTTATCTCACAATCTCTAATTTGCTCCATGTCAACTTATTTTGCTCCTGTTTGAATTTGCCATGTGAGGCGAATATTAATGTCACTTATGTAATGCAGTGGGCCAGGCCGTTCTCTGTGCAATGTAGCTGCAGCAGTCAGCCAGCGTGGTTTAAGGGAAGTCCCAGGGGTGGTAAATGTTGACATTTCAGAGCATATTATTCCTGGAATCATCTTCTGGTTACCCAGCTGTTCCTGCTAAATGCAGTGTAATATATTCCTAAAGTTCAGGTCAGTCGGACAAACACTCGCTGGTAAAGAGGATACAGGAGCATTAATACCAAGGTTTGGCTCACTTGTTATATGATAATTGGGGTTAAAGGTCCTGTCCAGTAAACATAATGTTTTCTGTTGAATTCTGTTGTATTTAGCCAGATTAACTTAGCGTCATCAAAGTTGAAAAATGTGTTTCATTGCTTATGTATGTCGCTAACGTTCTATGTGAAAAGGTCTGAATCACACGGTTCGAAGACCACTAAGCCAACTTATCTTGTTTTCACTGGTTGCGTCTACAGCTGCACCTGGACCAAGACTATACAGTAGATAACGGGGAAGCAGCCTGCCATCGTTGTGCAATCGAATCTGTTCAATAATATTTACCCTTTGCCATCCCTAGGGTATATGTGTAAAATAAAGAGACTGGGTGGCAAAGACATTTTTTGGTATCTGTATTCCATTTTCACTGGTAAATTCCCATTGGTGAGTCTCTATGCATTGCACCAAGGGAACAAATCTTGGAACATTTCCATTTGGCCCAAAGGCCTTCACTGCCACCACCTCTCCCTGGACACCAAGTAAACACATCTCCTGTCTTAGAGGTGTGATTGTTTTCATGGTGGCTCTTGGGATACTTTCCTCAGTAATGGGCTCCTATTCTGTCTGGGGGACGAATTTGAATATGGGCCGCCCTTCATCCATCAGTTTTTTGTGTCATCACGGCCCTTTTCCATTTGAACATTTCCCTTTTGGGTTCTATGCTGCATCATGCCGCATAATGATATCTGCTCTCTGTCACTTCCCAGAGGTGAAATCCGTCAGCAGATGCTGGATTTAATCATAGCCAGGGATGGCACCCTGTTTGCAGCAAGCACCAGTATTTTCATTTGCCGTGACTCTTCACCATTATTTGTCATCTGCATGCCCTCACTGGGGTAGCGACAGCACCTTTAATCCTTGTGGGCCCCTGCCTCATACTGAACATTATTTTTTTGGGTGGTTTGCTCGCAATTCTGCTCCTACTTGCAAACAGAGATAACTCTGGACATATTTGGGTTTGAAACCATTTTTGTGCAGGTAATGTTATGTCACTATCTGTTGAACCTAAATGGGGAACCTTCTCAGGAATGTTCCTGTTTCCCTCTGAGAGGGAGCCTGCACCTCCTAATGTATATCATTAGTGCCCTCTGCTAAGCTGCTCAACTGTGAATGAGAGAGTCTGAGGACAGTACAGTCGTTGCTTTGTTTGGTTCAATGCTTGTCACCAAAGTGTTTTCAAAGGGTACCAAATTGCCATTTTGTATCTATGTTGTATCTATGTTGATTCCATGTTGTATCTATGTATTTTTAATGGTGAGATGAGAAGAAGAGAATAGATGAGGAATCCACTTTTTCTGGTGGGAAAGATAAGGTATTCATGGGTTTCTGGAATCTCATTTTCATTTGCCAAGAACTCTATTCCCATTTCTCAATAAATTAATACAATCGAAAGCTTACCTTAACTTGGAAAAGTTGCAGTATTGGATAGCCTTAGCCAGCTAGCTAGCATAAATAGCATTCCTCTCTGTTTGAGTCAGGTTGTTGAGATTTTGTTAATGATGTCGAGGTTAAACATATGTTGAAATTAAGGAGACAATGTTCCAGATGATCCATCTATATGGAGATACATTTCTCTCTTGCCCTCTGTCTATAAATTGTTCATGAAATGCTTGATCGCTTGCATACTAAGATGGCTTGTAGATACAGGCATTCTCTCTCCCAAACCAAAGGCATTTATACACTGTAGACAGACAGGGCAGGAATGAACATGTGTTCTGCCTAAAAACTGGAATTGCTGACTTTAATTGCTGACATGAATCCACAAAGTTTTAAACTGTGTTTATGGACTTTAGAGATGCCTTTGGTACTTTATCAAGGTATAATGATCAATGCCCTTGAAGAAATATAACTGCCTCAGCCTTATGTGGACATTATATAAAGGCTATTTTTTCCAAGTTATTTGTAGGAAGCAGCTGACTGAACCAATTCCACTCAGGGTTGGCATAAAAACAGGCTGCTGTTAACTTCATCCTAGCCATCAACCAGTGGCTGAAATGGCTATGCCAGTGTGCCTCAGCCCATTTGCGGTCACCGAACCCAGTACAATGGTATGCTGATGATGTTCCGATCTCCTCCAGAGAGGAGCATGTTATCAAAGACATGCTCTCTCGCAGAGATTACTTTTTGTTGCGCGTTACCGGTGGGGGCCCCCCCGACCGGTAACTTGACCAAGATGACTAAATTTAGATAGCTGGCCACTAGACTAATTTACCAATCTAAGAAATGTTAGCTGAGATGGGCTAATTGAGTGACAATCAGTGACTGACAAAAAAGAAAAACTGCTGATGCACAACCAAATGTAGTATGTATTCTAACTCGAAACAGTAAATTGAGACTCTGACTGAATCCCCCCCCCCCCCCAAAAAAAAAATACATTGAGTGTACAAAACATTAAGAATACCTTCCTAATATTTACTTCTACTGAGCTACAGTGGCTTGTGGAAGTATTCACCCCCCCTTGGCATTTTTCCTATTTTTTGCCTTACAACCTGGAATTAAAATGGATTTTATGGGGGTTTGTATCATTTGATATACACAACATGCCTACCACTTTTAAGATGCAAAATATTTTTTCTTGTGAAACAAAAAAGAAATAAGACAAAAAAACGGAAAACCTGAGGGTGCATAACTATTCATCCCCCAAAAGTCAGTACTTTGTAGAGCCACCTTTTGCAGCAATTACAGCTGCAAGTCTCTCTATAAGCTTGGCACATCTAGCCACTGGGATTTTTGCCCATTCTTCAAGGGAAAACTGCTCCAGCTCCTTCAAGTAAGATGGGTTCCGCTGGTGTACAGCAATCTTTAAGTCATACCACAGATTCTCAATTGGATTGAGGTCTGGGCTTTGACTAGGCCATTCCAAGACATTTAAATGTTTCCCCTTAAACCACTCGAGTGTTGCTTTAGAAGTATGCTTAGGGTCATTGTCCTGCTGGAAGGTGAACCTCCGTCCCAGTCTCAAATCTCTGGAAGACTGAAACAGGTTTCCCTCAAGAATTTCCCTGTATTTAGCGCCATCCATCATTCCTTCAATTCTGACCTGTTTCCCAGTGCCGCCCACTCGCTGCTCTGGACTGTGCTGACCATTCTGTCTCCCACTCCATGTATCAGAATGCTGCTATTGGCGAAGACATTCTCACTTTTACTGTTAAGGCAAGATTGCAGGTCCTACCAACAAAATACAACCCAGTACCCTGCAAATTTGTATCCATTTTGTATCTCACATAAGTCAAATGTAATGGAGTCTGTTGCACATATTGTTAATGGTTGCCGCTCATACAAAGACATGTACATAGCTAGACACCGCCTTGTCGACCTGATAGCTACTGAGGTGAGACAAGTAGTCTCATCAATAGCACACATTCACAAACTCTCTCAGGCTGGTTTAAATGTTGATGATGATATGTTTTCTTGTATGCCAAATATGCCAGATGTTGTTGTGGGGGAGGCCAAAGGGAGGTGCTCATTTTGGAAGTGGGTTGCTCTTTTGACTCTTACATGGAGACCATGTATTGCTTTAACAGCCTTGGTTATCAGTGCAAACTTGTGGTGCTGATATTTGGGAGTCTAGGCCATGTACATAGACTGACAGTATGTGGCCTTCAGATTGCAGGCCTGCATAAGAAAAAGGCAAAGCAACTAGCGAGGAACTGCTCTGTGTTAGTGGTCATGGGCAGCTATGCTGTGTGGAGAAGAAGGTGCTATCTGTATCCATAAGTGTCCAGATATCCGTGTCCTTTGAAATGTATGAATTCATCTCAACTGTAATGTGATTTTTGGATTCAAATAAAGTATTTAAAATATGTGTGTGTGTGCATGAGTGCCTGCAGTCTGGCATATGAAGAACCCACTTACTATAGCCTTCCACGCTACATGTATTCAAACAAGATGAGTGAAGCTTCTAAGCACATTATCTTCAAAAAAGTAATTAACATCAAGATGATGTTATTTGTTTACTAGTCAAAGAGAAATGATCACAATTTAAGATAGAATATTCCCTCTTTCAAAATGTGATGCCTTGTATTTTCTTATTATGGGCATTTTAGAAAATAGCGATGTTAGGGTGACGGTGTGCGTACAATGGGCCTTTCAGATTTATCTCCTTGACGTGGAATAAGTATTTTCTTTTCAGTTGAAGCCGGGGGGTTATCCGTTGAAAGACACAATCTGTTTTCGTAGACATCTAGAAATTGGCGTGTCATCTTTCTATCTGACTTCATGAAATTCGTAAATCAATCATCAGAAAGGACTGGTTGGTGAGTGAACAGTGAGTCAGTGAACCTTGGGGTCACTTAGTTGAAGCTTGACATTTCAAGCGATATTGTTTGAAACTCTCAAGGTTGTCTGATGAAAACAGACATTGTGTCACCTCATGTTATAACCTTGTCCTGTTCATAGACACAATAAAGAGAGAAAAGACTCAGACGAGTGAATGGCAGTGACATTGGTGCTGCTGTCGAATTGGCTCCATTGGATGAACAGATGTGAGGGTAAGGTGTGCTGATACTCCATTATTTTCCACTTCTTTAAGAGTAAGTGGAACTGGGGAGAGTGTTTATGGGAGAGTGAAATGGGGGTGAAAGTGTGTGGAAAACTCAATAAAATGCTTTTGTGGCTTCAGCGAATTCAACAATAGATCTGTACCGACATTATGTGAATGTTTGTGCGACCGTTTCTGTCAGTGTTTGCGTTTTTTCCAGAGTGGGCATGAGGTGGGCGGCGTGGCATTAGTTGTCATGGAGCGAGTTTCTGTCTCCGCCGGAGATGCTTGTTGGCCATCTGGAGGGAAGCACATTGCCCATTAATCACCTCCCTCGGGACGGACTTCATTAAACATTCTGCTAAGGTTCGCTTTACTAATTCACAGCATTTTCTTTCTAACAGGAACTGTATTCAATTGCTGGAGGTGGAAAGGGAATCTAATTAATTTATTGTACTGTACAGGGATTCAAAAGGTAAAGCTGAAAACATATCAGGCAGTACGCTGTAATGCTTCCAATCACCACAAAGTGGCAGTGTGTCTACGTGAATGAGAGCCACGGGGCATTAAGGAAACCACGGTTGCTGGCTGTTAAGGATGGTGCACAGTAAATTACTGGACTTTTTCTGTTATGGAGTTTCTATCTGTTATTTTAAATTTGTATGGTGTGTATATACAGTACCAGTCAAACGTTTGGACAAACCTACTCTTTCAAGGATTTTTCTTTATTTTTACTATTTTCTACATTGTAGAATAATAGTGAAGACATCAAAACTATGAAATAACGCATATATATTTATAATATAATATGCCATTTAACAGACGCTTTTATCCAAAGCGACTTACAGTCAAGTGTGCATACATGTTGTTTTTTTTGTGTATGAAGGAATCATGTAGTAACCAAAAAAGTGTTTAAACGAATCAAAATATATTTTATATTTGAGATTCTTCAAATAGCCACCCTTTGCCTTGATGACAGCTTTGCACACTCTTGGCATTCTCTCAACCAGCTTCACCTGGAATGCTTTTCCAACAGTCTTGAAGGAGTTCCCACATATGCTGAGCACTTGTTGGCTGCTTTTCCTGCACTCTGCTGTCCGACTCATCCCAAACCATCTCCATTGGGTTGAGGTCGGGGGATTGTAGAGGCCAGGTCATCTGATGCAGCATTCCTTCACTCTCCTTCTTGGTAAAATAGCCCTTACAAAGCCTGGAGGTGTGTTGGGTCATTGTCCTGTTGAAAATCAAATGATAGTCCCACTAAGCCCAAACTGGATGGGACGGCGTATCGCTGCATAATGCTGTGGTAGCCATGCTCGTTAAGTGTGCCTTGAATTCTAAATAAATCACAGACAGTGTCACCAGCAAAGCACCCCCACCCCATAACACCTCCTCCTCCATGCTTTACGGTGGGAAAAACACATGCGGAGATCATCCGTTCACCCACACCGCGTCTCACAAAGACACAGAGGTTGGAACCAAAAATCTCACATTTCCACCGGTCTAATGTCCATTGATCATGTTTCTTGGCCCAAGCAAGTCTCTTCTTCTTATTTGTGTCCTTAGTAGTGTTTTTTTTTGCAGCAATTCGACCAAGAAGGCCTGATTCACACAGTCCCCTCTGAACAGTTGATGTTGAGATGTGTCTGTGACTTGAATTCTGTGATGCATTCATTTGGGCTGCAATTTCTGAGGCTGGTAACTCTAATGAACTTATCCTCTGCAGCAGAGGTAACTCTGGGTCTTCCATTCCTGTGGCGGTCCTCATGAGAGCCTGTTTCATCATAGTGCTTGATGGTTTTTGAGACTGCACATGAAGAAACTTTCAAAGTTCTTGAAATGTTCCATATTGACTCACCTTCATGTCTTAAAGTAATGATGGACTGTTGTTTCTCTTTGCTTATTTGAGCTGTTCTTGCCATAATATGGACTTGGTCTTTTACCATATAGGGCTATTCTGTATACCCCCCCCCCCCCCCCCCCCACACACACACACACACACACACACACCACACACCTTGTCACAACACAACTGATTGGCTGAAATGCATTAAGAAGGAAAGAAATTCCACAAATTAACTTTTAAGAAGGCACACCTGTTAATTGAAATGCATTCCAGGTGACTACCTCATGTAGCTGCTTGAGAGAATGCAAAGCTGTCATCAAGGCAAAGGGTGTCTATTTGAAGAATCTCAAATATAAAATATTTGTTTAACACTTTTTTGGTTACTACATGATTCCATGTGTTAGTTCATAGTTTTGATGTCTTCAGTATTATTCTACAATGTAAAAAATTGTTTAAAAAAATTAAGAAAAACCCTTGAATTAGTAGGTGTCCAAACTTTTGACTGGTAGTGTACATACACACACACACACACACACACACATGCACACACTAACACACACACACATACACACACACACACACACACACACATGCACACACTAACACACACACACACACACACACACACACACACACACACACACACACACACACACACACACACACACACACACACACTCATTGCTCCTTGGAGGAGGAAGGTAGCTTAGAGCTCTTACCAAGACCTCTCTTATATATGGGCTTCCACAAAAGACAGATGAATCCCTTTGGATATTAGAGTATTGGATGAAGGCTCCTTCAGTAATCACACACACACACACACACTTTATCTTCCCCCTCAGGCCTCTGCTGTGCTCTTCTCAAGTGCCGGACAGGGGAGAGCAGTTAGAGGCCTGGAGAAAGTAAACACTGTATATCATTTAGGATGAATGCACTGTATTATCCCTCGCTTCTCTCCTCCGCTCACGCAGTTGACCACAGGTGGGAGTTACAGTAGCTGGCCCCGCTGCTTATTGCAGTCCAGATGCCTGGCTGGGGTGTTTAATGTGAGAACGGGACTGGCTGTGTTCAGAGCCATCCACTGTTTCAGAGGACATGAGGACTCACAAGGCAGGCCACATCGCGTGTGTCGGCTCAAACCGAAGGCAGCCAAATGATATAGTCATGAGAGTTGGACACATCTGGCTCACTGCCTCATGGGGTATGTTTGTTTGTATACAGTGCTTTGCAAAAGTATTCATCCCCCTTGGCATTTTTCCTATTTTATTGCATTACAACCTGTAATTTAAATGGATTTTTATTTGGATTTCATGTAATGGACATACACAAAATAGTCCAAATTGGTGAAGTGAAATTTAAAAAATAACTTGTTTCAAAAAATGGTAAAAATAAATAACGGAAAAGTTATCCCCCTTTGCCATGCCATGAATCAATAGTTATGCACGCTCAACTTTTGTCACACCCTGGCTCGGGGACTCATTATGTTGAGCCAGGGTGTGTTCATTCTATGTTTTCTGTTTCTTTGGTGGGTGTTCTAGGTTGTCTATTTTCTATGTTTGCCGGTGTGACTCCCAATCAGAGGCAACGAGTGTCAGCTGTCGGCTGGTTGTCTCTGATTGGGAGCCATATTTAATCTGTCTGTTTTTCTTTCGGGTTGTGGGATTTTGTTCGTGTGTGTTCGTGTTGTACCATAGACGTCACGCATTCGTTGTTTATTGTTTTGTTCGTGTGAGCATTTAATAAATAGAATATGTTCACTCGCAACGCTGCGCCTTGGTCTCCTTCATTAGACGATCGTGACAGAAAATCCCACCAGTACCAGACCAAGCAGCGTGAGGAGGAGAGAGGAAGGACCTGGGATCAGTGGAGTAGGGGTTTCGGCTGGGCCCCGCTAAGTGAAGAGAAGAGAGGCTGGTCTATGGAGCAATGGATCAAGAGCTTCGACTGGGTCAAGCCCATTGAGGAGCTGAGTGACGAGGGTTGGAGACAGAGGAGCGAGAGGTGGGCGAGAACGATGGAGGCCTGGCCCACGGGGAGGAGAGACCCCCAGAAATTTTTTAGGGGGGGGCTCACGACGTGGACGACGGGGCAGCAGGAGGCCGCGAGGGAGCGGTCCAGCGGGTGTGAAGAGGAGGCCGCCAGGTTAAGGGGGCCACTGGTCACAGAGGAGAGGGAAAGTGTGGAGGCACGGCGAGAGGTACTGGGGTGTGTTACCAGTCCGGTCCGGCCCGTTCCTGATCCCTGCGTAGGGCCAGTGGTGTGTGTCCCCAGTACGGTCCGGCCTGTTCCTGTTCCTCGCATCGAGCCTGTGGTGCGTGTCGTCAGCCCGGCCAGGCCTGTTCCTGCTTCCCGCACCGAGCCTATGGTGCGCGTCGCCAGCCCGGCCCGGCCTGTTCCTGCTCCCCGCACCAAACCTGTGGTGCGCGTCGCCAGCCCGGTCCGGCCCGTTCCTGCTCTCCGCACCAAGTCTGTGGTGCGCGTCGCCAGCCCGGCCCGGCCTGTTCCTGCTCCCCGCACCAAACCTGTGGTGCGCGTCGCCAGCCCGGCCCGGCCTGTTCCTGCTCCCCGCACCAAGTCTGTGGTGCGTTTCGTCAGCCCTGTCCGGCTCGTTCCTGCTCTCCGCACCAAGTCTGTGGTGCGCGTCGCCAGCCCATTCCGGTCCATTCCTGCTCCACGCACCAAGCCAGGGGTGTGTATCGTCAGCCCGGTCCGGTCCGTTCCTGTTCCACGCACCAAGCCAGGGGCGCGTGTCGTCAGTCCGGCTCCGGCCAGCGGGGCTAGACAGGACCAGGGGTACTTTGGGGGGTTGGAGAGGAAGTGGGGATCAAGCCCGGAGCCGGAGCCGCCGCCGAGGAGGAATGCCCACCCAGCCCTCCCCTGTTTTTGCTCGTATTTAGGCGCGGTCGCAGTCCGCGCCTTTAGGGGGGGGTACTGTCACACCCTGGCTCGGGGACTCATTATGTTGAGCCAGGGTGTGTTCATTCTATGTTTTCTGTTTCTTTGGTGGGTGTTCTAGGTTGTCTATTTTCTATGTTTGCCGGTGTGACTCCCAATCAGAGGCAACGAGTGTCAGCTGTCGGCTGGTTGTCTCTGATTGGGAGCCATATTTAATCTGTCTGTTTTTCTTTCGGGTTGTGGGATTTTGTTCGTGTGTGTTCGTGTTGTACCATAGACGTCACGCATTCGTTGTTTATTGTTTTGTTCGTGTGAGCATTTAATAAATAGAATATGTTCACTCGCAACGCTGCGCCTTGGTCTCCCTCATTAGACGATCGTGACAACTTTTCTGTTATTTTTTTCTTATTTCTTGTTTGTTTCACAATAAAAAATATTTTGCATCTTCAAAGTGGTAGGCATGTTGTGTAAATCAAATCATACAAACTCCCCAAAAATCAATTTTAATTCCAGGTTGTAAGGCAACAAAATAGGAAAAATGCCATGGGGGGTGAATACTTTCACAAGGCACTGTATGTGACCAACCGGCTTGATTCGTTCTTATATAGCACAATTTTAAATTTTGTTTTTTACATTGGATAAAAGTAGAGACTCAGAGCTAGAAAATTGTATTACATACACTACAGTTGAGGAACAATTGAAAAGTAATACTGCTTTGAAAATTGATAAACTTGTAACCGCACTTTTGAGAAAATGGCCTTTGAATGTTTTGGTACACCCACTGGAGAGTTCTTCTTTGTCTACACCCATTGAGCATCATTCACACCCTATTAAACTATAGCCCGCCCGTAAACTCAGAGTTTTGTCAGATTGTCAGTTCAAAATTCAGAGCGTTTCGCTCTCAGAGCGCACGCTGGACGCTCTGGCCAAGGAGTAGGGTTGATCCGAGCGTTCTGTCCTGACAACAGCAGTCAAGCACCCAAGCTAACTGGCTAACAGTGGCTAGCTACTTCCAGACACAAATGAGAGAACAGCTCACTGACCATTTTACTCACCCTAGCAGAGCTCTTTAGGCTGTTTTTATGTTATCCAGAGCGTGTGTGACTCCAACTGTGCTGCTGGCAACAATTGAATTACGCTTTTTTTGCCAACGTTTACTGACACCGGCTATATTCAACGGGTGTTGAGCGTTCATAAATTTGTCAGTTATTCGGAGCTCTGGCACACTCAGACGAGAGTGCTCTGAAATCGGAGTAGATAGCCAGAGCGAATTTACCAGCTATGTCTATCAACAGTTGTCGCATTGACATCATGAACATTCTATTGAAATGGTTACTTGCATAGTGGAGTCTTTTGTTAAGACATGTAGCTAGCTAGCTAAACAATGAACCATAATCCCAACTCATGACGTTACTACCCTGCATGAATCTGCAGGTAGTTAACCAACAAGGTTCAAAGTTAGCTAGCTAAAATTAGGCCATAACTAGCAAAGCAAATGGCTCTGAGATACGAATAATATTACTACACAGATCATACACGTAACATTAGCTAGCGAGCCATCCAGCTAATGTTAGCTGGCTAGCTAACAGTACACTTTAACTTGAAAAGAAAATGACTTCCTGACAAAATTAGAAATGTGTAATATCTGAAAACGTAGCTAGCTAGACTATCTTACCCATATACATGGCTGGACGCTTCTCCCTCTCTGTCATGGATGCCATGGTTGCCCTTAGTTTGAAGATGTAATCCGGAGACAGGTGTTTTCTCCATCTACTTAGCTATCATACTCTAATTCCACTGATTTCAAAACTCGAACTCTCGGCATGTCCAGCCCACTCATTATCTCAGACAATCAAGGCTAGCGGGAAGGTTGCTGTCTTTTTCTGTGGCTAAAATCAACTATGCTCGTAATTTAACAATTTCACATATTTACAGATGGCATACAAGTTTGTTATTAAGGCACATGAAAGTTCACATGTTCCAGAAGGCGTTTCTGGCAAAAAACGCATTCTGATAAAAAAAAGTTTACGTTCAAATGGCTCTCCTGTGAAGTAGTGACGCGCGACATATGCCTAGAAATTAGTCATATATGTGTGTGTTTGTGTGTACATGTATATTGCATATAGAAAACAATGTGCAACATATCTTCCAGCTTTCCTCTCATCTGCTTCTGGTAATGTGTCTGTGTTTATTTCTAGACTATCACTATGATATATGTCTGGCCCCTTGTATCACTTTAGAGACCCATATAGTGAACTCCCCTCAAACGCCTGCAAGATAAATGGACCACAACCCCTACAGGTGTGATGTTCCCTTGTTTCCCCCCCAAATAGCTCAACTAATGTGGGTGTACAGGAGGCATGGTGGATGGGTGAATGTATTGCTCAGGGGGGTGTACCCAACCTGCCTTAGTGTCCCCCAGGTGATTACAGTACTGCAAGCCCACCAGGTGCTCAAATAGGAGAGAAGAGGGGAAGAGAGGTTGTTCTCTTTGATTTATATCTTTATCCTAGATTATAACTTTGGTGTTAGAACAGTTCAAACACAGCAATCTGTGATCAGCGTGAAGGTTATAAAGTGGGGGTAATGTACATGGTAGGAGGCTGCTGAGGGGAGGACAGCTCATAATAATGGCTGGAACAGAGCGAATGGAATGGCATCAAACTATGTGTTTCATGTATTTGATACTATTCCACTAACTCTGCTCCAGCCATTACCACTAGCCCGTCCTCCCCAATTAATGTGCCACCAACCTCCTGTATTGTACATGTAGTTCCATGGAACATGCACTAACATGTCACAATACCTGGTACTTTGGTTCTGGATCATGGACCAACCACTCAGGCAGGTAGCAGAATTTGTTTGTGCCAGGGTTTATACAATCTTGGAACCCATAACCAAATCTAGCTAGCTAACTCAATTTACTTCTGGGGGTGTGAAACATTAAGCATGGATCAGGGTACCAAACACTCCAGGATCCAAATTAGAAAATGCCCTAAATGAATATATTTGCTTCTCTCTTGTCTAATCAGTGTTCCCTAGGGGTGCTTGGATTGCTCTACCCAATTGAGCAGCTTCTTCCTCCAAACCCTGTTGTTTATATGTCCTCCACATGAGTCCCCATCAGACTGCAGCCAGCCTCCTAGCTGCAGGGAGACAGTCTCCACTAGGTCCTGGAACACTGTGTGGTACATTACATTTTAGTCATTTAGCAGACGCTCTTATCCAGAGCGACTTACAGGAGCAATTAGGGTTAAGTGCCTTGCTCAAGGGCACATCGACAGATTTTTCACCTAGTCGGCTCGGGGATTAGAACCAGCGACCTTTCGGTTACTGGCACAACGCTCTTAACCACTAAGCTACCTGCCGCCCCACCTCATCAAGGCTCCATCTGTCACTCACACTGCACCACTGTGTCCACAGAGGCCTGAAGATAATAACTGGGCGACCTCCTTTTCAGAAACCCTCGCTCGCTGGATGATGGAGATAACTGGACCACAGCCTCTGCACTGTTGTTTGTTGTTTAGGGCCTCATCCATTCAGGCAACAGATAGAGACAAAATGGCAGGCAATCATGGCAGGCAATGATGTCTTTCATAATTTCGAGTTTTTTAGAATTAGCCGTTAGCTAATGGGCTGGTGGCTGTTTTTCTCCTCATTCTATCGCCGTGGTTGCAGAGGCTGGACTGCCACCTCCTGTGGTTTTGGACTAAATGGCAGGTAAGTCAGGTCACTTAAATGTGCCCAGCAAATGTCCCTGGCGGCTCCCAGACATGTGATTCAGACTGCCATTTGGCCACGCTCCTAGAACTTTTCTGTGACACTGCCACCAGGGCCGGATAGGGAGGACAGCTGGTGCCAATGACAAGGGGTGTTTTTGTTGTTGTTGTTCCCCGACATCGGGGAGCTACTCTTCAGCATCTGGACGAAATCCCAAATTCTCCTCGCTTTGGTTTTGGCTGACTCCGGTTGACCGCCTCTGCCACGTTCCAACTATTCTACATACAGCCAAGAGAAACAGTCATTTCTTCTTAATCTCTATTACTCCCCCCCATTAGGGACTCTACTTTCCCTCCCAACACCCTTCACCTGGAAAGTCAAAATAATCTGTGTGCTCTTGGATTGCAATTGGAGTTCATATGGGAAAGCTGTTTGGTTTCGCAGGCTTGTGACATTGACAAAAAAAATGGTGGCTAAAAGGCATCACTCCCTGAGGATGGTTGTGTGAAACCATAACGTGAAACCATAACGCTTTGGCCATAGATGGAGATATGATCGAATGTGCTTATACCTATCCTATCATTTCAAATCTAGTGCCTAGGACTGGGGTGTCAAACATACAGAGGGGGTCCAATCTGGCCCGCGGGTGGTTTGAGTTTAAACAAATTAATATATACTGTACATACTGTATATATTTTATTTATATTTGTGGGTTGGTGCAAGGAAATATAACACATTTTCAGTGAAGACCGAATGCGGCCCCCGGGGCAAAATCTGTTTGACACTCCTGGCCTAGGAGGTAAGGACCGGGGGTCGATTTTAGATTGAGTGACAGCGATTGACCTACAAAGATGATTGACGACCGATGTCTGCCTGGAAACACACAGGATGTATGACTGAGATCTGAGGCAGGACTGCAGTGATATGTGAGTAGAAGATAAAAGAGGGGAAAGGTGTTACGGCTCCAGGGAGGAGACCATGGGTCGGACAGCATGGAGGAGAGATGGAAGAGGGGGTTAACAGCACAGGTCTCCGCTGTCAGAAAGGGTCAATTTCCCGGTTTTTATAACACTGAAGATGAAATAGCAGACATGGAAAGACGTCAATGCAATGCAGTAGGGAACATGTGTCACTGAATTGGACAAATCATTCCTTCCCAGCATCTCCTCTATCATGTGAAATACTCCTGCACACAACTGACAAACTTGATTTGGGATTCCACAATCTTTATCTGAGCTGAGTTAAGCAAGGCTTCTGTTTGTGGGAAACATGTTCCCTAATAACAATTTCAGTTAGACGATTTGAATGAATATTCAAAAATGTTAGAGTGAAACATCAAACAGCAAATTATTGTAACCCAGTTAGCACAAGACATTGAAAAGACATAAAAGATATGTTGTTTCAACGTCTTGTGCTCATAGGCTAAGGATTACTGTGGTAATTTAGTGGCAATAATCAAACTGTAAATGACTTTGCTATTCCTACTACATGTAATAGAAATGCTACATGGCCACTTCATTATTTGTAGTGGCAGTTTAGACCCGAAACAGACACTTATCTTCGCCACACACTAACTTCTCAGAATGTTAGCTAACATTAGCGAATGTTCGTAGCTAACACAAAACAAATGGAATATGTAAGGTAACGTTAGCTAACATTCACAAACTATTTCCCTTGTTGAACTCACCTCTGGAGTTCAGAGGATGGAGGTTAAAGTGTCTCTCATACTAAAAAGCAAACAGAGAACCATTTCAGTAATTCCCCACTAGACCAGAAGAAGTCACAGTGCTGGAGTCCCTAAATGGTGTGTACAGTATGTGTGTGTGTGCATGCATACACAGGCTTGTGAGTGGGCATTCACAAGTACTAATCAGTTTGCACACACAAATATTGAATCATGAAGGGCTCTCACTCTTGCAAGCTCTCCTTTGTAATTGTATTGTATGGAGATCAAAGACCTTGAGTGAAAAATGTTCCATTGGGGCACAGAAGCCAGAACTATCCTTGTGCTGTTCGACCATAGAGGCCAGGTGGTGGTCTCACAATGCTCAGGCGGCAGCACTCCTTTGTGGGTTTATCACTAGCATTAATGGGGTCTCCTGGGCAGCCCATTCACTCTCCAATGGCACTGTCGACCGCTGTAGCTATGGCTAATGGAACATCTGTGAAGGTTATACTGTATTTTGTTTACTGTCCTTCTAAATGAGATTTGTGTTGAAGTTCAGAAGGAAATCGACTGGCTGTATTTAATACAGCACTGTGGGGGTACTGTGTGGTGAGCAGGTTTAGATTTTATGGCTATGTTCCAATTCTCTGAAATGTTTTCTTACATGAAAGGACTGGGACTGTTTTTCCCCTGTTTTTCCCCTTTCCCAATACATACCCTTATTAGGCTGGTTTACAATGTTTCGTTCCTGTCACGATCGTCTTGAAATGAAGCGGGCCAAGGCGCAGCGTTGAATGCGTACATATTATTTATTAAACAGATCACACGATCAAAACAACGAACGAAACGAGAAGTCCTTCGATACACACAAACCAAAAGGAACAAGAAACCACAACCACAAAGTGAAAACAGACAGTTTAAATATGGCTCCCAATCAGAGACAACCAGAAAACAGCTGACACTCGTTGCCTCTGATTGGGAGTCACTTAGGCCAACACAGAAAACAACAACCTAGAAAACCCAACATAGAAACAACCCACACAGAACGAACACACCCTGGCTCAACATACAGAGTCCCGGAGCCAGAGCGTGACAGTACCCCCCCCTAAAGGCGCGGACTGCGACCGCGCCTCAAAAATAGCAAAACAGGGGAGGGCTGGGTGGGCATACTTCCTCGGTGGCGGTTCCGGCTCCGGGCTTGACCACCACCCCTCCATAATCCCCCCGTAGCGCCCCTGGTCCGGTCTGACCCCGCTGGCTGGATCTGGACTGGACATCGACGGAGCAGATTGCTTAAGCTCCGTTGTGGAGCAGCTGACCTGTACCTGATCAGGCACCGGACTGACGACGCGCACCCCTGGCTTGGCGCGTGAGGCAGGAACGGACCGGACCTGGCTGACGATGCGCACCCCTGGCTCGGTGCGTGGAGCAGCAACGGACCGGACCGGGCTGACGATACGCACCCCTGGCTTGGTGCGTGGAGCCGGAACGGGCCTCACCGGACTGACTACTCGCATCCCTGGCTTGGTGCGAGTAGCAGGAACAGGCCGGACCGGGCTGGCGACGCGCACCGTAGGTTTGGTGCGAGTGGCATGAACAGGCCGGGTCGGGCTGGCGACGCGCACCGTAGGTTTGGTGCGAGTGGCAGGAACAGGCCGGGTCGGGCTGGCGACGCGCACCGTAAACTTGGTGCGGGTGGCAGGAACAGGCCGGACCGGGCTGGTGACGCACACCGTAGGCTTGGTGCGTGGAGCAGGGACAGGCCGGGCTGGGCTGGCGACGCACCCTGTAGGCTTGGTGCGTGGAGCAGGAACAGGCCGGGCCGGGCTGGCGACGCGCACCGTAGGTTTGATGCGAGTGGCAGGAACAGGCCGGACAGGGCTGACGAAACGCACCACAGACTTGGTGCGGGGAGCAGGAACAGGCCGGACAGGGCTGACGACACGCACCACAGGCTCGATGCGAGGAACAGGAACAGGCCGGACCGTACTGGGGACACACACCACTGGCCCTACGCAGGGATCAGGAACGGGCCGGACCGGACTGGTAACACACCCCAGTACCTCTCGCCGTGCCTCCACACTTTCCCTCTCTTCTGTGACCGGTGGCCCCCTTAACCTGGCGGCCCTCTCTGCCAACCTTCTGCACCACTCTATCCCGTACTCCTGCTGCCCCGTCGTCCACGGCGTGAGCCCCCCCCTAAAAAATTTCTGGGCTTGTCTCTCCCCCGTGGACCAGGCCTCCATGGTACTCGTCCAATTCTCTCTCCACTTTTCGTAATTCCAGCCTTTCTCCTCATCACGCTGCTTGACCCAGTCGTGGTGGTTTCTTCTGTCACGATCGTCTTGAAATGAAGCGGGCCAAGGCGCAGCGCTGAATGCGTACATATTATTTATTAAACAGATCACACGATCAAAACAACGAACGAAACGAGAAGTCCTTCGATACACACAAACCAAAAGGAACAAGAAACCACAACCACAAAGTGAAAACAGACAGTTTAAATATGGCTCCCAATCAGAGACAACCAGAAAACAGCTGACACTCGTTGCCTCTGATTGGGAGTCACTTAGGCCAACACAGAAAACAACAACCTAGAAAACCCAACATAGAAACAACCCACACAGAACGAACACACCCTGGCTCAACATACAGAGTCCCGGAGCCAGAGCGTGACAGTTCCCTGAAACGGATCTTTGCCTGACTGATCTTCGCTTAGAAACTGTCGTTTCTTAGAGCTACAACATTACAACTGCAATACACACATTTAGTTCTGAGGGCCCAAACTAATAGTTGAAATAAAATAAATAAAGTAAACAGATACATCTAGATACAGAAGAGAAATTATAGAGGAAAACCCAAAAGCACTGTGTAATTAAACCTAGGCAATACTCTTTAATATTTTTATTAGGGGTTAGAGCAGCTTTAAAATTGCATATAGATTGTGGGTTCTATCAAAGTAATTGTCTGCATAATTTCCAATCCCTCATATACACTACCAGTCAAAAGTTTTAGAACACTTACTCATTCAAGAGTTTTTCTTTATTTTTACTATTTTCTACATTGTAGAATAATAGTGAAAACATCAAAGCTATGAAATAACATATGGAATCATGTAGTAACCAAAAAAGTGTTAAACAAATCAAAATATATTTTATATTTGAGATTATTCAAATAGCCACCCATTGCCTTGATGACAGCTTTGCACACTCTTGGCATTCTCTCAACCAGCTTCACCTGGAATGCTTTTCCAACAGTCTTGAAGGAGTTCCCACATATGCTGAGCACTTGTTGACTTCTTTTCCTTCACTCTGCGGTCCGACTCATCCCAAACCATCTCAATTGGGTTGAGGTCGGGGGATTGTGGAGGCCAGGTCATCTGATGCAGCACTCCATCACTCTCCTTCTTGGTCAAATAGCCCTTACACAGCCTGGAGGTGTGTTGGGTCATTGTCTTGTTGAAAAACAAATGATAGTCCCACTAAGCCCAAACCAGATGAGATGGCGTATCGCCAATTCTCCAATTTGGACTCCAGACCAAAGGACAAATTTACACCGGTCTAATGTACATTGCTCGTGTTTCTTGGCCCAAGCAAGTCTCTTCTTCTTATTGGTGTCCTTTAGTAGTGGTTTCTTTGCAGCAATTCAACCATGAAGGCCTGATTAACACAGTCTCCTCTGAACAGTTGATGTTGAGATGTGTCTCTTACTTGAACTCTGTGAAACATTTATTTGGGCTACAAGACCGATAGTGTATATAAAAAAGTCCTTCTTTATTATTTTCCCCTAACTCTACCACCCCTCCCCTAATTGGAGTAAACTAATGGACAACAGTACTTAGACTTCTACTTACAGCTTATACATACCATATACATTTTACAGACACTGTATATTTTACATTATAAACTGGGTGGTTCGAGCCCTGAATGCTGATTGGCTGACAGCCATGGTATATCAGACCGTATACAATGGGTATGACATTTTTACTGCCCTAATTATGTTGGTATACAGTTTATAATAGCAATAAGGCACCTCGGGGGTTTATGATATGGCCAATATACCACGGCTAAGGGCTGTGTCCAGGCACTCTGCGTTGCGTTGTGCATAAAGAACAGCCTTAGCCGTAATGTGCTGTAATGTTTCACAAAAGGTCTGAGTCTTTCTATTCTCATAGTTTCTACATATTGTAAATTAAAGATTAACATTTTTATTAAGATAATATTCTATTATTGATCGATTGACTATGGTTTTTCAAGTCACTCAGCAGTGCTATTTGCAGCGTTAGCTCCAAGTAAATGTTGCAATTCTTCAGCCATTCCTGAACCTGCGACTAAAAACAAGCTATATTTGGGCAGTACCAAAACAAGTGATCTAATGATTCTGTCTCTTTGCAGCAAAATCTGCAGAGCTGGGATGGTTGGATCCCCCATATACATAACATTATATTGGTTGCAGGAAGTTTGTATAATAATTTTAATTGAAAAAATCTTAAGTTTTGAATGCGGCGTTGTTTTGTGTATCAGTTCATAAACCATGTGCCATGGAATCGACACTTTGAAAATCTCTTTACAACTTGTATGGCGCAGCTGTCCATTTTTGGTCCTTAAATGAAACTGGTATACTTTTTTATTTAGCACAATTGTCTTTTTAAAAAATGGTTCTTTAATGTAGGGCCGACAGACAAGTTCCTTACCTTCTCCCCCTTCCACTTGCCGCTTCCATTTTTGTGGTAATGCTGCAATCAGTTGGTTGTAATTTTGGAAAGAGCTGACTTTTCCATATATTTTTGTTAGCTACATGTGACACAACTCCACCAGTCCTATTTATGATATCATTAACAAAGATTATAAAATATTTAAACATTTCTTCCTAAAATATATACACTGCTCAAAAATATAAAGGGAACACTAAAATAACACATCCTAGATCTGAATGAATGAAATAATCTTATTAAATACTTTTTTCTTTGCATAGTTGAATGTGCTGACAACAAAATCACACAAAAATTATCAATGGAAATCAAATTTATCAACCCATGGAGGTCTGGATTTGGAGTCACCCTCAAAATTAAAGTGGAAAACCACACTACAGGCTGATCCAACTTTGATGTAATGTCCTTAAAACAAGTCAA
The DNA here is from genome assembly GCF_964263955.1 of Coregonus lavaretus. Taxonomy (NCBI): domain Eukaryota; kingdom Metazoa; phylum Chordata; class Actinopteri; order Salmoniformes; family Salmonidae; genus Coregonus; species Coregonus lavaretus. The sequence goes on along the minus strand of NC_139996.1, from coordinate 45,818,262 downwards.
AATGAGGCTCAGTAGTGTGTGTGGCCTCCACGTGCCTGTATGACCTCCCTACAACGCCTGGGCATGCTCCTGATGAGGTGGCGGATGGTCTCCTGAGGGATCTCCTCCCAGACCTGGAATAAAGCATCCGCCAACTCCTGGACAGTCTGTGGTGCAACGTGGCGTTGGTGGATGGAGCGAGACATGATGTCCCAGATGTGCTCAATTGGATTCAGGTCTGGGGAACGGGCGGGCCAGTCCATAGCATCAATGCCTTCCTCTTGCAGGAACTGTTGACACACTCCAGCCACATGAGGTCTAGCATTGTCTTGCATTAGGAGGAACCCAGGGCCAACCGCACCAGCATATGGTCTCACAAGGGGTCTGAGGATCTCATCTCGGTACCTAATGGCAGTCAGGCTACCTCTGGCGAGCACATGGATGGCTGTACGACCCCCCAAAGAAATGCCACCCCACACCATGACTGACCCACCGCCAAACCGGTCATGCTGGAGGATGTTGCAGGCAGCAGAACGTTCTCCACAGCGTCTCCAGACTCTGTCACGTCTGTCACGTGCTCAGTGTGAACCTGCTTTCATCTGTGAAGAGCACAGGGCACCAGTGGCAAATTTGCCAATCTTGGTGTTCTCTGGCAAATGCCAAACGTCCTGCACGGTGTTGGGCTGTAAGCACAACCCCCACCTGTGGACGTCGGGCCCTCATACCACCCTCATGGAGTCTGTTTCTGACCGTTTGAGCAGACACATGCACATTTGTGGCCTGCTGGAGGTCATTTTGCAGGGCTCTGGCAGTGCTCCTCCTGCTCCTCCTTGCACAAAGGCGGAGGTAGCAGTCCTGCTGCTGGGTTGTTGCCCTCCTACGGCCTCCTCCACGTCTCCTGATGTACTGGCCTGTCTCTTGGTAGCGCCTCTATGCTCTGGACACTACGCTGACAGACACAGCAAACCTTCTTCCCACAGCTCGCATTGATGTGCCATCCTGGATGAGCTGCGCTACCTGAGCCACTTGTGTGGGTTGTAGACTCCGTCTCATGCTACCACTAGAGTGAAAGCACCAGCATTCAAAAGTGACCAAAACATCAGCCAGGAAGCATAGGAACTGAGAAGTGGTCTGTGGTCACCAACTGCAAAACCAGTCCTTTATTGGAGGTGTCTTGCTAATTGCCTATAATTTCCACCTGTTGTCTATTCCATTTGCACAACAGCATGTGAAATGTATTGTCAATCAGTGTTGCTTCCTAAGTGGACAGTTTGATTTCACAGAAGTGTGATTGACTTGGAGTTACATTGTGTTGTTTAAGTGTTCCCTTAATTTTTTTGAGCAGTGTATATTTTCTTATGAATAAAAATGAGTTGTAATATTTGTTCTTTATTTTCTGGTGGATAAACTGACATTTCAACCAGCTTTCTATGGCTTGTTTTAGAAATAGCGATATTCTGGAGATTATTTCATTTTCAAATAACCGAAAGTGAGAGGTTGTGCTCTGAATAAAGGGAAAAGGGCCATTTTTGAACATGAGGAGCCATTCTTACTAATCTGCTGGAAAACCAGTTTGGATTTAAGTACAACTTTTGAATGACTGATGCCTTTAGTGAGAGGTTGGTTCAATGCTTTAACATTTAATAATTTCAGCCCTCCTTAATCCTATTTATTATATAAATAGGCCTGTTTAATTTTATCTGGCTTGCCGTTGCAAATAAAGTAGAATATTTATTTGCTCATATCATTAAATAACAAGTTGTTCGGTGTAGTGAAATAAATAGGTAAACTGGGATATGACTAAAGAATGTATCAGGGTGATTTATCCACAAATAGCAAGATCTTATCTATTTTTGCTAACTTTCTAATAAAATGTATTCTAGTGAGATCGTTTCTTTCTTTCGGGATATGAATACCAAGTATGTCCACTTTGCTGTCAGACCATTTTATTGGTAAATGACATGGTAATGTAAAAGTTGTGTGATTTTGCAATCCGATACGTAATATGGTACACCTATCATAGTTCGGTTAGAGAAATTATCTAGATCCTCTATGAGACTGTGCTGGGATCCAAATTGCGGATTTGTTTTTAAGCCCCGGATTTCTAGCCCATTGATATTATTGTTGGATATAATTTTAATAGCTAACATTTTGATGGCCATAATAAATAGATATGCCAATAATGGACAACCTTGTTTCACTCCTCTTGACAATTTAACACTTTCTGAGAAGTAGCCATTATTTTCTATTTTACACCTGGGCAATACTCTTCGTGATGTCAGTCTGGGGCGCTCTCTGGAGCAGCAGAACTGAGATTGGCTGTTGGGTTGAGACCCACACAAGAGGAAGAGGAAGTGGCAGAGAATATATTACCTGCATGTTTGGCATGATACCCTCTGCAACCTCGCAGATTGGTGTTTGCTGAAAACAGAGGGTTCCACTGATAATGGTATGTGTGTGAGGTTCAGTGATGTAGCTGAGGGAGTTTTGTTTCATTGCATTTTGAGATTTGTGGTGAAAGGTTCATTGCTACAAATTATATATATTTCTTAAGAGTTTATTTCCAAAATGCTATATAGACACATTTTTCACATTTATGTTTTTTCATCTGAAATGAATGCTTATGAGTACCTTTGTGTCTTTAAAACATTACTGTTCTCAGATTTGTTATTTATTGGCTATATATCCATTGTTTAGCTGGAATGGAATGTGCGTATCCTGTGTATTTTATATACAGCTCTCATATTACTGAATGGATACATTATTTTAAATATTAAAACATATATATTGATGTCACATGATTCATTTGCATAGTTCTTTATTAAAAATGTAATTGTCACATTTGACTGTGTAAAACCATGCAGTGCTACTTTTTTAACTGAGAGTGAGGTGGATACATAGCGTTTTGCAACAACATTTGATTGTTTGTCTCTCTGAAATGAAACCATTTAGTGATAGATTTCAAACAAATACATGTCTGTCATTTAACAACCCCATGCCATGATTAGCTGGCAAAAAACACCAATCTCTTTCATAAGTAAAAACAAAAGTAAGAAGAAATTAATAAGAAAATTGATATATACTGTTTCGGAGTGAAACTCTTCATTTCTATTTAGTTACTGCAACTTCTATGGGTATGTTGTCTTCTACAGCATTTTTTACCGCATATTGGTGAGAGTCAGAGGGCAGAGAGGAAATCTGTTTTTCATTGGCTGAGTGGTGAGAGGATGAGCTTTTGATTGGTCTGGGGTGAGAGGAGATGGAGAAAATTGATCTTTCATTGGTTGAGAGGAGGTGAATTGACCATATAGCTTATTCACAAGCATCTCTTCAGCAGAAACAGACCCTTTAGCAGTTTCAATGAGAAAAGGAGTAAATGGCAGCACAGGCTTTTCATGAACACTGTTCCCAGTGGATGATCTCCCCAAAAAATCTTGGATCCAGTCGATTAGACCCGCAGTGGGACACAACCCATTACAGATGCGTATGAGTATGTATGCTTAGCCATATAATTTACAGGAAAGTGTGTGTGAGTGTGTAACAGCAAGCATTACTGGAATATCTTACAGCATCATTAGCTGTGCAATACCACCTGCATTTAGCAGTGAAACAGTCCAGTTGCTAATTTCTCAGCATGATGGTCGATTTAGCATATCCTGGAAATATTTTCACTGAAAAATCCATGTAATAACAGTAAATGGCAAACAAAACTGTTTACTCATGTTCCTGTTAGCGTACGTGGATTTCTAGATAAGCTCTGCATTGCAATGGCTCAGTGGGTTGACTGATTGTATGGAGGGATAGTGATAGCAGGAGGGGGGTGGGGGAGAAAGAGCAAGAAGGAGAGGTAAGCAGGTTTCTGACTGAGTTGAAAGACAGAATTCTGCCAGTTTCTCCATGTGACCCCCGCCAAGGCTGGCGGGGAAGTGAACTGCTGCTTTTTCATCTGCCTAAACAGCACCAAACACTAACTGCAGCCTGGCTGGGATATCTTGCTCTCTCACCAGGCACACTCTGAATCTCGCCATGGCTGTTACAGTGAGTAAGGGCTCTATTCAATCTGTATCGCTGAAGTGTTACAGATTGCGCAATGGAAATGTAAAGGTCATTTCCGATTGAGCCCACATGTGCAGCGCTTACCGTGTTTGCAGTCTCCGCTAACGCGGGAACATTCAATCATGCAGTTACGCTTAACTTCCGCGATACAGATTGAAGAGCCCTTAGTGTGGGGGTTGTGGAGTGGATTATGCACACACAAACACACACATGCTTGCGTGTGTTTCTAGCTAGGTTGTGTGTGTGTAGTGAGTGAGATTGGAACCCATTTTGCAGATGCCACAGCGAGTGGAAAATGACCCAGCTTCATTGTTAGACTGGTCCAGATAGTGCAGTAATGTATGGCCGGTATCATAACAGTGAGAAAAGACGGCGGCTGGGAGAGGAAGAGAGCAGAAAAATCTCCCCATCATGCCAGGGGCAGTGGCATAAAAGCGCTGGTGTAGCTTTATATTTCTCCCTGCTGTCATTTTTATGTAACGACCCATTAAACCGGGTGGCGTCTCGTTTGTCTACTCCCTCACAAATGTGTGTTCGTCAACAAAATGGGGAGTGTGCCAACGTTTGGTGTCATTGAAGGTCCAAGATAACAAGAGGGCACACACTGGCTTTGAGTCACATATCTGTATTGATAATAGAGCTGTGAGCTTCAGAGACAGGCTGCTAGCTTTCATCGACTTGGTAAAGCCTTGTATCGAGGAACCCCCCCCCCCCCTAAGTTTGTAGACCTGCCATTTCAAACATATTTTATCACTAACAAATTGCTTTTAATTTGTGGCACAAAATACCTTTATATTTGTTGTGATATAAACTGTAGCCTACATCCTTTCTAATAGTAAAGGCTTATTGATTTCCCCTTCTTGTGTAAGCTTCATTCCATGGCACTTGATACTGATTCTAAACGAGCAAGTAAACCCCAAATGAATTTGGCACATACTGTAATACATTTCTCAGATATGGCCCAAATATAACTTGTGTTTTTCAGAACATTGCTGGTGATTTTGCAGCCGAGGCTCAATTCAATTCCCAATCCCTGAGGACATCTAACCACATAACCTGGTCCACAGCAGGGCCTGGGGGTCCTGAACCCTCACAGGTGAAATTCCCCTACATTGACTAACTCCACAGTCTTGCTTGACAGGGCATCTTTTTCCAGAGGCAGCTCAGTGAAAAAAGTGGCTCATTATATTACCTAAAGGTCCATGTCATCACCTTTCAACTGCCCTGGTCCCTCCACCTTATTAGGTTAGGCACCATTATTTTAATGCAGGTATCCATTTTCTCCCAAGTGTATTAAAGTACCCTAACCTTTACTTCCTTCTGACCTTGTCAGTTAACTGGAAGTTAATCAAGTTCAGTCACAATGACACGGATAAGACAAATCTCTTCCGACCCAACAGCATTTCATATAGTTGAACATCAGTGATCACCTGCATTTCCAATGTATTTAAATTAAAGTGGCAATATGTAACTTTTTGAGCGACGTGACCAAATTCACATAGAAATTTGTGAGTTATACATCTATCATTCTACTTGAAAGCAAGTCTAAGAAGCGATAGATATGTTCTATGTGCGCTATTTCTATGCTTCACATTCTTAAGTTTTGTTTTACTTTCGGTTTTGTACACCAGCTTCAAACAGCTGAAACAACAATATTTTTGGTTATGGAAAATATATTTCACAGCGGTTTAGATGGTAAAATGATTATCTACACTATACTAGCTTATTTTGTCACATAAACTGAAATTAGGCAAACTATTAGAGTTTTAGCAAGCAGGAAATGGTGGAGCGATATCTGCAAAGAGCAACGTTAATAATCATAGGTTCCTGTGTGTGTTTTTGTGAATTTGTGGGATTTGATAATGCCGCTGTGTGAAAGAGCCTATAAGTCTGGTATGCAAAACGACCTCAACCCTCTGACAACTAATTCTGACTACTGAATAGACAATGTATTATTGCATTATAGTGTTGGAAATGAATGTCCTGCAAACCATCATTACATTGGCCGATTGCAGCAGGCATAACACAGTCAATAACATGTCCACACAATTATTCCGAGGTTTAAATACTCTTTATTTACTTAGAATGTTCCACTTTCAACCAAAATAGACAGACCTCCACATAATTCTTCATACATATCTGTAACATCTTGAAACCTGCAAGATCACAGAGGGGGTTTCTGTTGTACGCTTGTTTGGGGTTTTATTGGTAAAAACGTACAAATATATCAGGATCTCAGTTGTAACCTAACGAGAGAGTGCTGTGTGTGTGTGGTGTCATTACTCTTGCACTGAGAAACCTTACAAGAAAGAGTTGATCTGTGCTACACAGTGCCGAGCCTCATTAAGCCTCATTACACTGCACTTCCCACAGCGTTGTATTGACACCACACACGCACACACACAACACACTCCGTAGGGGTGACGGCTAGGGCCCCACAGCTTCTAGTGGAGTAATGGCCTTTCAGACACACACACTGCTCTCCCCTCCATAGGGGAGCCGCACTCTGCTACAGTCAGCAACTCTCAGCACTCCTATACTGTAAAGTGGGTCGGCATAAATGAGGGGGGCACCTCCAAGATTAAGAATGTACCATTAAGAGTGGCCCCGCTGATACAGAGAGTTCTAATGGGCCTGGAAGTGAACCAAACTGCCGACACCAGAGTTCAAGAGTTGAAGGGGTGACTAGTGTTGGTGGAGGGGTGGTGTCACAGTGGATGATGAATCAGCGTAATTCTGTTCTGCCGAGCTAAAGGATCTTGGATGGATGGACGACCATCTGTCTGATAGCTGCCTGGTAGAAAATTCAGAGAGGTGAGTGCATGGTCAGAAAGGAATTGTGAATGCAGGCAAGATTCCTCACAAATGAGGATGCCAAAGTAGATGTTCTAATTTCAAAAGGAGAGGGGTAGGGATTGGTCAATGTGCCCCCTGGCTAAAATATTAGTCCTTCTGCCACTCGTTTGTCTCTTTCCTTGTCCTAATTTAGGCCAGACTGCATGTATGATATAAAAGAGCGCTCTCATCTCCAAGTAGGGGACGTGTGACTGCATCTCAATCTGCAGCAATGTCCTACTTATGCACACCCAGATAATTTAGAGTGAGTGAAAAAGAGGTCCCACTCAAACATGACATATAGCTAACTAGGGGCAAATCTTTTCACATCACTTTAACCTAGTGGATAAGGCCATCTACCCATAAAAAATATCACTCAACCTTACAACCAGCACTCAAACTACAGCATATTCCATACTACTCCTTTTCAATTCAGGAAATGAATTGAGAAACTAGCATGTTAGGAATTATTCTTGCACAATTGTTCTACTGTACCTCTCCTCATAGAAAATGTAATTCAAGAGGCTGACAATGTACACTACTACACTTTGTACCCCCATCCTCAAGGATCTCATGAAAATCTCAAACTACCGTTAGACAAACTGAATGTTTAAGGATTATCCTTTATCTCAGCTGCATGAATAAGACCATTCTGAGACTGGATTTGAGGGAAAACTAGACAATGAACAAACTTTAACAAAGCTGTGTCTTTGAGGAATACACAGAGGGAGACAGTGGATTGGGGATTGGAGTGATGGTGTCATTTGCTTTTGAAATGACAAATCAGGATGTCTCTTAGTCCCTTGACAAACATGCACAATCTGACAGAACGCAGCCTGAATTTTTGCACGGATGCCATGTCAAAACTGTTCAAACAATGTTATTTCACACTAGATAAAGTCATACTGAGAAATGGCTCAAGAATATGACAGTGATGAACTGACCAGCTTTAGTGACACAGCTTCTGAAACAAACAACTCTAACCACACTTCAAGGGAGAATTCTAAAAGAGTATGCTACAATGTACTCAGTCTTTGATTCAGTTTTACAGCAGCTACATTGTTACATATACATAAACATATACTTAAATATGTTTCTATGTGGCACAGCAGAAGTAACATGTCCTTAGATTAGAATACAGATGGCTTGTAATTCTATCCTTCCAAAATCAAGGAAGAGTAGAGTTCTTCAAAAGCTAATCTTCTATTGTTCAAGACACGTCTCAGATCAGCATCACAATATTTTACTTTCAGGCAGACAATGGGGATGCTATGTGGGCTCTACTACTAACTGCGATGTTAAGTCAATGGCAAAAGGGAGTATAACGGATGTTTTAGTCAAAATCACTGCACAATGAGTCTAAACCAAGCTACATCACCGTAGCATACAGCAGAGACTCGTATTTTGGTCAGATGGGGGAAAACAACAGCCGTTTGCTATTCACTGTTGTCACAGCATATTCATGTTCAGCACCATGAACTGCTACAATTTTCCATGAACGGAGCAGCAAGACCAGCGTGACAGTGTGGAGGGAAATGACACCCAGCATAGTATGTGCAGCAGGGGATTATATGATATGCAGGGCACCAAGCGCACACACACATAACTGTTTTCTGATAGCTTTTCCATTTTTTGTCATTTTAGCAGACGCTCTCATCCAGATTTTTCAACTAGTCTGCTCGGGGATTCGAACCAGCGACCTTTTTGGTTACTGGCCCACACTCTTGAAGGAAAACTCCACCCAAAAATGATCTTTTAGTATTTGTTTCAGTAGTCCATTGTTTGATATAGTCCCAAAATATTTTGCATGTCAGCAATCAAGTTAAGATATATAACTTTCAAAATACAGAAATACAGCCGTTATGATGCAAAACGCAGCATGATTTGATGCAAAATGCATCATACTGGCTGTATTTCTGTATTTTGAAAGTTATACATCTTGAAAACTTGATTGCTGACATGCAAAACATTTGGTACTATATCAACAATGGACTAATGAAACAAATGCCAAAAGATAGTTTTTGGGTGGAATTTGCCTTTAACCTCAACCTGGAATGACATTGCAGCAAATGGCAGAGATAGCTTGGTAAAATGTGCCTATTGCTACTTTTTTCATGCTACCAAGTCACACGTTTTAGTGCATAAACAGTGTTGATGCGCTACATTGTTGAGTTTTCAACATCCCATGTGAATCTAGCCAATCTGGACATTTTGTGTACCATTAGATTTGGTGATGGTTTGTTTCAATGTCACATTAAAGGAGAATGTAGTTTTTTTTTGTCTCAATTTTTTACCCCAACCAGCGATTCAATTCCTCATCCTTGTTGTGCAGTACGGGGGCTCTGAAAAAACATGAACAAATGCTTAAAAAACACCCAAATATGTCCTTTTAGAAACTGAAAAGCTCCCAGTATAGTGATGCAGGTCTTTAGATGTTGTTAGGAATTGAAAACTGTTCAAGGTGTGGATAAATGCTGGATGCAAAAGATGAGGCAAACAACTTCTATATTTAAAGGTTTAATAGAGAGACATATGGATATGAAGAGACGGACACGTTCTTCTAAGAGATTCACAGCAAATCTACCACCAGAGGGGAGGGCAGACCCAAATACTCTTGCCTTATCTGTTCGCTGTTTCATCCTTCCATGCCTGGTGCCAAAGCATTAAATCAAGTCTGAGACCTTGGGGTTGAATAGACTATATACATTTGAAACATCTTAAATCGCTTAAGGACACCCATGGCCAATTTTATGGCTCAAGGGCCCAGATAACAGTTACTAAGACCTGCTTTACGGTGACCTCTGGCCTTAGTGAGGGTACCTAGAAGCCAAATTCCAATATTGTACACATGAAATTGTGTCATTCTGAACTTTATCCGCAACGTTATATTCCATTTTGTTGCGACTGGAGTGATACCTCTCCGTCCATTCTAGCAGCAGGCTACATGGAGAATGGAACAGCTGGATGGGGGAAACTCGAGTCGCACAAAAAGGAATATAGCGTTGCGGAAAAGATCGGAATGACACAATTACATGTGTACAACATCTAAAGACCTGCATTACTATACTGAGAGCATTTCCGTTTAAAAAATCACGTATTTGGGTGTTTTTGGAGCATTTGCTCATGTTTTTTCAGAGCCCCCGTATTGCAAAACAAGGATGAGGAAGTGAATCGCTGTTTGGGGTAACTTTCTCACAAACACGTGAAATCGCAAAAAAGTGTCTGGACCCTTGTAGAACATTCCATTTACATACAAAATACAGATTATGTTTGTAAAAAAGCTAACTTCTCCTTTAAGGTGAGAGTCTGGATGGTATCTGGTACCCCTGGAGCAGTGTTTCCCAACTCCTGTCCTCGAGAACCCCCAACAGCACACATTTTTGTTGTAGCCCCAGACAAAAACAACTGGGGCCTCATTTATCAATGTGCGTGCGCACAAAAAAGACTAAACCTTGCATGCAGCAGTTTTCCCGCAAAGATTGGTATTTACCAATTTTGAACTTGATGGGAAAGCGTGCATAGCTCCACGCAAATCTCAAACCATACAACTTCTAGTGGTTGATCTAGTGGTATTGCAAGCAAATTATGTTATTTTGGGGGAAATGGAGGTGTTTGATGCACAGGAATTATAAGAATGTTAGGATAACAAAAACATTAAAACGTTGGTCTAATGATAAAACAGATGCATTTGCCGTTGGTAAGAAGATCGCATAGCAGCATGTTGCCTAATATATTCATTTTACTTATATAGACCTAAATCATATTGCAGGACATCTCTCCTTTTCTGACGACTGGTTTATTCCCGCTACGCAACAAATATTAGGCTACCATTTATCCATCACTTATTCAATAACCAACCATGCTCGAAAGTAAATAGGTATATGACAGTATGGGTAGGCTACAGTATTAATGTGCGATAGGAGTGAGACATAATAGCCTATTAATCTCAGAGCCTATACCAAGGCAAGAGATAGAAACACAATCATCTATTGATTAACAGAATATTGAACAACAATTAGTATTTTGCATAGAAGTGTGGGCTGTAGCATTTACTTGTAAATTGTTTGAATGGACAATCAATCTTGCAGTACGCGCGGACAGTGTTTGCACTCGCTATAGGTGGCATATGTCACTGCAAAAGATTGAAATGTGATAGAATTTGCTATTGCGATTTATTTTAGACACGATCATGGCCCAGCTCCAACATCTCAAAATCATACAGCAAATGAGGGCATTGTTGTTACCATAAAAGGTGAATGGAGGGTGTTTTCCAGGTCGGGTTGTAGTGCTCGTTCACAAGCCCACAAATATAGTATGGCTCTGATTAAAGCATGAAAACATGCGTATATGTTGCGTGCGACAGTTTGATACATTTGTTGTGCACGCAAATCCTAGAATCTCCACGTACGCCAGAACTAAGTAAGAAATGCATGAACGGTTGATAAATGAGGCCCCTGGTTCAACTTGTCAAGGGCTTGATGATTAGTTGACAAGTATAATCAGTTGTGCTTGTTCGGGGCCACAACAAAAATATGTACTGTTGGGGGCACTTGAGGACTGGAGTTGGGAAACACTGCCCTAGAGAGTTCTCTGGTTCACCCAATATCCGATCATCCATACAAATGTATTCAAATTCATGCTTTTTAGGTGCAGGGAAATAACTTCCAACAACGCATTACTTAAAAGGTCAAAATGCATAGGGCCTATTTGAAACAAAAGTGCAAGCAGCTAGTAAAATTCAAACATCCTCTAATTAAATGTTTTCTCCAAATGCATAAATAAACAAAATGTTGTAACAGTTATTCATAATTTGGAGCATCATACACTGTAACACGTGCAAAGAGGAGTTCTACAAATGTTGAGCAGCATGTTAAGTGCTAGGTTAACATCGCTCTATTGCAAAAGGAGAGTCGAAAAGGGGGAAAGGCTACATTCAATAATGTTTAGTATTTTCATGATTTCTTCTTCAGTATAGTGGATGTGGATAGTGAACCTCTCTGTAAGTGTACCAGCACCAGCACTCTTTGAACTGTGAACTTGTGAACTCTAAAATGTGGCGGAAAAACAAAAATGGCTCCAGGTAAAAAATGTCTGAAACACCTAAAAGTACATCAGAAAAAGGTAGTGCACAGGGCGACATCCTTTTTTAAAAATGCAGTAGGACTGTTCCAGTGACTTTGATAAGGTAGGGCAGCAGAGGGGGATCTATATTGCACACGGGTTGGCAAGGTCCTCAAACACAGGCTGCTCTTCGATCCCTCGCGCAAACAGCTTGATCAACTGGCAGTGCACTCTGTAAGAGCAGAAGACAAAAAAGAGATTGTTTGCTTAAAACAAAGGCAAGAAATCAAAATGTTGATTTTTTGCACTGCGCTTTCAGAAGTGGGTTACAGTGCATTCGGAAAGTATTCAGACCCCTTCACTTTTTCCACATTTTGTTACGTTACAGCCTTATTCTAAAATTGATTAAATCGTTTTTTCCCACTCAATCTACACACAGCACCCCATAGTGACAAAGCAAAAACAGTTTTTTTCTTCTAAAATAAACCAAATAAAAACTGAAATATCAAATTTACATAAGTATTCAGACCCTTTACTCAGTACTTTGTTGAAGCACCTTTGGCAGCGATTACAGCCTCAAAGCTTGGCACACCTGTATTTGGGTAGTTTCTCCCATTCTTCTCTGCAGATCCTCTCAAGCTATGTCAGGTTGGATGGGGAGCATCGCTGCACAACTATTTTCAGGTCTCTCTAGAGATGTTCGATCGGGTTCAAGTCCGGGCTCTGGCTGGGCCACTCAAGGACATGCAGAGACTTGTCCCGAAGCCACTCCTGCGTTGTATTGGCTGCATGCTTAGGGTCATTGTCCTGTTGGAAGGTGAACCTTCGCCACAGTCTGAGGTCCTGAGCGCTCTGGAGCAGGTTTTCATCAAGGATCTCTCTGTACTTTGCTCCGTTCATCTTTCCCTCGATCCTGACTAGTCTCCCAGTCCCTGCTGCTGAAAGAAATCCCCACAATATGATGCTGCCACCACCATGCTTCACCGTAGGGATGGTGCCAGGTTTCCTCCAGACGTGACGCTTGGCATTCAGGCCAAATAGTTCAATCTTGGTTTCATCAGACCAGAGAATCTTTTTCTCATGGTCTGAGAGTCTTTAGGTGCCTTTTGACAAACTCCAAGCGTGCTGTCATGTGCTTTTTACTGACGAGTGGCTTCCGTCTGGCCACTCTACCATAAAGGCCTGATTGGTGGAGTGCTGCAGAGATGGTTGTCCTTCTGGAAGGTTCTCCCATCTCCACAGAGGAACTCTGGAGCTCTGTCAGTGTGACCATCGGGTTCTTGGTCACATCCCTGACCAAGGCCCTTCTCCCCCGATTACTCAGTTTGGCCAGGCGGGTCTTGGTGGTTTGGCTGAGTCCTGGTGGTTCCAAACTTCTTCCATTTAAGAATGATGGAGGCCACTGTGTTCTTGGGGACCATCAATGATGCAGACATGTTTTGGTACCCTTCCCCAGATCTGTGCCTCAACACAATACTGTCTCTGAGCTCTACGGACAATTCCTTCGACCTCATGGCTTGGTTTTTGCTCTGACATGCAATGTCAACTGTGGGACCTTATATAGACAGGTGTCTGCCTTTCCAAATCATGTCCAGTCAATTGAATTTACCACAGGTGGACTCCAATCAAGTTGTAGAAACATCTCAAGGATGATCAATGGAAACAGGATGCACCTGAGCTCAATTTCGAGTCTCATAGCAAAGGGTCTGAATACTTATGTAAATAAGGTATTTCTGTTTTTTACTTAACCTGTTTTCGCTTTGTCATTATGGGGTATTGTGTGTCGATTGATGAGGATTTTTATTAATTTAATCCATTTTAGAATAAGGCTGTAACGTAACAAAATGTGGAAAAAATGAAGGGGTCTGAATACTTTTTGAATGCATTGTATATTTGCACAGCAGGTTATAGGGAGTGGTGACGTACCCGACTTCAATGGCTGCATGGGGGAGGATCTCGCCGTCACAGTTCCAGCTGCTGTAGGCAGGGCTGCAGCTGCAGGCCGGGTGGTCTCGGCAGATCTGGCTGAAAAGCCGCTTGCCGTTCTCCCTCAGGTCCAGCTCTGAGTCGCTCTGGCAGTGGCGCGGCGTGAAGTGGAAACGCCGCACACGGTGCACTTCTACAAAGGTCATGTCAAACTGAAGGGGAAAGAGACAGAAGGTCACGTCAAACTGAAGGGGAAAGAGACAGAAGGTCACGTCAAACTGAAGGGGAAAGAGACAGAAGGTCACGTCAAACTGAAGGGGAAAGAGACAGAAGGTCATGTCAAACTGAAGGGGAAAGAGACAGAAGGTAATGTCAAACTGAAGGGGAAAGAGACAGAAGGTCATGTCAAACTGAAGGGGAAAGAGAGAAGGTCATGTCAAACTGAAGGGGAAAGAGACAGAAGTGAGAGAGTGAACTCCCTGATACAGGGAATTGAAGTGTTAACCATCTCATGCAAACACTCCTATGGACCCGGGTTGGAGTAGCCATAAAAAACATGACATCATTGCAATAGCCCCATCCAGTGTGGTTACCTGGTCGTATTTGCTGGTGTGGCGTAGCAGGTGGCGCAGGAAGTTGAATCGGGAGCACTTGCGCACGAGGATGAGGTCGGTGGTGCCGTCAGCGAGGTGGGCGGCGGGGGACAGGCCCTTGGGGCTACGGGGACAGGCACAGCTCATACTGGCCGCGTTGATGGCCAGGAATTTCCCTCTGATCACCCGCCATCCCCCTTCGTATTCTGGGATAGAGCAGAAATAGAGGTTGGTGCTTTGAGGTAAATGCATAGTGTAGGTTTTTGTAGAGACCCATGGTGTGTGGGCTTGAGGTTAATTGGTGTTCAGCCAGAAATACTTACCACTGTCTGAGACATCTGGATCAGTCTTGCAAATCTCTGGGGCGTCCTCGGAATACAGCTGTCCGTTGTGTTGGCATATGAAGCACCTGGAAATCAGGGATGGAGTGAGGACAGGGGAGAATGGAGTTGGCTAGCCAAATGAGCAATTTGCTTTGCACCATCTAGATGATATTTACATAGACAAACATGGGTATAATACTAAACTACACAATTGGTTGTGGATATTATTGGACAGGTTGCATTTGTCCAGTTGTACATACCCAGCTCTACACCTGGTCTTGTCTCGTGGTGTTCCCAGTATGTCAGTTGCTGGTAGAAAAGACACAGTCCCTTCATAGTAGTGATGTGTGAGAAACGTCTTAAAACCTGCACAAACAATAGCATACAATATCATTAGCAACCAATGGCAACAGTCTACCGCAACAGTATCAAAGTGATGTTTCCTAAGTGTTAAAGCTACTCTTCTGACCTACCTGAAAAGTCGTATCTGGCTGGTCCCATCCATCGTTTCCTCTCGCTGTCTGCCAGCACGTCGCCATAGAAACCGTACCCAAGCAGGGACACAGAGTACCTCAGGAATGTGTTGTTGTGATGGACCGAGCACACGTCCATTGGCTGGGCATCTCCTGTGAAGACACGCCCCAAAGTCTAGTATGAGTGATCCTCCACAGATAATGTGTGTAGTACAGTGTCCTACAAAGGTTGTGACGGATTTGTGTATTTTTACTATAAACATACACACCAGTGGAGGCTGGTGTGAGGAGCTATAGGAGGACCGGCTCATTGTAATGGCTGGAATGGAATAAATGGAACGAAGTCAAACATGTGGCTTCCATATTGTAAATGAGCCTGTCCTCCTATAGCTCCTCCCACCAGCCTCTACTGATACACACCAGTGCTTGAACACACCCACCCACATGCGCTCAAACTCTGTAGCTCAATTGGTAGAGCATGGCGCTTGTAACGCCAGGGTAGTGGGTTCGATCCCCGGGACCACCCATACGTAAAAATGTATGCGCACATGACTGTAAGTCGCTTTGGATAAAAGCGTCTGCTAAATGGCATATTATATTATATTATTAACTCACATACACGCCCACTCATACACACACCTCCAGCAGTTTCCTCTTATCAGCTGAGTGTGTGGTAGGGTTAGCATAGAAGTAACAAACGTGACACACATTTCTATGCACAATAGAGTCCTGGGGAATTACCTGGAACAGTGATAAAGGTGGCTTACGCTACTTATCGGTGCAGTATAATTTCAGTTACACTTCCTTTAGAGTCACTTTTAAAGGCATTTTAATGGGAAGTGCTGCCAATATTTCAATATGGTTAACTGCACTCACCCACTATGATGTGTAAGGCTGAGGTCACAGGATCATTGATGCCTACAGTTGCATAGCAGATGCAGTCCGTCGAACCTGGATAACACACACAGAAACAATGGTACCTTATGTTTCTGACTACACAGAAAAAAACTCTGCAGTGTGTGTGCGTAGAGCAAGACAGAAAAGTGGAACGTGGAAATCAACACACATAAGATACCGTAGTGTACATGAAATGGACCTCATCGTTGAAGTATTCGTTTGTAAACAGACACAGTCAGGTCATAAACCGTGACATGATAAGATGGGGCAACTTGTCAACATCAGCTATTGATAGCTTATGATGTGATCATTGCCACGGCCGGTCCTGGCCGTTCTGCTGCCCTAGATGATACAAATGAAATTGCTGCACCTACAAGAATAAGCAAAATGACGTTGAAAAGACGTCTAAAAGACGTATTCTTCCAGACGTTGAAGGTAGGTTCATTTTCGGTTCTGAATGAAAGTTGAAAATAGGTATTTTCTGGGCGTTGAAAATACATATTTTCCAGATGTTGAAATCAAGTACATTTTCGGTTCTGAATGAAAGTTGAAATGATGTAATTTATAGATGTTTAGGCCAAATCAAGGCTGGTCCATACCGGCTAAAATCTGAACCAAACATTAACATCTATGATTGGTTCATCATGGTTCAGAACGGACCAAAAATAAAAGTCAGTGGACGTGGAAATCAAGGCCGGTCGGGAATGAACAAAAGAAAAGTCCAAAAGATGTCAGCATCGTTCCGTGCTTACTGAGGTATAGCCTACAGCAGGGATGGGCAACTCCAGTCCTCGGGGGCCGGAGTGGTGTCACTTTGCCCATCCCTAGTCAACACAGCTGATGAAACTAATTGCATTCTAAACTGAAGCTCATGATTAGTTTATTATTGGTGTCAGTTGTGTTACCTGGGGCAAAAGTGTGACACCAATCAGGCCCCAGAGGACTTGAGTTGCCCATTCCTGGCCGTACATTTAATTTTAGGAATGCCCATCTATGTGGTAGGCCTACAGTTTGTAAAACACCCAAAAAATAGACAGCAGGTCGAGACAGAACCAAAAAAAGACGTCGGTGTCGGTCAGCGCTTACTGGGGTGTTGTCTACCATGTCGGCCCCAATGGAATTTTATCAATGTCCATCCATGTGGTAGGCCCATTTTATCTCCAGCCTGTAGGCTACAGAAAAGGCCACATACTATTTCTACCATACGCTATATCTGCTACATGATTTATGTTAGATACTTTTTTTGACAGAATGTTGGTGGAGCGCCGCAGCAATGCGACTCTCCAACAGCACCCTGGAGAAGCGCGCTGGGAATGGACAAAATCAATATTTTGCGTCCTTGTCTTTGACAAAGTGGGCACTGCTTATCATAGGGCGGCATCAGCGCTCACCTAAAAAGCCCACATGCCACTGGTTGAGAGAAATTGTCATTTTTGGGCAGAATTATGTGAGGTTTTATGTGTTGTTGTAGGTGCTTCTTGGTCAGTTTAGCTCAGAAAATGCCGCCCTCGTCAAACTCATTGGCGGCCACCTAACGCTGCCTAATGAGCGGGCTGGCCCTGATCATTGCTGTGTCAAAATAGTGGTATGTGTGTGAGTGTGTATGCTCTAACCTGCGGGTATAATGCCGATGCGCAGAGTGCAGGGTACCAGCTTCTCCTCCGGGCTGTTCTGGTCCACGCCGTTGTCCCTCTGGGTCCGGGAGACCAGGCCATGAACTATCTCACTGAACATGCCGTCCCCGCCCACACACACCACTCTGCATTGAGGTCAAAGGTCAGGTCGCACACAGAGGTCAAAACAACAACACTAATGTTTTTGTTTGCTGTTTGAGAGGAAGAATATACTGGGCCTGGGGTGGTTTTTAGTTCAACTCTGAATTTGTGACGTTTGGGCTGAAAGCCAGACTACAAAGAGGGGCTTCCCAGATATACTTTTGATTACTATAGCGACAATTACATTGAGAACCTAACAAACCGGGAACATTATCTCTAGTTAGGGTTTAATTTAACATTAGGATGACAACATCCCAAAAACATTCAAATATTGTTTTTATTTTTTCCAGAATATGTTTTAAATTAAATATGTGCACAACATATGTAACAACAACCACCACAGAACATTCCCTTAATGTTCTTATTAGGTTTCTAGGTAACGTAATAACAAAAGGTTTTCTGGGAAAGTTCTTGCAACATCAGGCGAATATTTTTATACAAACATTGTATAATCATCAGCTCAACTGGACAGTTTTTGTGTTATTAGAACTTTTGGGCCAACCAAATGAATAATCTGGGAACATTCACAGAACCAATTTTGGTTTGCTGGGAAATGTCTCCAACCATGACTCACCCATCATATTGCTTCAACTCAGCCTCTGTCCTCAGGTGGTCCCTGGCATGATTGGCATGCTCTGTAACTATGACAACCAACAACAAGGAAGGCGTTAGATATCTCAGCATGATTTACATTTTTCTTTCAAGTGCTTCCTGTAGATGGGATACACTTGAAAAGTTATGATTTTCAATCAATACATTGAACAGGTTTACAATCGACTAGATGATATCGCTTGACGTTTTTCTAATTTGCACTATAATCTGCAATATTTTGGACTATGGGAGTAATCATTCACTAGCTTGGAGTAATATATCAACTAAGCATTTTCCCTAAAGAATTCTAGTCCCAAAGCAGCAATTTACTTTCTCTAACCATTATAACAATTTGTAGCTAAAGGAATAGTTTGATTTCATGATTTCGTACCCACCTTGCTCAACTATCAATATCTTGATATCAACCCAAGCTTCTATACTGTTGGAAATACAATTGGTCATAATTTGTGACTATGAAATTACTATGTCCACAGTGGTTCTCCAGTCTGAGAAGTAAAACGGATGTAAAGTAATCCAGTATTCATCGACCATCAGCCTTTCCATTAAGGAACTGGGGTGATGGATGGCGGCCGTAAATGATGTCATAATCCTGTGCGGCCTGAGAGAGCTTGTGCCCATTTGCCTACAGTGAGAAATGTGACTTGGCCCATAAACACTCATCTTTTATTAAAGCATGGTTAATGTTGTTGGTGGGAACTCACCAATCACGTCCGTGGAGATGGAGGCACAGGTGAAGAGAGGGGCGACTTTCTGCTCGTAAATGCACTTGCCTTGCTGCTTGCCCCCATAGGGGTTGATGTACACCAGCAAATGCTTGGGTCTGCTGGCTACAAAAAGTAAAGTGAAAGATGTTACTGGTTTGTCCAGAGAGAAGGGCATGTGACATGGTAAATGTAGGCTGCAGGCTGAGTAACAGTACAGACTGAGGCCCATACTCATTTCTGAGTTAGCCTTGCAACTAGACTTCACAAAGCATATTCAGTGAACGTAACAGTGTACACTGAATACAGAGTCAGTAATACTCAGCCATACTCAGTGCTGCGAGCTGCCCTCTGATGGTCTGGACCCACTGCTGACACAGTGCCCCCTCTAGACAGTGGAAGGTGACATCACTACACCGCCAGCGGTGCTGCCAGGCTCTCTCCACATAGGACACTGTGGCAGGGGGACACAAAGGGAGTGACGGGAGAGAGGCTTAACAGAATATAGATATACTTTGCAGTATCATCTACCATATTGAATCTAATATCGGTAGATTGCTCAAGATCGTCAACATTCTTACCTGTGAATGCATATGGATAGGCCTCAGTCGATTTCTGAGGCATTTTCTGCCACCTGCCGTCATCTTTCGTCTTGCTGTCCACATCGAGCTCCCTGACTGCTAGGATCTCAGACACTGACACACTGTGGCTGGTACCTGTTAAACACACACCAAATCAATCCGTCACAATGTGGTAAGAACCAGAGATGTACCCTTTATAAATTAAAATCTTAGAGAAAGGGAAAGCACACACACACACACACACAGATAACGATCTATTTTCAAGCCTTTTTTTAAATCATCCCAGCCAAACAAACTGGTCTGGCTGTATCAACTACAGCTTGGAAAGCGTCATTCTAATTAAGTTTAATGTGATGAAATGGGAGCTTTAATGGACTAATTAACAGTTTGATTTTAGCATTAGGGTGGAGTAGGGTTGTGGCGGTCATGATATTTCGTCAGCCGTTGATTGTCAAGCAAATAACTGTCGGTCTCACGGTAATTGACCGTTAATTAACATAAACACAAGCCATTTTAAAAAGTCTAATAAATCCATGTAATATAGCCTACACCTTCACAATAAATGCATTATTTATTTTAGACAGGTCTAAAGAAGCATGATATGAAGAAAATGTAGTCTATTTCAGAAGAACAGAATAGCATACTCTGAGTTGTCCTTATTTTAGGTCCTGATGTGGCTATGCCAAATGGCTGTGGGCTACACTAGTTCATTTAGCAGACAAGATTTGATTATAATTCGTGGAATTATTTTATAGTATGAAGAATATAATCAAACAAAGATGAATAAAATATACATATTTTCTCCAAATTATTTGAGGGAGTGCGCACATGCAGCAATTCTATGTAGAGCGGTTAACAAATAAATAGGTACTCCTCTATGCTAAATTTAAAGTTAAGGGCTATAAACATTGGGCTATATGTTTTGATTTGTAATACATTGTAAGGCTGCATAATGAGACTAATGATGATTTGAAAAAAGTCGCTTGAAAGGCATGAGCTCTGCTTAGTTTTTTGCTGTACACACTCCAATAGTCTCACATTCACAATTTGACAAGCACTTCATTATGCCTCGAATTTCACAGCGGCATCCCCTTTGTGGCCGTAATGCATCCTAAAATAATCCATGCCTTTTGCGGCCCGGAGTGCTGCGTTGTGCCCTTCTCCTAGAGTGTGCTGCGCAATCCAAAACGTCTCTCACTCACACGGCTCTCCGTCACTTGATCGGGTCTTTCTCACAGAATACAAGTTAAGACACACCGGGGACGCAAATGTGCGCGTCCTTATCCAATTCCAAGGTGCATATTGAAGATGTTGAAAGAACTGTCCACATTTACTTTCGTCAGCCAACAAGATGAGTAGGCCTAACGAACAACAAAATACTAGCCTATGTCAATCCACTATCCCCCATAGTACAAAAGTTGACATATTCTATGCTGTGCAATAAATAAATATTCCAAACATAGTCTGGGACAGTTGTGGGACGCGATAGATCCCAAACTAATACAACCACTAGCATCCCAATTTTTTTTTAATGCAATGTGGCTGACGCAACAGGTTAGAACCTTTAGCTTAAAATGTTGATAAACTATTAGGCTATTTCTTCACATTACAAGTGCAGCAATGCTTACATGGCATTAGGCTATAAGCGGCAATGTTCCATTAGCGGGAAAACACCATTATCAAAAGTGACCGCAAATGCAAATATGCATGTAATGCTTTTATTATAAAGGTGCATTTTTATGGTGTAAATTATCTTCCCTAAACTTGAAACTCATGTGGCGCTTATATATGCCAGTTAGGCTCTACACCCCTTGTAAAGCAGATGAATATGCTTAATTTTAAGAAGATATTTGGCCACTTTAGTTGTGATTCAAACCTTATTAAAATATATAGGCCTATAGACTAGGCTACATGAGGTGTGCGACTATGACTCGAACAAGTCGCAAAAAAAAGCCATTGTTTCTTATGCTGGGCATCATTCACAAGTGATAATAATAATACTTTTTAATGGAATATCTACATAGGCGTACAGAGGCCCATTATCAGCAACCAGCAGTTCTGTGTTCCAATGGCACGTTGTGTTTGCTAATCCAAGTTTATTATTTTAAAAGGCTAATTGATCATTAGAAAACCATTTTGCATTTACGTTAGCACAGCTGAAAACTGTTGTGCTGATTAAAGAAGCAATAAAACTGGCCTTCTTGAGACTAGTTGAGTATGTAGAGCATCAGCAATTGTGAGTTCGATTACAGGCTCAAAATGGCCAGAAACAAATAACTTTCTTCTGAAACTTGTCAGTATATTCTTGTTCTGAGAAATGTAGGCTAATCCATGCGAGAAATTGCCAAGAAACTGAAGATCTCGTACAACGCTGTGTACTACTCCCTTCACAGAACAAGGCAAACTGCCTCTAACCAGAATAGAAAGAGGAGTGGGAGGCCCCGGTGCACGTTATTTGTTTCTGGCCATTTTGAGCCTGTAATCGAACCCACAATTGCTGATGCTCCAGATACTCAACTAGTTTCAAGAAGGCCAGCTTTAATGCTTCTTTAAATCAGCACAACAGTTTTCAGCTGTGCTAACATAATTGCAAAAGGGTTTTCTAATGATCAATTAGCCTTTAAAAATGATAAACTTGGATTAGCAAACACAATGTGCCATTGGAACACAGGACTGATGGTTGCTGATAATGGGCCTCTGTACGCCTATGTAGATATTCCATAAAAAATCAGCCGTTTCCAGCTACAATAGCCATTTACAACATTAACAATGTCTACACTGTATTTCTGATCAATTTGATGTTATTTTAATGGACAAACAAATTGCTTTTCTTTCGAAAACAAGGAAATGTGTAAGTGACCCCAAACTTTTGAACGGTAGTGTATGTGTATATATATATATATATATATATATATATATATATATACATACATACATACAGTGGGGAGAACAAGTATTTGATACACTGCCGATTTTGCAGGTTTTCCTACTTACAAAGCATGTAGAGGTCTGTAATTTTTATCATACTGTGAGAGACGGAATCTAAAACAAAAATCCAGAAAATCACATTGTATGATTTTTAAGCAATTAATTTGCATTTTATTGCATGACATAAGTATTTGATCACCTACCAACCAGTAAGAATTCCGGCTCTCACAGACCTGTTAGTTTTTCGTTAAGAAGCCCTCCTGTTCTCCACTCATTACCTGTATTAAGTGCACCTGTTTGAACTCGTTACCTGTATAAAAGACACCTGTCCACACACTTAATCAAACAGACTCCAACCTCTCCACAATGGCCAAGACCAGAGAGCTGTGTAAGGACATCAGGGATAAAATTGTAGACCTGCACAAGGCTGGGATGGGCTACAGGACAATAGGCAAGCAGCTTGGTGAGAAGGCAACAACTGTTGGTGCAATTATTAGAAAATGGAAGAAGTTCAAGATGACATTCAATCACCCTCGGTCTGGGGCTCCATGCAAGATCTCACCTCGTGGGGCATCAATGATCATGAGGAAGGTGAGGGATCAGCCCAGAACTACACGGCAGGACATGGTCAATGACCTGAAGAGAGCTGGGACCACAGTCTCAAAGAAAACCATTAGTAACACACTACGCCGTCATGGATTAAAATCCTGCAGCGCACGCAAGGTCCCCCTGCTCATGCCAGCGCATGTCCAGGCCCGTCTGAAGTTTGCCAATGACCATCTGGATGATCCAGAGGAGGAATGGGAGAAAGTCATGTGGTCTGATGAGACAAAAATAGAGCTTTTTGGTCTAAAGTCCACTCGCCGTGTTTGGAGGAAGAAGAAGGATGAGTACAACCCCAAGAACACCATCCCAACCATGAAGCATGGAGGTGGAAACATCATTCTTTGGGGATGCTTTTCTGCAAAAGGGGACAGGACGACTGCACCATATTGAGGGGAGGATGGATGGGGCCATGTATCGCGAGATCTTGGCCAACAACCTCCTTCCCTCATTAAGAGCATTGAAGATGGGTCGTGGCTGGGTCTTCCAGCATGACAACGACCCGAAACACACAGCCAGGGCAACTAAGGAGTGGCTCCGTAAGAAGCATCTCAAGGTCCTGGAGTGGCCTAGCCAGTCTCCAGACCTGAACCCAATAGAAAATCTTTGGAGGGAGCTGAAAGTCCATATTGCCCAGCGACAGCCCCGAAACCTGAAGGATCTGGAGAAGGTCTGTATGGAGGAGTGGGCCAAAATCCCTGCTGCAGTGTGCGCAAACCTGGTCAAGACCTACAGGAAACGTATGATCTCTGTAATTGCAAACAAAAGTTTCTGTACCAAATATTAAGTTCTGCTTTTCTGATGTATCAAATACTTATGTCATGCAATAAAATGCAAATGATTTACTTAAAAATCATACAATGTGATTTTCTGGATTTTTTGTTTTAGATTCCGTCTCTCATAGTTGAAGTGTACCTATGATAAAGATTACAGACCTCTACATGGTTTGTAAGTAGGAAAACCTGCAAAATCGGCAGTGTATCAAATACTTGTTCTCCCCACTGTATATATGTGTGTGTGTGTGTATGTATGTGAAATTTGTTTTGATTTAGAATGGACCATTATCATGCACCTGTATCGAAACGGGCAGCGGGAAAAAATACATGTCATCTATGCACTTAAATAGCGAATGGAGGACGCGTTTCCCCGTGGTTTATTTTCATGCCAGCCAGGTAGGCTATACTCCTGTTGTAAATATAAGCAATGTGCTTAATATTAGGTAAGTTGAGAAATAAATATAGTAGGCCTATAGAAAGTTGATGGGATCCTCCTCTTTTTAATAGAGGCCATCACTATGTTTTCTCCCGCAATTGCATAGCCTATAGAAATGTTGCTCAACATCAGCTTATGGGCTCTCATGAAGTGTTTGATTAGATTTTCGAACACATTTGCATTGATGTCAGATTGATTAGAGGGACAATATTCCTGAGTACCAGGTAGTTATCAAGTATTGTAGGCTACTAATGACCAGCAGCAGCATCAGTGCTTGGAGAATACGGTCACCGCAACAGCTGTAGGGTGGAGCTAGTGTTGGGCTAAGAAGGCAGGGAGTGGGAGAGCCATTAGTCTTGTATGTCTGACGACCGCCCCTGCCATAGAAAGCACTATTGATGGATAACAACACAGCAGGGGAGATTATTTGAAGGAAGATGAGATCTTTCACTATAGACCAAACAATACCATATTGTTAGCGCAATGCCTACATTAATGGTGCCTCTTACTACCAGCCTATGGCCCTTTCCTGCAGTCATCATCATGATCATGATCCGAGTCTGCATTCATTTGACTTTTGCCTACTTCCAAGCGCAGTTCTATAACTGCTCTATAGGAAATCAGAGCAACATGAATGACCTCTGAGTGACTTCTATGTTGATCATTCATTAATGCACTCCATAAAATGGCCTGCTGTGGCACGATAGAGGCCATAAGAGTTACATTATAATAAAAAATAAACTAATTTTCTGCCTGCATACCACAACCCAACTAGCTGAACTCGAATGCAGTTTGTGTGCTGAATTAAGTCACTTTTCAGCTTTCAAGACCTGTTTATGACATGTCACTACTATGATATTGTCCCCTGTAAGCTCAGTTGGTAGAGCATGGCGCTTGCAACGCCAGGGTTGTGGGTTCATTTCCCACGGGGGGCCAGTATGAAAATGTATGCACTCATTAACTGTAAGTCGCTCTGGATAAGAGTGTCTGCTAAATGACGTAAATGTAAAATGTCATATAGTTTGATGAAAGTCTACCATTGCCGGACGTGCCAAAAACCCCATTGGCTGAGGAGCGTAAATAGAGGCCACTACAGAGGAGAGGTATGGTGCAGTGACTTGGCTCAACAGGCTGCGAGGCACTATCCGTGTATCTTTATACACAACCCTGAGGACACAGATTATGTGACAACAGGCAGGGCGGGAGAGGGGTTTTTGGAGAGGTTTTAGTGTGAGGAATAATTAAATACACAGATGAGTGATAGAGAAACTTCAAAAATCCTGAAGCCCTTGTCATACAACATCCATGGAAGAGTTACGTTCACAGATGTCAAGTTAGGATTCAGGCCAGGGTGCTAAGACAGACAGACACTAAAGGGCATGACTCCAGTCACTTTTATGTGTATGGCTTTTTCTTTGCACAAACTCAAGTCACGAGCATAAAACTGATCTGGCTAATGATTACCTCAAAGAGAGACTCAGTTGATGGTGCTAGTCCTGACCTCAATGTCACCCAGGACCTAACTGAGAAACACGGCACAGAGGGAAGGCCAACGGTAACAACATGCTGGAAACAGTCACCAGAGAGCAATTAAAGGGGCAATCTGGGATTGGTAAATGAACTTTTGGACTTCATGAAGAATATAACGTATCAATGACTTGAGCTTAGATAAACAATATTTTTTACAACTTTTTTGTAAGCAATATAATTGTAAACAAGAGCTGTATAGCTTCAAACATGGTTAAAACTATACTTTTGATCTATAATATCTCATGGATGGTCAGTCTTTGCATCCAGAGCTGTATACCAAAACGGTGTTAATGAAAATGAAACAATGTGAACCATTTCTGTCTGGGCCTAGACACACAGCAGTGTATGTATGAATCACTGGGATGATGCCCCATGCATTTACATAACTTACCCACCGAGGGTGCAAAAGCCTCAGTGAAATCTCACACTGTTGCACAATGGGATGAAAATGCTACACAATAGCAGGAGGCCAGAGCAATACAAAAGTGGAATGACATGGCAAATATCAGTTTATATTAGCACGAGAGAGAGAAAGAGAAAGAATGAGAGGGAGATAGAGAGAGAGCTCTATAAGAACAAAGGATAATTTCAGCTATAAATTCAACTGCTCTGGTTCACGGGCCCTGAGGGTGCCAGTAACATAAAGCCGGTTCGAGACTAAGTATCACATTGGTCACGTTGCAATGCACAGCCTATTCACATTTAATGATGAAGCAAAGTGGCAACAACAGGACACAGGAGTGTCATTGATCTGTTTGCTACAGGTTGTTAACAACAGATGGCTCTCCTACCCCGGTGGACGTATGGAGAGGCCAAATGAAAACCATAAATCAACTGTGATGACTCAGCATATTGTAGGTGTTAAACACACACACGCGATGCAAATAACCAGATCATTTTGAAGTCATGAGCATTAAACCGGGTCCAATGGCTCCAAGTTGAAAGGAGACATAGCAGCAACAAAAAAACAACACCTTAAACAGAACCGTGCGAGATACAAAGAGCAGGGACAGGATAGACCTATGATATTACATTACGGAGAACTGAACCCCCATTTGCAGTCTATCTCCTCACACTGCAGAATGCCCTAAGGGCTGCGATCCCTTTTACAAACCAGGTCAGGTCAAACCAATTAGGTCAGAGAACATTTTATGTTCACAATGTTCCCCCTTTTTCACACAAACATGCTGCAGAGAATGTGGTTCATCACGTCACTTTTCTTTAGATATTGTACCAACACATCTCCATAAGACTTCCTTGACCACACGTTGTACATACTTACCAAGATCGTGAACGTACAGAGGCATTCATGATGTGTGTGTGATTCCCTGTGGGAACATCACTGTTGGCTGAGGGCAAGAAATCACAGCACACTCCACTACAGCTAGGAGCACTAGAGTCACCACTACACAAGCAGCTAACTGTATTTGATGTAATAATAATAATAATATGCCATTTAGCAGACGCTTTTATCCAAAGCGACTTACAGTCATGCGTGCATACATTTTTTGTGTATGGGTGGTCCCGGGGATCGAACCCACTACCTTGGCGTTACAAGCGCCGTGCTCTACCAGCTGAGCTACAGAGGACCACATAGGCCTACATAGGCTAAATAGGAAGTTCAGGAGACTTCTTTTCATAGCAAATGTTTTTAATTTAATCTTGCCAACTTTTCTGTCTTCTAAATGTGATCTGATCTAGAGGAACATTGATTGACTGATGGGGGACACCAAATACAGCTGGCAAAAGTATTTCAAACTACTCACTCTAGCGAACATATTTCGCCCAACTCTTTGACCACATTGTGGTAAGTGCTCCTACCTGACTCTCCTTTGCCTCTGCGGTGAAACTTAGGAAAACAGAAACCTGGAAGGGGAACAGTGGAGTTATTGTGGTTGGTTGCACCAAGATGAGCAAATGCTTGATATTTCCATTTTCCACACAGGAATATTTACATTTTTCAGCAGAATAAAACTTTCAGAATGTCCTGCATTGACTTGCTTTACAGCTTAGCCAGGGGAGTTCAAAGTTAAGCGAGCGTTTTTCTCAGTAAACCACAACCATGGCGCCACAATGAATTCATTGGAGGCCAAGATGCAGCAGATTTTGTCGCTGAAGTCAGTAATGTGTTCGAGTTATGGAGCCAGCATTTGATTAAGCAATCTCTACTCCGAGATAAGGTCTTGCATCATTTGATCCCTTTCAACTAGAGAATGGAAAAACATAATCTTATGAGAAAGACTTCATTCCCTTTTCATCTGGAGAGATGATCATTTCAATAACGCTCCTTGCGATTGCTCATTTTCAGGACTTATGTCCTTGGAACATCCAGATATCTCTGAATTGAATGCTCTTTTTTCAGCTCATGAAATGAATAGGCTCGACTGCAAAGCCCATCCATTCTGAAATAAATGGAGAGACCTTTGGCAGCCTCATGATGTAAGATGGCAGATAGAAGGCATCCAAATGAACTAACACGATACAGGGAGGCTACTAGTCTATCTCTAGGCAGATACAGTGCATTCGGAAAGTATTCAGACCCCTTCCCTATTTCCACATTTTGTAACGTTACAGCGATATTCTAAAATGGATTAAATAAATAAAAAATCCTCATCAATCTACACACAATACCCGATAATGACAAAGCGCACATTTTTTTTTTTTACAATATGCTATGAGACTCGGAATTGAGCTCAGGTGCATCCTGTTTCCATTGATCATGCTTGAGATGTTTCTACAACTTGATTGGAGTCCACCTGTGGTAAATACAATTGAAATGGACATGATTTGGAAAGGCACACACCTGTCTATTTAAGGTCCCACAGCTGACAGTGCATGTCAGAGCAAAAACCAAGCCATGAGGTCGAAGGAATTGTACGTACAGCTCCAAGACAGGATTGTGTCGAGGTAGAGATCTGGGTATCAAAACCATCCTTCTTAAATGGAAGAAGTTTGGATCCACCAAGACTCTAACTAGAGCTGGCCGCCCGGCCAAACTGAGCAATCGGGGGAGAAGGGCCTTGGTCAGTTCCAGAGTTCCTCTGTGGAGATGGGAGAACCTTCTAGAAGGACAACGATCTCTGCAGCACTCCACCAACCAGGCCTTTATGATAGAGTGGCCAGACGGAAGCCACCCCTCAGTAAAAGGCACATGACAGCCCGCTTGGAGTTTGCCAAAAGGTACCTAAAGGACACTGACCATGAAAAACAAGATTCTCTGGTCTGGTGAAACCAAGATTGAACTCTTTGGTCTGAATGCCAAGTGTCACGTCTGGAGGAAACCTGGCACCATCCCTACAGTGAACCATGGTTGTGGCAGCATCATGCTGGGGGATGTTTTTCAGCGGCAGGGACTGGGAGACTAGTCAAGATCGAGGGGAAAGATGAACAGCACAAAGTACAGAGAGATCCTTGATGAAAACCTGCTCCAGAGCGCTCAGGACCTCAGACTGGGGCGAAGGTTTACCTTCCAACAGGACAACGACCCTAAGCACACAGCCAAGACAACACAGGAGTGGCTTCGGGACAGGTCTCTGAATGTCCTTGATTGGCCCAGCCAGAGCTCGGATTTGAACCCGATCAAACATCTCTGGAGACCTGAAAATAGCTGTGCAGCGACGCTCCCCATCCAACCTGACAGTGCTTCAACAAAGTACTGAGTAAAGGGTCTTTCTTTACTTATGTAAATGTAATATTTAAGTTTTCAATTTTTTATAAATTTGCAAACATTTCTAAAAACCTGTTTTCGCTTCATCATTATGGGGTATTGATGAGGGGAAAAAAACTATTTAATCCATTTTAGAATAAGGCTGTAACCAAACAAAATATGGAAAAGGCACTGTATTTCGTCCATATAAGAAGCCATTACATAAGTATTACAGGATAATTTGATTTTGTTCTAATAACTTACAGCTATTGCTATAACAATGTCACATAGGTGTTCCTTTTGTCAAGGTGGGAAAGGTCAGTGTGGAGTGCAATTGAGATTGCGTCATCTGTGGATCTGTTGGGGCGGTATGCGAATTGGAGTGGGTCTAGGGTTTCCGGGATGATGGTGTTGATGTGAGCCATGACCAGCCTTTCAAAGCACTTCATAGTCATTTAGGCAAGAATCCAGGTGAAAGCTATGATCCCTTACTTATGTCACTTGTTAAATCCACTTCAATCAGTGTAGAAGGGGAGGGGACACGTTAAAGAGGGGTTTTTACGCTTTGAGACAATTGAGACATGGATTGCGGAACACTTGACACCTTGTAAAGTCCATGCCCCGACGAACTGAGGCTGTTCTGAGGGGGGTGGGCAACAAAATATTAGGAAGGTCTTCTTAATGTTTTGTACACTCAGCGTATATGAGGCAATTTAGCAATTAGGATTCGTTATCTGTAATAGCTATGATAAATCAGGCATTGTTTCGCACCGTTGGCATATAGATAAATGCAACATATTTTTTCCAGTGCAGGCAAAATAGCTTATTTTTTCCCCCATTTCAGTACTCTAAAAGAAAATATGCGAGTACTTGAACAGTCCAAAAATGTCAAATGCCCATCCCTAGTATAATACAGTACATTATTGTGTACTCAACTCTAGTGTGCTCTACTGTGTACTGTTCTGAAGTGGGGTTGGGTGGTTTCCAGATTTTCATATCATCATACCGTCCTTCTCTCATTCCGGGATTTACGGTATTACTGTCTTAGTACACAAGGGGGACCCCAAAAAAACGTAAAAAAGAACCATTGGGCATCTGTTACCAGAATGCTAACAAAGTTAGCTCAAGTACTAGAGAATTTCCATGGAGGCTGCTACTGAATGTCATTTTTGATGAGTTTGGACATTTATAAGCGAATGAACAAGAGACACTGAACAAAATAAAAAAGTTCACACATGCTTGTCTGCTCTGAAGCAGTATGTGTACACACTGTGTCTGTATGGAGTCGCTAGGGCAATGGGCCTGCCTGCTCTGCTCAGAGGGGCCTGCCTGCTCTGCTCAGAGAAGAGGGGGGAAGCAGACGGGCCGAGAAAGGAGAAGAGAAAAATAGCAAGGAAATCAAGATAGTGGCAGCTGTACAGATAACTCCTCCAAAGAGCTTTGACTTCTCAAACACGGCAGAAAGCTTACACAATGATGCACCGTCAACTTATTAATTTAATAACTTACTTAGATAAGTAGCAATTTTTCACGCGGGAAAAACACGTAAGAAATATCTTCCTGCATTTTGTAAACGTAGATCTAAACTGCTTCTTATTGTAATTTCTGCTCGGCATCAGACAAATTATGTGCTTCAGTTGCACTTCTCCACTTGGATGAGAATTCACAAATGGGCATTCCATCAGCAGACAGCTCTCTGACTAATGTGTAGCTTTTTTCTACCTTTTTCTCGTTGTAGCCAGCCAGCCTACTTATCTACATTTACATTTACATTTTAGTCATTTAGCAGACGCTCTTATCCAGAGCGACTTACAGGAGCAATTAGGGTTAAGTGCCTTGCTCAAGGGCACATCGACAGATTTTTCACCTAGTCGGCTCAGGGATTAGAACCAGCGACCTTTCGGTTACTGGCACAACGCTCTTAACCACTAAGCTACCTATCTCCGGTAAAATTCAAGATTACCTTTAAGCAAAACATTAGAAAATGTAGCTGGCTACATTCTTTCTATGATAAACATTAGAAATATGATGGCCATGCATAGTTTTTGCAAAAAAGACCTTGCTTTTTCATTGTAAGCTAATGTACTGTGTCTGCCTGTGAATGAGAGCCTGATGAAGTGTCTACTGTACTATGTGCTCTCCAAACTTGTGAAACATAGAAGTCTATGACTGATTCAGATTTGGTCTGGTCTGGACCAAATCTGAACCAATCATGGACGTCTGTGTTTGGGCCAAATCAAGGCTGGTCCGGACCAGACCAAAAATCTACATCTGTGGACGTTGAAATTAAAGCAGGTCCGGACTAGGGCTGTTAGGGTGACCGTATTACCTCCACACCGGCGGTCAAGAGTCATGACGGCAGTCAAATTCCACGTGACCGCTTAGTCACGGTAATTAGGCTTCTCCACGCTCTGATGCTGCTGATGGTCATTAGTAGCCTACCAAAAGTGCTAACTGCCTGGTACTCAGCACTCTATTGTCCCTCTCTGACATCAATGCAAATGTAATCGAAAATCTAATCAAACACTTCATGAGAGTCCATGAGCTCATGTTGCGCAACATTTCTATAGGCTATGCAATTGCGTGAGAAACCAGAGTGATGGCCTCTATTAAAAAGAGGAGGATCCCATCAGCTTTCTATAGGCTAGGCCTCCTATATTTATTTCTCAACTTTCCTAATATTAAGCACATTGCTTCTCTTTACAACCGGAGTATAGCCTACCTGGCTTGCATGAAAATGAACCACAGGAAAAGCGTCCTCCATTCGCTATTTAAGTATTTTCACTGCCTCTGTTTCGAGACAGGTGCATGATAATGGTCCATTCTAAATCAAAACATATATTAAGATAAGATTAAATCAACAAGTGTGATGGGTGACAATATATCACTTGTGAATCTTTTTTGCTACACCCACAATAACATCTGCTAAATATGTGTATGTGACC
Source organism: Coregonus lavaretus (assembly GCF_964263955.1). Classification (NCBI taxonomy): domain Eukaryota; kingdom Metazoa; phylum Chordata; class Actinopteri; order Salmoniformes; family Salmonidae; genus Coregonus; species Coregonus lavaretus. The sequence continues at coordinate 45,785,586 of NC_139996.1, read as the reverse complement.
AATAACATTTTGATTTGATGATATATTATCACTTGTGAATGATGCCCAGCTTAAGGCAAGAAACAGCGCATGCTTTTTTTGGCTACTTTTTTAAATCATAGTCGTACACCTCATGTAGCCTAGCCCATCGGCCTATATGTTTTGATAAGGTTTGTATCACAACTAAAGTGGCCAAATAACTTCCTAAAATGATTAACATGAATCTGCTTTACAACAGGTGTAAAGCCTAACTGGCATACATACGCAGTGTGTGAGTTTACATTTTGGGGAAGATAGTTTTCCCCATCAAAATGCACCTTTATAATAAAAGCATTACATGCATGATCGCATTTGTGGTCACTTTTGAGAATGGTGCTTTCCTGCTAATGGCGCATTCGCGCTTATATTGTGAAGAAATAGCCTAATAGCCTAACAGTTTATCAACATTTTAAGCTAAACGTTCTCATCTGTTGCATCAGGCTCATTGCTTAAAACAGGTTTTTTGATGCTAGTGGTTGTATTAATTTGGGATCTATTGCATCCCACAACTGTCCCAGACTATGTTTGGAATATTTATTTCTCGCACAGAATAGGTCAACTTTTGTACTATGGAGGATAGTAGATTGACATAGGCTAGTGCTTTTGCTGTTCATTAGGTCTACTCATCTTGTTGGCTGACGAAAAGTAAATGTGGACAGTTCTTCCATTATCTTCAATATGCGCCTCGGAATTGGATAAGGACGAACGCAGTTGCGTCCCAGATGTGTCTCTCTTCACTTGTAGCCTGTGAGAAAGACCCGATCAAGTGACAGAGAGCCATGTGAGTGAGAGGAGCTTCGGCACGCAGCCGGAAGAAGGGAATTATAATTATTATATTCAGCCCAAGGGCACAATGGCCACTGGCCACAAAATGCATGGATTTTTTTTAGGGGGCATTACGGCCACACAAAGGGGATGCAGGAGGGAAATTCGAGGCTTCAAGTGCTTGTAAAATTTTGAATGAGAGCCTGATGAAGTGCGTACAGCCTGCTGCACAAAAAAATCTAAACATATAGCCCAACATTTGTATCACAACTAAAGTTACATAAATAACTAAATTAAGCATATAGGAGTACCTGTTTATTTGTTAACAGCTCAACACCAAATAGCCACATGTGCGCACTCCTTTCTATTTTAGTCAGCCATGTTCAATTGTATTCTTCATACTATAAAATAATTAAAATAATGCCACAGAATTCTAAACAAATCTTGTCTTCTAAATGAACTAGCGTAGCCCACAGCCATATGGCATTGCCAGATCAGGGCCTAAGATAAGGACAACTCAGAGTATGCTATTCTGTTCTTCTGAAATAGACTACATTTTCTTCATATCATGTTTCTTTAGACCTGTCTAAAATAAATAATGGATTTATTGTGATGGTGTAGGCTATATTATATGGATTTATTAGACTTTTTAAAATGTAGATGTTCCAAAGGCCTGCATCAGTGGCTTGTAGGCTATGCGTGGAAGCCAAGAGATGCTAAATGTCTTTATGTTGATTAACGGTAAATTACCGTGAGACCTTCAGTTATTTGCTTGACAATCACCGGCTGACAAAATTCTATGACCGCCACAGCCCTAGTCAGGACCGCACCAAAAAACTACAACTATGGACGTTGGCGGACTGACACAATTTCAACTACTTTTCAACGTCCATGGACGTCCGGTGGATAAGGATGCACTTTACAGTAAATGGAAAGAGGGGGCTCATGCATAGGTGTCATTTAGACCCGGGAGAGGTGACATTAACTGGAGAAAGAGAGAAGAGAGAGGCACACTTGTTTGACCAGAGGACAGAAAGAGAAAACTGTTGAGGTGAACATAAGAGCCTAATTTTGAGTTTTAATCAGTTAATAATTCATAAACCAAATAGATATCAGCAAAAACACTAACTATGTGATAGGTCTAACTTTACTTGTTACATCTGTGCCCTTATTTTAAGTGTTTCTAAAATCCCCTATGGGAAAAATGAATGTGGAAAAACGATTGAAACCATTTCCTTGTTTGACCGCTAGGTTTTATGGTTATTATGACTCATACTGTGGTTCTCTATATGCTTTGCCCCTCATCTGAATCTCAAGTGACAAGGGATTTGCTATGTAGCCGATTGTTTAGACATGTGGGCCTATGTCAAACAGTAGGATATAGTTACAATTTCATTGATATGATTCTCAATAAATAACTTTAAATCTTATTATAATACATTACAGGCTAATACATACATACCAGCCTACAATTATGATGCTTTGTGCGTTTATATGCAGTGCCCATAGACTGACAACATCAATACAGTAGCCTAAAACATTAAGGCTAATTTGCAAGGGCTATGTTGAGTTATTACCGTTTGATGTGATGAAAAATGTCAACCAGCTCATAAAGAAGAACTCCGAGGCCAAATTGCGTGCCATCCAATTGACCCGACATAGAGAGGCTATCCAAGCCAGGGCCGCAGCCGCACTCCACGGACCAGCTGTCAAACAATGAACAGCTCAGAATCGGCTTGCGTTCATTTAAAATGAAGCTGGGCAATGGATAGAGGACTAAACTCCACTCCATGGTGAAGGAAGTTTATGATGAACTTCACCAACGTCCTGGAGCCGAGACAAGGCTTTGAGGACTCTAGCTCCGATTAGTTCTTCAGAAACTTCCTTCACCATGGAGTGGAGTTTAGTCCACTAGTCAATGGATAGTCTCGCTGTTATAATACACAAGTATATATAGAAGAAAAATAAAAGACTACACTAAACTGCCAATGTTCTAGTTATCGGTGTCGGATAGGCTATGGGGCAATTGACTACATCGACCATATACATCTAGGACTAACTTAGGCTATATCATTCCATGTCATTCGTTGACAATAACAATAGTGTATTGTATTTCATTAGCAAAAATGTTAAGAGCATGCAACGATGAATTTATATTGCCTATTTAATAACCTTCAGAGGATTATGTGCATGCGCACGTCATCTGTTTACGCGAATGTGGATAGCGGATATACCCAACAAAGAAAACAGGCTAAATGACCTCTCAACATCCTTCATCGTGCACGGCGGAATATTTTTACTAACATCTTTGCACTTCATAACCAGTTTATGTTTTGACACTTACCGACTTTAAATGGGTAATGTATGCCGCCCGAAACGCGTTTTTTCTTGGTCGGAATCTCTTTCCACGTCAGAAGCACACCGTTTAACGACACTTCGAAGAAGCTGTTTTTCAGTAGGAGTTGGGATGCCAACAACCTCGGTTGTTTTTCCATGTCTTCACCAAGAAGCCACCGCACTGGATAACTCTTCAGTAATTTACCGGGTTGTCGAGGCCCCTTTGTCTACAGAAGGAAACAATGTTGCTGTTTTCGACAATGGCAGTGCCACAATTGGATAGCGGATTCTTCATTCACCATAGGGGACGGACTGAACATTACGCCTAGCGTCATGACGTTTTCAAATGTTGGTGCTGGAGAGAGATTTTGAAATGACCGAATGCTTGCTCTGAGAGCAAATATTCAGTGGTGGAAAAAGTACCCAATTGTCATACTGGAGTAAAAGTAAAGTTACCTTAACAGAAAATGACACAAGTAAATGTGAAAGTCACCCAGTAACATACTACTTGAGTAAAAGTCCAAAAGTATTTGATTTTAAGTATACTTAATTGTCAAAAGTAAATGTAATTGCTAAAATATACTTTAGTATCAAAAGTAAAAGTATAATTATAAATAATTTCAAATTCCTTATTGTAGTTTCCTGCAGTCAAATGACAAATCGCCCTCTAGTGGCGTCATTGGTGGAACGTTATTAGTATTTTTCATAATTTCATAATTAATAAACATTATTTAAAACCCCCCGAAAATCCAGGGATTTGTGACCCTGATTTAGCCCACTGCAGTAAAAAGGTTATTAAGCAAACCAGACAACCAATTATTTTAGTATAAAAAAAAAAAAACGGATAGCCAGGGGCACACTCCAACACTCAGACATAATTTATAAATGAAGCATTTGTGTTTAGTGAGTCCACCAGATCAGAGGCAGTAGGGATGACCAGGTATGTTCTCTTGATAAGTGCATTAATTGGACAATGTTCCTGTCCTGCTAAGCATTCGAAATGTAATGAGTACTTTTGGGTGTCAGGGAAAATGTATGGAGTAAAAAGTACATTATTGTCTTTAGGAATGTAGTGGAGTATAAGTAAAATGTGTTTAAAAAAAATATGAATAGTAAAGTAAGTTACAGATACCCCCAAAAACTACTTAAGTAGTACTTCAAAGTATTTTTACACCACTGCAAATATTTCAATGAAATAAAATGGAATCAATACGATTGTATTAGGTGTACAGCTTGATATGTGGGTAAAATGTATACAATTAAAGTGTTTTGTATTTTCAAAACTTCAGAATAACAAACATATTGACCATATTATTTCAATGTCTATCCCTTATATCAGTACTTGATGTTTTGAAACATGATGACTTACATTACTTCAAAATAAGAACCTCCTGAAAAGACTGGATGACTCCATATTATCCTATCTTGATCAGTAGCTAAAATTAACTTGGTTTAGTGGTTGCTGAGATATCTGATACATTGGGTGAGATATGCATTCAATCCACTTAACCTCCAACCTTGATGGATTTAACAAAAGTGGCGCCATACAGTACTAACTGTTTAACTGTTCTGTATTGTGTCAGGTATTTTATGTTTCGTGTGAACCCCCCAGAAAGAGTAGCTGCTGCATGTGCAACAGCTAATCGAGATCCCAATAAACTAAACAAAGCAGTACAGAGCAACTGTTTATTACCTGCTTGACCTGAAAATGAGGCCTCAAACAAGAGTCCTTGAAAATGAAGAACAAAACTCAGACTCCAGGGAAAATTAGTAGTAGTGTTTAACATGATTTTTGAATGTACCCCACACATACAATTATCTGTAATGTCCCTCAGTCGATTAGTGAATTTCAAACACAGATTCAACCACAAAGACCAAGGAAGTTTTCCAATGCCTCGCAAAGAAGGGCACCTATTGGTAGATGGGTAAAAAATAAAAAAGCAGACATTGAATATCCCTTTGAGCCTGGTGAAGTCACAAATTACACTTTGGATGGTGTATCAATACACCCAGCCACTACAAAGATACAGGAATCCTTCCTAACTCAGTTGCCGGAGAGGAAGGAAACCACTCAGGGATTTCACCAGGAGGCCAATCGTGACATTAAAACAATTAGAGTTTAATAGCTGTGATAGAAGGAAACTGAGGAAGGATCAACAACATTGTAGCTACTCCACAATACTAACCAAATTGACTGAGTATAAAGGAAGCCTGTACAGAATAAAAAAAAATCTAAAACATGCATCCCGTTTGCAAGAAGCACTAAAGAAATACTGCAAAGAAAAATGTGGCAAAGCAATACATTTAGGTCCTGAATACAAAGTGTTATATTTGGAGAAAATCCAATACAACAGTACTGAGTACCACTCTCCATATTTTCAAGCATAGTGGTGACTGCATCATGTTATGGGTATGCTTGTAATTGTTAAGGACTGGGGAGTGTTTCAGGATAAAAAGAAACGGAATAGAGCTAAGCACAGGCAAAATCCTAGAGGAAAATCTTGTTCAGTCTGCTTTCCACCAGACGCTGGGAGATGAATTCACCTTTCAGTAGGACGATAACTTAAAACACAAGGCCAAATCTACACTGGAGTTGCTTACCAAGAAAACAGTGAATGTTTCTGAGTGGCCAAGTTACAGTTTTTACTTAAATCTACATGAAAATCTATGGCATGACCTGAAAATGGTTGTCTAGCAATGATAAACAACCAATTCGTCAGAACTTGAATAATTTTTAAAATAATAATGGGCAAGTGTTGCACAATCCATGTGTGGAAAGCTCTTATAGACTTACCCAGAAAGACTCACCGCTGTAATCGCTGCCAAAGGTACTTCTATAAAGTATTGACTCAGGGGTGTGAATATTTACGTAAATGAGATATTTCTGTATTTATTTTTCAACATTTGCAAAAAATATATAAAACATGTTTTCACTTCGTCAATATGAGGTATTGTGTGCAGATAGATGAGACATTTTTTAATTCAGGCTGTAACACAACAAAATGTGGAATAAGTCAAGGGGTATGAGTACTTTCTGAAGGCACTGTATGTGCCAGTTACTCACTGCGGTAAAAAGATTCAGGTAAAAACACGTTTTTAAGGGCCAGTACTGTATAATTAATGATCTCCTTAACAAAGCCTCATTCGTTTAATTGGAACAGAAGACATCTGTTATGTAGTGGCTGTCTGAGTCACTAGAGAGGAGATGTACACAACTACATGTAGCCTACAACAACACCATGAGCACCATAACAATGACAGCTTTGTCAGAGTTCCATTACAATGAACTGTGAGTCTGTTGTACAATTTGAAGCATAGAAGATGAGTAGAATGCTATCTTGGAGTGATGTCATATCGGATCATGGTGTCATAATAGAATAGAAATCCTCTTGCCTTGAGGATAGAATCGTAGATGGGAGAACGTTCAGTGAGAGGGTTAGTTAGAGAAAGTCAGTTTAATTGGTAAATACTGTTTTAAAAAAATGCAAAAGTTATGGTGAATCTACTATAATGGAAAGGATGGTTTTAGGCAAATATGATAGATTTTCATATCACATTGCATAGCCTACTGCGAGTTTCAAATTCGTGTCTGATGTTTAAATGAATATGTTTATGGTTAAATATTTGTATGCATTCATTTATCTAAACTGATTACTCTATAATCTGGATTCCTTAATCTCAGAGTGATTACTGATTAGTTGATTAGTAAGGTCTCAAAACAAATTTGATGCTGTATTTTGTTTTGAAAATGTTTAAAGTAAATGTATTGTATAAAGAGAAGTTTGCTTAATATTTGGTTGGTCACAGCTTGTTTAGTTTGGATCAGTAACGGTGCGTGGGTAAATCAAATCACTGGGGAAGCCCCCCTCCCCCTAAAAAAAAATCCATATTAGAACTTGTTTGCTCTATAACCTGTTAATTCATATGCCTTGCGACTGTGATATATAAGCCTAAAAGCCGAGACAATAAGAAGACACAGTGGCAGAATAAATTCAACCACACATTTGTTTTATCACAAAACCGGATAGCAACCTCTGTCCAGTGAAGTCCACAAAGCATAACAGACAGTTATATGACCTACAGCACGGTCAAGCAAGTTAATGTTTCCGACATTTTCGGACCACTAAACAGCTAATGATTTAGAACCACAGAGAGTTACTGCAAGTCGCAAAGAAAACAGGAGGTGCCTCCACTATTCCAGCACCATTTCAACATCATCAAATCACCTCTGCTTAGTCTAATACAGTGACAACTATAAGATACCTAAAACAATTTAGCTACTGCCTCTGATCTGGCAGACTCACTAAACACAAATGCTTCGTTTGTAAATGAATGTCAGTAATGGAGTGTGCCCCTGGCTATCTGTAAATTTAAAAAAAAGTTACAATTATTGTGCTGTCTGTAAATGTTAAGGACTGGGGAGTTTCTCAGGATACAAATGAAATGAAATAGAGCTAAGCACAGGCAAAATCATAGCGGAAAACCTGGTTCAGTCTGCTTTCCACCAGACACTGGGAGCTGATTTCACCTTTCAGCAGGACGATAACTTAAAACACAAGGACAAATCTACACTGGAGTTGCTTACCAAGAAAACAGTGAATGTTTGTGAGTGGCTGAGTTACAGCTTTTACTTAAATCTACTTGAAAATCTATGGCATGTCCTGAAAATGGTTGTCTAGCAATGATAAACAACCAATTCGTCAGAACTTTAAGAATTTAGAAAATAATAATGGGCAAGTGTTGCACAATCCAAATGTGGAAAGTGCTTCTACAAAGTATTGACTCAGTGGTGTGAATATTGACGTAAATGAGATATTTCTGTATTTATTCTTCAATACATTTGCCAAAAAATATATAGAACATGTTTTCACTTTGTCAATATGAGGTATTGTGTGCAGATAGATGAGAAAAAAAACATATATTTAATCCATTTTTAATTCAGGCTGTAACACAACAAAATGTGGAAAAAGTCAAGGGGTATGAGTACTTTCTGAAGGCACTGTATGTGCCAGTTAGTCACTGCGGTAAAAAGATTCAGGTAAAAACTTGTTTTTAAGGACCAGTACTGTATGAATTATGATCTCATTAACAAAGCCTCATTGGTTTTATTATACTCGTTACATTTTGACAGGAAAATTGTCCAATTCACACATTTATCAAGAAAACATTCCTGGTCATCCCCACTGCCTCTGATCTGGCAGACTCACTAAACACAAATGCTTTGTTTGTAAATTAATGTCAGTGATGGAGTGTGCTCTGGCTATTCGTAAATATAAAAAAAGTAATAATTATTGTGCCGTCTGGTTTGCTTAATATAAGGAATTTGAAATTATGAATACTTTTACTTTAGATACTTAAGTATATTTTAGCAATTCCATTTACTTTTGATACTGAAGTATATTTAAAACCAAATACCTTAACACTTTTACTCAGGTAGTATTTTACTGGGTGACCAACTTTTACTTGAGTCATTTTCTATTAAGGTATTTTTACTTTTACTCAAGTATGACTTTGAATACTTTTTCCACCACTGGGCACTGCATAGGGTAAAAGGCTTTAATTTAGTGATATTCAAGAAGGTTAGAGTAGGCATGGAAATATAATTACTAGAATGGACATCCCTATTCAAGTCAATGTGGTATTGATGGGTGAACCCTTGGCCAGGGAGTAGAGACTTCAATTTGTGCTTTAACTTAATTGACATTACAAACAAATTAAGGAAAATTCCATATTGCCATTCCAATTCAGCTTCAGTTGATGGAACATTCCAATACAATGGCAATTGTGCATCACACATTGTCAGCTATACTGAGCTAGTGTCCTCATGAGGTTGCAGTCAAATTGCCAAGGTTTGAGGGGCTGTGTCTATTGTAGCAATTCAATTTCTATGAGAGTGGGCTAGATATCAGAAGGGTTTTAGAAGTTTGCACAGAGACAGAGAAGAGGTTGGGTGAGTAAAATATACTAAATTGTTTTCTATTGATAATCTGCAGGGGAAATTGTCAGTTATTTTTTCCATTTCATTTAATTTGACATTGACACCCCCCCCCCCCCCCCCCCCCTTACTTTTTACTTGAGTTTTACTTTAGAGACTTGGATGGAGGATGAAGAGGGAGGAGGAGAAGGAGTGTGTGAGAAAGTAAGGGAAAGAGGAGAGAGCTCTTGAAGGAAGAGGCAGAGACAGATTGAAAAGAATGAGAAAGCTAGAGGAGAGGGAGGAGGAGAGGAAGAGAGACATTGAGAATCGGCTTAGAGATGAGTTGAGAAAAAGAGAAGAGAGAAAGCAAGAGGAAGGAAGGAGAATGAGAACTGGAAGACACAGAGAGTTGGAGGAGATGATGACAAAGAAGACAGCATGCGGAGCAGACAAAGAGTGAGGAGGAAAAAATAATGGCGGAAAACACATTGAGTAAGAAAGAGGACAAAAAGACAACCATGAAAGTGTGGGAATTTCACTTTGGAGGTGATGACATTTCAGAGACTGACAATAGCGAAGGTGAGGAAACACCAGACAGTGAAGATAATGCAATTTGCAAAACAGCCCAAAAGGTTGAGAAGGAAAACAGTGCCGGTGAGAAGAAAGACAACACTCTGGGGGGACGGCCATATAGTGACAAATCTGTGATTGAGGAAATCAACCCAGTGGATGAAGAGAGGGATGGGGACCATAATGATGGCACCAAGAGTAATTGGATGACATACACAAATGATGCAGAATGGTCAAATGGTGATGACGGTAAGTGTCAAAAAGCACTAAAAACGACAGAAGCCACCCTGACTGATGAGGAAAGGACTGATTGAGATGATGATGATTTTACTGAGATTAAACACTAAAAAGGAGAGAGAAACATGCTTGCAGAGGAGAAGGTAGCTACCAATGACTGAGAGAGTCTATATCACCTGCCAAGTGCAAATTACTTGGCAGGTGATATAGACTGGTCAGAGACTAAATACAGTGAGATTGAGGAAAGAACTGACAGTGACAATGAGGGCCAAAGAGGATAATGAAGAAAACAGACAGACATGTTTCCTAAACTTAAACCAAACATGAAGAAAGACAAAGACATGTTTAATGAAGACAATACAGACAACACCCATGAGAAAGAGAAAACAAACCAAAACAATGAAAAGAGAGAGCAGGGTGAGAGAAAAGATGGTAAAAGCCAAGACACAGAACATACAAAACTGATGGAGCAACAGGATCTGACGAGCTCACTTCGATTCTTGGAGAGTGGTCAGATAGCAATGACAGTTAGAATGTCAAATCCAACAATGAGAAAGAAGAGGAACGAATAAAGGAGAGTTAGAGAGTCAGCCTGAGGAGGAGAAGGATAATGGGATCTTTGCTGTTGTGGAGGGCTTTCCCTCTCCCTCAGCATCCTCAGGAAGACAAACAAGCAACCCGCAAAGGTAAAAAGACAGTTGTTTGACAGCATGTGCAAATTGTCACTGATCTTTTATTATTGAAGTAAATTCCACTGATATCAATAACACTTGTCTTCGCTTTAAGATTTCTCCATCTTTGCTGAGGCAGAGGTTAAGACTCAGGACCCTCACAAGGGCCAGCCAGCAAAGTGCAAAGGTAAAAAGGAGAGTGTATAGACAGAGAATAAAGTGTGATGTGTAAGGTTAGCTTCAACACCTTCACTTATACTGTCTATTTCCCACCTCCCTCTCTCCCAGATTTCTCCATCTTCTCAGCTGGTGCTGAGGTCAAACAGACCCAGTGCAAAGGTAATCTTTGTTTACAGTTGTTTTGTACATTTAAAATGTTACACAACGGCAAAGTACTGCAATATAAAACTGCAAAACACACCCCTTTCGGGATTAACATCCTCCATTTTATTTTTTCTTGTCAGATATCTCCATGGTTGCTGCAGTTGAGTCAAAGACTCTGAACCCTCAGGAGGATGGTCCAGAAAAGTGAAAAAGCCAGAATGGTAGCATATTGATATAATGATGAGTGCTGAGCTAGTTTGAAAGCATGTTCAAGGCATTTCCTTATTTATGTTTTTCTGTGTGTATTAATGCCCCTTCTCTCTCTTCTCTTGTCAGATTTGTCTGAGTTTGCTGCAGCTGGAGGAAAGACTCAGGACACTCAGACAGACCAGGCAGCAAAGGTCAAAGGTGAAAAGAACCTGGACATTGATATAGACTGGTCAGAGAGTAAAAGAGAGATTGAGGAAAATATAGCTGACATTGAGATACAGTAGAAGAGGAAACAGACCAACCAGCAACGTGCAAAGGTAAGAAGGCAGTCAGTTGGAATTATAATGAGGAGTGCTGATCTTGTTTGACAGAATGTGAAAATTGTCACTAATAGGTTATAATTGTAGTAAACTCCACTGGTATCAATAACACTTACCTTTTCACACCCTTTTCTTCTCTTTCAGATTTCTCCATCTTTGCTGCAGAGGAGGTTACGACTCAGGACCCTCACGAGGATCAACCAGCTAAATGCAAAGGTATATGGGGATAGACAGAGAAAAAAGTGTGATATGCAAGGTTAGCTTTAACACCTTCTGTTATACTGTCTGTTTCCTACCTCCCACTCTCACAGAATTCTCCATCTTCTCAGCTGGTGCTGAGGTCAAACAGGCCTAGTGCAAAGGTAATCTTTGTTTACAGTTGTTTTGTACATTCAAGATGTTATAATTTTAAGGTTGTATTGCGGCATATTAAATAATTACTATGACCTGTTGGTTCATTGATATGTAAACTTTTCTTGTCAGATGTCTCCATATTTGCTGCAACCAGGGAAAACACTCTGAACATTCAGTAGGACAAGCCTACACAAAGTGCAAAGGTAAAAGGAGCTGGGCAACAGTTTAAGTCAGAAAACTAGCATATTGATACAATGTGCTACCACCACAAATTGCGCCGACAGACACAGCCACCCTGTTTCTAGCTCCTAGCCAGCTTTGCAGTATTTTGTTTTTCTTAGTGTTTTTTCTTTACTGGTATAATTTCCTATAACCGTCCATACAGCCTGTTGTGTTCTCCGTACATCGCGCGACAGGACGAAATAACTGTCCGGGAAAAGTAAAGGTCAAAGGATATCTTTCATGATTAATAACTCATGGTGTGATTGTGGTAACTTACAAAAAAGGAAGACCTTTAGCTCTCCTCATCTGGAATACCTCACTGTCAAATGCTGAACCCCTTACCTCCCAAGATAATTCTCATCGGTTATTGTCATGGCTGTTTATATCCCCCCTCAACTACATGGGAAACTAAAAACCGCATATCCTGAGGCTGGAATTGTTTTGTAGCTGGGGACTTTAACAAATAAAATCTGAGGAACATTCCACCAACATATCTCCTGTGTTACACGCGGAGAGAGGACGCTTGACCATTGTTATTCTCCCTTCCGGGATGGCTACAAGGCCCTCCGCCGCCCCCCCCCCCACCCCCCCCCCGGCAAAATAGATCACGCCTCCATTCTGCTCCTTCCCGCCTATACTGCCCTACAAAGGCAAAACACAGTAACTACTCCAACAGTGAAACAGAGAAAAATGGCTATGTTGTAGGTAGATAAAGAAATTGTACACAGCCGTGCTAAAAAAGTTGTTTAGCACGGCTGTGCTACGGTCATAGGTACGAGGAGGAGCCGGGTGAAATCCTCATAGCGGACCAATGCTGCGTCTATTCCTCCCCATTCGGCGTTGGCCCACTCAAGCGCTCTCCCTGACAGACAGGAGATGAGGGCGGACACGCTCTCGTATCCCGAGGGAGCCGGGTGGATGGTCGCCAGGTAGAGTTCCACCTGGAGCAGGAAACCCTGGCACCCGGCAGCCGTCCCATCATATGCCCTCGGGAGCGAGAGCCGAATCCCACTGGGTCCAGGTGACGGAGGGGTGGACATTGGAGTGGGTGACCTGAAGTGGATGGGGTTGTGGGAAAACCCCCTCTCTCCCATTGCTCCATGGTCTGCAGCACGCGATCCATCGCTGTGCCGAGATTCTGGAGCATCGTCGCATGCTGCTGGACGTGCTCCTCCACTGGTACTGGAGGACTGGCTGCACCTGCTGACTCCATATTGGGGTGCGTGATTCTGTCATGTGTCAGTGTGCAGCGGTAGGACGGAGTCAGGCGCAGGACACAGAAGTGAGTAATAGACTTTACTTGAAAAGCAACAAAATCTAATTTCCACACAGGGAAATACATAAGCTCACAGCAGACATAAACACCAAACAACGAACAATCACGCAAAACACCATGAGGGAACCAGAGGGTTAAATAGGGAAACAAATTAACATGATGGGAACCAGGTGTGTACAATACAGACAAAACAAATGGAAAACAGAAACGTAGATCGGTGGCAGCTAGAAAGCCGGTGACGACGACCACCGATAGCCGCCCGCACCAGTTTCTGACTTGGTGTACACAGAGAATACTGTAAGAAAAGCCCATGTTCTGAATTCTGTTGCTGTCAATTTCAAAAGTGCTGAACAAATAGGCATATCGACTACGTCCGTCTTAGCTCGCTCATTAATATCTTAATCGAAATTTCCGCTTGCCTCTTATCTGTCTTATCTGCTCATCGTACCCTTATGCCATAGTTTGTACATCTTATAGTTATATTGCTTATATAGGTCTATCTCAGTATCTTATTCATAATTTTAGGCAATGTTGGAACAATGAATTTCATTGTTTTCCTTACTTTGTGTATTATAATTAGCTCATGTGCTTTTCTCCACGAGGAGAGGATACTATATAATGTTGTTGGGTAACCATGTTTGCCAGTGACAGTCTCTTCCCCCAGAAAATGCAACAAAAAGTTCAGTAATAAACTCATGTAATTCCAGTTGGTATTGCAAGGGTTGTTTTATTTGCACAATGTGCTGTCCTTCCTTTGTAGACCACATAGGCCTAATAATATATTTCAAATGGTAGGCTAACCGTCTCTCTCTCTCTCTCTCTCTCTCTCTCTCTCTCTCTCTCTCTCTCTCTCTCTCTCTCTCTCTCTCTCTCTCTCTCTCTCTCTCTCTCTCTCTCTCTCTCTCTCTCTCTCTCTCTCTCTCTCTCTCTCTCTCTCTCTCTCTCTCTCTCTCTCTCTCTCTCTCTCTCTCTCTCTCTCTCTCTCTCTCTCTCTCTGTGTGGTGACTTAAAGAAGAGTTAAGGTAAGGCCTCAACATCTTGCTGAATTGATCTGAACTAACTTCTATTTATATTGCTGTCGGTGTCCATTTTGAAAGTGCTGAACGAATAGGCATACCTTGTCGCAGCTTGTTTGCTTGCACTTGCTTATACTTAGAGCTAAGTGTTAATGATATAAGAACAAACATTATGAATTTACTGAACATAAATGTAATAATGTTTGTGTATGGTTCAAAAGTCAAAACTCATGTCGGCATTTGTTATTATTGAAGGAGAATGCGGTTCTTATCGAGTTACACAAATCCACAAGGAGTCAGTAGAAACAATATTTATCAGCCATATCAGCTATGGTTTTTAAAAAGGCAGTTTCGCTGCCAAATGAGGCTCCACCGATAGCCAGGTGTAGCGGTGGTAAGGATTCACTCCATGGTGCTGAAAGGAAAGCTCTGCTGTTGGGACAGCTTTATGTAGGCCCTAACAGTTTGTGGGCACCGTTTGTCACTGTTATAGTGCAATTCATGTAATTTTTTGTGTTGTGTAGTGGCTGGCATACAGTGCCATCTGTATGCCAGCCGTTTTCCAGACGTTTTCCACATTTTGTTAAGTTACAGCCTTATTCTAAAATGGATTAAATAAATAAAAAAGCTCAGCAATCTACACAAAATACCCCACAAATTTTTTAAAACAGTAATACCTTATTTACATAAGTATTCAGACCCTTTACTATGAGACTCAAAATTGAGCTCAGGTGCATCCTGTTTCCATTGATCATCCTTGAGATGTTTTTACAACTTGATTGAAGTCCACCTGTGGTAAATACAATTGATTGGACATGATTTGGAATGGCATACACTTGTCTATATAAGGTCCCACAGTTGACAGTGCATGTCAGAGCAAAAACCAAGCTATAAGGTTAAAGGAATTGTCTGTAAAGCTCAGAGACATGATTGTGTTGAGGCACAGATCTGGGGAAGGCTACCAAAAAATGTCTGCAGCATTGAAGGTCCCCAAGAACACAGTGGCCTCCATTTTTCTTAAATGGAAGAACTTTGGAACCACCAAGACTCTTCCTAGAGCTGGCCGCCCGGCCAAACTGAGCAATCGGGGGAGAAGGGCCTTGGTCAGGGAGGTGACCAAGAACCCGATGGTCACTCTTACAGAGCTCTAGAGTTCCTCTGTGGAGATGGGAGAACCATCCAGAAGGACAACCATCTCTGCAGTACTCCACCAATCAGGCCTTTATGGTAGAGTGGCCAGACGGAAGCCACTCTTCAGTAAAAGGCACATGAGAGCCCGCTTGGAGTTTGCCAAAAGGCACCTAAAGACTCTCAGACCATGAGAAACAATGATTCTCTGGTCTGATGAAACCAAGATTGAACTCCTTGGCCTGAATGCCAAGCGTCACGTCTGGAGTAAACCTGGCACCATCCCTATGGTGAAACATGGTGGTGGCAGCATCAAGCTGTGGGGATGTTTTTCAGCAGCAGGGACTGCGAGACTAGTCAGGATCGAGGCAAAGATGAACGGAGAAAAGGACAGAGAGATCCTTGATGAAAACCTGCTCCAGAGTGCTTAGGACCTCAGACTGGGGTGAAGGTTCACCTTCCAACAGGACAATGAACGTAAGCACACAGCCAAGACAATGCAGGATTGGCTTCGGGACAAGTCTCTGAATGTCCTTGAGTGTCCCAGCCAGAGCCTGGACTTGCACCCGATCGAACATCTCTGGAGAGACCTGGAAATAGCTGTGCAGCAACGCTCCCCATCCAACCTGACAGAGCTTAAGAGGATCTGCAGAGAAGAATGGGAGAAACTCCCCAAATACATGTGTGCCAAGCTTGTAGCGTCATACCCAAGAAGACTCGATGCTGTAATCGCTGCCAAAGGTGCTTCAACAAAGTACTGATTAAAGGGTCTGAATACTTATATAAATGTGATATTTCCGTTGTTTATTTTTTATAAATTAGCAAAAAAGTATAAAAAACGGTTTTTGCTTTGTCATTACATTTAATCAATGTTAGAATAAGGCTCTAACGTAACCAAATATGGAAAAAGTCAAGGGGTCTGAATACTTTCCGAAGGTGCTGTATATAGGGTATACAACTATCCGAGCTCTGCAGATTTTGCTGCGAAGAGACGGAATCATTAGATAATTTGTTTTGGTACTGTCCATACAGTATGTAACTTGTTTTTGGTTGCAGGTTCAGGAATGACTGAAGAATTCCAACATCTATCTGGAGTTAACTCTGCAAATAGCACTGCTGGGTGATCTGAATAGTAATCGTCAATCGATCAATAATATAATAATACTCTTAGCAAAAATGTTTGTCTTGAATTAACAGTCTGTAGAAACTATGAGAATAGAAAGGTTCAGAACTTTTGTGAAACATCACAGCACAGTTGAAAAATGTATGGCAAATAGAAGTCAAAACTGGATGGTCTTCAGAGATAGATGAGGGTAGCTGAAGGATGGGACTAAAAACAAACAAACGATGAGTGAGAAAGTGTTATTGACATCAGTGGAGTTTACTACAATTATAACTTATTAGTGACGATTTTCACATCCTGTCAAACAAGCTCAGCACTCAAAATTGTAATACCAACTGACTGAGTTACCTTTGCACGTTGCTGGTTGGTCTGTTTCCTCATCAATCTCAATATCAGCTATATTTTCCTCAATCCCACCAGCCCATTTCAATGTCCAGGTCCTTTCCCTTTGACCTTTGCTGCCTGGTCTGTCTAAGTGTCCTGAGTCTTTCCTTCAGCTGCAGCAAAAACAGACAAATCTGACAAGAGAAGAGAGAGAAGGGGCATTAATAATAGACGTAACACTGAAATAATAGAAAAACACTTGGAACTAGTTTAGCACTTACCAAAATTCTAATCATCAAATCAAAGTTTATTGGTCGCATACACATATTTGCAGGTGCTGTAGCAGATGCAGTGATATGGTTATTGTACTCTCTCCAACAGTGCAGTAGAATGTTTCCAAATACAAGAAAAAACCAGAAAAATAATCTAAACAAGAAATCAAGAAATAACAATCCAGAGTATAAATATGTGGTGTATTTGTCATGTGGCCACCCTAGCCATAGCTAGCTATTTTGACACTGGGTGTTATGCACTAAAGAAGATTCCTGTTCTGATGAGTTGGCTAATCAAATCAAATCACATTTTATTTGTCACATGCGCCGAATACAACAGGTGTAGTAGACCTTACAGTGAAATGCTTACTTACAAGCCCTTAACCAACAATGCAGTTTTAAGAAATGCAAATAGTCCGGGTAGCCATTTGATTAGCTGTTCATGAGTCTTATGGCTTGGGGGTAGAAGCTGTTCAAAAGCCTTTTGGACCTAGACTTGGTGCTCCGGTACCGCTTGCCTTGCCGTAGCAGAGAGAACAGTCTATGACTAGGGTGGCTGGAGTCTTTGACAATTTTTAGGGCCTTCCTCTGACCCCGCCTGGTATAGAGGTCCTGGATGGCAGGAAGCTTGGCCCCAGTTATGTACTGGGCCATACGCACTACCCTGCGTAGTGCCTTGCAGTCGGAGGCCGAGCAGTTGCCATACCAGGCAGTGATGCAACCAGTCAGGATGCTCTCGATGGTGCATCTGTATAACCTTTTGAGGATTTGAGGACCCATGCCAAATCTTTACAGTCTCCTGAGGGGGAATAGGCTTTGTCGTGCCCTCTTCACGACTGTCTTGGTGTGTTTGGACCATGATAGTTTGTTGGTGATGTGGACACCAAGGAACTTGAAGCTCTCAACCTGCTCCACTACAGCCCCGTTGATGAGAATGGGGGCGTGCTCGGTCCTTCTTTTCCTGTAGTCCACAATCAGAGGTTGTTATCCTGGCACCACACGGCCAGGTCTCTGACCTCCTCCCTATAGGCTGTCTCATTGTTGTCTGTGATCAGGCCTACCACTGTTGTGTCATTGGCAAACTTAATGATGGTGTTGGAGTCGTGCCTGATCATGCAGTCATGGGTGAACAGGGAGTACAGGAGGGGACTGAGCACGCACCCCTAAGGGGCCCCGGTGTTGAGGATCAGCATTATAGGCATCACCGAATGCACTGTATATCTCACTAGGTCAGGATAATTAAACCTCCATATATCCACTAGTTCCAATATATCCATGATATTTGGGATTTCTTTAGGCGCATAGGGTGATAGTTTGTAATGTGATTTCCTTTACAATCCATTGAGGATTCCCAGTGACTGGCAGACCACCCCTGTCCAGCTGGATCCTAGGGCCTTTGCGAGATTGGGACCCATCCTTTAAAGAGAGTACACAGTGCCACCCACAGAACAGAAGCAGATCAACCGGCAAAAGCATTTCCAATGCCCTCACCTAGATTGTATTGTTCACAGTTATTTAAAAAATACATATACACTACCGGTCAAAAGTGTTGGAACACCTACTCATTCAAGGGTTTTTCTTTATTTTTACTCTTTTCTACATTGTAGAATAATAGTGAAGACATCAAAACTATGAAATAACACATATGGAATCATGTAGTAACCAAAAAAGTGTTAAACAAATAGAAATAGATTTTATATTGTTCAAATATCCACCCTTTGCCTTGATGACAGCTTTAAACACTCCTGGCATTCTCTCAACCAGCTTCACCTGGAATGCTTTTCCAACAGTCTTGAATGAGTTCCCACATATGCTGAGCACTTGTTTGCTGCTTTTCCTTCACTCTGCGGTCCGACTCATCCCAAACCATCTCAATTGGGTTGAGGTCGGGGGATTGTGGAGGCCAGGTGATCTAATGCAGCACTCCATCACTCTCCTTCTTGGTAAAATAGCCCTTACACAGCCTGGGGGTGTGTTGGGTCATTGTCCTGTTGAAAAACAAATGATAGTCCCACTAAGCCCAAACCAGATGGGATGGCGTATCGCTGCAGAATGCTGTGGTATCCATGCTGGTTAAGTGTGCATTGAATTCTAAATACATCACAGATAGTGTCACCAGCAAAGCACCCCCACACCATAACACCTCCTCCTCCATGTTTTACATTGGGAAATACACATGCAGAGATCATCCGTTCACCAACACCGCGTCTCACAAAGACACAGCGGTTGGAACCAAAAATCTCAAATTTGGACTCATCAGACCAAAGGACATATTTCCACCGGTCTAATGTCCATTGCTCGTGTTTCTTGGCCCAAGCAAGTCTCTTCTTATTATTGGTGTCCTTTAGTAGTGGTTTCTTTGCAGCAATTTGTCCATGAAGGCCTGATTCACACAGTCTCCTCTGAACAGTTGATGTTGAGATGTGTCTGTTACTCTGTGAAGCATTTATTAGGGCTGCAATTTCTGAGGCTGGTAACCCTAAAGAACTTATCCTCTGCAGCAGAGGTAACTCTGGGTCTTCCATTCCTGTGGCGATCCTCATGAGAGTCAGTTTCATCATAGCGCTTGATGGTTTTTGCGACTGCACTTGAAGAAACTTTAAAAGTTCTTGACACTTTCCGTATTGACTGACCTTCATGTCTTAAAGTAATGATGGACTGTCGTTTCCCTTTGCCTATTTGAGCTGTTCTTGCCATAATATAGACTTGGTCTTTTACCAAATAGGGCTATCTTCTGTATACCCCCCCTACCTTGTCACAACACAACTGATTGGCTCCAACGCATTAAGAAGAAAATAAATTCCACAAATTAACTTTTAAGGAGGCACAACTGTTAATTGAAATGCATTCCAGGTGACTACCTCATTAAGCTTGTTGAGAGAATGCCAAGAGTGTGCAAAGCTGTCATCAAGGCAAAGGGTGGCTATTTGAAGAATCTCAAATATAAAATACATTTTGATTTGTTTAATACTTTTTGGCAAACAATTATTGTGATTCATCCTATATTGTCCCTAACATCATTACCCTATAGCAACAGATGTTGGATACGTACACATACTCTCCTCACCCTTCCCTCACAATCATCCACAAGCTCAGATGTTTAACAGTTGTTCCGTCCCCAAGCCCAACTCAAGAGAAGACTTGATGTGCGAATGCATATACAGTTGTAGCTGTTTGAGAAGGCAGGCAATTATTGAGCAAGAATGGGGAGATTTGCTTAACCAATGTCAAGTCCTAGCTGATGGAGCTCAGATACACCCCTTTCCTCTGAAACACACACACGCTGGTCCCCCGTTGTGATCATTTTCCCAAGCATCTCTGAGCAGTCAGACCTTTTGATTATTTTGTGCTGCCAGAGGCACAATAATTTGCCCCTTCTGTGATTGTCCGAGTGTGACTGCAGCTAGTGTTTACAGCACTGCCACTACCTGGGTGGGGGTCTCCATTGGAATTGCCACCGGCTAGGTACAAGGTCACCAAGGTTCTCATTAGCAGCTTTGATAAATTCATTTTATATTATGCTCACCCACCCAGGGGCTTTGGCTTTGTTGGACCAACCCTACCAGGCAGGCTCAGACTCGTGAGGGGCGGTGCTGCTTTAGTGAGTCTCTGACAGCATGTATCTTTCTGTCTTGGCTACGTATAAGCTACTAGCAGTAGGCCTATAAAACAGATAAATATTTCTCCGCTCAGGTCGGTGTCTAGGGTCTAGGGTTTGGGAACGCTCCATCATCATAGGACAATAAATAAATAGACTATATTTGTAATTTATTTTAAAATGAAATCCCATATCTGCACAAAATTGAAAACTCTCTCTGTTACAACTCCTGCTCGCAGACACACATGGGCTCTGGCATTTGCAACTATTTTCATTTTTCACTCAGTTAACTCACCACACCTATCCAATCACAAAAACACACACCCCATCTTCCATCACAACCACACACCCCCCACATATACACCCACACATACTGACATTCTGTGCCTTCAATGTCCTCTGTTTGCTGTGTTTTTATCTCTACCATGTTGATTCCTTCCTAATTTCGGGCTTTTTAGTACTTTTGTGTTCCAGTTCCTTATATTTGAAAATGTATTATTTCAATAATTGTCTTTCTTCTACTGCTGTCTTTTATCTATTTATAAATACTATAAATAGAAAGTCGAATATTAATTATTTTACAACATTCCCTATCTTGAATGGTATATTGTATTTGTGGTTTATTTCTTTATCAATTGTTGTATTTGATTGTTTTCCTGTTTTGTATTACAATCCCTACCATGGATAGAGTTGGGTGTTCCATTATTCGACTCCTCTATGGGAACTTTGTATTATTTAGAATAGCCATGGAGTAGTCTTGGTGTCTCGGAACAGTTGGTTATCGACTACCAGAGCTATACGTTTCCCTTTTAGTCTATTTATTTTGAAGAGTGGGTACAGAACTTTGCGCCGTTCTGCAATTTACTTCGGGAACTGATCATTCACGCCTATTTTCGTGCCAGTGAGTCTTTTGCCCAGGCTTTTATCCATTATTTTATCCTTAAAGAATGCACATTTGGCAACGATTGGGTGATCGATTGGGTGATTCCTCTCTGTCCGAAACGATGTACACGTTCGAGTTTGATTTTATCGACAGTATCTCCTGGCATCTGTAGCACTTTAACCAGGAAATCTTTCACCACACTCTCTGGATCTTTACCCTCATTCTCTTTAATACCAGTAAGTACCAGATTTTCTTTTGGGAATTGAACATGTTTTGGTGTTGACTGTGTTGGTAATATTGGTCGATACATTTCTCTAGCCTTATCATTTGTTTTGTGTTGTTATCCAGATTGAAGGTTATTGCCCATGAGAATATGAGTATGTGGAGTGAAGCGCTAATATTTAGTCAGATTCACAGATATTGAATATTACGTTTTCATCTTGATGCATTCTGCCACGCTGTCTTCAATCCGCCATTGTTCTCTCTAAATTAAGTGTTTGATGGTTATGCTAATGAAAGTAGAGAACCTCCTTTGACACTATCTGTTATGCAAACTTTGTAAGGGAATATGTCAGTAATGAGCTGCCCTGTGAAGAGATCATTGTGCATTTCCAGTATCTTAATGTTAACTTGTTGCCAGAAATTACTGTGAATTTGTCATTTCTTAACTGGAAACTACTTGTCAGTAAGTTATTGTAAAAGTCACAATAACTTACTGGCAAAATATTGCCAGTAACCTACATGACACTCTCTGCCACTAGCAATCTTGCCAGTAACCTACTGTGCCTTCACTGACTCTTCTGTTGACAACATGCACAGCACTTGCTGATTGGCAGCATACTGTAACAGCGCCAACCCATCAGAAGATTACAGCCTTGGTTTATTTGAGGCGTGGCTTTCAGCTTGCTCTTTTTGGTCTCCCATAAGCGGGAATGTCATCCCAGTTAACATGGTCTGTTGATAAACATGTCAGTTCTGCAGCCTTGTTAAAGGCTGATATAAGTGCATGTGATACCAAAGAACCATATGCTGTTTCATTTATAGCTAGTCACCCTGCAATTGTAACACTCACTTCCCTACCAGACCATCAGGTCAGTGAGTGTGATAGATTAGCTGCAAAAAGTTAATGTGAATTTCACAATACCCCACATGTAATTAGTTGATAGTAAGTTATTGAAAATGAAACATTTACTTAATGTGAACCAGCTGCATCAACATAATGATAAAATAACTTTAACTGGTACAACATTTCCACTGAAAGTTGGCACAAATACAATGTATTTTTGACCCCCCCCCCCCCCCCCCCCAATTTGTTTTGTGCAAATGAGCCCCCATCAGCACATTGCCCCAACTATATTTTAAAGTGCAGTAATGATTGTACATAATGCTACATTCGTAACCAAGTGTGAAGTGGAAATGTACCACATATGACTGGGAAAAATCCACTTGAACGGCCCTCCAATTGGTAATTACTAGTGGGAAATGTGTTGATCATCCCTGAGCTCCAACTTCTCCCACATGCTGACCTCTGACATCAACTATTAAGGAAATGACCTCGATAACAGCATTTTCGGCAGGTAAATGTAACATCAAAACATGATTTATAAAAAACTATCTATTAATATGGTTTTTGAACTCCATAGTTTGTTTTTCAAGCATGATAGCTGTACTTTTAGTTTATGGTTGACGCAGCATGTTGGCCATCAGCCAATTGGCGTTTCCCAACAATTTCAAAACATATGTAACTACATAAAATATACCCCCCCCCCCCAGCATTTGAACTCTCAACCTTTGGATTTGGGGTATGCTGATCTTTCTGCTGTGCCACAAAGTCTGTAGCATACCCCTAAACATTCATGACCTATAATACATCTCTGCACACAAAATAGTGCCATATGCAATGCTATTTTAGTTATTATTAATAATTACTGTTTAAAAAACATACACAATGTTGTCATGTATGTATGAAAGTGCTGTGTGTTGTATCGTAATGGCTCATTTTTGTTTGTAAGGCATCACCTGTGAAATCTCATGTGAAAATTTGAATCCATATGTGAAAGGTTATGTGATGACGTGAAACTTCATGTGAAATATCATCACATGTGAAGTGTTCCAAAAACGCATGGTTTCACATGTGGATTTTCTATAAGGGAGGAAACATCAGCAGTAGGTGGCACCTGAGATAATGATGCCAGCAACCCTCTAGTTTCCAGCTCACTCCCCACCAGATTCCCCCTGTCAGCATTGGGATTTAAACTAGCAACCCTCTGGTTGCTGGCCCAGTTCTTTAACCCCAAGCCACTGCTGCAAAATATAACTGCAAACACACCCCTTTCGGTATAAACATCCTCCATTTTCATTTATCTTGTAAGATTTCTCCATGGTTGCTGCAGCTGAGACAATGGCCTTTTATCAATTAGATTTGCTCACTTCCTGCGTCCTCTCTCCTCCATCCTCTCTCGCCTCCTTTTGAAAAAGGTCAAAGTTAATCAGGGAGAGTCAGCGAGGAGAGTGAAAGTGGATGGAAATGCGCTTGCTTGAAAAAAGACGGTCCTTCTCCACTCGTGCGTCATTAGGCAAATTATTTTTACAGGGGTGGATCCCTCAAAAAATGTGTAATGTGCTCAAAACAAATTAAGTTAGTTGTGCAATACATTTTATAGATAAAACGATAAGTAGCATATTGTTTTTTTAAACGTGTGCATGATTTTCTCCTCCAACAATACAACAGCTGATTCAAAGGGGGTGTGGCAGATATCAAAACTCTTCCGCAGTAGGATACACTTGTGCTTCCTTGTCAAAAGGAGGCTTTTGAGGAGGGGAGGACCTACTGTTTGCCTACTAACGAATTGACACACTCCTCAACCACTCATCAGTTTCCGGATCACGGAGGAGAGAGGACAGACTTTTGCCCAAACGAGAAAACCCCAAAGACTCTGAACCCTCAGGAGGATGGGCCAGCAAAGTGCAAAGGTGAAAAAGCCAGAATGGTATCATATTGGTATAATGATTAAAAGCATGTTCAAGGCGTTTCTCTTATTTCTTGTTTTTCTGTGTGTATTAACGTCCCCTCCCTCTTTTTTGTCAGATTTGTCTGTTTTTGCTGTAGCTGAAAGAAAAACTCAGGACACTCAGACAGACCAGGCAGCAAAGGTCAAAGGTTAAAAGGACCAGGACATTGACGTAGACAGGTCAGAGAGTAACTATAAGAGTGATGATGTGATCATGAGTGAAGAAATAGAGAAAGAGAAGAATGATGGAAGGAAAGATGCTCTTGAACTCCAGAGGGATGGGAATACAAATGAGATTAATGGAGAATACCAGATAGTGATGATGTTGACAGAGACAAAATAAACCAAGAGAAAGACGAGAAAGAGGAGGATGAAAAGAACGAGGTCCTTCAGGAGAACCTGCCAGCAAAATACAAAGGTAAAAATGAAAGAGAGATATAGAAAAAAAGAAAGAAAAAAAAGACAGGCAATAAGTGTTAGAAGTTATTTTTATTTTTTTCCTGTTTTGAATATTGTACCAATGTTTTTGAATATTTTACCTATAACCCCCCGCCCCCAAACAATTTGGTCACAAAAAAAGAATTTGAGGTCAGCTTGAACACCCTCACTAATATGTGTATCTCTCACTTTCCCACTTGAGGGCAGCCATTTATATGTTAACTGCAGAATGTTTTCAAATAGCAATGGTTAAAAGGCATTATTTGGAGTTGCCGCATATGGATACAGTTATGAGTGCTGAGCGTGTTAAAAACCATGTTCCCGTCTATATTGCTTTGTTTTACTATCGCTTGAAAGTCCATTTAATAACACTCCTGTTTCTCTTGTCAGATCTCTCTATTTTTGCTGCAGCAGGGGATAGGACTCAGAACCCTCAGAAAGACCAGGCAGCAAGGGTCAAATGTGAAAAGGACCTGGACATTGATATAGACTGGTCAGAGAGTGACAGTGAGATTGAGGAAGTAATCAAAAGTGACAATGAGTGCATAAGTGAAGAAATAAAGGAAGGTTGGAACTCGGTAGAGAGTGCTGCAACCGAGGACAGACAATTTTTACACGCTTCAGCACTCGGTGGTCCCGTTCAGTGAGCTTGTGTTGTTGCTCCTAGACGTTTCCACTTCACAATAACAGCACTTACAGTTGACCGGGGCAGGTCTAGCAGGGCAGAAATTTGTCGAACTGACTTGTTGGAAAGGTGGCATCCTATGACGGTGCCACGTTGAAAGTCACTGAGCTCTTCAGTAAGGCCATTCTACTGCCAATGTGTGTCTATGGAGATTGCATGGCTGTGTGCTCAATTTGATATACCTGTCAGCAACGGGTGTGGCTGAAATAGCCGAATCCACTAATTTGAAGGAGTGCCCACATACTTTTGTATACATAGTGTAATTTGTAATTGATTACATTTTTATATTTCTCCGTTTTTTAAAAATATTTTATTAATTAGTTAATGATTAGGCTCTATATTGATATGTTTCCGATGCCGCCCCACATCTCTGATTCTCTGCTGGGCGCGCAATATCAAGTGTGCCTATAGGTTACTTAGTGTAGTCTCAATCAAATGATCCATAGTCTATAGGCTATGAAGTGCATGCTCAGAATAGCACAGAGCAAAGTTATATTTCTAAGATAGCTGCTGGGATGGTGTAAATACAACTAGGCTGCACTACACACTGAAATGGATATTCCAACCCTGAGCTCTGCTCTGCTCTTGCTGATCAAAAACGTTTTTGTGTGCTGCCTAACCAATGGCTGTGCTGTATAGCCCTATAGTGGCAGTTCATGAGGAGAGTCAAAGGCTTCTTCTGCTTATAGTCAAAAAAAATTGCGTGCGGACTAGCCTATAGCCTATATTCTGTTCAGTTTGAGAAGGAGGACCGGAGGTCAACTTTGATAGCTTGCTACTACTATAATTGATTTGTATTAAAAACAATATGTTTCTTGTCCATGATGTAGGCCTATTTATCAGAGTTATTGACCTCCCAATTAGCCAAATTCGAGTAACTTAAATTGTAGTGCTGAAACTTAAAGCAGCAGCCATGGGCACAATCAATCAGAAATGGACAGCTCATGGTGCTGAAAGTAGGCACATTTGAGAAGTCTTCATTTTAATTAGACTTTACAAAAAACAGGAGGGCTTTGTGTTAGAGCCTATTTCTTCCTATTTAAGAAATAAGAGGTAGGCCTATATCCATAGATTTGTCGGTCAATTCCTCCACTCACCATGCACTCTTTAAATAGCCTACCTCTATGTAAGTGAAGGGCTGTTAAGTTAAAACCAAGACTCGACTTGAGGGGGTATGGGATGGTATGCCATATGTCTACTTTTTATTAAAGAAAATGACCAAAAAGCACAGGCCTACCACTTGTTAGCTTAAGATTTTCAAGAAAATAAAACGTGATCTATAACAGCGCTTTGGTCCACGATGCTTTATGCTAGAAACAAGCTGTAAAATATCCGGGAAATACGTGACTCTGATGCATATGGGGATATCATTGTTTAGTTTCTTTGACATTCAGAGGCTGAGCTACACCCTTCTATAGCTGAGGAGACAAACATTTACTTTGCTTGGGAAGTAATCTAATTCTGTCACTATCAATTGATAAAGCTGTTCACTTTCTGTGCAATAGAAGATGTTTAAAACCAGACAGCATTTAGGGAAACACTTGTGACCTGCTCTCGCTGGGTTAAGCCACGGAAGAAGAGTAGCCAGCAGTTAAGATTACATTTTTCTGCGTCGGTAGGCCTACTCTGTCTGGGGTGGAAAGGTAGGTAGGCCTAACTTTTGAAAGTACCATGCTCAGATTCCTAATGACGTCTCAGGTTTAATTATTTGCAAGCACAGACAGTTTTGTTGCAAACAAGACACACTGATTTGGCATTGGAGAAATATGATAAGATGAACACATAGGCCTATCTCTCTGTCTATTCTTGGCCTGTCATTTCGGTAATTTGTTTGGTATTAAAAAATATTCTGCTAACATGTAAAATGATGTAGAATTGCATGAAATGTTTATTAAAGGCAATTTTTTCTCAAACCTGCAAATATGATGATAGATTCATGCAATGCTTTTACTATAAAAGAGATCTTTCTACCCCTACTCTTGTCCACGGTGGTCTGTGAACCCACAACCTTCTGACCCGCAGCCCCGTGCACTATCAAAATTCCTGCGTTAGCATGTGATGCTAACAGGACTAAGAACAGTTTCTAAAACTGCATATCTAAGGCTCTGGTCTGTCCAAGAAGTGAGGGTAAACGGTAACCATGTTCTCTGCTATCCACTTTATGTTTTAATTATTATTGGGTATAGGGGAGGGTCACTTTTTTCAAGTGTTCAGGGAGGGTTTTGGTCAAATATATTTTGCTGATGGAAGGCCATCCATTTTCATTTCAAAGAGGTCCAATTTGTATTATTATTATATATAACGTTCACTCCCTTACTGAAACTCCAAATGTCATCCAGTTGTTATAATACATTTGAAGCAATAGCCTACCCGCGTGTGGACAACTATTTCAGCACCGTTTCGTGCTGCTTTGAGACAAGCGTGGGGACTCGTCCTGATAAATCAACCAATGTCCGATTTTTCTTTTCATTGAATCTCCGTTTGGATATTGGTTAGGTTACAATTAGGCTGTAGAAATGTTAGCTAAGTTGAGGTGAGCACTGCTAATTTATTAGCACTGATCAGAACATTTTCCCAGCATGTTATTTAGCTTAACAAGTGGATTATGGTGGTCCTCTGTAGCTCAGCTGGTAGAGCACGGCGCTTGTAACGCCAAGGTAGTGGGTTCGATCCCCGGGACCACCCATACACAAAAATGTATGCACGCATGACTGTAAGTCCCTTTGGATAAAAGCGTCTGCTAAATGGCATATTATTATTATTTTGCTCTTCACTCGCAGTCGCTTAGTAGCCTAGGCTTACTCCCGACCAAAAGCCTGTGACTCGTCTTAATCAATCAACGTGATTTTGTTTCACAGAATCTCTATCTGTACATTTTGTTAATTCTCTGGCTGGGCAATTAAGTGGAGGTGGTATAGCTCATTTATTCGTTTGCTCATCTATCACTGATCAGAAACATTTAGCATGCAACAATGTAGTCTAAATGTAGTGTGGTATCTGAACAATTTAGGACTTTGCTAATGGTTGCAAATGGTCTTAGAGGATGTTGACTCAGCTTAAGGGAGCATCTGGAGAGTAGTTCTATAGGGGCACCCTAAAGCAGAGGAAGTATGTTAGGTGGAGTCCTGGGATTGGTCTGTAGGGGAAAACACCCATATCAGGTTACATAGGATATATACTATGGTTTGGGACAAAGGACGGGGAGAATAATATATTAGAGATTAGAGCCGGTTATTCTCCAGATGTCGGCAGATATCTGTAAATTGACGCTGGAATCCTTTGATGTAATAAACCTTTATAATCAAAGTACAGTGTCAGCGGATTTCCTTGTTCTCACAGCATAATTAGCATCATTTTCTCGACACTACAGTAGGTCTATTGTTTTGCTAGATCACTTAAAAGCAACTCTAAAAGCCCACGGAGTTTCTGAAATATGAACACCAGACTCACATGCTTTTGAAATATAGATTGCTATCATTTTCTATTGGTATCATGATGAATATACTATTAATGTACGACCCTACCACTGCTCCCTTACAAAGCCGATTGAGTGTAGGAAAGAGATTAAACGTGGATAAAAAAAAGCAAGGGGTTGATTTGGGCTCTGTTTCAAAATATCACATTTTTTATATGACCACGATTCCACACGTTGCCGTGACGCAAGTTGTTTAGGAAAAATATTATTTGTATTTTTTTCTGTTATATTTCATTATATTCTTACTACAGAATATCTGTGTGTTGGTTGTGATGGGGGTAGGTGTGTCTGTTTAATGAATCCTCAACGCACCCGTGCGTCAATCTACATTGCCTTAGGAAAGTATTCAGACCCCTTCACTTTTTCCACATTTTGTTAGGTTACAGACTTATTCTAAAATTGAATACATTGATGGAAAAAAAACAATCTACACACAGTACCCCATAATGACAAAGCAAAAATAGTTTTTTAGAAATTTGTGCTAATTTATAGAAATAAAATACTGAAATATTACATTTACATAAGTATTCAGACCCTTTACTCAGTACTTTGTTGAAGCACCTTTGGCAGCGATTACAGCCTCGATTCTTCTTGGGTATGACACTACAAGCTTGGCACACCTGTATTTGGGGAGCTTCTCCCATTCTTCTCTGCAGATCCTCTCAAGCTCATTCAGGTTGCATGGGGAGTGTCGTTGCACAGCTATTTTCAGGTCTCTCCAGAGATGTTCGATCGTGTTCAAGTCCGGGCTCTGGCTGGGCCACTCAAGGACATTCAGAGAATTGTCCCGAAACCACTCCTGCATTGTCTTGGCTGTGTGCTTAGTGTCGTTGTCCTGTTGGAAGGTGAACCTTCACCCAAGTCTGACGTCCTGAGTGCTCTGGAGCAGGTTTTCATCAAGGATCTCTCTGTACTTTGATCCGTTCATCTTTCCCTTGATCCTGACTAGTCTCCCAGTCCCTGCCACTGAAAAACATCCCCACAGCATATGGTGCCACCACCATGCTTCACCATAGGGATGGTGCCAGGTTTCCTCCAGACGTGACGCTTGGCATTCAGGCCAAAGAGTTCAATCTTGGTTTCATCAGACCAGAGAATCTTGTATCTCCTGGTCTTAGAGTCCTTTAGGTGCCTTTTGGCAAACTCCAAGCGGGCTGTCATGTGCCTTTTACTGAGGAGTGGCTTCCGTCTGGCCACTCTACCATAAAGGCCTGATTGGTGGCGTGCTGCAGAGATGGTTGTCCTTCTGGAAGGTTCTCCCATATCCACAGAGAAACTCTGGAGCTCTGTCAGAGTGACCATGGGTTTCTTGGTCACCTCTCTGACCAAGGCCCTTCTCCCCTGATTGCTCAGTTTGGATGGGCAGCCAGCTCTAAGAAGAGTCTTGGTGGTTCCAAACTTCTTCCATTTAAGAATGATGGAGGCCACTGGGTTCTTGGGGACATTCAATGCTGCAGAAATGTTTTGGTACCCTTCCCCAGATCTGTGCCTCGATGCAATCCTATCTCGGAGCTCTACAGACAATTATTTCGACCTCATGGCTTGGTTTTTGCTCTGACATGCAATGTCAACTGTGAGACCTAATATAGACAGGTGTGTGCCTTTCCAAATCATGTCCAATCAATTGAATTTACCACAGGTGGACTCCAATCAAGTTGTTGAGACATCTCAAGGATGATCAATGGAAACAGGATGCACCTGAGCTCAATTTAGAGTCTCATAGCAAAGGGTCAGAATACTTATGTAAATAAGGTATTTACGTTTTCTATTTGTAATACATTTGCAAAAATTTCTAAAAACCTGTTTTCACTTTGTCATTATTGGGTATTGTGTGTAGAATGATGAATAATTGTATTAATGTAATCAATTTTAGAATAAGGCTGTAACATAACAAAATGTTTAAAAAGTAAAGCGGTCTGAACACTTTCCGAGGGCACTGTATGAGAGGATTGCAGAAGAGAGGAGGAGATGGCACGGTCAGGAGGATAGGAAAGATAAAGAAAAGGCCAAAGGGAAGAAGGGAAAGAAAATGGAGAACAGACGAAGATGAACCAAAGACGAACAGCGCTGGCTGAGGAATGGGAAGGCCCTACAAGAACACCTGGACAGGGTAGAGAATCAGGAAGGGACAGGCAAGGATACCAGACAAGATCACCTGGACAGGGTAGAGAATCAGGAAGGGACAGGCAAGCAGACCAGACAAGAACACCTGGACAGGGTAGAGAATCAGGAAGGGACAGGCAAGCAGACCAGACAAGAACACCTGGACAGGGTAGAGAATCAGGAAGGGACATGCAAGCAGACCAGACAAGAACACCTGGACAGGGTAGAGAATCAGGAAGGGACAGGCAAGCAGACCAGACAAGAACACCTGGACAGGGTAGAGAATCAGGAAGGGACAGGCAAGCAGACCAGACAAGAACACCTGGACAGGGTAGAGAATCAGGAAGGGACAGGCAAGCAGTCCAGACAACCAAAGTGTAAAGGTATGACAAGGCAAAGTGACAAGGACAAAAACACAAAACAGTGGGTATAGAAAGTCGACACCCCCTTGAACCTTTTTCACATTTTGATGTGTCAGTGTCTTAGAGTTTCATGCATTTAAATACGTTTTTTCCCCCACCTATCTAAACACCATTCTCCACACTTTAAAAATACAAAATTGAAATACCATAATTGGATAAGTCTCCACCCCCCTGAGTTAGTACTTGGTGGAAGCACCTTTGGCAGCAATTACAGCTGTGAGTCTGTGTCACGCCCTGGCTCTGGGGACTCTTGTATGTTGAGCCAGGGTGTTAGTTTCTTTGTGTAGTGTCTATGTTTTGTTTTCTATGTTCTGTTCTATGTTATGTGTTTCTATGTTGGCCGGGGTGGTTCTCAATCAAAGGCAACGAGAATCAGCTGTTGCTTGTTGTCTCTGATTGGGAACCATACTTAGGCAGCCTTTTGTGCACTTGTGATTCGTGGGATCTTGTTCCGTGTAGGTTTGTGTATGACCGAGGACTTCACGTTTCGTTTTGTTGTTTTGTTATTTGTATTGTGTTGCTAAGTACACTATTAAAGAGATGTACGCATATCACGCTGCGCCTTGGTCCGCTTCATATAACGATCGTGACAGAAGATCCCACCATCAAAGGACCAAGCAGCGTGTCCAGGAGCAGACAGCCTGGACTTGGGAGGAGATCTTGGACGGGCAGGGGTCCTGGACTTGGGAGAAAATCCAGGCCGGAATGGATCGCCGTCCGTGGGAGGAGACGGTGGAGGCGCGCCATAGAGAGGAGCAGCGGCGCCAACCGGACCGACGTCGGACACGCAAGAGGCAACCCCAATACATTTTTTTAGGGGGGCACACGGCATGGACGACGGGGCTGCTGGAGGCAGCTACGGGGCGAGTTTGGGAATTAGGAGAGGAGGCCACCGGGTTTGGGGGGCTGGAAGGGAGGTTGGCGGAGCCTAGAGGTAGAGCAGAGCCAACTCCCCGTACTCAGGCTAGGCAGCATGAGACTGGGCAGGTTCCGAGGTATGCGGAGCTGCGTACTGTGCCGCGAGTGGTCCGGCACAGTCCGGTACGTCCTGTGCGAGCACCACGCACGTGTCGTGCTAAGGTGGGCATGCAGCCAGGACGGAGTGTGCCGGCTCAACGCTCGTGGCCTCCAGTACCCCTCCTCGGTCCCGGATATCCTGCGCCAGTGTCACATGCTGTAGTGCCAGTACGAGTACACAGCCCTGTACGTCCTGTGCTGATGCCTCACACAGAGTGTGTAAAAATAGGCATTCAGCCAGGACGGGTTGTGTCAGCTCTTCGCTCCAGACCTCCAGTCCGTCTCCACAGCCCGGTCCGGCCTGTTCCTGCTCCCCGCACCAAGCCTGTGGTGCGCGTCGCCAGCCCGGTCTGGCCTGTTCCTGCCCCTCGCACCAAGCCTGTGGTGCGCGTTGCCAACCCGGCCCAGCCTGTTCCTTCCCCTCGCACCAAGCCTGTGGTGTGCGTCGCCAGCCCGGTCCGGCCCATTCCTTCTCCCCGCACCAAGCCAGTGGTGCGCATCGTCAGCCCGGTCCGGCCCGTTCCTGCTCCCCGCACCAAGTCAGTGGTGCGCGTCATCAGCCCGGTCCGGCCCATTCCTGCTCCCCGCACTAAGCCTGTGGTGCGCGTCGTCAGTCCGGCACAGCCCGTGCCTGTTTCACCGGTGCCTGTTCAGGTACCGGTCAGCTGCTCCACACCGGAGCCTAAGCAATCCGCTCCACCGATGTCCAGCTCCAGCCAGCGGGGCCAGACCAGACCAGGGGCGCTACGGGGGGGTTGTTAGAGGGTGGTGGTCATGCCCGGAGCTGGATCCGCCTCCGAGGTGGAATGCCCACCCGGCCCCTCCCCTGTTGGGTTTATGTTGGCGCGGTCACAGTCCGCGCCTTTGGGGGGGGGGGGGGGGGGGGGTACTGTCATGCCCTGGCTCTGGGGACTCTTTTATGTTGAGCCAGGGTGTTAGTTTATTTGTGTAGTGTCTATGTTTCGTTTTCTATGTTCTGTTCTAGGTTATGTGTTTCTATGTTGGCCGGGGTGGTTCTCAATCAGAGGCAACGAGAATCAGCTGTTGCTTGTTGTCTCTGATTGGGAACCATACTTAGGCAGCCTTTTGTGCACTTGTGATTCGTGGGATCTTGTTCCGTGTAGGTTTGTGTATGACCGAGGACTTCACGCTTAGTTTTATTGTTTTGTTATTTGTATCGTGTTGCTAAGTACACTATTAAAGAGATGTACGCATATCACGCTGCGCCTTGGTCCACTCATTATGACGATCGTGACAGTCTGTTGGGATAGGGCTCTACCAACTTTGCACACCTAGATTTGGCAATATTTCCATAACATAATACTGCCACAACCATTCTTCACAATAGGGATGGTGTTTTTTGAGTGATGTGCCGTGTTGGGTTTGCACCAAACGTAACGCTTTGCATACTTCTTTCTAAAAGGATTCAGGGTGGGCTTTCTTGAGTAATGGCTTCCTTCTTGCCACCATACATGCCAGATTTGTGAAGTTCTTGTCATATGCACACTTTGACCAGTCTTGGCCATAAAAGCTTGTAGCTCTTTCAAAGTTGCCATTGGAGTCTTGGTAGCCTCTCTGATCAGTCTCCCACTTGCTTGGTCATCCAGTTTGGAGGGAGGGCCTGATCTTAATAATCATCTTGACCGTGCGCAAGGGACCGTGCGCCTTTCCACAACTTTGTCCCAGAGTTACTTTGAAAGCTCCTTGGTGCTCATAGTTGACGATTGTGTAGAATGTTTATAGGGGGAGCAGCAGGGGGGGAAGTGAGAAGGGGATGAAACAATAATAAATAAAAAATAATAGATATACACTGAACAAAATATAAATGCAATATGCAAAGTGTTGGTCCCATGGTTAATGTGCTGGAGAAAAAAAATCGCAGACATTTTCCATCCGCACAAAAAGCTTATTTTTCTCAATTTCTTTGCACAAATTTCTTTACATCCGTGTTAGTGAGCGTTTCTCCTTTGCCAATATAATCCATCCACCTGACAGGTGTGGCATATCAAGAAGCTGATTAAACAGCATGATCATTACACAGGTGCACCTTGTGCTGGGGACAATAAAAGTGATCAGACCTTGTTTCCAAATCTTAGGGAAGATGCCGGAGCTGAGGATAATGTTGAAGAGTTTAAGAATAGCCCATTTGAATTTGTGGTCTGTGTATTTTATCATTTCGTTTAGTATACCATCAACACCACAGGCCTTTTTGGGTTGGAGGGTTTATATTTTGTCGTGTAGCTTCCAGTGGGATCTGGTAGTCTTTAATATCTGATTCTTAGTTTTGTAAATGATCATGTATATGTTTTTGCTCTGATTGACTCTCTCTCTCTCTCTCTCTCTCTCTCTCTCTCTCTGTCTCTCTGTCTCTCTCTGTCTGTCTCTCTGTCTCTCTCTGTCTCTCTCTCTGTCTCTCTCTCTCTCTGTCTCAGATTACTCCATCCAGAATAAGATAACCTCACCCCGCAAAGGTAATAACAAGAGCATGTTGATTGATTGGCTCATATCAACAATAATGTATAAGAGCAAACAGTGGGCAAAATACCTAACAGAATGCATAGGTAAGAGTGGGAAAGGGTCAAACTCAGAGAATGTTAAAGCTGATAACTGAAGTCTGTTTGACACACAGAAGTACATGATTCTAACAGTAATACCCAATTTTACATATATTTTCTGAAATTCATTTTCATTCTTTATCTATTTTCTATATATTTTTTTTATTTCTTCAAGCATTATAAAATACCAATACCAATTATGTTGTGTGTTTTGCTACAGTAGGTAAGTTAACAAGAGCAAATGTATGGATATTATCAACATGTTTCTAACCTCAAGGTTTTGCAATATGCTCTAAGGCTCTCAACATGTGAATTAAATGTTCCAAAAAATAAAATAAACTACATAATTTGTCACCAGCTTTACACTCTCTACTATTTTGTGCCTAATTAGACTTGAAAGACTAAGATATACTTGAAATATTTACTAACAGACAGTTTTCAACTCAAAGCATTCTCTCTTTAGATTGTCACAGATGGTTGTGGTGATATGCTCCCAGGAACAAAGTTGCAGCTCTACAGACATTACACACCGCCATGCTGTTGCTGACTGCACATTGTTGTCATCAGATGCTATCTTTCAAACAGTCTTTGATCAGATTCAAATGGGGGTCTTTTTAATGATGACCTTTCGACCATTTCCAGTCCCTCTTTGATTAGGTGTGGGCTAATAGTGAGAGAACCACATCAAACTCCTCATTCTTTCACCTAGACGTCATTAACACGTGTCCAGATCATACAATGTGGAATTTCAAGATGTGACTTCACCACATAAAAGACACTTAAAGTTCCTTATTGCTCCCCCCCCCCTCCCCTCCCCTCCCCTCCCCCCTCCTGATGTCAAAGGTATCCTTAGATGGCCGTTCTCTCTCCCTGCAAGATGTGAGGGTTTTGTTTACCTTTTGGCAAACTACAAGGGGGCTGTCATGTGCCTTTTACTGAGGATTGGCTTCCGTCTAGCCACTTTACCATAAAGGCCTGATTGGTGGAGTGCTGCAGATAACCCTAATCCTGTTTCCATGTTGTCATTATGGGGTATTGTGTGCAGATTACTGAGGATTTGTATTTATTTAATCAATTTTAGAATAAGGCTGTAACGTAACAAAATGTAGAAAAAGTCAAGGGGTCTGAATACGTTCCGAAGTCACTGTATACCTTTGGAACTATAACCATTTTAAATGTGCATAAACTAACATGGGTTTGAATGATAACCATAGGAATACAGTGGCAGCTATTCAAAATTGTTCTGCTCCTTGGTTAATTAAGCTACAAAACCAACTTTAAAACTTAAAATTCTCTAAAAACGTTATAATCTATGACCCAATTTAGTCCAGATTTAAATGACATGCAGCTTATGAAGGCTTCATAAAGCCTTCATAAACAATACATAAATACATAAATAGGGCCCCGTGTAGCTCAGTTGGTAGAGCATGGCGCTTGCAACGCCAGGGTTGTGGGTTCGATTCCCACGGGGGGCCAGTATGAAAATGTATGCACTCACTAACTGTAAGTCGCTCTGGAGAAGAGCGTCTGCTAAATGACAAAAAAAAAAAAAAAAGTGTCACAAATCATCTATAACCTTTTGTCATGCTTTATAAAGGGTTCATGAATGTGGCATAACTGTGTGACAAAACCACCAATATCAAGTGTGACATAACCCACTGTCAAATATGACATAAACATGTATTTACAAAAGGGTGGTATAAGAACCGCTTAATAAAGGCTTTATAAATCATATTTAATTGAGGCTTCATAAAGCATTTATAACCTTGTCATGCATTTTGGTAGAGCATTGCAATGCCAGGATAGTGGGTTCTATTCCCGGGACCACCCATACGTAAAAATGTATACACACGACTGTAAGTCGTTTGGATAAAAGTGTCTGCTAAACTTTATACACTGCTCAAAAAAATAAAGGGAACACTAAAATAACACATCCTAGATCTGAATGAATGAAATAATCTCATACCCTCCCGTTGTCCTAGGGTCAAAATGACCCGCCACTGTGTTGAACCAACTTTATTTTTATTTTTTATTTTTTGGATCATTTGTGAGAAGGAGGCAGTGATACTTTCTTTAAAGTCTCACTGCCTCCTTCTCACAAATGATCCCAAAAATATAAAAATTTAATGAAGTTGGTTCAACACAGTGGCGGGTCATTTTGACCCTAGGACAACGGGAGGGTTAAATACTTTTTTCTTTACATAGTTGAATGTGCTGACAACAAAATCACACAAAAATTATCACTGGAAATCAAATGTATCAACCCATGGAGGTCTGGATTTGGAGTCACCCTCAAAATTAAAGTGGAAAACCACACTACAGGCTGATCCAACTTTGATGTAATGTCCTTAAAACTAGTCAAAATGAGGCTCAGTAGTGTGTGTGGCCTCTGCGTGCCTGTATGACCTCCCTACAACGTCTGGGCATGCTCCTGATGAGGTGGCGGATGATCTCCTGAGGGATCTTCTCCCAGACCTGGACTAAAGCATCCGCCAACTCCTGGACAGTCTGTGGTGCAACGTGGCGTTGGTGGATGGAGCGAGACATGATGTCCCAGATGTGCTCAATTGGATTCAGGTCTGGGGAATGGGCGGGCCAGTCCATAGCATCAATGCCTTCCTCTTGCAGGAACTGCTGACACACTCCAGCGACATGAGGTCTAGCATGGTCTTGCATTAGGAGGAACCCAGGGCCAACCGCACCAGCATATGGTCTCACAAGGGGTCAGAGGATCTCATCTCGGTACCTAATGGCAGTCAGGCTACCTCTGGCGAGCACATGGAGGGCTGTGTGGCCCCCCAAAGAAATGCCACCCCACACCATGACTGACCCACCGCCAAACCGGTCGTGCTGAAGGATGTTGCAGGCAGCAGAATGTTCTCCACGGTGTCTCCAGACTCTGTCACGTCTGTCACATGTGCTCAGTGTGAACCTGCTTTCATCTGTGAAGAGCACAGGGCGCCAGTGGCGAATTTGCCAAACTTGGTGTTCTCTGG
The DNA here is from genome assembly GCF_964263955.1 of Coregonus lavaretus. NCBI lineage: Eukaryota > Metazoa > Chordata > Actinopteri > Salmoniformes > Salmonidae > Coregonus > Coregonus lavaretus. The sequence continues at coordinate 45,747,319 of NC_139996.1, read as the reverse complement.
CAAATGCCAAACGTCCTGCACGGTGTTGGGCTGTAAGCACAACCCCCACCTGTGGACGTCGGGCCCTCATACCACCCTCATGGAGTCTGTTTCTGACCGTTTGAGCAGACACATGCACATTAGTGGCCTGCTGGAGGTCATTTTGTAGGGCTCTGGCAGTGCTCCTCCTGCTCCTCCTTGCACAAAGGCGGAGGTAGCAGTCCTGCTGCTGGGTTGTTGCCCTCCTACGGCCTCCTCCACATCTCCTGATGTACTGGCCTGTCTCCTGGTAGCGCCTCCATGCTCTGGACACTACACTGACAGACACAGCAAACCTTCTTGCCACAGCTCGCATTGATGTGCCATCCTGAATAAGCTGCACTACCTGAGCCACTTGTGTGGATTGTAGACTCCGTCTCATGCTACCACTAGAGTGAAAGTACCGCCAGCATTCAAAAGTGACCAAAACATCAGCCAGGAAGCATAGGAACTGAGAAGTGGTCTGTGGTCACCACCTGCAAAACCAGTCCTTTATTGGGGGTGTCTTGCTAATTGCCTATAATTTCCACCTGTTGTCTATTCCATTTGCACAACAGCATGTGAAATGTATTGTCAATCAGTGTTGCTTCCTAAGTGGACAGTTTGATTTCACAGAAGTGTGATTGACTTGGAGTTACATTGTGTTGTTTAAGTTTTCCCTTTATTATTTTGAGCAGTGTATATTCTATTATATTACTCCAAAACATTTCTAAGATGGCCTAACCTCTTTCCCTCTTGGGTGCTTAGCCAATATTGGACCTGACCTCAACTTTCCCCAAAATGCTGTACTGCAGGATGACACACAGTACAGTCATGCACAGCAAAAAATGTTGGCAAGGTCTTTTAAAATCAGTTTGAGTTTTTAACCTAATTCTGTTGTTTTCCCAAATTCCGTTTTCATGATTTTGTCTTTCCAGGTTTTGGATTTCCCCCATTTTTATCTGGTTGTCCCTATTTTGTTTACACAGTTTTTTTACCCTTTGACGCGTACGATCACATATTTGTGATCATTGTTGAGTGGTCCCTGCTGCGTACCATCACAAATATGTGATTGGAACAGTAGCAACAGAACGTATGATGCAAGAACCGCGTCTAAACAGCATTGTTGTCTGAAAAGCATCTAAACAATGTTTTGTACTTTATTCCTCAATTTCACATTTTATTGTAAAAGATAAATGCGAACTTCATCATCCAAGCATCACACGGAACACATCCACAGCCAAACTCATTCAATAAACCAGTCCAAATAGCAGGTTGCGCTGACAAAAAACAAAAAATAAGTTAGCGACCTAACAGTTAGACTTGTTTACAGTGTACCACATATCTGGTGAGCACAAAGGAGAAATTTAATATTGTTTAGAAAAGAGATGCGTGTCATGCACATGACATGACAAGTCGTTTACAGTTTTTGACAAATCACAATGCAAATAAAACGTTATCACCTCACAGATCATCACCCAAATACAAGCCTACAGCCTAGCCGTAGCACGAAAGCTAAACAGGGTTGTCGGATAATGATGAAACCATTTTATGGAGGTTTTTTGGGAGGGGGGGTATTTAATTTGTGGGGGGTTTTCAAGTCAATGGGGGGTAGAAATGGGGGAAGGTATCGTGGGGGGATATGATGCAGGAAATATTACTATGATGGGAGATTTATCTTATAAATGGGGGGTAAACACAGGAGAAGTTTATAAATTAAATAAAAATAAAATCCCTGGAAAGGGGGTCTGAGCTGGCAACCCTAAAGTACCATAGTTACAATCTGCGACTTCAAATCTCCGACTTCTGACTTCAGTGCGTTCAAGACAACTGGGAACTCTGAATTTCTGTTTTCTTTTAAACGGTCATCCAACTTGGAATTCCAACTCGGGAACTCGGGCCTCTTTCTAGAGCTCTGAGTTTCCAACCTGAAGATCACTGACGTCATGATTTGACCCAGTTGTCTTGAAAGCACCATAAATCAGTCAAGTGAACCATCCCTTCACCTCATTTTGTTATAACATCTTTGGTCTGACAGACATTTATGTGACAACCAGAATTCATTGTATGATGTTAACAAACATGGTGCCACACAAAGCTGGCAAATAGCTTAGCATTACCTCATCATAATCAGTGCAACCTTTTTAAAAATTATTTTACGCACATCATATGTGTCCATTACAATCTATGCAAGAATCTGAATGAATGATATGTTACCAGTACTTGAAAATGTGAATAAAACATTAAATACATTATGCTCCATACATACAGTACATGTGCTACAGTAGAAACGACAACACGATATACAGAAAATAAGGCACTTACTTTGATAGGAACGCACACATGTCCAAAGTTATAATTTGTAAGGAAAACAACAATGAAGGCAATGCAGGCGCCAGCCAGAAAATGTGCCAGGGGGAAAAAGTTTGTGCAAGGCCTGTTTTGACTAGAGATGCGCAAATGTCTGCATACTTGATTTGAGGAAACACTGGGGAAGTGCTTGGGCTCTCCTCGAAGATAGAAGTTTGTCCAACTAAGTAAAGCCTCAAACATAAATTGTCCGCAACATTGAAATGGGCTACTTCTTACGTGAATTAATGAGGAGGCGGAACACACCTCATTTCAAACTGTTGTTAGAAAATAAAATCTGTTAGAAAGTAATTTGAAATTGACAAGTTGAAACATAGCCTATAGATAATTAGCAGGCAGCGTGCCTTGGTTTGAGGGCAGCAAGGGTTAACTGTCCTGTTGCGCAACAATTACATTTTGGAACAGTGAGTGCATTCTGACATCACGTGCATAAAAAAACTCACGCTGGGGTGACCGTTAGGGATATTTGGGTTTCACTACTCATTACCAAGTGAAAACAAACAAAAGATGAGCTTCTACTTTAGTAAATTGTATTGCAACATGTACACTGAACAAAAATATAAATGCAACATGCAACAATTTCAAAGATTTTACTGGGTTACAGTTCATATAAGGAAACCAGTCAATTTAGATAAAGGGCCCTAATCTATGGATTTCACATGACTGGGAATACAGCATCCGTATGTCAGAGATAACTTAACAAAAAGGTAGGGGCGTGGATTAGAAAACCAGTCAGTATGTGGTGTGACCACCATTTGCCTCATGCAGCGTGACACATCGTTTTATGCCTGCCAATACCAAAACACCACTGCCACAACGTTGACATCAGCAAACTGCTCACTCGCCCACACGACACCATACACGCCATCTGCCCGGTACAGTTGAAACCGGGATTCATCCCTGAAGAGCACACTTCTGCAGCATGCCAGTGGCCATCGAAGGTGAGCCATTGCCCACTGAAGTTGGTTACAACGCCGAACTGCAGTCAGGTCAAGACCCTGATGAGGATGACGAGCACACAGATGAGTTTCCCTGAAACAGTTTCTGACCATTTCATCAGCTGTCCGGGTGGCTGGTCTCAGACTATCCCGCAGGTGAAGAAGCCGGATGTGGAGGTCCTGGGCTGGCGTGGTTACACGTGGTCTGCGATTGTGAGGCCAGTTGGACGTACTGCCAAATTCTCTAAAACAATGTTGGAGGCGGCTTATGGTTGCGAAATTAACATTAAACTCTCTGATAACAGCTCTGGTGGACATTCCTGTAGTCAGCATGCCAATTGCACGCACCCTCAAAACATGCGATATCTGTGGCATTGTGTTGTGTGACAAAACTGCACATTTTAGAGTGGCCTTTTATTGTCTCTAGCACAAGGTGCACCTGTGTAATGATCATGCTGTTTAATCAGCTTCTTGATATGCCACACCTATCAGGTGGATGGATTATCTTGGCAGAGGAGAAATGCTCACTAACAGGGATGTAAACAAATGTGTGCAGAAATCTTAGAGAAATAAGCTTTTATTGCGTAAGAAAAATGTCTGGGATCTTTTATTTCAGCTCATGAAACTTGGGACCAACACTTTTCATGTTGTATTTATATTTTTGTTCAGTGTAAAAATACTGTACTTTTCATAGAAAGTAATAACGATTTTCATTGTTGGATTAATAATTGGATTAATTAGAATAATCAAAGATATAGGCCTACTCAGGCTGTCCTCTGTAGCTCAGCTGGTAGAGCACGGCGCTTGTAACGCCAAGGTAGTGGGTTCGATCCCTGGGACCACCCATACACAAAAAAAATGTATGCACGCATGACTGTAAATCGCTTTGGATAAAAGCGTCTGCTAAATGGCTTATTATTATTATTTACTCAATAACATAAAATATATATTTTAGTGGTGACTCAAATCTGCAGCAAAACGTGATTGTCTTTTTCTTCCCTTTTTAACATTACAAGTAACAATGGAAATTGACAACGTCTGTCTACATTTACATGTATCATCTGTTTGTTTCTTGTAAGCATTTTGCCCTCCTGGAGTCTGAGACCTTGTGGGAATCTGTGGTAGAGAAGAAGAATGTATGACAATTTAGCAAAGACACTCTACAATTTGCGTACTAGCTAAGCTAGCTAGCTAGCTATCATCAGAGACGGTATAGAAAACTTCTTCCAATATCTCTGCTATCATCATTATCATAATTTCTATCATTTAGGATTTAGGCCTATAGCTAGGCCTAGCTATGTAGTTGTTGTCTTATCTAGCGAGCATTATGCTAATAATGGTGCTTGCTAACACTAGTGTTTACATTGAAAAGGAACTACTCATAGGTGTGTTGATACAAGCTAGCTAACATTAAAATCCTGGGTGTGTCTCACGTAACACCCTTGGGTACGGATACCCTGAGAACAAGGTTCAGGGAAGATCAGACCATCGAGTCCAGCTAGCTAGTTATTTTCCAGGTATAGGTAGCTAGCTAGCTAATGTTAGCTGTCAAGGCATGGAAAGTCTATTCTGTAGATGCTTTGTGAATTTTATAGCTAGATGCTAGATTGTCTACCACCAGCTAGCTAGCATTATCATCTACAAACAAAACACACTAGCTATCATGTCAACAATCTGTCTATCTAGCTTTAGCTAGCTAACGTTAGCTAGTTGAAATAAAGGCATTGGGATTCTTGTGTGGTTTATGCAGTGTGTGGTTCTACATGATGGTATTGTTAGATTCCTTTGAGTGCAAAATAGTCAGAATACAAGAAGATGTTAGCTAGCTAGCTAAGTAGCCTTGTTAGCTAGCTTGAACGTTGAACATATGAAGGTTAGCAGCTAACGTAGCTAGCAGGCTAAAAACGCAACCAAACACTTACCTAATGTTACCAGTCCATGAGATTGGTGGCCATTTCTACATCACTCTTCCACCTTTCAAAATTAATTCCAATGTTTATCCGGTTTATGAGCTGTGTTTTCTTGCCTCTTTTTCTCTTTTGGGGTCGAGTTGATTCAGAGCCAACAACCGAGAATTATGCTTGTTGGCTTCTTCTGCTCTGTTTGTTTCTGGCGGCTGTAACGTTAGGTTGCAAGTGACTTTCACTTCCTCTCCAGCTCTGGGGCAGCAGGGTCATTCGAGTAGGCGTGATTAGTGCAAAGACACACCTAGGCCAGAAGGCCAGCCCAAGGCGGCTCAGAGCTCAACCCCCTTGTTTTCGTTCAAAATGAAAACACTATACAAGAAGTGGGGCGGCATAAGGTCTCCCACAACCTGTGGATTTCTGCTTTAATAGGCTCACAATTTTGGAAGCATTGAATGACTATCTCACAAATTTAGCCATAACTGTTTATTAATGTGATAAAAATGTTTGATTGATGCTTATTAAAGTTATTCACTCATTTTCAAGCCCTGACGTCCTTAGCTACTGTTGCTTTCCAGGTCAAATGCACCGTTAAATTATTTAACTGTTTTGTTATGTAACCCCCCCCCCCACCATTGTGCCATAGTGCTCAAAGCTTCCATGCATTTCAAATGAAAGCTGGAACTGGGCCTGGGCATCAGACTACAGAGCCCTTTATAGCAGAGTTGTTTCAATGAGGTGGATGGTTTTCAATTGGCTAACACTTATAATGTGGTTTGTGCAGGCTGAGAAATCGTGTGTTCGGTTCGGATACTATAGGAAAATTGAACATTTGTAAAAAACACGGTAACAGACATTCATTGTTACACCTCTGTAATTGCAGACTGCAGTTGCCACCAGCTACATGTTGTTAGTACAATGTAACTATGTATTATTACATATGTAATTACACTGTAATAAGGACAGCTTAAAATGAAGTATTACCAATATGTCACATACTTGCTTTTTATTTAGACTATTTTGTTTTTTAAAGAGTAGAGCAGCCTTCATGGCTCAGTGGTTGCCATGGTGATTCTCTCCTGCGCAGAGTCGAAACTCTCTCTCACTCTGCCTCACTCCACTATTTTCACTCTTTCTCTCTCGTTCATAACTTCTGTCCCTCTGGCTTCTGCTTCTCTACACCATTTCCCCTCCTTTTTTTTCTCTTCCTCACACATTTCTCTCTCCTTTCTTCTCTTGCTTTCTTGCCACCTTTCTCTGTTTTTCTCTTTCTCTAACTCACTCACACACAAACACACTTCCTTTCTCACTCTTACTGCCTCATTCTAAGTGTTACAGCTGGGGGAGCTGCTGGTCCACACAACGGCTCCGTTCCCTACGTTGTCACACTGTTTGGGCAAATGAAAAGCATGAGGACACATTACAAATATCTAGCTTTTTACTTGGTACAATAGGGTCATCTTTCTCTGTGTAGCTCTTTCATGCTGCAGTATGGTACTTACTATGATACTGCTGTGATGGAGATGGCCACCATTATCCTGATAATACTGATTGAGAAAAAGGATGCCTGCCTGGCAAAACCCTTCAGATGACAAGGCATATTCTGAGCTGTTGTCCTTTGTACCTTGAATAACTCTGGGATCATGAAACCAGGAATCAAGAACATTGATGTTATATAGTAGCATCCTCCCAGCATATCCTAAAGTGACCCTTTCCTTGTCTTGTTTTTGTCATCTGCATCTATCTAGAAATACTGGACAGGTGTAAGCGTGCCCATGGGAAACTCTATGACATTTTACTATCAATTGTTCTCAGGTTCGGAAACAAGTATGCCATTTTAGAGTATTGGGATGCAGCCGCTGAGTGGCAGTGATACATTTTAGCTTCATAGTTATAGTTATATTTCTATCAAGTACAGTTGAAGTTGGAAGTTTACATACACCTTAGCCAAATACATTTAAACTCAGTTTTTCACAATTCATGACATTTAATCCTAGTAAAAATTCCCTGTCTTAGGTCAGTTAGGATCACCACTTTATTTTAAGAATGTGAAATGTCTGAATAATAGTAGAGAGAATGATTTATTTGAGCTTTTATTTATTTCATCACATTCCCAGTGGGTCAGAAGTTTACATACACTCAATTAGTATTTGGTAGCATTGCCTTTAAATTGTTCAACTTGGGTCAAATGTTTCGGGTATCCTTCCACAAGCTTCCCACAATAATTTGGGTGAATTTTGGCCCATTCCTCCTGACAGAGCTGGTGTAACTGAATCAGGTTTGTAGGCCTCCTTGCTCGCACACGCTTTTTCAGTTCTGCCCACAAATGTTCTATAGGATTGATACCTTGATTTTGTTGTCCTTAAGCCATTTTGCCACAACTTTGAAAGTATGCTTGAGGTCATCGTCCATTTGGAAGACCAATTTGCGACCAAGTTTTAACTTCCTGACTGATGTCTTGAGATGTTGTTTCAATATATCCACATAATTTTCCTTCCTCATGATGCCATCTATTTTGTGAAGTGCACCAGTCCCTCCTGCAGCAAAGCACCCCCACAGCATGATGCTGCCACCCCCGAACTTCACGGTTGGGATGGTGTTCTTCGGCTTGCAAGCTACCCCCTTTTTCCTCCAAACATAATTATGGCCAAACAGTTCTATTTTTGTTTCATCAGACCAGAGGACATTTCTCCAAAAAGTGCGATCTTTGTCCCCATGTGCAGTTGCAAACCGTAGTCTTGCTTTTTTGTGGCGGTTTTGGAGCAGTGGCTTCTTCCTTGCTGAGCGGCCTTTCAGGTTATGTCGATATAGGACTTGTTTTACTGTGGATATAGATACTTTTGTACCTGTTTCCTCCAGCATCTTCACATCCTTTGCTGTTGTTCTGGGATTGATTTGCACTTTTCGCACCAAAGTATGTTAATCTCTAGGAGACAGAACGCGTCTCCTTCCTGAGCGGTATGACGGCTGCGTGGTCCCATGGTGTATATACTTGCATGCTAATGTTTGTACAGATGAACATGGTACATTCAGACATTTGGAAATTGCTCCCAATGATGAATCAGACTTGTGGAGGTCTACAATTTATTTTCTGAGGTCTTGCCTGATTTATTTTGATTTTCCCATGACGTCAAGCAAAGAGGCACTGAGTTTGAAGGTAGGTCTTGAAATACATCCACAGGTACACCTCCGATTGTCTCAAATTATGTCAATTAGCCTATCAGAAGCTTCTAAAGCCATGACATAATTTTCTGGAATTTTCCAAGCTGTTTAAAGGCACAGTCAACTTAGTGTATGTAAACTTCTGACCCACTGGAATTGTGATACAGTGAATTATAAGTGAAATAATCTGTCTGTAAACAATTGTTGGAAAAAATTACTTGTGTCAGGCACAAAGTAGAGGTCCTAACCGACTTGCCAAGAAATGTGTGAAGTGGTTGAAAAACAAGTTTTAATGACTCCAACCTAAGTGTATGTAAACTTCCGACTTCAACTGTACATGCATGCACACTCAGGTACTGTATATACACATGTAAACACGTAATCAAAAACACAACATTTTACGAGGTCACATTAAATGACACATACTGATGGATGCAGCCTCAGTGTGTGTGTGTGTGTGTGTGTGTGTGTGTGTGTGTGTGTGTGTGTGTGTGTGTGTGTGTGTGTGCGTGTATCTGTATGTGTTGTTCATCTGTGTCTTTGTCTGTGTCTGTATCTGTGTGATTGATGTGCTGAAGCCCCATAGACCTGTGTGGCTGCCCTGAGTGTGTGACGGACGTCTCCTTTACTGATAAAGTGGCCGAGAAAAAAGTTTGAGCTTCTAGAATCAAGCTTCTTCCTTTAGCTAATATACAGTAAGTGTTTGAGAATACTTTGCCTCTGGTTTCTGCTTGGCTGTGAGATAACAGAACAACATTATTGAGTTATTTGCAGGTGGAAATGTCACATGCAGAATGACACATAGACATGGCACAATTTTGCAACGTAGGAGCTATAACTTGAACAGTCTTTTCAAACTGTCTTTTTCAACTAACATGCTACATTTGTGAAGCAGCCCTTCTTTGCAGTGCCTGATCATCAATCTTCTTCAGGGACAAAATAGGGTCCAAAAAAGGGGAGGGTTGTCTAACTTTATTTTCTGCTTTGGGGAGAGTTGTGTGGTTTTCTATTGGGCACAAGGGAGGGTAGTATGTTTTTTCCCTGGTTTACATTCACTCTTTTGCAGGTTTTACTATATTATTTCTTCCACCACATTTCCTCATCTGCTTGCATGTACCTGCTTTCAACGTGTTTTGGTACTTCCCTTATGTTATTTCATAGTTTTGATGTCTTCACTATTATTCTACGATGTAAAAAATTGTAACAAATAAAGAAAAACCCTTGGATGAGTTGGTGTGTCCAAACTTTTGACTGGTAGTGTATATATAGTATATATATATATATAAATAATGGTGTGTATAGACAGTATGGACAGTTACATGAATAGGAAAGGTGTTTACAGCAGTAGTTATATAAGATGAGTCTTGACTAGAATACATTATATACATATGAAGAGGGTAGAACAGTATGTAAACATTGTTAAAGTGACCAGTGTTCAATGACTATGTACATAGGGCAGCTGTCTCTAAGTTGCAGGGTAGAGTACCGGGTGGTAGCTGGCTAATAACAGTGATTAAGTTCAGGGCAGGGTACTGGGCGGAGGCCAGCTAGTGGTGTCTATTTAACAGTCTGATGGCCTTGAGATAGAAGCTATTTTTCAGTCTCTCTGTCCCAGCTTTGATGCAGCTGTACTGTCTCTGCCTTCTAGATGGTAGCGGGGTGAACAGGCCATGGCTCAGGTGGCTGATGTCCCTGATGATCTTCTTGGCTTTCCTGGCACCACTCCATCAGGGCCCTCACCTCCTCCCTGTTGGCTGTCTTGTTGTCATGGTAGTCAGGTCTACCACTGTTGTGTTGTCAGCAAACTTGATGAACTTGATGGAAAGCACTATGATGTTGAAGGCTGAGCTGTAGTCAATGAACAGCATTCTTACATAGGTATTCCTCTTGTCCAAATGGGATAGGGCAATGTGCAGTGTGATAGCGATTGCATCATCCGTAGATCTGTATGCAAATTGTAGTGGGTCTAGGGTGTCAGGTAAGGTGGAGGGGATATGAACCTTAACAAGCCTCTCAAAGCACTTTATGATGACATAAGTGAGTGCTATGGGGCAATAGTAATTTAATTGAGTTACCTCCGATTTCTTGGGTACATTAACAATGGTGCACATCTTTAAGCAAGTGGGGACAACAGACTGGGCTAGGGAGAGATTGAATATATCCGATCAAAATAAAATTGTGATCTGATTTGCCGATGGGAGGGCGGGGAAGGCCTTGTAGCCATCCCGGAAGGGGGAGTAGCAATGGTCCAGAGTTCTTGAAATGCGAGTAGCACAGGAGATGTGTTGATAGAACTTCAGTAGTGTTTTACTCAGATTTCCTTTATTAAAATCCCCAGCTACAATAAATGCGGCCTCAGGATATACGGTTTCTAGTTTGCACAAAGTCCAGTATAGTTCCTTCAAATCAAAGAAAATTGTATTTGCTACATGCGCCGAATACAATTGTCAGATGTCAGTGTGCAGCGGTAGGACGGAGTCAGGCGCAGGACACAGAACTGAGTAACAGACTAACTTTACTCGGAAAGAAACAAATACTAATTCCACGCAGGGAAATACACCAGCTCGCAGCAGTCATAAACACCAAACAAAGAACAATCACGCACAAAACCATGAGGGAACCAGAGGGTTAAATAGGGAAATCATCATAACGTGATGGAAACCAGGTGTGTACAATCAAGACAAAACAAATAGAAAACAGACTGCCAATAGCCGCCCGCACAAGGAGAGGCACCAACTTCGGCGGAAGTCGTGACAGTACCCCCCCCCCCCCCCACCCTTGACGCGCGGTACCAGCCGCGCGCCGACCCCGGCCTCGGGGACGACCCGGAGGATGAGACGCAGGACGATCCGAGTGGAGACGGTGAAACTCCTCTAGTAAGGAAGGGTCCAGGATGTCCTCCACCGGCACCCAGCATCTCTCCTCCGGACCGTACCCTTCCCACTCCACGAGGTACTGAAGAACCCTCGCCCGATGCCTTGAGTCCATGATGGCTCGCACAGTATACGCCGGGGCCCCCTCGATGTCCAGCGGGGGCGGAGGAACCTCCCGTACCTCAGACTGCTGGAGTGGATCAGCTACCACCGGCCTGAGGAGAGACACATGGAACGAGGGGTTAATAAGGTAATCGGGGGGAGCTGTAACCTATAACATACCTCGTTCAGTCTCCTCAGGACTTTAAATGGCCCCACAAACCGCGGACCCAGCTTCCGGCAGGGCAGGCGAAGGGGCAGGTTTCGGGTCGAGAGCCAGACCCGGTCCCCCGGTGCATACACTCACTGTCGCCTTCTGTCGCCTGATGGCCCGTTGCAGGCGCAAATGGGCAGTGTCCCAGGTCTCCTTCGAGCGCCGAAACCATTCATCCACCACAGGTGCCTCGATCTGGCTCTGATGCCACAGTGCCAGGACCGGCTGATATCCTAGTACACACTGAAATGGAGACATGTTAGTGGAGGAGTGGCGGAGGGAGTTCTGGGACATCTCTGCCCAGGGGCTGAAAGACGCCCACTCCCCCGGCCGGTCCTGGCAATAAGACCGCAGAAACCTACCCACATCCTGGTTAACTCTCTCCACCTGCCCATTACTCTCGGGGTGAAAACCTGAGGTCAGGCTGACCGAGACCCCCAGACGTTCCATGAACGCCCTCCAGACCCTCAATGTGAACTGGGGACCCCGATCAGACACTATATCCTCAGGCACCCCGTAGTGCCAGAAGACGTGGGTAAACAGAGCCTCCGCAGTCTGTAGGGCCGTAGGGAGACCGGGCAAAGGAAGGAGACGGCAGGACTTAGAAAACCGATCCACAACGACCAGGATCGTGGTGTTACCTTGTGACGGAGGAAGATCCGTCACGAAGTCCACCGATAGGTGTGACCACGGCCATTGTGGAATGGGTAGGGGTTGTAATTTCCCTCTGGGCAGGTGTCTAGGTGCCTTGCACTGGGAACACACCGAGCAGGAGGAAACATAAACCCTCACGTCCTTAGCTAAAGTGGGCCACCAGTACTTCCCACTAAGACAGTGCACTGTCCGACCGATGCCAGGATGACCAGAGGAGGGTGACGAGTGGGCCCAACAGATCAATCGATCGTGGACATCAAATGGAACGTACAGACGCCCAACTGGACACTGGGTGGGTGTGGGCTCCGTACGTAACGCCCGCTTGATGTCTGTGTCAACCTCCCATACCACCGGTGCCACCAGTCAAGAAGCCGGAAGTATGGGAGTGGGATCCGTGGACTGCTCCTCTGTGTCATACATCCGGGACAGAGCGTCTGCCTTAGCATTCTGGAAACCTGGTCTGTAGGATATGGTGAAAACAAAACTGGTGAAAAACATGGCCCACCTTGCCTGGCGAGGGTTCAGTCTCCTCACCGCCCGGATGTACTCCAGATTGCGGTGGTCAGTCCAAATGAGGAAAGGGTGTTTAGCCCCCTCAAGCCAATGTCTCCATGCCTTCAGAGCCTTGACAACAGCTAACAGCTCCCTGTCCCCCACATCATAGTTCCGCTCCGCCGGGCTGAGCTTCTTCGAAAAGAAAGCACAGGGGCGGAGCTTTGGTGGCGTACCCGAGCGCTGAGACAGCACAGCTCCTCTCCCAGCCTCGGATGCGTCCACCTCTACTATGAATGTCAAGGAGGGATCAGGATGAGCCAGCACGGGAGCCGAGGTAAACAGAGCCTTCAGGTGACCAAAAGCCCTCTCCGCCCCAGCTGACCACTGCAGTCGCACCGGTCCCCCCTTCAGCAAGGAGGTAATGGGAGCCGCTACCTGACCAAAGCCCCGGATAAACCTCTGGTAGTAGTTGGCAAACCCTAAGAACCGCTGCACCTCCTTTACCGTGGTTGGAGTCGTCCAATTACGCACGGCTGAAATGCGATCATTTTCCATCTCCATCCCTGACGCGGACAGGCGGTACCCTAGGAAGGAGACGGACTGTTGGAAGAACAGACATTTCTCAGCCTTGACGTACAGGTCATGCTCCAACAGTCGACCAAGCAGCTTGCGCACCAGGGACACATGCTCGGCGTGTGTAGCGGAGTATATTAGAATGTCATCTATATACACCACTACACCCTGCCCGTGCAGGTCCCTGAAAATCTCGTCTACAAAGGATTGGAAGACTGATGGAGCATTCATCAACCCGTACGGCATGACGAGGTACTCATAGTGCCCAGAGGTGGTACTAAATGCCGTCTTCCACTCATCCCCCTCCCAGATACGCACCAGGTTTTACGCGCTCCTGAGATCCAATTTGGTGAAGAAGCGATGACTCGGTCACACTGGCTATGAGAGGCAGCGGGTAACAGTACTTCACCGTGATCTGATTTATACCTCGATAGTCAATGCACGGGTGTAAACCATCCTTCTTCACAAAAAAGAAACTTGAGGAGGCAGGTGAAGTGGAAGGCCGAATGTATCCCTGTCCCAGAGATTCTGAGACATATGTTTCCATAGCCGCCTTCTCCTCCTGTGACAGAGGATACACGTGACTCCTGGGAAGTGCTGCGTCTACCTGGAGATTTATCGCACAATCCCCCCGTCGATGGGGTGGTAATTGAGTTGCCTTCTTTTTACAGAAGGCGAGAGCCAAATCGGCATATTCGGGGGGGATGTGCATGGTGGAGACCTGGTTTGGACTCTCCACCCGAAGTTGCACCTATGGAAACACCTACACACCTCCCTGAGCACTGACGTGACCATCCCTTCAGAGCCATCTGTTGCCACGAAATAGTGGGGTCATGATAGGCCAACCAGGGAAGCCCCAACACCACAGGAAACGCAGGAGAATCGATGAGGAAGAGACTAATAATCTCCTCATGACCCTCCTGCGTTATCATACATAGTGGAGCTGTGACCTCCCTAATCAGGCCCGACCCTAAAGGACGACTAAATCAAATCAAATCAAATTTTATTGGCCACATGCGCCGAATACAACAGGTGCAGACATTACAGTGAAATGCTTACTTACAGCCCTTAACCAACAGTGCATTTATTTTTCATAAAAAAGTAAAATAAAACAACAACAAAAAAGTGTTAGAGCAGCACCTCCGAGCTCCATAGGTGTAGACTCGGAGGTGCTGGGGGATGGAACGGACGGACCCCAATCCGAGCGTCCGCGGGTGGCCAACAGGTTATCCAGCCGGATGGATAAATCCACCAGCTGGTCGAGGGTAAGGGTGGTGTCCCTGCAGGCCAGCTCCCTACGAACGTCCTCCTGTAGACTACACCGGTAATGGTTGATCAGGGCCCTCTCGTTCCATCCCGCGCTGGCAGCCAGGGTCCTGAAGTCCAGTGCGAAGTCCTGTGCGCTCCTCTTCCCCTGTCTGAGATGGAACAAGCGTTCCCCCGCCACTCTCCCCTCAGGCGGATGATCGAAGACCGCCCGGAAACGGCGGGTGAAATCCTTGTAGCGAACCAACGTTGCGTCTATACCTCCCCATTCGGCGTTGGCCCACTCCAGCACTTTCCCCGACAAACAGGATATGAGGGCGGACACTCTCTCGTAGTCCGAGGGAGCCGGGTGGACGGTCGCCAGGTAGAGCTCCACCTGGAGCAGGAACCCCTGGCACCCGGCAGCCGTCCCATCATAGGCCTTCGGGAGCGAGAGCCGGATCCCACTGGGTCCAGGTGATGGAGGGGTGGACAGCGGTGTGGGTTGAGGTGAAGTTGATAGGGGTGTGGGAAAACCCTCTCTCTCCCATCACTCCATGGTGTGCAGCACGCGATCCATGGCTGTGCCCAGATTGTGGAGCATCTTCGCGTGCTGCTGGACGCGCTCCTCCACCTGCTGACTCCATATGTGGTGCGGGATTCTGTCAGATGTCAGTGTGCAGAGGTAGGACAGAGTCAGGCGCAGGACACAGAACTGAGTAACAGACTAACTTTACTCGGAAAGAAACAAATACTAATTCCACGCTGTGAAATACACCAGCTCACAGCAGTCATAAACACCAAACAAAGAACAATCATGCACAAAACCATGAGGGAACCAGAGGGTTAAATAGGGAAATAATCATAACGTGATGGGAACCAGGTGTGTACAATCAAGACAAAACAAATAGACAACAGAAACGTAGATCGGTGGCAGCTAGAAGACCAGTGACGATGACTGCCGATAGCCGCCCGCACAAGGAGAGGCACCAACTTCGGCGGAAGTCGTGACAACAACAGGTGTAGACCTTACCATGAAATGCTTACTTACAAGCGCTGAACCAACAATGCAGTTCAAGAAATAGAGTTCAGAAAATATTTACTGAATAAAATAAAATAAAATAAAAAGTAACACAATAAAATAACAATAACGAGGCTATATACTGGGGGTACGAGTACCGAGTCAATGAGCGGGGGTACATGTTAGTCGAGGTATTTTGTACATGTAGGTAGGGGTAAAGTGACTATGCATAGATAATAAACTCGAGTAGCAGCAGTGTAAAAACAAAGGGGGGGGGGGGGGTGTAATTGTAAATAGTCAGAGTGGCCATTTGATTAATTGTTCAGCAGTCTTGTGGCTTGGGGGTAGAAGATGTTAATGACCTTTTGGACCTAGACTTGGTGCTCCTGTAGCGCTTGCCGTGCGATAGCAGAGAAAACAGTCTATGACTTGGGTGGCTGAAGTATTTGACACATTTTTAGGCCTTCCTCTGACACTGCCTGGTATGTACAGTTGAAGTCGGAAGTTTACATACACTTAGGTTGGAGTCATTAAAACTCGTTTTTCAACCACTCCACAAATGTCTTGTTAACAAACTATAGTTTTGGCAAGTCGGTTAGGATATCTACTTTGTGCATGACACAAGTAATTTTTCCAACAATTGTTTACAGACAGATTATTTCACTTATAATTCACTGTATCACAATTGCAGTGGGTCAGAAGTTTACATACACTAAGTTGACTGTGCCTGTAAACAGCTTGGAAAATTCTAGAAAATTATGTCATGGCTTTAGAAGCTTCTGATAGGCTAATTGACATCATTTGAGTCAATTGGAGGTGTACCTGTGGATGTATTTCAAGGCCTACCTTCAAATGCAGTGCCTCTTTGCTTGACATCATGGGAAAATCAAAAGAAATCAGCCAAGACCTCAGAAAAAGAAAAAAAAAAATGTAGACCTCCATAAGTCTGGTTCATGGTTGGTCCGCACATGCTCTGAGTACATGTCCTGGTAATCCGTCTGGCCCCGTGGCTTTGTGATTGTTGACCTGTTTAAAGGTCTTGCTCACATCGGCTATGGAGCACGTGATCACACAGTCATCCGGAACAGCTGGCGCTCTCATGCATGCTTCAGTGTTGCTTGCCTTGAAGTGGCATAAAAGGCATTTAGCTCCTCTGGTAGGCTCGCGTCACTGGGCAGGTCGCGGCTGGGTTTCCCTTTGTAGTCGATAATAGTTTGCAAGCCCTGCCACTTTCGAAAAGTGTCAGAGCCGGTGTAGTAGGATTCAATCTTAGTCCTGTATTGATGCTTTACCTGTTTGATGGTTCATCTGATGGCATAGCGGGATTTCTTATAAGTGTCCAGATTAGTGTCCCGCTCCTTGAAAGCGGCAGCTCTAGCCTTTAGCTCGGTGTGGATGTTGCCTGTAATCCATAGCTTCTGGTTGGGATATGTACGCATGGTCACTGTGGGGACAACGTTGTCGATTCACTTGATGAAGCCGGTGACTGAGGTGGTATACTCCTCAATGCCATTGGATGAATCCCGGAACATATTCCAATCTCTGCTAGGAAAACAGTCCTGTAGCGTAGGATCCGCGTCATCTGACCACTTCCATATTGAGCAAGTCACTGGTACTTCCTGATTTAGTTTTTGCTTGTAAGCAGGAATCAGGAGGATATAATTATGGTCAGATTTGCCAAATGGAGGGCAAGGGAGAGTTTTGTACGCGTCTCTTTGTGTGGATTAAAGGTGGTCTAGAGTTTTTTTTTCCTCTGGTTGCACTTACAAAGTATGTAGAGGTCTGTATTTTTTATCATAGGTACACTTCAACTGTGAGAGACGGAATCTAAAACAAAAATCCTGAAAATCACATTGTATGATTTTTAAGTAATTAATTTGCATTTTATTGCATGACATAAGTATTTGATACATCAGAAAAGCAGAACTTTATATTTGTTACAGAAACTAACAGGTCTGTGAGAGCCGGAATTCTTACTGGTTGGTGGGTGATCAAATACTTATGTCATGCAATAAAATGCAAATTAATTACTTAAAAATCATAGAATGTGATTTTCTGGATTTTACCTATGATAAAAATTACAGACCTCTACATACTTTGTAAGTAGGAAAACCTGCAAAATCGGCAGTGTATCAAATACTTGTTCTCCCCACTGTAGATGAAAACTCTCTTGGTAGATAGTGTGGTCTACTTTTCATGAGGTACTCTACCTCAGGCGAGCAATACCTCGAGACTTCTTTAATATTAGACATTGCGCACCAGCTGCTATTGACAAATAGACACACACCCCACCCCTCGTCTTACCAGACGTAGCTGTTCTGTCCTGCCGATGCACGGAAAACCCAGCCAGCTCTATATTATCTGTGTCTTCGTTCATCCACGACTCGGTGAAACATAAGATATTACAGTTTTAAATGTCCCATTGGTAGGATAATCTCGAACAGAGATCATCCAGTTTATTTTCCAGTGAATGCATGTTCGCCAATATAATGGATTGTAGAGGGGGGTTACCCTCTCACCGACGAATTCTCACAAGGCACCCCGATCTCCGCCCCTTTATTTCTGTATTTTCTTCATTTGAATGACAGGGATTTGGGTCTGGTCTCGGGGAAGCAGTATATCCTTTGTGTCGGACTCATTAAATAATAAATCTTTGTCCAGTTCGAGGTGAGTAATCACTGTTCTGATATCCAGAAGCTATTTTTGGTCATAAGAAACGGTAGCAGCAACATTATGTACAAAATAAGTTACTAACAATGAGAAAAACTAACAAAATAGCACAGTTGGTTAGGAGCCTGTAAAATGTCAGCCATCCCCTCCAGCGCCATTATACATTACCCTTGAGAGCCATTGCGTGTCGGCTTGGGGGGATATACATGGACGTGACGATGACCGAATAAAATTATCTTGGGAGATAAAGTGGTCGGCATTTGATGGTGAGGTATTCCAGATCGGCAGACCAAAATTTGGGAGGCGACATTCCTGCATGCCTCTCTTTCCAGTCTTGATTGTGCACAGGTGAAGGAAATGAATAAGACTCCCTAAAAGACGGAAGCGCACAGACAGTGAGCGCGTGTCTCTCAGCCGCATCTGACGGTGCGGAAACAGTAAATTTTAACAAACACTTGTATTCCGCCTAGCCACACGAGCTTCGCCCTTGTGTGGGTACTAGCAAGCAAGCTTGGAAGCGCTTGGTATCAACAGCCAATCCAGTAGGGGCTGGAAGCTATAGTGAGCTTGGATTGGTAAAGCGCGCCACGGTGTCGCAGAGTATTTGCATATAGTTCAGCTTTACCTAACTTTGGTCCCGCCTGTTCACGTCCCTCGCCTTTGCTCACATTCCCAACGGTCCCCCACCCATTTCGCTTATCTTCTATGGGAAATTATTGGCTTTCCGTAGTTTCATCGCCCACATCGTCTTCACTTAAGAGGCACTGACACAGCTCTCTGAGTTTTACCTTATCTGACACATGGTCTGGAGATCTTTTTATAGCAGTACAACATTTTATTTTATTATCGAGGGTGAAGTATGATCATTTGTATTGCTATGTATTTGGAAATGGAGGTTAGTTCAAGGTTGTATATTGAGGGTAAATAAATGTTACATTGTTTCTAGCAGAATCTTACAATAAAGTACTATCTGTACATTGAATATACGTGAAATACTCGTACTATGTCCGCGTCTCATGTTTTTTCTTTGCTTTCTTTTTTCTTTCTTTCTTGAGATTGACATTCTGAAAAGGTATCCTATAATATATGCCATTTAGCAGACACTTTTATCCAAAGCAACTTACAGTCATGCATGTATGCATTTTACATATGGGTGGTCCCAGGAATCTAACCCACTACCCTGGCTTTACAAGTGCCATGCTCTACGAACTGAGCTACAAAGGACCTATCCCTGTCTTAGCTAACTTCCACTTGCTGTACTGTAGCAGAGCAGGTCTCCATCCCGGCTCAAAGGACCCCAGTCGCTGACACTTTCATTCGGATTCAATGGGCTGGCATTCTGCCACAGCTAGAAAGTTATCAGCTGCCAGCCTCTTGGCAGAACAACAAGCGAGCCATCCCTTTGTTTCCTTTCCTGTGTGATCTCGTTTACCATGTTATAAATAAACCTGCCAGAGACATCACTGCCCAGCTTTGAGCTTGCTCCCTCTCTCCTTCGATGTACACCGCTCCCGTCAAGCACCCCTCTCACACACTCCTCCAAGGTCCACTTGGACCTCTTGCCAGCAACTGATGCGGTGAGTGCAATCATCCAAACAATGTGGGACCATACCTGCAGAGAGAAGTAGAGTTCTTTAGTGTGTGTTTTGGTTTGTGTTTGTTTAAAGATGTGCATGCGAGAAGGGCGCGAACATTGATATTTAGCCTTGAGCATTTATTTCAAAGCCTGGTTTGCCCTGTTAAATCCCCATTCAAGCCACAGCCTGCTGAGAAGTGTTCCCAGACTCTGGGAGACTGAGACTGTCTGAGGGTGAGTCCCACACCACCCCAGCTTTTCCTGTCTGATGCATCCGAGAAGTGGGTTTAGTACATGACTTGGAAGAGGCGACCTTGAGATCATCAGCCAAACAATAAGCCAATGGGAGTGCATGTGAACAGCCTGTGCAAGGAGGTTCAACCTAACACAATGTTCAGATATAAATATATTGTGAGGGATGTGTCTGTAATGAATAGTGAATCATGCCTGCTCTAGTGATTACATTTCTGTCTGCAACATTCTGAACCTCACTGAATATATCCCAGGCAGTGGCCCCAGCAACATGTCTCAGACAGAGCCAAGGCTCCCTAAAACATAGGGACTGAGAATTATGGTCTAGAATGAGCATTGACAACATGCTGTTGGATGGAGATAGAGTATTTTTTAGCAGTAACATATATTAATCTGTTCTTGAGTGAAGTAAAAGGAAACTCGGTCTCTGCCAAAATAGTTTGAATTGTTAAAATATATATTTTTGCCATTACGATCCTGTCAGAAATGCCTTTATTTGACCTGATTAAACTATTATTTGACTTTCTAATGGGAAGCAGATGGGGTGTTGTCTTTTTGGGCCAGAGAGCAATTAAACTGCAATTCCACGTGAGCCACCATGAATGCTCCCTCTTTCTGGCTACCGCTGGGGGGCCTTGTTCAAGCGCCTTACCCTGACCAGGGCTGGCATTCTTTTAGGATGCAATGCACGGGCCATAGTGATGAGACTTCCACACAGCCCCCATGAGAGGAAGAGATTAGACAGATGAGTCCAACAAGAGAGCACCCCTCTCTGCCACCTTTCCCTCTGCCCATGATAAATGACTAGTCCCTCACCGGCAGGTACCATGGCAAGATACAGGGAGATTGGTCATTCCCCTGACAGGTCAGGGTTATATATAGAATACAGATGATGTGCCCTTTGTTACCCCTCTTGTGCTCTGTGATGCATTATATGAGGCCTCCCCAGCTGTGTCCATTCAGGTGATGTCATCTCAAATGGACGACTCCGGTGCACTGGAGCAGATGTCCCCAGCGTCATATGGCTGGAGCTCTATACTCTCTGCCTTATCAACTGATCTCTGGTCGGTTCTCCCCACAGCAGTCCTAGTCATTCCCATTTAGAGTTAAGCAATGAAATTGGCCCAGGATCAGTAGCTGAGGGCATAATCCATCTTTATTGCAGCTGTGGATGAACGAGGTCACAGGTGCCTTCCCTGGGGATAGAACATATACGTTAGTGTCTAACTGTGAGGTAAATGCAACATTTGGGAATGATAATAGATTGTTTAATTAACGAAGGGGCAGACAAGATTTATTGTCAAATTTTTATGTCTGGCTGTGCCAGTGAGGATTCAAAGGTGCACAAAGAGAAGAGACAGACCATGCATAACTTCAGGTTTAAAGAATTGTGTTTTCGTCCATGAAGTTATATTGCTTTTGCCCATTACAGCTAGTTTGAACTCAGGGTTTCAAGCTCTTAATCATCTCCAAATTTTATATGAGTGTCTACACAGGTATGCTCATGTAGAAGTGTGCGATCAGCATGTGCTCACATTGACGTGTGCGTGTGGAATCTACCTCCACTCTGAGAACACTCTCTGGAGCCAGAGAAAGGGATCATAATTAATTATCTCCTCCTCTGCATTTTAATTTTCTCTGTGATATCTGAGGGAGGCTGCGTAGTACGCTTTAAGTAAAGTGTGCCTTTATGTTCTGACAAGTGAGCACTTCCTCCTTCTACCTGCTGGGTCCTCCAGAGGTGTTTAATTATGGGCTGGTAGAGGGCTAACAACACTGCGTCCCTAAAACTTCCCCCACTATAAGGAATCCTGACATGCTTTGGCTCATAATGCCCAGCGAAACGATCATACTTAACATCTGCTGAATGGAGAAGGCCCATAGAGACAGTCACAGTAGACTTGTGGCATACTTTCCTGTAAATATTAAAGAGGTGCTATGGTGTCAGGGCTGTAAATGCCATTGTTATACTGTATGTTGGCCATTACTGCTATGGGTAGAAAGAAAATGCCAGATCTACACTGTGTGTGTGGTGAGTGATTTTCAAGGAGTCAGGCGCAGGAGAGTAAATCACAGAATAAAAGGTTTATTCTGAAAACACAGCGGTACGCAGCAATGCGTCAAACACTCCAGTGCGGAAATCAGGCGCACTGGAAACAACAAGGCACACGGGTGAAATATCCAGGTGATACAACATACAAGGAGCTAATCCACTGAGATAATCTAACCTCCACAATAAACAATCACACACAAAGACAAGGGGGCAGAGGGAACACTTAAACAAGTACAATGAGGGGATATGAACCAGGTGTGTGTAATAAACAAGACAAAACAAATGGAGTGATGAGATGAGGAGCGGCAGTGGCTAGAAGGCCGGTGACGATGAACGCCGAAGCCTGCCCGAACAAGGAGAGGAGGCAGCTTCGGAGGAAGTCGTGACAGTGTGGGTTATTGCAGAGCAGGGATTTTCAGTTTAGTCTATGCATTGTCTGCTGGTTTTTACTCTCATTGGCATGAAGTTGTTTGGGTAAATTCCCAAATTTGCCACACAAATTAAAGCACTCACAGAGTTGCTGCCAAAATACTGGTGTTATAGGAAAGCTGCAGTTCACTTCACTTCATTGGCCTTCAATTGACCTTCAGGTTGATGTCACATGGTCTCTCCTATCATTGCTATGCAGATGACACACAATTAATTTTCTCCTTTCCCCCTTCTGATAACCAGGTGGCGAATCACATCTCTGCATGTCTGGCAGACATATCAGTGTGGATGTCGGATCACCACCTCAAGCTGAACCTCGGCAAGACGGAGCTGCTCTTCCTCCATGATCTCGCCATCACGGTTGACAACTCCATTGTGTCCTCCTCCCAGAGTGCAAAGAACCTTTGCGTGACCCTGGACAACACCCTGTTGTTCTCAGCTAACATCAAAGCGGTTACCCGATCCTGCAGGTTCATGCTCTACAACATTCGCAGAGTACGACCCTACCTTACACAGAAAGCGGCACAGGTCCTAATCCAGGCACTTGTCATCTCCCGTCTGGATTACTGCAACTCGCTGTTGGCTGGGCTCCCTGCCTGTGCCATTAAACCCCTACAACTTATCCAGAATGCTGCAGCCCGTCTGGTGTTCAACCTTCCCAAGTTCTCTCATATCACCCTGCTCCTCCGCACACTCCACTGGCTTCCAGTTGAAGCTTGCATCTACTACAAAACCATGGTGCTTGCCTACGGAGCTGTGAGGGGAACGGTTCTCCTTACCTTCAGGCTCTGATAATTTTTCAAGTCTACAAAAACACGTTCTCAAGGGCATGGAACCTTCATTAATAAAACATTTGTCAGTAATAGTTTACTACACCTATCATTGATTAAATAAACTTGCTCAGAATAGTATAACAGTGAGCAGCAAAAGTGAGAAACAACTGTAATGCTGCGCCAAATTATGACTTAATCCAGTTGCAATTTTAACATGAAAATATTGGTGGAGCAAAATCAAAAAAGCTAATATGCATCGAATCCACTACACACACAAACGTTATAACATTCGAGTTATGACAATATAGAGATAATCTTTGGTTATGATCAGTTTATTGGCTACTTCCCATTGAGTATTGGGAAGTACTGGGAAGCAGCCAAAACACTGTTCTGTTCATGTTTCATAGGATTCACCAAGAGTCTCCAACACTGATATTTTTTAAAACAGAAAACTTGGCGAGTCCAGAAAAATAATTCCTGACAACTCTCTGCACTCCATCTCAATAGAAAGGGAAAAATAGGATGGTGCTGGAGACTGAATTCCAAGTGTATTTTTTAGCAAGGACACAGGAGGCTCAAGGCACTATAAACTGGGCCTTTTCACAGGAGAATTAGCCATGTTCTGTTCAGGGAGAAATATGGATAAGGCAGGGTATAACTGAGACTTCTAAAATACCAATTCCAAAATGGTCCAGGGGAGATCTTTTTTGTTCGGGTTGCTATTTCTGCTTCGGAACTCGGCGGGAGGGCCAGGGGGTGTGATTTCAAAGTGAGAGGAGATGGAGACAGGTGTGGTGGGAAAGATAGGGGGAGAGAAAGAGAGAGTAAGGGAGGGAGAAAGTCTAGCTTTGGGAAATAAAAGCAGACTGCCGCTCCTCCTTTACCATCACTAATTAAGTTCTCTGGCACTGAAAGTCATCATCTCTAATCCCCAGGACTCTCGACATCGGGGACCCGAGCTACCCCTTCCCTTTGTCGGTGGTGATCTGTGCTTCTCTCCTTCGTCCTTTTCCTGCAGAGGGAGTTCAGCCAAACCAAACTAGTTCCAAATTAATTTAACAGGCTCCATCTATCTCATGTGCGTCCCTCTCAGAAAGTGACCTCCTGCCTTTGTATGGACCTTTCCCATCTCAATTTTTTAATGAACCCTGCATTGCAACAATGTGCCTTACTGTGATGAGGTGTGAATGACGGAGTCAGGCGCAGGAGGTAAAACATCGAAATCCAGAGTTTATTCAGTGTACATGAATAAAGCGCAGCAAGCGTCAAAACGAAACTAGCACAAGGGAAAAATCCACCTTGGCTACATACAAGGAAAGAGTAGCTCAACTACTCACTCTCACAATGAACAATCACTCACAAAGGACAAGGGGACAGAGGGAACACTTATACACAGACTAATGAGGGAATGAGTACCAGGTGTGTGTGATTGACAAGACAAGACAAGACAAATGAAGTGATGATAACTTAAGCGGTAGTGGCTAGTAAGCCGGTGACGACAAACGCCGAAACCTACCCGAGCAAGGAGGCGGGGAAGCCTCGGCTGAATTCGTGACACTTACGCCTTCCAAGGGATTTGTGAGAAGGCATAAACTTTCCTGCAGATCTCATTCTCTTGTAATGAAATATTAATGGATAAAACACTGGATTATTTATTCTACAAGGGTTTCCTTTCACTTTGCCACTGTCTGGAAACATATCAGAACGCTCTCTTCAGTGTCCCCTTGCACTGCCCTTACTACCATCCTATCCTCATGATATACAGTAGGCTGGTTAACAACATGAAGTATTTGCATTCCTTGCTCTTAACCTCTTCTCTATCTCTCTCACATTCTACTTATATATTATCATTATTTCGGCATCTGCTCAGTGGTTATCTCCCAATCTAAATGTATCTTGTCTCCCCAACACTCCTATCCTGTAATCAGCAAGTGCCAGATGGGCTGGTCCATCTTTGGTCCAAGTGGGCCTGTCTAAACAGTTTTTTCCCCCATTTTTTTTCTTCTTTCAAAATGGTCATTGTTTGGCTAATAATGGGTTTCTGGTAAATATGGATTTCTGGTCCCAGTCCACCCCTGAACATGGCACAACACGATGATAGTCAAACAACATGGCAGCGGTTTATCTCACTTCTCCCCCAAGTCTTATCAGCTCAAAAAAAGGCTTTTGTTGGGAAAAAAAAGAAAAGCTCTCTATCTGTGATGGGTGTACTGCTATCAGTAGAGATACAGTGGGGAGAACAAGTATTTGATACACTGCCGATTTGCAGGTTTTCCTACTTACAAAGCAAGTAGAGGTCTGTAATTTTTATCATAGGTACACTTCAACTGTGAGAGACGGAATCTAAAACGAAAATCCAGAAAATCACATTGTATGATTTTTAAGTAATTAATTTGCATTTTATTGCATGACATAAGTATTTGATCACCTACCAACCAGTAAGAATTCCAGCTCTCAAAGACCTGTTAGTTTTTCTTTAAGAAGCCCTCCTGTTCTCCACTCATTACCTGTATTAACTGCACCTGTTTGAACTCGTTACCTGTATAAAAGACACCTGTCCACACACTCAATCAAACAGACTCCAACCTCTCCACAATGGCCAAGACCAGAGAGCTGTGTAAGGACATCAGGGATAAAATTGTAGACCTGCACAAGGCTGGGATGGGCTACAGGACAATAGGCAAGCAGCTTGGTGAGAAGGCAACAACTGTTGGTGCAATTATTAGAAAATGGAAGAAGTTCAAGATGACGGTCAATCTCCCTCGGTCTGGGGCTCCATGCAAGATCTCACCTCGTGGGGCATCAATGATCATGAGGAAGGTGAGGGATCAGCCCAGAACTACACGACAGGACATGGTCAATGACCTGAAGAGAGCTGGGACCACAGTCTCAAAGAAAACCATTAGTAACACACTATGCCGTCATGGATTAAAATCCTGCAGCGCACGCAAGGTCCCCCTGCTCAAGCCAGCGCATGTCCAGGCCCGTCTGAAGGCAACAAAATAGGAAAAATGCCAAGGGGGGTGAATACTTTCGCAAGACACTGTATATGTATATATGCAGTACCAGTCAAAAGGTTGGACACACCTACTCATTCAAGGGTTTTTCTTTATTTTTACTATTTTCTACACTGTAGAATAATAGTGAAGACATCAAAACTATGAAAGAACACATCATCATGTAGTAACCAAAAAAGCGTTAAACAAATCAATATATATTTTATATTTGAGATTCTTCAAATAGCCACCCTTTGCCTTGATGACAGCTTTGCACACTCTTGGCATTCTCTCAACCGGCTTCACCTGGAATGCTTTTCCAACAGTCTTTGTTATGACGTGTTTTCATACAGGATTTGTTAATGTCTTTTTATATTTTGAGCTGCATAGGGTTTTGAGAATGAGGACATTCCATGTATTTATTTCTGTCACTGGTGGGTGCCAGAAGGTATGCGTGCCAAGATAGCTGGGGGGCAACTGGCGCTAATCTTAGAAGGAGTATGTGATGGAATATCCTGACTAGGGTGCAAGAAGATAACATATAGGGTGATAATATTGTGGTGAGGAGCGACACTCAATAATGGTTGGCAGCTGTTGGATGGAATTAGCTTGCAAAGCATTAAATAAACTGAAAGGTTTTCCATGTAAGTCATTCAAATGACAATAGGCTACTCACATTCCGCTTGTCATGTTGAATCCGGTACCGTAATATTAAATACTTTGTATTAACTCTCCATCTAAGTGTTTAACTATCTTATTGCATCCTTGATTCCTTGATACCAGAGGAACTCATCATAACAGTCTTGAAGGAGTTCCCACATACGTTGAGCACTTGGCTGCTTTTCCTTCACTCTGCCGTCCGACTCATCCCAAACCATCTCAATTGGGTTGAGGTCAGGGGATTATGAAGGCCAGGTCATCTGATGCAGCACTCCATCACTCTCCTTCTTGGTAGAATAGCCCTTACACAGCCTGGAGGTGTGTTGGGTCATTGTCCTGTTGAAAATCAAATGATAGTCCCACTAAGCCCAAACCAGATGGGATGGCATATTGCTGCAGAATGCTGTGGTAGCCATGCTGGTTAAGTGTGCCTTGAATTCTAAATAAATCACATAAAGTGTCACCAGCAAAGCACCCCCACACCATAACACCTCCTCCTCCATGCTTTACAGTGGGAACTACACATGCGGAGATCATCCGTTCACCCACAAGGCGGTTGGAACCATAAATCACCAATTTCGACTCCAGACCAAAGGACAGATTTCCACTGGTCTAATGTCCATTGCTCGTGTTTCTTGGCCCAAGCAGGTCTCTTATTATTATTGGTGTCCTTTAGTAGTGGTGTCTTTGCAGCAATTAGACCATGTAGGCCTGATTCACACAGTCCCCTCTGAACAGTTGATATTGAGATGTGTCTGTGACTTGAACTCTGTGAAGCATTTATTTGGGTTGCAATTTCTGAGGCTGGTAACTCTAATGACCGTATCATCTGCAGCAGAGGTCACTCTGGGTCTTCCATTCCTGTGGCGGTCCTCATGAGAGCCAGTTTCATCATAGCACTTGATGGTTCTTGCGACTGCACTTCAAGAAAGTTCTTGAAATGTCCTGTATTGACTGACCTTCATGTCTTAAAGTAACGATGGACTGTGATTTATCTTTGCTAATTTGAGCTGATCTTGCCATAATATGGACTTGGTCTTTTACCAAATAGGGCTATCTTCTCTATACCCCCCTACCTTGTCACAACACAACTGTTTGGCTCAAACGCATTAAGAAGGAAAGAAATTACACAAATTAACATTTAAGAAGGCACACCTATTAATTGAAAAACATTCCAGATGACTACCTCATGAAGCTGGTTGAGTGAATGCCAAGAGTGTGCAAAGCTGTCATCATTAAAATGATAGACTGATCATTTCTTTGTCAGTGGGCAAACGTACAAAATCAGCAGGGGATCAAATACTTTTTTGCCTCACTGTATTTTGATTTGATAACACTTTTTTGGTTACTACATGATTCCATATGTGTTATTTCATAGTTTTGATGTCTTCCCTACTATTCTACATTGTAAAAAATAGTAATAAATGAAATGAAATGATAGTCCCACTAAGCGCAAACCAGATGGGATTGCGTATCGCTGCAGAATGCTGTGGTAGCCATGCTCGTTAAGTGTGCCTAGAATTCTAAATAAATCACGATAGTGTCACCAGCAAAGCACCCTAACACCATCACACCAGTCTGTATCTGGTAATGATAATGTATGTGATATCAATAGAGAGGTATAATTTCTGGGTGATTTAAATATTGACTGGCTTTCATTAGGCTGCCCACTCAAGAGAAAGCTTCAAACTGTAACCAGTACCTGCAACCTGGTTCAGATTATCAGTCAACCTACCAGGGTAGTTACAAACATTACAGGAATTAAATAATCAGCATGTATTGATCATATCTTTACTAATGCTGCAGAAATTTGTTTGAAAGCAGTATCCAAATCCATTGGATGTAGTGATCACAATATAGTAGCCATATCTAGGAAAACCAAAGTTCCAAAGGTTTGGCCTAATATTGTGTATAAGAGGTCATACAATACATTTTGTAGTGATTCCTATGTTGTTGATGTAAATAATATTTGTTGGTCCGTGGTGTGTTATGAGGAGCAAACAGACACTTGACACATATATGAAATTGCTCATTCCAGTTACTAATACACATGCGCCCATTAAGAAATGATTGTAAAAGCTGTTAAATCCCTGTGGATTGATGAGGAATTGAACAATTGTATGGTTGAGAGGGATGAGGCGAAAGGAATGGCAAATAAGTCTGGCTGCACAACCGATTGGCAAACGTATTGCAAATTGAGAAATCATGTGACTAGACTGAATAAAAATAAGAAGAATCTACATTATGAAACAAAGATAAATTACATAAAGAATGATAGTAAAAAGCTTTGGAGCACCTTAAATGAAATTTTGGGCAAAAAGGCAAACTCAGCTCCATCATTCATTGAATCAGATGGCTCATTCATAACAAAACCAACTGATATTGCCAACTACGATTTTTTCATTGACAAGATTAGCAAATTTAGGAATGACATGCCAGCAACAATTGCTGACACTAAATCCAAGTATATCTGACCAAATTATGAAAGACAAGCATTGTAATTTTGAATTCTGTAAAGTGAGTATGGAAGAGGTGAGAAAACTATTGTTGTCTATCAACAATGACAAGCCACCGGGGTCTGACAACTTGGATGGAAAATTACTGAGGATAATAGCGGACGATATTGCCATTCCTATTTGCAATATTTTCAATTGAAGCCTACTAGAACATGTGTGCCCCCAGGCTTGGAAGGAACCAAAAGTCATTCCGCTCCCTAAGAATAGTAAAGCCCCCTTTACTGGCTCAAATAGCAGACAATTTAGCCTGTTACCAACCCTTTTGGAAAAAATGGTGTTTGACCAGATACAATGCTATTTTACAGAAAACAAATTGACAACAAACTTTCAGCATGCTTTTAGAGAAGGACATTCTCTAACACAAATGCACTAACACAAATGACTGATGATTGGCTGAGAGAAATTGATGATAAAAAGATTGTTGGGTCTGTTTTGTTAGACTTCAGTGCGGCTTTTGACATTATCGATCATGGTCTACTGCTGGAAAAACGTATGTGTTATGGCTTTACTTCACCTGCTATATTGTGGATACAGAGTTACCTGTCTAACAGAACACAGAGGGTGTTCTTTAATTGAAGCCTCTCCAACATATTCCACGTAGAATCAGGAATTCCCCAGGGCAGCTGTCGAGGCCCATTACTTTTTTCAATCTTTACTAATGACATGCCACGTCTATGTATGCGGATGACTCAACGCTATACATGTCAGCTACTACAGCGACTGAAATGACTGCAACACTTAACAAAGAGTTGCAGTTAGTTTCAGAGATGGTGGCTAGGAATAAGTTAGTCCTAAATATTTCTAAAACTAAAAGCATTGTATTTGGGGAAAATCATTCACCAAACCCTGAACCTCAAATAAATCTTATAATAAATAATGTGGAAATTGAGCAAGTTGAGTAAGTTGAGGTGACTAAACTGCTTGGAGTAACCCTGGATTGTAAACTGTCATGGTCAAAACATATTGATACAACAGTAGCTAAGATGGGGAGAAGTGTTATGATGAGTTTCTCGGGTATCAAGTAATTTAGAATGTAAGATTATACTTAGACACTTTTGATGGGGAGTTCATATAAGTATTTAATAGGTACCATGGTTCGATATAACAACAGGACAGGGCTTTGCCTCTTGCCATACCCAACTAACTTAGAATGAAATCCTCTCACTCATATATCCTATGTTACATGTTTCTTCAACCACATCTGGCAACCCTCAATGGGCACTCCCTTCTTTGATGTTATTCTCTTGTCCCCCAAGGCAGTATATCCTATCCATCAATCATGCTACCATAAACATCAGTAATCTCCTTTGACATAATGGAATGTAGACTCTGTGGCACCAAGCCACTTATCTACTAACTCTAACCTGGTTCCCACAACACTATGAAAACATCATAACAAGTATGTCCATAATAAAGTGCTGCTCTACCTTCTTAACAGCACTATCAACAAGGCAGGTGCTACAGGTTCTAGTTTTGTCACACCTGGACTACTGATCAGTCGTGTGGTCAGGTACCACAAAAAATGAATTAGGAAAATTGCAATTGGCTCAGAACAGGGTGTACACAGAGAGCTAATATTAATAATATTCATGTCAATCTCTCCTGGCTCAAAGTGGAGGAGAGATTGACTTCATCACTACTTGTATTTATGAGAGGTATTGACATGTTGAATGCACCGAGCTGTCTGTTTGAACTACTGGCGCACAGCTCAGACACCCATGCATACCCCACAAGACATGCCATCAGAGGTCTCTTCACAGTTCCCAAGTCCAGAACAGACTATGGGAGGCGCACAGTACTACATAGAGCCATGACTACATAGAGTAACTGATGCAAGTAGTAAAATTAGATTTAAAAAAAAAAACTGATTAAAAAACACCTTATGGAACAGCAGGGATTGTGAAGCGACACAAACATAGGCACAGACACATGCATACACACACATTATGACATACTCACTATACACACACGTACACATGGATTTTGTACTGTAGATATGTGGTAGTGGTGGAGTAGGGGCCTGAGGGCACACAGTGTGTTGTGAAATCTGTGAATGTATTGTAATGTTTTTAACATTGTATGAACTGCCTTAATTTTGCTGGACCTTGGCAGCAGCTAATGGGGATCCATAATAAATACAAATACACCTCCTCCTGCATGCTTCACGGTGGGAACCACACATGCAGAGATCATCCGTTCAACTACTCTGCATCTCACAAAGACACGGCGGTTGGAACCAAACATTTCAAATTTGGAATCATCAGACAGATTTCCACCGTTCTAATGTCCATTCCTCATGTTTCTTGGCCCAAGCAAGTCTCTTCTTATTATTGGTGTGCTTTAGTAGTGGTTTCTTTGAAGAAATTCTACCATGAAGGCCTGATTAACGCAGTCTCCTCTGAACAGTTAATGTTGAGATGTGTCTGTGACTTGAACTCTGTGAAACATTTTATTTGGGCGGCAATTTCTGAGGCTGGTAACTCTAATATACTTATCCTCTGCAGCAGAAGTAACTCTGGGTCGTCCTTTCCTGTGGCAGTCCTCATGAGAGCCAGTTTCCTCGCTTGATGGTTTTTGCGAATGTTCCGGATTTACTGACCTTCATGTCTTAAAGTAATGATGGACTGCCATTTCTCTTTGCTAATTTGAGGTGTTCCTGCCATAATATGGACATGGTCTTTTACCATATAGGGCTATCTTCTGTATATCACCCCTACCTTGTCACAACACAACTGATTGGCTCAAACGCATTAAGAAGGAAAGAAATTCCACAAATTAACTTTTAACAAGGCACACCTGTTAACTGAAATGCATTCCAGGTGACTACATCATTAATCTGGTTGAGAGAATGCCTAGAGTGTGCAAAGCTGTCTTCAAGGCAAAGGGTCGCTACTTTGAAGAATCTAAAATATAACATCTATTTTGATTTGTTTAACACTTTTTTGGTTACTACATGATTCCATATGTGTTATTTCATAGTTTTGATGTCTTCACTATTATTCTACAATGAAGGAAATAGTAAAAATAAAAATAAAAATCCTTGAATGAGTAGGTGTGTCCAAACTTTTGACTGGTAGTGTATATTTTCAAAGAAGCGTGAATCATCATTATTTGGACCGTATATGTTAATGAGCCATATCTGTTTATGGTCCAATAACATATTTAAAATCATCCATCTATCTTGAGGATCTGTTTGGACAATTTGCACGTTCAGAAATTATTGTTAATTAATATCATCACCCCTTTTGAATTTCTTTGCCCATGAGAGAAACACATACTTCTCTGGGGTAGAACACGAGCCCCTTGGTTCTATCAGACCATGAGGATGTCTGTCCAGAAGCAACCTCTCACTACCTCAAACCCTCCCGTGTGCTGCCCTCTTGGCAGCTTTATGGGTCCAGTTTGGCTGGTGAGCAACCAGCCCCTTGATTACTCACAAGCCTCAATTGATGTGGCAAAGTTCGTCCCTATACTAATCAAAGAACCAACGTTTTTGTAGAATTAAGATAGACTTTATTGCAAATAGACAAAGCCGAGGTGATTTGCAAAGCATCTCCTTGTCCACCTCCCAGCTCTCAGTTTATATAGTAATTTTCACATACATCTCCGCTTAAAGCCCCTCCCTCTTGGGTTCCCCCACAACTATCCTCAGTTTCCCCCTCTCGACCGCTCCGCCCACTTCCTTAGTCTATGATAGCGGCTAAATTTGACTTCTATTCAGTTTAGAAAAAATAGTAGTACTATCAATCAAGCCCTTGTCATGCAAAAATAATCTTGTTCAGTTTAAACTCTGTTCAAACCCGGCTCACCCTTGCTTGACCTGGAGATTGATTGTTGGACATAACAGGGCCACACTCAGTCTCTCAAACATACCCAAACCCAACTCCTCTCTTCCCTCCCGTCATGCTGTATTTACTCATGTTTAGTCTGAACTCTGTTCAACTCTGGCTCTGCTCTCAGGACTTTGTTTGAGGAGAGAGACAAAGGGCAATAGTCTGGTTTCAGGCTCTGATAAGGTAGGACAGCTGTGGATTAGGTAAGAGCAAGGAATTTGACCCGAGTGAAAGGAACCAATTAAGTTCTTGCCCAGCAACAGAGAGTACCCATGTTTAATTCTGACTCCATGTTCATCACATTTGTGATAAACTTTGATTATCTCATAGTTTACTGAAAAATCCTCATCACAATCAGCCCCAATAAGTCCTGGCCGGAGGACCCGTCGAGACCTGGCACGTCCAGCAGAGGGAGCCACCGTCGCGTGATGTAGACTCTGTCTGTCACCAGGCCTCGACGAGTCTCCCCCTGGTGGCTTGTTCCGCAGTACGCCCCTGTCGGGGAGGGGGCGGTCGTCAGTAAGATGTACGTCTCCCTTCTAGATAGGGCATCTGCATTCCCATGCTTTGTGCACAACAGAAAGAAAGAAGCGTTGAAGGGACAAGAACCACCTGGTGACTCGATCGTTTGTGTCCTTTCCCCTGGCCATCCAGACCAGGGGAGCATGGTCTGTGACCAGGGTGAAGTGGGTTCCCAACAGGTAATTCTTAAGAGTGTCTAGCGCCCACTTCACCGCTAGACACTCTTTCTCGAGAATTGAGTACTTATTTTCTCGGGGTATCAACTTCCGGCTTATGTACATGACGGGGTGTTCCTTATGTACATGATGGGGCGGTGCTGCTCAAGTAGGTCTCTGACCTCATTTATTTCTCTGTTTAGGCTGCATACTCACAGCAGGTCCATAAAAGAGATGGGATCTTATCTTGGTGTATGGGTCACTCAGGTGGGTGTCCAGGATATAGGGTTGGGGATCTTTCCATCATGATAGGACAATAAAAAATTAAATTAGATGTATACTATATTTAAAAAATGTATATCCCTCATCTACACAAAATTGAAAGCTCTCTCTCACTACCCCTGCTCATAGACACCCGTCGGCTCTACGATATGCAACCATTTCCCCTCTCACTCAATTAACACTGCACCTTTCCAAACACAAAAATGCACACCATATGGTTGACTGCGGAGGAAATGGGCCGAGCGTGCAAACTCACCCACTTCCCACACCTGCCACAAGGGGGAAAGGACGCCAGGGAGAACACAGGACCAACCCCAACAACCGTCCGCCAAAACAACAATTGCCCGCCAAAAAAGCCATGTTCTAATTAGTTGTATTTGAAGATGTATTATTCTGCTTGTTATCTTTTCTTGTTATATCCTTTTATCCTTTTATAAAATACTATACTTACTATAAATGTTATTTAATATTCCAATCCCTATCATTGCTAGTATTGGGTGTTCCATTATTCAACTCCTCTATTACAACTTTTAGAATAGCCATGGAGTAGTCTTTGTGTCTCTGAACATTTGGTTGTCATATACAGTTTATCGACCACAAGTGCCACACGTTTCCCTTTTAATCTATTTTCCTTGAAGATTGGATACAGAACTTTGCACCTTTCTGCAATCTCCATCGGGAACTGATCATTCATGCCTATTTTCGTGCCAGCAAGTCTTTTTCCTAGGCTTTTAACCATAGCTTTATCCTTAAATGCAAATTTGGCAACGATTGGGCGATCATATTTCTGTCCTCTTTGTCTGAAACGGTGTACACGTTCGAGTTGGATTTTATCGACAGCCTCGAGTGGTATTTGAAGCGCTGTATGCAGGAAATCCTTCATAATATTCTTGGTTATTTCTCCCTCCTTTTCCTGAATACCCGTAAGTACTAGATTTTCTCTCATCGATCTAGTTTGGATGTCTAGTAAGGCTTCTCTCAGAAGGTTGTTCTCCTTTTTAAGTTCCCTAACGTCTGTTTCCAATTTAGTTACTGTCACTTTTAATTTTTTCGTTTCTGTTTCCATTATCGATGCTTTTTCGTCACTCATTTCAAGACTCGCTTTCAACTCTTTTACGTCCTTACTGACCAATTCTAGTATGCCCAATTTGTCATTTATCGACTTCAACAGGTCGCTTTCCACACTTACCAGACCCAGTAATGAAAAGCATATATCATCTGTATCAGTCGACGAGTCGCATTTTCTCTTGGGGATTGGTTCTCCTCGTTTATCTTCCGCCATGTTTGGGTCTTGCGTGTTGTTGTAATATTTGTCCATATATTTCTCTAGCCTTATAATTTGTTTTGTGTTATTATCCAGATTGAATTTTATTTGCTGCGAATATATGAAATGCTAATAATTTCGAATATTATGTTTTTATCTTGAAGTGGTTTGTACCGCTTCAATACGCCATCTTGTCATGAACAGGATCTAAAAAGGAGACACAGTTTGTCTAATACAAATCTGAAATTAATTTTTTCCCTGAACAGTGCAAAAAATCTTGTTTTAGGTTTTAGATACATTATGTAATATTTTTTTTTATTTTTCAAGCGTGAAATAACATTGTAAGCTTTTTTACACGAACATGGTCTAAAATCATGTTTTAGGCAAAATCCACAATGCAACTAGTTCAGCATATGACAGGAGACACCGATTCTGTATAACAAACGTGAAACATATTTTTTAACCATTTTGCATGAACAGGGTCTATAATCATTGTTTTAGGTTCAGCACTGCAATGACTTGATTTAAGATACAGTATGTCCTATATAGATTGCAAAATAGTTGGGATTTTTGACGTACCGATCCCATGGCATAGTGTTTATGAACTGATACGCAAAACGACACCGGATTCAAAATTTAGAATCTTTCAATTTAAATTATTATATAAAATTATTGCTACCAATAGAATGTTATTTATATGGGGATACAATCTTCCCAGCTCTGCAGATTTTGCTGCGAAGAGACAGAATCATTAGATCATTTGTTTTGGTACTGTCCATGTGTAGCTTGTTTTTGGACACAGGTCCAGGAATGGCTAAAAGATTGCAGTATTTACCTGGAGCTAACCCTGCAGATAGCACTACTGGGTGATCTGAAAAGTCATAGTCAATTGATCAATAACATAATAATACTATTAGCAAAAATGTTTATTTTCAATTCACAATCTGTAGAAACAATGAGAATAGAAAGGTTCAGAACTTTTGTAAGACATCACAGTACAGTTGAAATATATATGGCAAATAGAAATCCTATATGGATGGTGTTAAAAGATAGATGGGAGGTGTTGAATGGAAATAAGGATAGGACTAATAACAACTAACAACAAACATTAACAAGATAACTAATAATGTAGGCACGCTGTGTCCATAATAAGTGTATGGGTTGTAGGTTGGGAGCTTTTGTGAAGGAGCACAGTTAGAAAGATATGGCATATAGAAGCAAACCGGATGTACATCATGAAAATGATCAGAGAGATTGAGAGTAGAAGAAGTTCAGGAGAAAGAATAAACTAAATGTAGTTACTGTAAAATTGACTGTGTCCATAAAATGTAGATAGTGGGTATGGGCTGGAAGTAGAGGCCTAGGCGTTGTTGTTCACTAGTTTACTCCAAGTATTGGTATAAGCCATCCAATGTCGAGAATGCCATCTTCTCCCGGGAGGAGGCTGCCTAGGTATCTGCCAATATCCCTTGGTCAGGTCCAGGGTGCTGATATACCGGACCTTTCCTAACCGGTCGATGAGCTCGTCCACCCTTGGCATGGGGTAGGCGTTGAACAAACTGATGTCGTTCACCCCCTGGAAGTCATTGCAGAAACGCAGACTACTCTCCGGTTTGGTCACCAACACGATGGGGCTGCACCATGCGCTGTGGGACTCCTCGATGACTCCCATCCTCAGTATACCTTCCACCTCCTGCTTCACGGCCTTCCTTCAGGCCTCGGGGATCCGGTATGGCCTCTTTTGCACCGTTTCTCCGGGCCGGGCGGACTTGGTGTTCAATGAGGGTCGTTCGGCCTGGCTTCTTGGAAAACCCGCCGGTGTTCCAATCGATTAACTACCGGAGCGCTTGCTTCTGGGCCGGACCGAGGTCCTCATTGCTCTTCAATAGGTTCACGTGGTAAATATGTTGGTGTTTCCCCGGCTGCCGTAGCAGTAATTTACGGGTCCACACTTCTCTGTCACCTCGTACAGCCCGCGCCATGTGGCCAGGAACTAACTTTCTGCGTTGAGGATCAAAACTAGCACCTTGTCACCCACATGGAACTCTCGGGGCTGGGTAACCCAATTGTAGACCATGGCTTGGGCATGTTGGGACTTCTCCTTATGTTCCCTTACCACTGGCCATATGGCTGTCATCCGCTCCCTCATCGTCTCTATGTGTTTCACCACGCTGCGTAAGGGGGTCGGCTGGGCTTCCCACACCTCCTTGGCGAGATCCAATAGGCCGCGGGGTCTCCTCCCGTAGAGAAGTTCAAAAAGGGAAAACCCAGTGGAGGCCTGGGGCACTTCTCGGATCGAGAACATTAGGTGGGCTAGTAGCTGGTCCCAGTTCTTCCCGTCCCGCTCGATGACCTTCCGCAGCATTTGTTTGAGAGTTTTATTGAACCGTTGACGAGCCCATCCGTAGGAGACCACACAAATCTTTCATTAGTCGGGACATGAACTCGGGACATGAACCCGGTACCTTGGTCGGTCAGTCTCTCGTTCGGGATGCCAACCCAGCTGAAAAGGTGGAACAGCTCCTGGGCGATTCCCTTGGAGACTGCAGCCCGTAGGGGAATGGCCTCGGGATATCGGGTGGCATAATCTACTATTACCAGGATGTACCGGTGTCCTCGGGCCATTTTTACCAGGGGGCCCACTATGTCCATGGCGATGCGTTCAAACAGCACTCCGATGATCGGTAGGGGAACCAGCGGGTTCCGGAAGTGTGCTTTTGGGGCGGTGATTTCACACTCCGGGCAGCTGTGGCAATAGTCTTCCACGGCCCGCCTCATCCCGGGCCAGTGGAACCGGGCGGCGATCCGTTCCCGGGTCTTCTCCATTCCCAGGTGCACTCCCAAAAAATGGGTGTGGGACAGCTGAAGAACAGTTCCGACGTACCGGTGGGGCAGAAACAGCACATCTCGAAGTTCCCCCTGTTCGTGTGACACCTGATATAACAGGTTATTTTTTAAATGGGGGTATCGGAGGGTCCCTCGAAATCGAGGAGGGGGAGCTTGGGCTCCTCAGACCCCGACTCTGAGTCCGTAGACACTGGGTTGGAAACCGCTTGCTTCCAGGCCAAACTCAAACACCTCCTTTGGTCTTCATCCACCTGGGGTCGTCGGCGGCGGGTCGACTCTCCCCCGGCTGTCTCTCAGCGGGACTGTAGTCCTTTAGCCCGGCTGACTTTCGGATTGGGGAGTACGGTGGTGGGGTCGTCCTTCCGTCAACCTCCGACGGCTCCCGGACTCGGCCTGCGTCCCCTTCAGCAGGGCCTCGGGAATTCTGGTGCATCTCCACGGCTCCCAAGAGGTCCTCCAAGGTCTGGGTCGCGCGTAGTCTAGCCGCCCTCTTCATGTCGTGTGGTAGCACCCGTAAGAAGTGATCCATGACCACTTTGTCGATAACGGGGAGGGTGGCTACGTCGGTTAGGAGCCATGCCCTGTTGACAGGCAGTAGGTCGCTCATCTGGGCTCGGGGGACCAGTTGGGCCCGACGGGCCAGGCTGTACCCGTAGCGGCTGAGTACCTCCCTCTTGAGACAGTCGAAGTCAGCCACCTGTTCGGTGTTGAGGTCATAATACGCCTTTTGGTCGTCTCCGGACAGGAACGGGGCCAGCAGACACACCCACTTCGCCTTGGGACATCCTTGCCGAAGTGCTGTCCATTCGAATGTGCAGAGGTAAGTCTCAATGTCGTCATTCTCCGATAGCTCAAATAAAAACTGATTGGGATGGGATGTTTCTCCTCGCAGCTTCCTGACTTCCTCCAGCAGGCGGACATTCTGTAGACGCTGTTCTTCCAGCGTTCGTTCCTGAATGTCCTGTTGCGTTTGTTGGGCCAGAACGAACTGAGCTATCAACTCGTCCGTGCTGATACTGCGTAAATGTCAACCCTGGTCTGACCACGTTGTCAGACTTGCCCCCATTCTCCACCACTTGTGGCAGACCAGGGGGTTTTATCAAGACGTTTACACAGATCAGACACGGACACAAGTGTGATTCCTCAGTTTCAAGGGTGTTTATTTAAAACAATAAAGAAAAAGAAAAGAAACCGGTCTCCTCCAGGGTACCACCTTCTGGGCCCCGGGGAATGCTGCCTCCTCTGGGGTAGAACGCCGAGCCCCTCGGTTCTATCAGACCGTGAGGACGCCTGTCTGGTAGCAACCTCTCACTACCTCCAACCCTCCTGTGTGCTGCCCTCCTGGCAGCTTTATGGGTCCAGTACGGCTGGTGAGCAATCAGCCCCTTGATTACTCACCAGCCCCAATTTGTCCTGGCCGGAGGACCTGGTACGTCCAGCAGAGGGAGCCACCGCCACATGATGTAAACAGGCCTCGACGAGTCTCCCCCTGGTGGCTTGTCCGCGGTACACCACAATACATACACACATACACTACCAGTCAAACGTGTGGACACACCTACTCATTCAAGGGTTTTTCTTTATTTCTACTATTTTTTACATTGTAGAATAATAGTGAAGACATCAACACTATGAAATAACACATATGGAATCATGTAGTAACCCAAAAAGTGTTAAACAAATAACATATATTTTATATTTGAGATTCTTCAAATAGCCACCCCTTTCCATGATGACAGCTTTGCACAGTCTTGGCATTCTCTCAACCAGCTTCACCTGGAATGCTTTTCCAACAGTCTTGAAGGAGTTCCCACATATGCTGAGCCGTTGTTGGCTGCTTTTCCTTCACTCTGCCGTCCG
This sequence comes from Coregonus lavaretus, assembly GCF_964263955.1. Lineage (NCBI taxonomy): Eukaryota > Metazoa > Chordata > Actinopteri > Salmoniformes > Salmonidae > Coregonus > Coregonus lavaretus. Next base: position 45,707,086 of record NC_139996.1, on the reverse strand, counting down.
ACTCATCCCAAACCATCTCAATTGGGTTGAGGTCAGGTTATCTGATGCAGCACTCCATCACTCTCCTTCTTGGTAAAATAGCCCTTACACAGCCTGGAGGTGTGTTGGGTCATTGTACTGTTGAAAATCAAATAATTGTCCCACTAAGCCCAAACCAGATAGGATGGCGTATCGCTGCAGAATGCTGTGGTAGCCAAGCTGGTTAAGTGTGCCTTGAATTCTAAATAAATAACAGAGAGTTTCAACAGCAAAGCAACCCCACACCATAACACCTCCTCCATGCTTTACGGCGGGAACCACACATGCAGAGATCATCCATTCACCCACACCGCATCTCACAAAGACACAGCGATTGGAAACAAAAAATCTCAAATTTGGACTCCAGATCAAAGGACACATTTCCACTGGTCTAATGTCCATTGCTCATGTTACTAGGCCCAAGCAGGTCTCTTCTTCTTATTGGTGTCCTTTAGTAGTAGTTTCGTTGCAGCAATTCGACCATGAAGGCCTGATTCACACAGTCCCCTCTGAACAGTTGATGTTGAGATGTGTCTGTGACTTGAACTCTGTTAAGCATTTATTTGGGCTGCAATTTCTGAGGCTGGTAACTCTAATGAACGTATCATCTGCAGCAGAGGTCACTCTGGGTCTTCCATTCCTGTGGCGGTCCTCATGAGAGCCAGTTTCATCATAGCACTTGATGGTTTTTGAGACTGCACTTGAAGAAACTTTCAAAGTTCTTGAAATTTTCCGTATTGACTGATTTTCATGTCTTAAAGTAAAGATGGACTGTCATTTCTCTTTGCTTATTTCAGCTGTTCTTGCCATAATATGGACTTTTTCTTCTACCAAGTAGGGCTATCTTCTCTACCTTGTCACAACACAACTGATTGGCTCAAATTCATTAAGATGGAAAGAAATTCCAGTATTAACTGTTAAGAAGGCACACCTGTTAATTGAAATGCATTCCAGGTGAGTATCTCATGAAGCTGGTTGAGAGAATGCCAAGAGTGTGCAAAGCTGTCATCAAGGCAAAGGGTTGCTATTGGAAGAATCTAAAAAAATATATATATATATATATGTATTTTGATTTGTTTAACACTTTTTTGGCTACTACATGATTCCATATGTGTTATTTCATAGTCTTGATTTCTTCACTATTATTCTACAATGTAGAAAATAGTAAAAATAAAGAAAAACCCTTGAATGAGTTGGTGTGTCCAAACTTTTGACTGGTAGTGTATATATAAATATACATACCTATACACATACATATTGTAGTGGACATTTTAATCAATAATGAGGAGAGACAGGGTCGATCACCAATCAGATCATTACTTTATTCAAAACGTATCAATAAGGCAATAACCGAGGCTGGTCGGCTCAACAGTCTTGACTGTTGGGTTGAGAGCCCCGACACAAAGTATACAAAGATCTTTTATAGCAAAGATACACCCTCTTAGTCTACATGACAAACAACAGATGTATGGAATGGGTCACAAGGTGAAACTTGATATATGAGAAAGGAGTATCCCCCAGCCAGATAGCATTTGCCGTGAAGACTGTTCATATTGTACAGAAACCAGTTTGGCCTCCAAAACAAGCTTCCTGTCATCATTATCCATACCCGAGCCAACTCTCCCTGGTACCTCATTACACAAACAACAACCCATTGTATGGAATGCATGCTGTAGAGTTTATCACCAAAGGCATCGTAAATCTACTGTCAGTGTTAACACAGACAAATGAGAGTTCTAAGAACCCTATTCTTTTGTAGAAAACAACCATTTGATGCAATAACAGTATTATAACATAATATTGTAATTTCTGCTCTCACAAAATACATACATATAAATGCACATACATATATAGATGTTTTTAAAATATATTTTCCTTTATTATCTTCCACTAACCCTACCACCCCTCCCCTAATTGGAATAAACTAATGAACAACAACACTTAGGCTTCTACTTCCATTTTATACATTCTATATACATTTTACGGAAAAAATCTCTTACAATAGTTCAATTTTGTTTGATTTTAGTCCTTCCTATACCCTCAACCTCTCCCTATTTGCCATATATTTTTAACTGTGCTGTTTCAAAAAAGTTCTGAACCTACAATGCATTCGGAAAGTATTCAGACCCCTTGACTTTTTCCACATTTTGTTACATTACAGCCTTTTTCTCAAATTGATAAAAAAAAGGCCTTTTACAGTGGGGAAAAAAGTATTTAGTCAGCCACCAATTGTGCAAGTTCTCCCACTTAAAAAGATGAGAGAGGCCTGTAATTTTTATCATAGGTACACGTCAACTATGACAGACAAATTGAGATTTTTTTCCCAGAAAATCACATTGTAGGATTTTTAAAGAATTTATATGCAAATTATGGTGGAAAATAAGTATTTGGTCAATAACAAAAGTTTCTCAATACTTTGTTATATACCCTTTGTTGGCAATGACACAGGTCAAATGTTTTCTGTAAGTCTTCACAAGGTTTTCACACACTGTTGCTGGTATTTTGGCCCATTCCTCCATGCAGATCTCCTCTAGAGCAGTGATGTTTTGGGGCTGTCGCTGGGCAACATGGACTTTCAACCCCCTCCAAAGATTTTCTATGGGGTTGAGATCTGGAGACTGGCTAGGCCACTCCAGGACCTTAAAATGCTTCTTACGAAGCCACTCCTTCATTGCCCGGGCGGTGTGTTTGGGATCATTGTCATGCTGAAAGACCCAGCCACGTTTCATCTTCAATGCCCTTGCTGATGGAAGGAGGTTTTCCCTCAAAATCTCATGATACATGGCCCCATTCATTCTTTCCTTTACACGGATCAGTCGTCCTGGTCAATTGCAGAAAAACAGCCCCAAAGCATGATGTTTCCACCCCCATGCTTCACAGTAAGTATGGTGTTCTTTGGATGCAACTCAGCATTCTTTGTCCTCCAAACACGACGAGTTGAGTTTTTACCAAAAAGTTCTATTTTGGTTTCATCTGACCATATGACATTCTCCCAATCCTCTTCTGGATCATCCAAATGCACTCTAGCAAACTTCAGACGGGCCTGGACATGTACTGGCTTAAGCAGGGGGACACGTCTGGCACTGCAGGATTTGAGTCCCTGGCGGCGTAGTGTGTTACTGATGGTAGGCTTTGTTACTTTGGTCCCAGCTCTCTGCAGGTCATTCAATAGGTCCCCCCGTGTGGTTCTGGGATTTTTGCTCACCGTTCTTGTGATCATTTTGGCCCCACGGGGTGAGATCTTGCGTGGAGCCCCAGATCGAGGGAGATTATCAGTGGTCTTGTATGTCTTCCATTTCCTAATAATTGCTCCCACAGTTGATTTCTTCAAACAAAGCTGCTTACCTATTGCAGATTCAGTCTTCCCAGCCTGGTGCAGGTCTACACTTTTGTTTCTGGTGTCCTTTGACAGCTCTTTGGTCTTGGCCATAGTGGAGTTTGGAGTGTGACTGTTTGAGGTTGTGGACAGGTGTCTTTTATATTGATAACAAGCTCAAACAGGTGCCATTAATACAGGTAACGAGTGGAGGACAGAGGAGCCTCTTAAAGAAGAAGTTACAGGTCTGTGAGAGCCAGAAATCTTGCTTGTTTGTAGGTGACCAAATACTTATTTTCCACCATAATTTGCAAATAAATTCATTAAAAATCCTACAATGTGATTTTCTGGATTTTTTTTCCTCAATGTCTGTCATAGTTGACATGTACCTATGATGAAAATTACAGGCCTCTCTCATCTTTTTAAGTGGGAGAACTTGCACAATTGGTGGCTGACTAAATACTTTTTTCCCCCACTGTAAATCTACACACAATACCCCATAATGACAAAGTGAAAACAGGTTTTTAGAATGTTTTTAACATTTATTAAAAATAAAAACCAGAAATACCTTATTTACTTAAGTATTCAGACCCATTGTTATGAGACTCGAAATCTGGTGCATCCTGTTTCCATTGACCATCCTTGAGATGTTTCTACAACTTGATTGGAGTCCACCTATGGTAAATTCAATTGATTGGACATGATTTGGAAAGTCACACACCTGTCAATATAAGGTCCCACAGTTGGCAGTTCATGTCAGAGCAAAAACCAAGCCATGAGGTCGATGGAATTGTCCGTAGAGCTCCGAGACAGGTGTTAGGTTCTGATAAACAGAGTGAAAAACAAACGGACAACTAGTCAAAGCTCAAACCAAGTTTATTCACCCACTGGTTCAAACAGCTGCATAAGACAAAGACATGTTTCCACCAGCACAAGTATTTATACCCTCCTTGCATCTCTAAACACTACATATTTGTTGCTAGGCAGTAAGATAAGTGATGTGTTTAATAAAACTGTTCCTTCTCTTTTCATCTAACCTGACCTCTGCCCACATTCCTCACTAACACACAACTATGCAACCTTATCAGTGACCGCAACCAAGTGATTGCCTTTTCCCTTACTTAGTAACTTTCCAGTCCCATACATCTTATCCACCGTCCATTGACCCCACCATATACATTTACATATTAGTCATTTAGCAGATGCTCTTATCCAGAGCGACTTACAGTTAGTGAGTGCATAATTTTTTTGATTTTAGATTTTGTTCATACTGGCCCCCTGTGGGAATCGAACCCACAACCCTGGCGTTGCAAACGCCATGCTCTACCAACTGAGCTACATCCCTGCCGGCTGTCACACCCTGGCTCTGGGGACTCTATATGTTGAGCCAGGGTGTGTAGATTCTATGTGTTCTTGTTTTGTGTTGGCCGGTGTGGTTCTCAATCAGAGGCAACGAGTGTCAGCTGTGGCTGGTTGTCTCTGATTGGGAACCACATTTAAACAGGCTGTTTTCCCACAATAGTTGTGGGATCTTGTTCCGTTTGGTTTGTTCCGTGTTGGTTGTGTTTAACCTAGGACGTCACGTCATCGTTTATTGTTTTGTTCGTATTATCACTAAAGATAATAAAGTATGTTCGCTCATAACGCTGCGCCTTGGTCTACTCCGTTCAACGATCGTGACAGAAGATCCCACCATACCAGGACCAAGCAGCGTGTCCAGGAGCAGGCAGCCTGGACATGGGAGGAAGCGCCGGGTAAGGAGCTGGAGAGGTTGGCGATGGCCCAGGTGGGCCAATTGTGGTCCTGGGAGGACATGCTCGGGGGAAAAGGGCCATGGGCTAAGGTTAAGGCCCTGGCGAGAGAGGAGCAACGGCGTCAACAGTGTCATCGTCGGACGGACGAGAGGCAACCCCAAAATATTTTTAGGGGGGGGCACACGGCATGGGCGACTGGGCAGCAGGAGGCTGCCACAGGGCGAATTGGGAGATTAGGAGAGGAGGCCACCGGGTTTGGGGGGCCAGGAGGCAGGTTGGCGGAGCCTGGATGGAGAGCAGAGCCAACTCCCCATACTCAGGCATGGCAGCATGAGACTGGGCAGGTTCCGGGGTATGCGGAGCTGCGTACTGTGCCACGAGTGGTCTGGCATAGTCCGGTACGTCCTGTGCGAGCACCCCGCACGTGTCGTGCGAAGGTGGGCATGCAGCCAGGACGGAGTGTGCCGGCTCAGCACTCGTGGCCTCCAGTGCCTCTCCTCGGTCCCGGATATCCTGCGCCAGTGTCACGTGCTGTTATGTCAGTACGGGTACACAGCCCTGTACGTCCTGTGCTGATGCCTCACACAGAGTGTGTGAAGGTAGGCATTCAGCCAGGACGGGTTGTGCCAGCTCTTCACTCCAGGCCTCTTATCCGTCTCCACAGCCCGGCCCGGCCTGTTCCTGCTCCTCGCACCAAGCCTACGGTGCGCGTCGCCAGCCCGGCCCGGCCTGTTCCTGCTCCTCGCACCAAGCCTACGGTGCGCGTCGCCAGCCCGGCCCGGCCTGTTCCTGCCACTCGCACCAAGCCTATGGTGCGCGTCGCCAGCCCGGCCCGGCCTGTTCCTGCCACTCGCACCAAACCAGGGGTGCGAGTCGTCAGCCCGGTACGGCCCGTTCCTGCTCCACGCACCAAGCCAGGGGTGCGAGTCGTCAGCCCGGTACGGCCCGTTCCTGCTCCACGCACCAAGCCAGGGGTGCGCATCGTCAGCCCGGTACGGCCCGTTCCTGCTCCACGCACCAAGCCAGGGGTGCGCATCGTCAGCCCGGTCCGGCCCGTTGCTGCTCCACGCACCAAGCCAGGGGTGCGCATCGTCAGCCCGGTACGGCCCGTTCCTGCTCCACGCACCAAGCCAGGGATGCGCATCGTCGGCCCGGTCCGGCCCGTTGCTGCTCCACGCACCAAGCCAGGGGTGCGCATCGTCAGCCCGGTCCGGCCCGTTCCTGCTCCACGCACCAAGCCAGGGGTGCGCATCGTCAGTCCGGCACAACCCGTGCCTGGGTTACCGGTGCCTGGTCAGGTACCGGTCAGCTGCTCCACACCGGAGCTTAAGCAATCCGCTCCTACGATGTCCAGTCCAGCTCCAGCCAGTGGGGCCAGACCAGACCAGGGGCGCTACGGGGGGATGGTTGAAGGGTGGTGGTCAAGCCCGGAGCCGGAACCGCCTCCGAGGAGGAATGCCCACCCAGCCCTCCCCTGTTTGGTTTATGTTGAGGCGCGGTCGCAGTCCGCGCCTTTGGGGGGGGGGTACTGTCACACCCTGGCTCTGGGGACTCTATATGTTGAGCCAGGGTGTGTAGATTCTATGTGTTCTTGTTCTGTGTTGTATATTCTATGTGTTCTATTTCTATGTTGGCCGGTGTGGTTCTTAATCAGAGGCAACGAGTGTCAGCTGTGGCTGGTTGTCTCTGATTGGGAACCACATTTAAACAGGCTGTTTTCCCACAATAGTTGTGGGATCTTGTTCTGTTTGGTTTGTTCCGTGTTGGTTGTGTTTAATCTAGGACGTCACGTCATCGTTTATTGTTTTGTTTGTATTATCACTAAAGATAATAAAGTATGTTCGCTCATAACGCTGCGCCTTGGTCTACTCCGTTCAACGATCGTGACACCGGCCATTCCCTCCCCTACCCTGGATGACGCTGGGCCAATTGTGCGCCGCCCCATGGGTCTCCCGGTCGCGGCCGGCTACAACAGTGGGACAGCTAGTGGCACAGCTAGTACTGCGATGCAGTGCCTTAGACCACTGCGCCACTCGGGAGACCTCATAATTGTAACCTTTAACTTCTAGCATAGCAGGTATTTCAAATTAGAACCCAACAGTCCCTCCTTTTTCAATAGTAATTCCATACTGTTCAATATCACAAACTTTAAAATTACTTATAAATGAACAGAAAATAAAACATGATTAACATCCACAGTTGATTATTATGTTTACACCTCCGTGACTTATGGCCCCCGATCTATATTTACACCACGCACACTCTTATTTCCATCTCTCTTCGGACAACTGATAATGACATTTTAGCTGGAGCTTTTGACTTTCTCCATTTCCTCCTTCGGGTTCCTAAGAGAGTGATAGCACAAGACTTGAAAATCAAAAGAAACACAAAACATAACAAGTATTAATAATGTGTTAAGCTATGCATAATTATATATGCAAAGAAAAACAGAAGTTTGATAACATGACGATTCTCAGTCTCTCTTCACCAGACTCTATGCCTTCAGGATACTGTTCTGCTGGGTTCCACAAAAATGAAGGCCCTAAAAAACCTCCTCATGCTTTCACCCAGTCTTCCCCCGTACGGCCACAGATTACAAAAGGTGATCTAATGCCATATTATTTTCAATTCGCTCCCCATCTCCTTCTTCCTCCATGGCAACCCGATATACCCGTGCGGTGGCCTTAATCAACTTTACTTCATCTTGAGGCAAATCAACACTGTATATACGTTTCAACATCAAGGTGATATCCCCGCAATACTGACAAGGTAACCCCTGCTACCACTAACACTGCTCATTCAATTACTGTCCCTCCAGCGACTGCCATGACAATAGCTATTGCATTGACTCTGTCTTCTGATCTCCTATTGCTTTTGTGGTTCACTGATAGATCTAGGACTGAATCTTTCAGATACTCCCTACCTGTCTCCCAACTCCTACCCAGATTTCTAGCCACCAACATCGCTAATGACATCCTATGTTCTGCTACAGTCACATTCCATTCCGCTCTCCCAATTCCCTGTAACATTAACACCTTGTTTATTTTTTTACTCCAAATAATACATTGATATCGGTCCTGCTCGAATCTGCAACTGACACCCTTACGCAAACATTCTGTCTCCCTTACGCAAACATTTGTGCCTCCGGCCACAAATACATTTGCACATAAATCATTCCATCTAACACATTAGTCACTACTGCTAGTCCACTTTTATAGTTATAAACATACTAAAACATGCTCAAGTCAATTAGTTAATTTCCAACAATCCCTCATCTGGAACTATGATCACTCATGTTCCACGACACCTAGGAAACATATTGACTTGAACAGGGAAGAGAGAAAATACATGTTTAGTCATTTCACACCATACTTGATGAGAAGGAGATTGGGGCAAGAACCGTCCATCCGTTCTGTTATATGCCAATGGGATGCCCGTCTCCTTCATCCTCATCCTCGAGTGTCAAAGCAAGATGCAGACTATGAGCCTTGTACATAATTAATTGTACTGTATCATCCAGATAGCCATATGTATTGATGTGCTTTAACATTAGGATTCTGATTACATGGTAAAACAAAATCCTATACTATCAAGGTCCCCATCATGGTTAGCCCAAGCTACCATCTAGTGGGTTCTCTAATAACCTCCCTCTTGGAGGACACTAAAATATAAGGTTTCCTGGGAGGAAACCCTCCCTATACTCAATCCAATTCATGCAGTGCACCCTCCCCTCATTTTGTGTTCTCCTCACAGCTTAGGGCAGCACTCTCTCTCTCTCCTTCGCTCCTTTCCGAATCATAATTAAAACAATTGATAAATTATCCAACCCAAATTTAGAATGAAAGTCTTTAGTGCTTCTCGTTGAGTCTATCACTCGAATTCAAGACCCTCAACTTAGCACCTACTGACACGGTTCAAATGTACTTTTACAGACAGGGAAAATATATAGACAGGATGTCCTACTTATATTGCCAGTATTAACTTTTCTCATCACGGCTCCCGTTTATCCCTGTCTTACTCTGTCGCGATCGGCATGTTTGTGACAGATCGGTGTCTCAATGTATTTGTATCTAAATTACAATAAACTTCCCAGTGTGCAGACCTCCAAAATCAACCTGATACCCCAAATAAACAGTTTAGGGCAACCCTAAATCAATTTACGGGCATAGCACCCCCCTCCTTCCCGGCACTCTTCTTCTGGCATCTCTTCATTTTCTTCTTCAGATAGCGTTACAGTTCATCCTCATAATGGCACATATGTAACTCATGCCTGTCAAAGTGGATCGCCCTTGATAATGTCCTGATTCCAATATCTGGGACATAATCAGATTTTCCCAAGCAACCAAATCTCTCACCTGAGCCTCCACCACCATTCTGTACAATCCCTTCTGTCTTGTCCATTTTCCCTCCAGTGCATTAGTAGCATTAGAGGCGTTTGGACGTGATCTCTCTCCATGCTCACTCCACATGCACGGTCTCAGGACCCATGCCGCACTCCTGCCACTCGTAACACAGGTTGCTGGCTCGAACTCAGGTCTCAGTAGAAGTGGTGAAAGACAAGGTCGTAGTGAACGGTTTTATTGCCATTACTTCAGCCAGTTAGAGGGGGTGAAGTTCACACTGTTCTCTGTCAAATTATTCCTTCCATGCATCTAAATACCATCTGTAGTCACTATCACAATAACTTTGAGAGAGGGCAGACCAAAACAACAGTTTAAGACATTTCTGATTCAGAAAATCCAAAAAACTCTTCACCGTATGATAAATTATTACATTTCCAATTTTCATAATAATACAAAATTCCTAAAACAAATGTCAAAGAGCATACCAAAACACTGTTGAAACCATTTTTCAAACTGGCTTATACTCCCTAATCATACTGGCGACCTCACCGCAGAGTTATAGGGTCTGGGAGTTAGAGAGCTAACCCTTAGGGAGAAATCCCAACCATACAGCAGACCCAATCTGGTGAGATTTGTATTGAAACAAAGACAAAAACAAGAACAACCAAAACAAGAACAGCGATATACTTCTTCATATTATACTTAAATCTCACCCAATGTCTCTATCATTTCTAGTGAGGTTGATCAGGCCTCACCAGAAAGTCAGGACAAAGGTCATTAAACACCATTAAGTATTTTCTTTCCCTGTACTTCAGAAATTTCCATCATTCTGCGTACCCGGTTTGCAACCAAATTAAAAAGACCCCACACAATAAATCAAACACGGTATTAACACCACTAACAAATATTCATAACCGGTGGGTTGTGTGTGTGTGTGTGGCAAAAACAAACAAATGGTCAGGTTTTACTTATTTGGGAGCTCCCTTTACGGCCGGATCCGGGTACCGTTATACTTTATAAAACTGCAGAATTTCACTAACTGCTCTCCCAAGACAACAGTCTCGGGAAACATTTCAAAGAAAGAGATAAGGACACCCCATCCTCTCCTGGAAGAGAAAGTGTACATTTCGTTAGTATTCACTATGCTAAATCTTAATCAGCAACACAAACATTTTTATTACAGACAAAACCAAACATAATAACTTCTGTTCACTGGGAGTCCACTGTCCTCCCTCCACTCATTAATCGTTTATGTTTTATTCCATCCCAACGTTTATGTACCCTTTATGTATCTTATACTACCCTTAGACATGGCAGCATTTCTCTCGACCCGAGTCTAACGTTTTTCTCCCGTATCTGACTGGTCTCTCTTTCCCCCCCTGATTTGACGTAACCACAGCACTACAATGCCCTTCATGTTCATGAACAACATTTTTTAAAGGTCATTTTAGGTTTGGCAACCCCAATGCTGGCGCCTGACACAATTGCTTCTTTAGCTCAACAAACACTTCCTCACACTCTTGAATCCACTCTATTTTCTCGTGACCCCTCCTCCCTTTTATCAATTCTATAAAGCTATTTCAGAATGAGACAGAATAAAGTGTCTCATGAGATTGAAAAACACCTAGGATTTTCCTGAGTGTGCGAGGAGTGTTTGGTCGTGCCAAAGAACGCATTGTTCTACTCAATCACATGTAATGTGCTTCGTGCCTTTGAAATCGAAAGCTCCAAATATGTTACCTCTTGTTTCACTAGTTGTCCTTTCTCATATGATGCTTTGTGACCCTGCCCTGCCAAATAGTTTACTAATGTGGTGAGGTATCGCATATGAGTTTCTTTGTCTTTTGAAGCCAATAACAAATCAGGTGACTCTCAGATCCACCTCTACGCAGACAACACCATTTTGTATACATCTGGCCCTTCATTGGACACTGTGTTAACAAATCTCCAAACGAGCTTCAATGCCATACAACACTAATTCCGTAGCCTCCAATTGCTCTTAAACACTAGTAAAACTAAATGCATGCTCTTCAATCGAACGCTGCTGGCACCCGCCCACCAGATTAGAATCACTACTCTCGGCGGGTCTGACCTAGAGCATGTGGACAACTAGAAACACCTACAGTGAGGGAAAAAAGTATTTGATCCCCTGCTGATTTTGTATGTTTGCCCACTGACAAAGACATGATCAGTCTGTAATTTTAATGGTAGGTTTATTTGAACAGTGAGAGACAGAATAACAAAAAAAAATCCAGAAAAACGCATGTCAAAAATGTTATAAATTGATTTGCATTTTAATGAGGGAAATAAGTATTTGACCCCCTCTCAATCAGAAAGATTTCTGGCTCCCACGTGGAAATTCTGTAAGAGTAATATATATGCCAATTAGTTGATGGTCCGACTGCATTCTGTCCCCTATCAACACTTTTTAAACTTTTGGTGCCAGAGAGAATGACATAAGAAAGTAGTCAAGACGATTAGATTGATTGAGCCTCCACCATGTATATCCACTAGTTCCAATATATCCATGACATTCATAATTTCCTTAAGTGCATGAGGGTAATAGCTTGTAGTGTGATTGCCTTTACGGTCCATAGAGGTATTTAAAACGTTGTTATAATCTCCCACCATAATAATAGAGTATTGTATTGCTTGTAGGGTTGATACATTTTTATATACAGTACCAGTGTGATTGGTGATTTGAAAGAGTCAGGCACAGGAGGGTAAAACACAGAATACAGAGTTTATTCTGGAATACAGAGTTATGCAAAATAGCGTCAAACAGTCCAGTGCGCGAAACAGGCGCACTTGAACAAAACAGGCACACAGGGAAAAATATACCCCGGCAATACAAAATACACAGAGCTCAACCGAGCTACTCTCCTCACATTTAACAATCACCCACGAGGACAAGGGGGCAGAGGGAACACTTATACAAGTACTAATGAGGGGATATGAACCAGGTGTGTATAATAGACAAGACAAAACAAATGGAATGATGAGATGTGATGTGGCAGTGGCTAGGAGGCCGGTGATAACGAACGCCGAAGCCTGCCCGAACAAGGAGAGGAGGCAGCTTCGGAGGAAGTCGTGACAACCAGTCAAAGGTTTGGACACACCTACTCATTCAAGGGTTTTTCTTTATATGTTACTATTTTCTACATTGTAGAATAATAGTGAAGACATCAAAACTATGAAATAACATATATGGAATCATGTAGTAACCAAAAAAGTGTTAAACAAATCAAAACATATTTTATATTTGAGATTCTTCAAATAGCCACCCTTTGCCTTGATGACTAAAATGTAAAATGTAAATGTAATGACAGCTTTGCAAACTCTCAACCAGCTTCACCTAGAATGCTTTTCCAACAGTCTTGAAGGAGTTCCCACATATGCTGGGCGCTTCTTGGCTGCTTTTTATTCACTCTGCCGTCCAAACCATCTCAATTGGGTTGAAGCCGGGAGATTGTGGAGGCCAGATCATCTGATGCAGCACTCCATCACTCTCCTTCTTTGTAAAATAGCTCTTACACAGTCTGTAGGTGTGTTGGGTCATTGTCCTGTTGAAACAAATGATAGTCCCACTAAGCGCAAACCAGATGGGATGGCGTATCACTGCAGAATAATGTGGTAGTCATGCTGGTTAAGTGTGCCTTGAATTCTAAATAGATCACAGACAGCATCACCAGCAAAGCACCCCCACACCATAACACCTCCTCCTCCATGCTTCACGTTGGGGACTACACATGCGGAGATCATCCGTTCACCCACACCATGTCTCACAAAGACACTGCGGTTGGAAACAAAAATCTCCAATTTGGACTACAGACCAAAGGACACATTTACACAGGTCTAATGTCCATTGCTCGTGTTTCTTGGCCCAAGCAGGTCTCTTCTTCTTATTGGTGTCCTTTAGTAGTGGTTTCTTTGCAACAATTCAACCATGAAGGCCTGATTCACACAGTCCCCTCTGAACAGTTGATATTGAGATGTGTCTGTTACTTGAACTCTGTGAAGCATTTATTTGGGCTGCAATTTCTGACTCTGGTAACTCTAATGAACTTATCCTCTGCAGCAGAGGTGACACTGGGTCTTCCATTCCTGTGGCGGTCCTTATGAGAGCCAGTTTCATCATAGTGCTTGATGGTTTTTGCGACTGCACTTGAAGAAACATTCAAAGTTCTTGAAATGTTTTGTATTGACTGACCTTCATGTCTTAAAGTAATGATGGAATGTCATTTCTCTTTGCTTATTTGAGCTGTTCTTGCCATAATATGGACTTGGTCTTTTACCAAATAGGGCTATCTTCTGTATACCCCCCCCCCCCCCCACACACACACACACACAAATTAACTTTTAAGAAGGCACACATATTAATTTATATGCATTTCAGGAAAAAAGTATTTAGTCAGCCACCAATTGTGCAAGTTCTCCCACTTAAAAAGATGAGAGAGGCCTGTAATTTTCATCATAGGTACACGTCAACTATGACAGACAAAATGAGAAAAAAAAATGTCCCCCTGCTTAAGCCAGTACATGTCCAGGCCCGTCTGAAGTTTGCTAGAGTGCATTTGGATGATCCAGAAGAGGATTGGGAGAATGTCATATGGTCAGATGAAACCAAAATATAACTTTTTGGTAAAAACTCAACTCGTCGTGTTTGGAGGACAAAGAATGCTGAGTTGCATCCAAAGAACACCATACCTACTTTGAAGCATGGGGGTGGAAACATCATGCTTTGGGGCTGTTTTTCTGCAAAGGGACCAGGACGACTGATCCGTGTAAAGGAAAGAATGAATGGGGCCATGTATCGTGAGTTTTTGAGTGAAAACCTCCTTCCATCAGCAAGGGCATTGAAGATGAAACGTGGCTGGGTCTTTCAGCATGACAATGATCCCAAACACACCGCCCGGGCAACGAAGGAGTGGCTTCGTAAGAAGCATTTCAAGGTCCTGGAGTGGCCTAGCCAGTCTCCAGATCTCAACCCCATAGAACATTTTTGGAGGGAGTTGAAAGTCCATGTTGCCCAGCGACAGCCCCAAAACATCACTGCTCTAGAGGAGATCTGCATGGAGGAATTGGCCAAAATACCAGCAACAGTGTGTGAAAACCTTGTGAAGACTTACAGAAAACGTTTGACCTGTGTCATTGCCAACAAAGGGTATATAACAAAGTATTGAGAAACTTTTGTTATTGACCAAATACTTATTTTCCACCATAATTTGCAAATAAATTCATAAAAAATCCTACAATGTGATTTTCTGGAGAAAAAAATTCTCATTTTGTCTGTCATAGTTGACGTGTACCTATGATGAAAATTACAGGCCTCTCTCATCTTTTTAAGTGGGAGAAGTTGCACAATTGGTGGCTGACTAAATACTTTTTTTTCCCCACTGTACCTCATGAAGCTGGTTGAGAGAATGCCAAGTGTGTGCAAAGCTGTCATCAAGGCAAAGGGTGGTTATTTGAAGAATCTTTCATATTTAATATATTTTGATTTGTTTTAACACTTTTTTGGTTACCACATGATTCCATGTGTGTTATTTTATAGTTTTGATGTCTTCACTATTATTCTACAATGTAAAAATTGTAAAAATAAAAATAAAAACTTTTGATTGAGTAGGTGTGTCCAAACTTTTGACTGGTAGTGTATATTTTCAAAGAAGCGTGAATCATCATTATTTGGACCGTATAGATTAATGAGCCATATCTGTTTATGGTCCAATAACATATTTTAAATCATCCATCTACCTTGAGGATCTCTTTGGACAATTTGCACTTTCTGAAAATACTGTTAATTAATATCATCACCCCTTTTGAATTTCTTTGCCCATGGGAGAAATATGTTTCACCACCCCCAAACCCCCCCCCCAGTCCTTTGTCAACACAACTTCAGCTAAATTTGTTGAATGAGTTTCCTGTAAACAGTAGATATTATATTCCTTCTCTTTTTGCCAGGTAAATACTGATAGTCTTTTCTTATTCATTAAAATTATAACTGTCTATACTTATTTCACCATTTACCATAATTAGATACAAGTTTCAAATATTTTCATCATAATATATGTTTGTAAACTCACCATTATAAAAAGTACCATAATGATTGAGTGTCCATATAGCTGTACCATGATATTTGCCTGGCTACTAAGTTAACCTCCAATTGTTCCCCACAATTCCACCCGCTAAAACCCCTCCCCATCCCAATTTGGGTTGTCATCCCAGTGACCGGCAGACCACCCAAGTCCCCCCGGATCCCAGGGCCCCCGAGAGACCGGGACCGATCCTTCCAAAAGAGCACACGGTGCCGCCTACAGAACAGAAGCAGATCAACCGCCAAAAGCATTTCCATCGCCCTCACCTCGATTTGCATTGTATATAGCTATTAAGAAGTATATATTAAAAATCCTGCGTATCTTAATTGACATAATTAACAAAAATATGCTAAATAATGAAGGCAGTTCATGGAAAGGATTGTTACCTATAACCAGGATTGTCATTACAAAAATTACATTTTTGCAAGCAATTATTATTTTAGCAAACAATTATTGTGATTCATCCTATATTGTCCCTAACATCATTACCCCGTAGCAACAGATGTGAGATACATACACACACACACTCTTACACCTATGGAGGACTAAAAGTGCCACAATTAAATAAATAAATACACCATTAAATAATTACTTAAATGTGTCATTAATTAATTAAAATTAGAATTAAATACATAAATGTGTAATTAAATGTATCATTAATTAATTCAAATACCGATTCATTTTATGTAAAATACATATATAATTATTTCACTATTTACATTTACATTTCATGATCCTGCATTGCAGTGATTCATGAATTACTTAAAACTGTCAAACTGACCCATCAAAGTCAGTGGGCGGGGCTAACGCGAATCTAGTCTGATCCATTGCTTTGGTCTGAAGTAGAGTAGGCCAACCTGGATAGAGACAATGGAGGATCTCCGTGAACTTTCCAGGGAGTTGGTTAGAGACATTTTAAACTTAGCAGAGGATGTAGAAGCAGGACCTGCTGACCCAGAGCATGTAGCTAGTAAAGCAGAGGAACTTATTGAAGTTGTTGGAGTCATTTCCGCACTTTCCGACGAAGATATCGACCACAGAGTGATTGCAAATCTAGAAGAAGTTGTCCACCGCTTCTCTGGTACCAGGGCACTTCAGGCCCAACACACACAGGGACCGGGGCGTTTGGCGTTTGACATACCGAGTGCAGTTCTGGAGCATCAACTTCTTTGTGGAGTTCCCGCAGTTCAAATTGCAGCGATGTTCGGTGTGTCAAAGAGGACCATCAGGAGGCGCATGCAACAATACAGTTTAAGGTATTTACACTAAATTCATGAGTTTTCTGTTTATGAATTGCTGCTCTCATACACTCGGAAAGAATATGACGTTTAAGGTAACATTACTTGATGTTGTGTTTTTCTTGTTTGTACAGAAAGACAGATCTCTATTCAGCTGTGAATGATGAGGAGTTAGACCGTATTGTAAGTGAAATTCACAGAAGTCATCCAAACACCGGCTACAAGCTAATGCGTGGTCACCTGAATGCAAGAGGT